>NC_053026.1:137343728-137952422 GCF_003073215.2 Triticum urartu
ATATGTAGATGCATATGTTCCTCTCATAAAAAATTCAGTAGCATCATGAATAAATTTAACAATATAACTATCATATAAAGCATTCCCTTCATGACCCACAAGCATAGTATTTTTATTACTCTCCACATAAGCAATTTTATTCTCATTCATAATAGTGGGAGCAAACTCAACAAAATAACTATCATGGGATTGAAAATTAAAATCATGATGACCAGTTTCATGGTTATCATTACCCTTTATAGCATACATGTCATCACAATAATTATCATAGATAGCAAACTTGTTGTCATAATCAATTGAAACCTCTTCCAAAATAGTGGATTCATCATTAAATAAAGTCATGACCTCTCCAAATCCACTTTCGTAATTATTAGAATAAGATTTGACACCCTCAAAAATAGTGGGATCATTAGTACATAGAGTTGACACTCTTCCAAACCCATTTTCATCAATATAATGATCATAAATAGGAGGCATGCTTTCATCATAATAAATTTTCTCATCAAAACTTGGGGCAGTAAAAATATCATCTTCATCAAATATAGCATCCCCAAGCTTGTAGCTTTGCATATCATTAGCATCATGGATATTCAAAGAATTCATACTAGCAACATTGCAATCATGTTCATCATTCAAAGATTTTTATGCCAAACATTTTATTGAATTCTTCTTCTATCAATTGAGCACAATTTTCCTTTCCATCATTTTCAAGAAAGACATGATAAAGACGAATAATATAAGGCCACCTCAATTCCATTTTTTGTATTTTCTTTTATAAACCAAACTTATGATAAAAAGAGAAACTAAAAGATTCAATTGCAAGATCTAAAGATATAACTTAAAGCACTCACCTCCCCGGCAACGGTGCTAGAAAAGAGCTTGATGTCTACTATGCAACTTGATTCTTGTAGACTCGTGTTGGGCCTCCAAGTGCAGAGTTTTGTAGGACAATAGTAATTTTACATCAAGTTAATGACCTAAGGTTTATGAATCCATGGGAGGCAAGATGGTCTCTCTAAAACAACCCTACAACCAAATAATAAAAATTCTCTTGTGTCCCCAACACACCGAATACAATGGTAAATTGTATAGGTGCACTAGTTCGGTGAAGAGATGGTGATAGAAGTGTAGTAATGATAGTAAATATTTATTTTTCTAATAGTAACAATAAAAAACAGCAAGGTAACAAGTAACAAAAGTGATCACAAATGGTAATGCAATGCTTAAAAATGAGGCCTAGGGTTTGTACTTTCTCTAGTGCAATCTCTCAACAATGCTAATGTAGTTGGATCATATAACCATCCCTCAACGTGCGATGAAGAATCACTTCAAAGTTCTTATCTAGCGGAGAACATAAGAAGAAATTGTTTGTAGGGTACGAAACCACCTCAAAGCTATTCTTTCTGATCGATCCATCCAAGAGTTTGTACTAAAATAACACCAAGTTACCCTTTCCGATCGATCTATCTAAGAGTTCATACTAAAATAACACCATATGATACACATCAACCAACTCTAATGTCACCTAGATACTCCAATGTCACCGCGAGTATCTGTTAGTTGATTATACGATATGCATCAAATAATTTTAGATTCATAATTCTCAATCCAACACAAAGAACCTCAATGAGCGCCCCAAGATTTCTACTGGAGAAACAAGGACAAAAACGTGCATCAACCCCTATGCATAGATTACCCCAATGTCACCTCGGGAATCCGAGAGTTGAGTGCCGAAACATATATCAACTGAATCAATATGATACCCCATTGTCACCATGGGTATTCGTAGCAAGAAATACATCAAGTTCTCTCAAATCCATAAAAGTATTCAATCTAATAATAACAAAATCTCAAAGGGAAAACTTAATTCATCACAATAGGATAGAGAGGGGGAAAACACCATATGATCCAACTATATTAATAAAGCTCGTGATATATCAAGATCATGCCAAATCAAGAACATGAGAGAGAGAGATAGAAAGAGAGAGATTAAACACATAGCTATTGGTAGAAACCCTCGGCCCCAAGGGTGGACTACTCCCTCCTCATCATGGTGGCCGCTGGGACGAGGAAGATGGCCACCGATGATGATTTCCCCCTCCGGCAAGGTGCCAGAATAGGGTCTAGATTGGTTTTTCATGGTTATAGAGGCTTGCGGTGGCAGAACTTCTGATCTAGGGCTATTTCTAGGGGTTTCTTATTTATAGGATTTTTTGGCGCTGGTTTCACGTGAGGATGGGCTTCGAGGGGGCCACGACCCACCAGTACATGGGCAAGGCCCCTGGCGTGCCCTGGTGGGTGGTGGCCACCTCCTTCACCTTCTCGTCCTCCCATGAAGCTTTTAGTGCCTCTTTTGTTCCAAAAAAATTGTCAAAAAATTTCGTTGCATTTGGAGAACTTTTATTTCTGCACAAAAAACAACACCCCAGTAGTTCTACTAAAAACAACTTCAGTCTAGATTAGTTCCATTCAAATCATACCAAAACCATATAGAATTGATGTAAACACGACATGAATACTTCATAAATTATAGATACGTTGGAGACGTCTCATAGTCTACATTAAAATATCTAAAACATCTTATATTAGTGAACAGAGTGAGAAACTCCTTCTTGCTCTGGTAGAGTTCTCGATGTCATAAATGTCTAAACCAAACACATGTTCACATCATTACCCTCCCTATTATTACTAGGATCTTAAGTACATACTAGTCGAGATACTTCACAGGGGGAAACAATGTTGCATTACTTCTTCCATTATATAGAAGATACATTAATTGATTTAAATGTAGCCATGCCAAGGATCTTATTGAGGTGCGCATGTATGCATGCTGCCAGAACAATAGTACAATTGTTTGTTTGATTCATGCATAGTTTCCTTTTCAATTGCTTTATTTGCCTCATTTAATGAGATGCCCAAACAATATTGTCTGATGTAGGGTACTTGTATAATTGTTAGTTGACATAATTACATTCCTTACCATTTCATTACTCTGGCGAAGTGTGCCTAAAGCTTTGTAGTCCATTAACCAACTATTAATGCACTAGGCTCACTACCTATTTTATACGAGGCTAATGATTGCATATTTTTGCTTGCTTTAGTAGGTTTGTATGAATCCCTCTATAGTTCATTATGCTCCCTAAGACTCATTTGAAACACGGCACACAATGCTCCAGCTAGTTAATATGACTTACAGAATGGCTAACTGCTTGGTTACTTATACACAAGATATATCTAATGTTCTGTTTTTTCATGTACTCCCTGTGTTCCTAAATATAAGCCTTTCTAGAGATTTCAATAAAAACTACATACTAATGTACATAGACCTATTTTAGAGTATAGATTCACTCGTTTTGCTTCGTATGTAGTCTATATTGGAATCTCTAAAAAGACTTATATTTAGGAACGGAGGGAGTACAAGATAGTCTATCTTGCTCGCTTCACTATTGTAACTATATTTTTGCCCAAGTCATCTATACCTACAGAGACATTTCAGGATAAAGTGACATCAAGAGAAAGCTCTCAGAGTAGTGCGGCATGGATGTTACCAAATGATTATGGATTGGAATTGGAATGTCCTGATGGTCTAGAGCATCAACCAGAGGCGGCAAGACATCATGCATATGAGTCTCAAGATGCAATCAACTTGTTGAGATTGGGGGTGCAGATATCAGATGCAGAAGTCAAAAAAATGAAACAAGACACTGAGGAAACCACAAAGAAAGTGTAGATTTTGCAGACTGAAATTTTTGATATATGAATCCAGTCAATCCTATTTTCGGAATAGATTATATTTAAATGGTAAGTTGTGTTGATGCGCATCCAAGATGTATGAGTCGTATGTGCCCAGTGTATATAATTTGCTGTTTGTTTACTCTTTAATATCACATGTCGCGAACTATGATGCCCAGTGGATGTAATATGCCATAATTTCTTTATTGTATAGTGTATGATTATTCTTAATTTCTATGCCTTAATTTGTTTATTGTATGGTGTATGATAAATCTTTGTTATTGTATATACTATTTTTGAAACGGGGGCCAACAAGCCAAAGCATTACCTGGACGTCATCCGAACATAATGAAAATGTGTAGTCAAAGCGGGACGTAATTAGGCTGGTCAACAAATAATAAGTGGATCCTATATCCATGGACACATGTGGGCCATAATATTCATGGACCAATAATGGGCCGCATTATGGGCCGTAAGTGAGCCAAAGTCATAATCGTCCATTTGTGGGCCCAACCATAACGGGTCGTTAACAGGCCGGTATGTACCACATGCTTATTTTTATTAACAAGCATAATGGGTCTTTAATTGGCCGAAATACATGATGGGGTAAAAAAGGCCCAACGAGTTAATGGGCCACAAACGGGCCGAGTGTAACCACAGGCTGAATTTAGCCCGTTGGCTGAACATGCCAGTAAAGGACCGAAAGTAATATTGGACCAAAAATGAGCCCAAGAATATATGGCCTTAGGAGGCCGAAAGTTAACATGGGATGGAAAATGCCCAACCGAATTATGGGCCATTGGTGGGTATAAAGCAGTTTACTATTCATTATGGGCCAGAATCGCCACAGGCTGTTAAAGGGCCTAGAGATACAAAAGGCCTCATATGGGCCGAAACACATCATGGGCCATACATGGGCCGATAGTGACAACGCTCCGGAATTATACTGGATGACCCACATGACGTTACTAGGTTGAATTCCGGAAGGCCATGACGGGCCGTGAGTTATCGAGATATAAATGGGCTATATGCGAATAGGTCGTTAACACGCTTTCCGTGGCCGGGCCGCTAACTTTTGACCAAGTTAGACCGGCCAGCCTTTTTAACCTATATGAGCCACTATTGGGTTGTACCACATGTCGACGTATCATTGGTGTGTGTCGTCCATTTGATGGATGACATCTGTCCAAATGTGGAGGTGACATGTGGGTCCTCCGACCAATGAGAATTTTACACATGGAAAATTGCCATTGGTCAAGGCTGTTAACGGGTTGTCAAATCCAAACCAGAACCCGATAGCATAACGGCGACCAATTACGGTGGATGCCATGTGTTGGTTACCCTTCATGAAAACACTTCCGTGACATGCCATTTATCTTCTTGGAAGTGGACACTTCCATGATGATAATTTGAGTATTGTCATGGAACACTTCTACAATAGCACAAGCATGACTATCTTGATTCTTTCATAAAATCGCCACAGATGTACATGCATGACAGAAAACGTGACCTACTATGACAAATATGTATCATCATGGAAGTGTTTTATTTTTGTAGTGTGGAGCTATTGTGTATCGCTCTAGGTTGTGACTATTATATGATGAATATCATCCAACGCAAATATCCATCGCTGATCCAATGCCTAGGCTTTTTTCATATTAATCTTTGCTAAGTTACTACTACTTATGTTATTACAATCATCACAAATTTCTATTTTTACTGCTCTTATTACTATTGCTACTTTTACTGCTACTATCAAAACTATCAAACTAATGTGAACACTTTGTTGCAGACATATTATTTCCTAGGTGTGGTTGAATTTACAACTCAACTTATAAGGCTCACAAATATTCTTTGGCTCCCCTTGTGTCGAATCAACAAATTTGGGTCAAATACTACCCTCGAAGACTGTCGCGATCCCCTATACTTGTGGGTTATCATCCCCTAGGAAGGAGGTTCATAGGAGTTAATCATCACACACTCCCAGTTATGACAGCACTCAACAATTTCAATCAAACATAAAAATGCTCAAATGTCCCCACCATGCCATGTCACACACTTAAATTAGTAGTAAACAACAAGCTTTAATATCGATATTCTTACTAACCAATGATCATGGACTCATGCCCTTTCATATTACGACATCAATATAATTAGAACATATGTTTCATATTTAGTGATCTACATGAAAGTTTTTATTAAAACACTTAAATACTTATCCTTTTGGACTAGTCTTATAACCCGTGCTCATTACCACTTCCTATTTAAAGACCCTCAGAAAGATTTAAGTGAATCATGAGAGTGCAATCATTTCTATAAAATATAACCACCATCGTGCTCTAACAAATATAAGTGGAGCACTAGAGCAACTTCATAGCTCAAAAGATATAAGTGAAGCTCATAGAGTATTCTAACAAATCACAGTGAATGTGTGTCATTCTCAAAGAGGTGTGTCCAGCAAGCAATGATTGTGGCAAACTATCAAGCAAACAAAATAAAGCTATGGCACATGACGCTCCAAGTAAAACTCATATCATGTGATGAATAAAAATATAGCTCCAAGTAACATACCGATAGATTGTAGACAAAAGAGGAACGACATCCCCAAGCTTAGATGCTTAGGTTTTCCTTGAATAGTAACTTGGTTTGCCTTGGTAATCCCAAGCTTAGCGTTTTTCCACTCCTTATTCCTTCATCCATCGTGATCTCACCCAAAACTTGAAAACTTCAGCACACAAAACTCAACAGAAACCTCGTGAGATCCATTGGTATAATAGACAAATCATAAACTTTAGGTGTTTTTCAAAACCCATTCATAATTTATTCTCGCATAATACCTACTATATTCTAACTTCTCCATGACTTATACCCCGCGATGTAATCCATAGCATCATTAAAATAAGCACACTATGTAATAAAAACAAAATATGTCTAAAATAGAACAACCTGTAATGATGTGAATAAAAATCATAGTTCTGTAACTCCAACAATTTTGAACAATTAGGACAATGTGAGCAACTTTTATATCAATCATGTGTAAAAATTTCAGATCAAAATCACATTCCAGGGAATTATAGTAATTCCTAGATTGGGAGCAAAAGTTCTTATTTTTTCATAGAATCAAGTCAACTATTATCCAAATCATCCCAAAGGATTTACTTGGCATAAAAACTAACTAAAACATGAAAACACAATCATTATAGTAGCAACAATCATTTCATCACACAAGAATAGAAAGTAAAAGAAAAAATACAGATAACTACTGGGTTGCCTCCCAACAAGCGTTATTGTTGTACGCCCCTAGCTAGGCGTAATGCATTGTTTCAAGTATTGTCATCCTTCAAATTAATTTCATAAGCGACTCTCATAATAGATTCATATGACTTATACATATTCCTATGACTATGAAATTATGCAACTCCCGAATACCGGAGGAACACCTTGTGTGCTATCAAATGTCACAATGTAACTGGGTGATTATAAAGATGCTCTACATGTGTCTCCGAAGGTGTTTGTTGAGTTGGCATATATCAAGATTAGGATTTTTCACTCCGTGTATCGGAGAGGTATCTCTGGGCCCTCTCGGTAATGCACAACACTATAAGCCTTGCAAGTAATGTGACTAATAAGTTAGTTGCAGGATGATGCATTGCAGAACAAGTAAAGAGACTTGCCACTAACGAGATTGAACTAGGTATGAAGATACCGACGATTGAATCTCGGGCAAGTAACATACCAATGACAAAGGGAATGACGTATGTTGTTATGCGGTTTGACCGATAAAGATCTTCGTAGAATATGTAGGAGCCAATATGAGCATCTAGGTTCCGCTATTGGTTATTGACCGGAGATGTGTCTCGGTCATGTCTACAAAGTTCTCGAACCCGTAGGGTCCGCACGTTTAACGTTCGATGACGATTTGTATTATGAGTTATGTGTTTTGGTGACCGAAGTTTGTTCGGAGTCCTGGATGAGATTACAGACATGACGAGGAGTCTCGAAATGGTCGATAGGTAAAGATTGATATATTGGAAGGTTATATACGGACACCGGAATGGTTCTGATATGGTTTGGGGATTTTTCGGAGTACCGGGAGGCTACCGGAACCCCCCGGGAAAGTTAATGGTCCTATTGGGCCATAGTGGAGAGAGGGAGGCGGCCATAGGAGGTGGCGCCCCCAACCCCAAATCGAATTGGACAAGGGTTGGGGGCGCGGCCCCCCTTTCCTTCTCCCTCTCCCCCTTTCCCCTTTCCCCTCTCCCTTGGATGGAAAGGGGAGGCCGAATCCTACTTGGACTGGGAGTCCAAGTAGGACTCCCCCCCTTGGCATCCCCCCTTGGAGTCCCCCTTGGGCCGGCCTCCTCCTCCCCCTCCTTTATATACGTGGGCATGGGGGCATCCCAAAGACACAACAGTTGTTTCTTAGCAGTGTGCGGTGCCCCCCTCCATAGTTTACTCCTCCGGTCATAGCGTCGTAGTGCTTAGGCGAAGCCCTGCGCGGATCACATAACCATCACCATCATCACGCCGTTGTGCTGTCAGAACTCTCCCTCAACCCGCTACTGGATCAAGAGCTCGAGGGACGTCATCGAGCTGAACGTGTGCTGAACACGGAGGTGTCATATGTTCGGTACTTGGATCGGTTGGATTGTGAAGACGTTTGACTACATTAACCGCGTTAACCTAACGCTTCCTCTTTCGGTCTACGAGGGTATGTGGACACACTCTCCCTGTCTCATTGCTATGCATCTCCTAGATAGATCTTGCGTGATCATAGGAATTTTTTTGAAATTGCATGCTACGTTCCCCAACAGTGGCATCAGAGCCAGGTCTATGCGTAGATGATATGCACGAGTAGAACACAAAGAGTTGTGGGAGATAATAGTCATACTGCTTACCACCAATGTCTTACTTTGATTCGGCAGTATTGTTGGATGAAGCGGCTCGGGCCGACATTACATGACCGTGTTCATTAGACTGGTTCTATCGACGTGCTTCGCACACAGGTGGCTGGCGGGTGTCTGTTTCCCCAACTTTAGTTGAATCAAGATTGACTACGGCCGGTCCTTGTTGAAGGTTAAAATATCACACTTGATGAAAATCATTGTGGTTTTGATGCGCAGGTAAGAATGGTTCTTGCTAGAAGCCTGTAGCAGCCACGTAAAACTTGCAACAAGAAAGTAGAGGACGTCTAACTTGTTTTTGTAGGGCATGTTGTGATGTGTTATGGTCAAGATGTGATGAGATATACATTGTTGTATGAGATGATCATGTTTTGTAAAAGTTATCGGCAACTGGCAGGAGCCTTATGGTTATCGCTTTATTGTATGAAATGCAATCTCCATGTAATTGCTTTACTTTGTCACTAAGCGGGACAGTCGTAGAAGCAATGGGTGGCGAGACGACAATGACAATACGATGGAGATCAAGGTGTCAAGCCGATGACGATGGAGATCATGACGGTGCTTTCGAGATGGAGATCAAACGCACAAGATGATGATGACCATATCATGTCACATATTTTGATTACATGTGATGTTTATCTTTTTATGCATCTTATTTTTATTAGTATGGTAGTACCATTATAAGATGATCCCTCACTAAATTTCAAGGTACAAGTGTTCTCCCTGAGTATGCATCGTTACTACAGTTCGTCGTGCCGAGACACCACGTGATGATCGGGTGTGATAAGCTCTACGTTCACACACCACGGGTGCAAGCCAGTTTTGCACGTGCAGAATACTCGGGTTAAAGCCTAGCATATGCAGATATGGCCTCAGAAATCTGAGACTGAAAGGTCGAACATGAATTGTCGGTGTAAAAACCGACGGATCTCGGGTAGGGGGTCCCAAACTGTGCGTCTAAGGCGGATGGTAACAGGAGGCAGGGGACACGATGTTTACCCAGGTTCGGGCCCTCTTGATGGAGGTAATACCCTACGTCCTGCTTGATTGTTCTTGATGATATGAGTATTACAAGAGTTGATCTACCACGAGATCGTAGAGGCTAAACCCTAGAAGCTAGCCTATGGTATGATTGTATGTTGTCCTACGGACTAGAACCCTCCGGTTTATATAGACACCGGAGGGGGCTAGGGTTACACAAGGTCGGTTACTTGGGAGGAGATATGCATATCCATATTCCCTAGCTTGCCTTCCATGCCAAGTAGAGTCCCATCCAGACACGAGACGAAGTCTTCAATCTTGTATCTTCATAGTACAACAGTCCGGCCAAAGGATATAGTCCGGCTGTTCGGTAGCCCCTGAATCAGGCTTCAATGACGATGAGTTCCACATTGCAAGGCAGGTTCCTCCTCCGAATACTCCATGGAAGAGTTTAAACACAAGAATAGTGTCCGGCCCTGAAAAATAAGTTCCACATACCACTGTAGAGAGAATAATATTTCCACAAATCTAATCTGCTGACATGTTTTGACAGCATGACAACACGCCACGGCCCGATCATTATTCAAACCGTTTTTCTCAACCAGCACCGCACATATCGTAGGGTGGTTTTCTTGACACGTCTTGTTAATGCAAAGATCGTGTTCCCCTTATTACAGGATTCTCATCAATACGGATGTGGGTAACCCAACCGCGCCATCAATTACGGCGCCTGGGGAATAAGCGGTTTTACCAGGAATGTGGGGAGACACATCGCCTCTTCCGCCCTTATAAAGGGATAAGGATTTACTATTTTCACCCACGCCTTCTTCCTTGCTTACCCATCCCCGCACACTCGAGCTCTAGCGCCCAAGCTCGTGTTCCTCCTCTCAAACCACTCCAAGCATGTATGGAGCAGGAGGCAAGTGGATGGTCTCCTCCGTCACGAAGGAGAACATCAAAAAGTTACGGGAAGCCGGATATCTGGCCGCGAACATCGCGCACCGGCTGCCAGATGCAGGGCATATCATCCCTACGCCCGAACCCCATGAGAGGATAGTTTTTCTTACCCACTTTGTCCGCGGACTGGGATTTCCTCTCCACCCGTTCGTCCGCGGACTCATGTTCTACTACGGGCTGGATTTTCACGATATTGCCCCCAATTTAATCCTCAACATCTCGGCGTTTATCGTCGTGTGCGAGGCCTTCCTCTGCATCAAGCCCCACTTCGGCCTGTAGCTGAAGACTTTTAATGTCAAATCGAAGGTGGTGGTCGGCTAGCAGGCAAGGTGCGGAGGCGCCATGGTGGGCAAGATGCCTAACGTCACCTGGCTCGAGGGCTCCTATGTGGAGACCATAAAGGGGTGGCAATCGGGGTGGTTCTACATCACCGAGCCGCGCGACTCCAACTGGCCGGCGGCCCCCAAATTTCAATCCGGAGTCCCCACACGACTCACCTCCTGGAAAGAGAAGGGCCTGTCCTGGGGTTCTTCGGTAGAGCTGACCGGACTCCAGACCTGCATCCAGAACATGATGAATAAAAAAATCAAGCTTGTCAACGTGGTCCAGGTTATGCTCTTCCGCCGGATCCTCCCGTGTTAACGACGGGCATTTGATTTATGGGAGTTTGACTCAGCCAAGCACCAGACGCTGCGAGAGCTCTATGACATGACGCACGAGGACGTCTGGAGGGTGTTGTTCAAGAGCGCCGAGATTCCTCCCTCACTCACCGAGGACCGCGGACTCAGCGCAAAGCGCCGCACCCATCCGGTAGGATTTTTAAATCTCTCAGGGTCTTTATTTTCCCCGGTTTAGTTATGTGTAGGATCTAAGCTTCCATGTCAATAACAGGACTGGATAGAGACAGCGGAGCGGCTTGATTGCCCAGCCCCCCTGCCCGAGGATCCTGCAGACGCTCTTCTAACAAAGATGCTGACTCTGGCACCTTATGAGGTGCCGCAAAGAAGGCCAAGAAGAAGGCCACGGGGACCCGAAAGGGTCTCCGGTGCAAGGTTGTATCGGACCCATCGTCCGATGACTCCGACGCGCACTCCTCCCATAGAAACGAGGAGGAGGAGAGAAGTTCTCCGCCCCCCCCAGCCGGGGGAGACAAGAAAAGGAAGGCCGACCCATCCGGGGAAGCCGAAGGGTCCAAGAAGGGAAGGACCCTCCCTCCGGACTGTGCCATGATGGCCGCCGACAGCGGCGACGAGTAGCTACCCAGGGACAAGCCCCTGGCGAAGTCGTAAGTGTCCGGACACCATAGTACTTCATGGTATGTTATATTGCATTGCCTCTCTTCATGCCGAACATGATTATGCAGTCCGTCCCGAGCTCATCTCGACGTACCCTCGTCGAGCGGCTCTTTGGACTCGTCGGATATGAAGAGCGGTTCTCCTCCGACCGCTCCCACCCCTCGCCCTATGGACAACACCAAGGTGTTATCTCAAAAGGCACCGAGCCAAGGGGAGGTGGTCCTGGGGGCACCTCGCGGCGACTTCCCGGCCCCTGGGTACCAAGGGAGCGAGGCTCCTACGGGCTCCGATATCGGGCCCCAGCACACTGCTCTGGAACCTCCGATGGTTCCAGACTCCGACAGGCGGTCCCCCGTTAAGGGGGGCCAACTATCCAGAGGCATCGGACAACTTGCTGGAAGCACTTCGCAGCGCTTCCATCGATGAAGAGCACCACACTATCATGAGTGCGGTGGTCAAAAAGGTTCAATCCGCCAAAAACGGACTGACCGAAGCTTGCGCCATCCTCCTAACAGGCTTTGAGGTAAGCGATCAAAATATAAGAAAATGGTACCGCATAGATAGTATCCCATGATGCTCTGTTCAGCGTTCAAGAAGAAAAGCTGAATAGAGGATCAAATGATGATTCAGGAGTCTAATCAGAAATGTATCTATGTGTATGTGCATGCTTCGCTGCTGGCCACTGCCGCACGTACTGCGGAGGTCTCTACACTGACGCGGGACCTAGAGCGGTCCGAGACTGAGCTCGGCCTTACCAAGAGGCAGCTCGAGGAGAACAAAGGTAAGCAATACCTTTGTCTATATATTAAAAAGGAGTTCGGGTGTAAGGTAATAGGATCATCATGGATTTGTCAGGGGCCACAACCGCAGTGGCGACCCTGAGGGAGGCGTTGTCCAAGGCCGAAGACAAAGCGGCCAAGGAGCGCATTGAACGAGAGAAGCAAGAAGCCTCAGTAGGCGACGTGCAGCAAGAGCTCGAGGCTCTTGCAAAAAAGACGAGTCCTTGGAGCCGGACTCTAAGACGCGAGAGTCTGAGCTCGCGCAGGCGCTGGAAAGCGTCCAGAGCACCAAGGCCGAAGCCCACAAGGCCCTTCAGGAGATTGACGCGGTGAAGAAGATAGCAGCGGGTAAGGCATTCATTATGCAAAGCAAGCATGTGAAGGAGACTTTCCTTTTTCTTACTCGAGTTCGGAGCTCTCCAGGAGCGTTTGCAGATCTTCCCCGTAGTGTACTGGATGCCGCAAAGTTTTACCGAGCTGAGGAGGGGAGTTCGGCGGAGAAGTTGTTCTGGTCTCAGTATACTGGGACCGAACACCCTGTGCCCTTGAGCGACCAGCTGAAGCAGTTGGTCGAACTTCACAAGGCGGCCGAACAGGCCATGAGGAGCCTTATAGTCCGGATGTGGCCTGGCGAGCCCCTGTCCGGCAGCTACTTCGGTCTGGTGAGGCGGCTTGTGGAAGCCTGCCCACGGCTTGAAGTCATAAAGCGGTCCGTCTGCATCGAAGGTGCACGCAGGGCTTTTGCCCGGGCGAAGGTGCATTGGGCGAAGCTGGAAGCTGTGAAGCTGGTGAAGGAGGGGCCGTCGGAGGGCAAGGAGCATCGCTGCCCCGAGAACTATTATGAGAGTGTCCTGAAGGGCTCTCGCCTAGTGGCGAATGAGTGTGCCAAGGATGTACTTTTTGAATGAACATGCTCATGTGATCCTATAATGTGAAATGAGTTTATTTGCGCCATGGGACGCTTTCTTAATTTAAAATATTACCTTCTGGGCGGCCGTTTATAAAATCTGAGAGTTGGCCAGTCATCGGCTTCTGCCCCCATGTAACTAGTACTGGGGTGTTCGGGATAAAAATGAGCACTCTTTACCCCAATTTTGGGTCCTTCGAGGGAGGTGTTCAGCGCAACGAACCAGGCAATCATACTATAATGCTTTATCACTCTCACTTAGCCATAGAAGTATACAATTTTAAATTTTGGCGAAGCCCCTGGTATTCGGAGGGCCGAATTTGGGGCGCTATACATGCCTAAGCCGGACAAGGCCGACTCCTTGCCTGAAGCGGAAAAAGTCTTTAAGGACTTGAGACCTCTCAAACAGCGACCAGTCTCTCGCCTTATCATGACAGGTAGTTTTCAGCTTTCTCTACTGAGGTGCTCGTCCAGAAGAACTGGGACACAATCGCAGTAGTTCTCCCACCGCTACCTTAGCCAATATAACGGAACGTAAGGTACCAAAGCATCGGAGTTGGGCAAACCTAACATTTGACCAAAGACTTGATTCGGAGCTGATGCATATAATGCTATAAGTTCGGGGTGCCGCACTGTATTATGGGGTAAACGAGAGCCCCTGGTATGATTGTTCTTGATGATATGAATATTACAAGAGTTGATCTACCACGAGATCGTAGAGGATAAACCCTAGAAGCTAGCCTATGGTATGATTGTATGTTGTCCTATAGACTAAAACCCTCCGGTTTATATAGACACCGGAAGGGGCTAGGGTTACACAAGGTCGGTTACAAGGGAGGAGATATGCATATCCGTATTGCCTAGCTTTCCTTCCATGCCAAGTAGAGTCCCATCCGGACACGGGACGAAGTCTTCAATCTTGTATCTTCATAGTCCAACAGTCCGGCCAAAGGATATAGTCCAGCTATCCGGAGACCCCCTAATCCAGGACTCCCTCATGAATCATGTATTAGATATGATCAACATAGTGATGTTCACCATTGAAAACTACTCCATCTCATGTGATGTCCGGACATGGTTTAGTTGATATGGATCACGTGATCATTTAGATGACTAGAGGAATGTATATCTAAGTGAGAATTCTTAAGTAATATGATTAATTGAAATTTAATTTATCATGAACTTAGTACCTGATAGTTTTTTGCATATCTATGTTGTTGTAGATCAATGGCCCGTGCTACTGTTCCCTTGAATTTTAATGCGTTCCCAGAGAAAGCTAAGTTGAAAGATGATGGTAGCAACTACACGGACTAGGTCCGTAACTTGAGGATTATCCTCATTGTTGCACCGAAGAATTACGTCCTGGAAGCACCGCTAGGTGCAAGACCCGCTTAGGAGCAACTCCAGATGTTAGGAACGTCTGGCAGAGCAAAGCTGATGACTACTCGGTAGTTCAGTGTGCCATGCTTTACGGCTAAGAATTGGGACTTCAAAGATGTTTTGAATGTCATGGAGCATATGAGATGTTCTAGGAGTTGAAGTTAATATTTCAAGCAAATGCCTGAGTTGAGAGATATGAAGTCTCCAACAAGTTCTATAGCTGCACCATGGAGGAGAATAGTTCTGCCAGTGAACACATACTCAGAATTTTTGGGTACCATAACCACTTGACTCAGCTGGGAGTTAATCTTCCTGATGATAGTGTCATTGACACAGTTCTTTAATCACTTCCACCAAGCAATAAAGGCTTCATGATGAACTATAATATGCAAGGGATGGAAAAGACAATTCCCGGGCTCTTCGCAATGCTAAAGGCTGCAGAGGTAGAAATCAAGAAGGAGCATCAAGTGTTGATGGTTAACAAGACCACTAGTTTCAAGAAAAAGGGCAAAGGGAAGAAGGGGAACTTCAAGAAGAACAACAAGCAAGTTGCTACTCAAGGGATGTCAGGACCCCGATCTAGCATGTAACACATCATATCACTTTGCGACCTCACACATGGTATTCCCACGGGTGCCACCTTACCTGGCCCGGGACCATTTGCACCTTTTGGCTCACATATATGATAGTGTTGCTAGCATCCATATGATAGAGAACTCGAGCCGACATGACTAGTCATAAACCCAAAGTGGCACTAACTTACAGGGACAGCCATACATGACCCAGCAACGAACGTGTCGGTCATCAACGTATGAACCCAAGTCATAGAAAGCTACAAGGACTTAAAGGAACACCGCGTGACATTTCCCTGAAGGGACAAATAGAGGAACGAAGAAGGACACATGCCGGCCAGCCTAAGTGTTCTGGAGCAGTAGCAAGCTACCATGGCTCAGTGGAAGCACTAGGAGACATTTTCTGGTAAGAGAGGCTACCAAGAATAAACAACTAGGTTGTCGGATCCCACACATACCAAGCATTTCAATAACATACACACAATATGCCCGATATGTGCAAATACAACATGGCATCACAATAAAACTCTATGACTCAAAGTATTTATTCATAAGACTCCGAAGAGTCAGATATTACAAACATGGGTCACATGAACCAACATAGAGAGCATACAGGCAACAGAAGCATAACATGTCCGAGTACAGACAACTATAAATGGAAAAGGCTGAGAAGCCTGACTATCTACGTGACTCTCCCAAGGGTACAAGATCGTAGCTGAGGTAACAAGCTAAACGTTGAAGTCCACGCGGAACTACTAGTGAGACTGAAGTCTATCTACAAAAACATAAATTAAGCAAACATGATTACAAATGTACCTAGCAAGACTTACATCAGAACTATCTACATATGCATCAGTATCAACAAAGGGGTGGTGGAGTCTAACTGCAGCAAGCTAGCTTTGACTTGGTGGCTATCTAAAACTACGACTACAAGTAACTCTTTTGATGTGGCCCACACAAGTCCACATATTCACCATATCACTAGGTGACTGGCGCTTGCCAGTCGGCTTGGCCAGCACAGTGCTAGGCCAGCAAGTGGCCCAGGTAAGTTTCCCCTTTTCTATTTTGTTTCTGTTTTCTATTTATTCTGTTTTATTTTGATTTAGTAAAAATACTAAACCATTTGATAAAATCCTAGAAATAATTATGGGTGCTTTCTAAATTATTCGAGTGACCCTTAACAATTTCCAATATTTTTGGAGCACCTAAAATATATATAGCATTTAAATAACTCCAATTCAAATATGTTTGAATTAATTCAAAGTCCAAATATGTCCTATAGAAATGTGAACATTTTTAAAGGGCATTTTGAAATCATTGGAAAAGATTTTAGTTGAACCTATTTGAATTCCTTTTGATGCTAGGGTTTGAACATCCCCATTACAAATTTCCATGAAAGTTAAAAATGATGCAAGGAAGATGAAAACACTAGGCAGTACCAAAAGCTAGGGATGTGACAACTGACCCCCACTAAACAAGAATCTCGTCCAAAGATTCAAGACGTGAGGTAAGGAGAAAGGAGGTCACAAAACTATCACAATTTTCTCGATCCAACTAGCCTTCTCGAAGAAGTAGCTTCATTGCATCATATTGATCTTGACGTATTTGCTCCAAGAACTCCATCCAACATGACAACGACAAGAAAGGGAAAACTCTAGAAGAATCGATTTTCTCGAAGATCGAGTAACTGACGATCAACTCACGGAATCAGACACAGAACACCTCTTGAGCTGAGGCGTCCAAACACACATCAAAATGGATGGGAGGACAGATGATGGAGGTTCAATTTGGTATGCAGCAATTCCACGCATAGATAAGATGGTGCATGATTTCAGAGTAGCGAGGAGGTAATTGCCATGATTCCATTATGGAACACCTTAGGGAAGGTGACTCATAGGGTTATTCCCTGAAGTGGCAAAAATAATTACTTTTGATACAAGGATCACTAAAGCTCTTCATACCAGGCTAAGGCAATTCACCAACAATCGTTTGGCGGAGTTCAAAGGAATGGCATACCCGGGCTAGAATGGATGATGTGGACTACCTTGTTGAAGACAACGCAATGGATGATTTTTTCTTACCATTGAAAATGGATGGGACCCATGGTAGGACCACTTTTGAAGATGATCCTGAGCAGCAATTGGTGAGAAGGCAGCCCATAGTGAAATGGCACAAAGACGGTTGCAAGCTGGGAACAAAATGCAAATGCTGGGAATGTTCCAACCATCATATCTGCCCGAGATTCAGATCTAGTTAGTAACAGGATACTTCAGACTCAACATGTCTGCAAAAGAAAGTTTGCAACACGATTCGATGAGATGACGTTGCGAGATTCTCAAGGGATGAACTACGGAAGCAAGCTCCAAAACATGAGCTGGTTCTGCTACACACCTGTAAATGTGCTATCCAAGACAAGCATGACCACGTAGTAGTCTTACAACAAAACACTACCGAGTTCTGGTTGAGAACCATCGTCAAGGATATCGGAGTCTTGTGCATGATCTAGAATTAACACAACAAACTCATTTTCCTTGAGCAAATCAATTAGTGGCTTGGTGTGCTAGGAAACACATATGGAGTGGAGGCGACCAAACTATGCAACCATAGAGTACTTCACACATATGCGTGACTAACTTGGGATGATTCCAAATGAAGCAAAAACAAGCTTTCTCGAATTCACGGCGGCAACTTACATCAAGTGCGCGTGAATTAGAGGAAGTCACTTCTTTCATCCAAATGTATACCTCATGAGCGGAACATGAAGGCAATGATTACAAAGTTCCCAATGCTAGCTTCAATGTTCATCATGAATCATGGAGGAGATAGAAATATTTACTATGGGCTCAACAACAATTCATCCAGATTTCCATGAGAATGGAATTCCACAACTATGTGAACAAGGTGATAGGATTGGTGAGAACAAAAGATATAACGGTGTATGCTCGAGGAAGCAACCACGAGTAATACAACATTACGAACATTGTTGGTTCTGATTTAATTTGACGATATCCCATAGTCAAATCAAAGATGGGATAAGATAATAGGTCCAACAACTGATCATGAATACCAATCAATGAAGATAGCGTCTTACTTCAACACACACAAAAAGATATCCCTTAGTGATGAACTCAGTCGGACAAGCTTCCATCTTCCAACTCTCCAAGTTGTTGTTTAGCTTAACCAACTAGCTCAGGGTATCCAACACAGATTCTTGGAGAAGGGGTGGTTTAGGGAAAAACCATCTTGATCATGAACTCAACATAATGGCCAGGGAACAACCTGGTGATACCTCCGAGAAGATATTCAGAAAATCACGAACCACCATATGTTACTAAGCTCGAGAACAATCTTGCTTTTCAGGGCAAGACAATATGATCGAAGGAGCAAGGAATTAACATAATCCAAACTCATTGATCGAAGAGTGCACCAGGGAAAAATGGACTAGGTAGCACATTCTATCTTAGAATGATGATTCAATAACCAACATGCTAAGAATGAAATTATTTTCCTTTAACTACCAAGCAACAGGGTTGCTAGGAGTATTGATTTCACACATCATAGTTCACTTGTCGGCATTCAACAACACGGGGACCAAGGAATGAATAATGATGGCGAGAAGCATCACTGTATCAAGAGTTCATAGGATGATGTGCAATTCTCATGATATTCTTGATATAAAGATGGTAATACTCCAAGGTAGAACAGAACAAAAGCTGGATTGGCATTTTGATCTGTGGAATACAACTGCTTTGACCCAATCCTAGATATGGATAAGGTACTGGAGTTTGTTTCTCCTAGTCATTCAGGAATAGAATGGCTTGGCAAACCATAGGAATAATAGACACCGATGAACACGAATGCATGGCATACTCTTGACTATCAACTGATAGGCTAAGGTCGGAAAACAACTAAAGAGGGACAACTCAAAGGAACATATGATTTTCTGAGTTGTGGATGCATAGATTAGCATGTCGAACAATGCTCAAAATTTCTTCTGGATAACGCATGCATAAAGGTAGAACTGGCAGAGTCCCAATATAGAATGGGGAACTCATCGAGAGCACTCTTGTTGTGATCTTTTGGTTCAAAGAACTTCTGCCATAAGCAGTTCATGGTATTTGGAAGAAGGAAATACCACGGACCTCGAGGACTATCGCAAAGGTTACAAATATCATAAGGGAACTAGCAAACACTATCAACATGAAGTAAGTAGAGTGAATCTTGGGTTTAAGAACCCAGAAATAGAAGGCCTACTGACTAAATGGCATCACGGGATGTTTTCGAGAATGACGGCCAGAATCATCACATTGGGAACACAAAGCATGGCTAGATTACTAGGTGATCCTCTAAGACACCTAGGGTCATAATAATAGCTCCAACATATATGTCGAGGCAATAGAGTACCTCAACTCACCGATTAGTGTGGTTGAATTGGCCCAAAGGGACATTGGGAACTGAAAGAAGGGATTTGCAAATGCATCAAACTATTTAGAAACCTGGGATGACTCGGACATCATAACAACTATAAATTCTCAAAAAGATTTGAGACATCCTGCAAAATAGTGGCATGACCACTCAACATCACAATATCAAGGTTCTGAGGCCAGCTATGAACATACGGAAGTAGTAGAAACTGAACTGAGACTTGAATCCATCAATCCTATAATTCTATGGATTAGTAACACGTGATCCTGATTGATAGATGAGAAAGCCTAGTTTCTTAACCCCCGTAGAAGAGAAGAGGATGACTCATATCAGAAGGGAATAAGGTAAAGGAGTAAAAAGAGCCTTAAGTTCCCTTCCACAAACAATTTCCTTAAATAACTACAGTATTTCTAGACTCGACTTCGACCAGTTTGGCTTGGTAATCCTACAGGCAGTCAGGCTCTGATACCAAAGCTGTCAGGACCCCGATTCTAGGTCACACCGATCTAGCATGTAACACATCATATCACTTTGCGGCCTCACGCACGGTATTCCCACAGGTGACACCTTACCTGGCCCGGGACCATTTGCGCCTTTTGGCTCACGTATATGATAGTGTTGCTAGCATCCATATGACAGAGAACTCGGGCCGACATGACTAGTCATAAACCCTAAGTGGCACTAACTTACAGGGACAGGCATACATGACCCAGCAACGAACGTGTCGGTCATCAACGTATGAACCCAAGTCGTAGCAAGCTACAAGAACTTAAAGGAACAACGCGTGACATTTCCCCGTAGGAATATACACAAGAACGAAGAAGGACACATGTCGGCCAGCCTAAGTGTTCTGGAGCAGTAGCAAGCTACCATGGCTCAGTGGAAGCACTAGGAGACATTTCCCGGTAAGAGAGGCTGGCAAGGATAAACAACTAGGTTGTCGGATCCCACACATACTAAGCATTTGAATAACATGTACACAATATGCCCGATATGTGCAAATACAACATGGCATCACAACAAAACTCTATGACTCAAACTATTTATTCATAAGACTCCGAAGAGTCAGATATTACAAACATGGGTCACATGACCCAACATATAGAGCATACAAGCAACAGAAGCATAACATGTCTGAGTACAAACAATTACAAATAGAAAAAGCTGAGAAGCCTCAGTATCTACACGACTCTCCCAACGGTACAAGATCGTAGCTGAGGTAACAAGCTAAACTTCAAAGTCAACGCGGAACTACTAGTGAAACTGAAGTCTCTCTGCAAAAACATAAATTAAGCAAACGTGAGTACAAATGTACCCAGCAAGACTTACATCAGAACTATCTACATATGCATCAGTATCAACAAAGGGGGTGGTGGAGTTTAACTGCATCAAGCCAGCTTTGACTCGGTGGCTATCCTAAACTAGGACTGCAAGTAGCTCTTTTGAGGTGGTGCACACTGCTACCTCTTGAGGATGAGTTGGTTTTCCCTTCAATAGGAAAGGGTGATGCAGCATAGTAGCGTAAGTATTTCCCTCGGTTTTTGAGAACCAAGGTATCAATCTAGTAGGAGGTAACACACAAGTCACCTAGTACCTGCATAAACAAAAAAGAACCTCGCAACCAAGACGATAAAGGGGTTGTCAATCCCTTCACGGTCACTTATGAAAGTGAGATTTGATAGATGTAATAAGATAAATATTTTTGGTATTTTTATGATATAGATTAGAAAATAAAGATTGCAAAATAAACAATAATAGAAATAGCAAATTGATATGGAAATAATATGATGGAAGACAGACCCGGGGGCCATAGGTTTCACTAGTGGCTTCTCTCAAGATAGCAAATTCTATGGTGGGTGAACAAATTACTGTCGAGCAATTGATAGAAGGGTGAATAATTATGAGAATATCTACGCATGATCATGAATATAGGCATCACGTCCGTGACAAGTAGACCGAAACAATTCTGCATCTACTACTATTACTCCACACATCGACCGCTATCCAGCATGCATCTAGAGTATTAAGTTCATAAGAATAGAGTAACGCATTAGGCAAGATGACATGATGTAGAGGGATAAACTCAAGCAATATGATATAAACCCCATCTTTTTATCCTCGATGGCAACAATAGAATACGTGCCTTGCTGCCCCTGCTGTCACTGGGAAAGGACACCGCAAGATTGAACCCAAAGATAAGCACTTCTCCCATTGCAAGAAAGATCAATCTAGTAGGCCAAACCAAACTGATAATTCGAAGAGACTTGCAAAGATATTTAAATCATGCATAAGAGATTTCAGAGAAGAATCAAATATTGTTCATATATAATCTTGATCATAAACCCATAATTCATCAGATCTCGACAAACACACCGTAAAAAGAATTATATCAAATAGATCTCCAAGAGAATCGAGGAGAACTTTGTATTGAGATCCAAAGAGAGAGAAGAAGCCATCTAGCTAATAACTATGGACCCGAAGGTCTGTGGTAAACTACTCACACATCATCGGAGAGGCTATGGTGTTGACGTAGAAGGCCTCCGTGATCGATTCCCCCTCTGGCAGAGTGCCGGAAAAGGCCCCAAGATGGGATCTCATGGGTACAGAAGGTTGCGGCGGTGGAAATAGGGTTTCTTGGTGCTCCTGGATGTTTTCGGGGTATATGCGTATATATAGGAGAAAGAAGTACGTCGGTGGAGCTGCGAGAGGCCCGTGAGGGTGGGGGCGCGCCTCCTTGCCTTGTGGCCTCCTCACTTCTTTCTTGACGTCCACTCCAAGTCTCCTAGATCACTTTGTTCCAAAAATAACTCTCCCGAAGGTTTCATTCCATTTGGATTCCGTTTGATATTCCTTTTCTGCGAAACACTGAAATAGGCAAAAAAACAGCAATTTGCACTGGGCCTTTGGTTAGTAGGTTAGTCCCAAAAATAATATAAAAAGGTAAATTAAAGCCCATTAAACATCCAAAACAGATAATATAATATCATGGAACAATCAAAAATTATAGATATGTTGGAGACATATGAAGCATCCCCAAGCTTAATTCTTGTTCGTCCTCGAGTAGGTAAATGATAAAAACAAATTTTTTGATGTGGAATGCTACCTAGCATAATTCTCAATGTAATTTCCTTTATTGTGGCATGAATGTTTAGATCTGAAAGATTCAAGACAAAAGTTTAATATTGACATAAAAATAATAATACTTCAAGCATACTAACAAAGCAATCATGTCTTCTCAAAATAACATGGCCAAAGAAAGTTATCCCTACAAAATCATATAGTCTGGCTATGCTCTATCTTCACCACAAAAAGTATTTAAATCATGCACAACCCCGATGACAAGCCAAGCAATTGTTTCATACTTTTGGTTTTCTCAAACTTTTTCAATCTTCACGCAATATATGAGCGTGAGCCATGGACATAGCACTATAGGTGAAATAGAATGGTGGTTGTGGAGAAGACAAAAGGGAGAAGATAGTCTCACATCAACTAGGTGTATCAATGGGCTATGGAGATGCCCATCAATAGATATCAATGTGAGTGAGTAGGGATTGCCATGCAACAGATGCACTAGAGCTATAAGTGTATGAAAGATAAAAATAAACTAAGTGGGTGTGCATCCAACTTGATTGCTCACGAAGACCTAGGGCATTTTGAGGAAGCCCATCATTGGAATATACAAGCCCGGTTCTATAATGTAAAATTCCCACTAGTATATGAAAGTGACAATATAGGAGATTCTCTATCATGAAGATCACGGTGCTACTTTAAAGCACAAGTGTGGTAAAAGGATAGTAGCATTGTCCCTTCTCTCTTTTTCTCTCATTTTTTTGGCTTTCTTTTTTTATGGCCTTTATTTTTTTCTCTTTTTTCGTCTGGAGTCTCATCCCGACTTCTGGGGGAATCATAGTCTCCATCACCCTTTGCTCACTTGGGACAATGCTCTAATAATGATGATCATCACACTTTTATTTACTTACAACTCGATACTAGAACAAAATATGACTATGTGAATGCCTCCGACAGTGTATCGGGATGTGCAATGAATCAAGAGTGACATGTATGAAAGAATTATGAACGTGTCTTTGCCACAAATATGATGTCAACTACATGATCATGCAAAGCAATATGACAATGATGTAACGTGTCATAATAAACAGAACAGTGGTAAGTTGCATGGAAATATATCTCGGAATGGCTATGGAAATGACATAATAGGTAGGTATGGTGGCTGTTTGAGGAAGGTATAAGGTGGGTGTATGGTACCAGCGAAAATTGCGCGGTACTTAGAGGGGCTAGTAATGGTGGAAGGGTGAGAGTGCGTATAATCCATGGACTCAACATTAGTCATAAGAACTCACATACTTATTGCAAAAATCTATTAGTTATCAAAACAAAGTACTACATGCATGCTCCTAGGGGGATAGATTGGTAGGATAAGACCATCGCTCGTCCCTGACCGCCACTCATAAGGAAGACAATCAATAAATAAATCATGCTCCGACTTCAGCACATAACGGTTCACCATACGTGCATGCTACGGGAATCAGAAACTTTAACACAAGTATTTCTCAAATTCACAACTACTCAACTAGCATGACTCTAATATCACCATCTTCATATCTCAAAACATTCATCAAGTATCAAACTTCTCATAGTATTCAATGCACTTTTTATAAGTGTTTTTATTATACCCATCTTGGATGCCTATCATATTACGACTAATTTTATAGCCAAAGCAAACTACCATGTTGTTCTATAAGACTCTCAAATAATATAAGTGAAGCATGAGAGATCAATAATTTATATAAAATAAAACCTCCACCGTTCTATAAAAAGATATAAGTGAAGCACTAGAGCAACATTTTCTAGCTTAAAAGATATAAGTGAAGCACATAGAGTATTCTAATAAATTCTGATTCATGTGTGTCTCTCCCAAAAGGTGTGTACAGCAAGTATGATTGTGGTAAACTAAAATCAGAGATTCAAATCATACAAGACGCTCCAATCAAAACACATATCATGTGGTGAATAAAAATATAGCCTCAAGTAAAGTTACCGATAGACGAAGACGAAAGAGGGGATGTCTTCTGGGGCATCCCCAAGCTTAGGCTTTTGGTTGTCCTTGGATTTTACCTTGGGGTTCCTTGGGCATGCCCAAGCTTAGGCTCTTGCAACTCTTTATTCCAAAACCCATCAAATCTTTACCCAAAACTTGAAAAGTTCACAACAGAAAACTCAACAGAAAATCTCATGAGCTCTGTTAGTATAAGAAAACAAACCACCACTTCAAGGTACGGTAATGAACTCATTATTTATTTATATTGGTGTTAAACCTACTGTATTCCAACTTCTCTGTGGTTCATACCCCCCCCCCCCCGATACTAGCCATAGATTCATCAAAATAAGCAAACAACACACGAAAAACAGAATCTGTCAAAAACAAAACAGTCTGTAGTAATCTGTAGGTTCCGAATACTTATGTAACCCCAAAAATTCTGAAATAAATTGGTGGACGTGAGGAATTTGTCTATTAATCATCTGCAAAAAAATCAACCTAATTTCATTCCCCAGTAAAAAAAATGGCAGCAAATCTCGTGAGCGCTAAAGCTTCTGTTTTTTACAGCATGATCGCAAAGACTTCCCCCAAGTCTTCCCAAAGGTTCTACTTGGCACAAAAACTAATTAAAATCATAAAACCACATCTAAACAGAATATAGATGAATTATTTATTACTATACAGGAACAAAAAACAAGAAAAAAAATTGGGTTGCCTCCCAACAAGCGCTATCGTTTAACGCCCCTAGCTAGGCATAAAAACAATAATAGATCTAGGTATTGTCATCTTTGGTATGCAATCCATAAGTGGATCTCATAACAGATTCATAAGGTAATTTAATTTTCTTTCTAGGAAAGTGTTCCATGCCTTTCCTTAACGGAAATTGTAATCTAATATTCCCTTCTTTCATATCAATAATTGTACCAATCGTTGTAAGGAAAGGTCTACCAAGAATAATAGGACATGTAGGATTGCAATCTATATCAAGAACAATGAAATCTACGGGCACATAATTCCTATTTGCAACAATAAGAACATCATTAATCCTTCCCATAGGTTTCTTAATAGTGGAATCCGCAAGATGCAAATTTAAAGAACAATCATCAAATTCACAGAAACCTAACACATCACACAAAGTTTTTGGAATCGTGGAAACAGTAGCACCCAAATCACATAAAGCAAAGCATTCATGATCTTTAATCTTAATTTTAATAGTAGGTTCCCACTCATCATAAAGTTTTCTAGGAATAGAAACTTCTAATTCAAGCTTTTCTTCATAAGGTTGCATTAAAGCATCAACGATATGTTTGGTAAAAGCTTTATTTTGACTATAAGCATGAGGAGAATTTAACATGGAGTGCAGCAAGGAAATACAATCTATCAAAGATCAATTATCATAATTAAATTCCTTGAAATCCAAAATAATGGGTTCATTGATATGTAAAGTTTTGACCTCTTCAATCCCACTTTTACCAACTTTTGCATCAAGATCTAAAAACTCCAAATCATTGGGATGCCTTTTAACTAAAGTTGACTCATCTCCAGTCCCATGATTATCAAGATTAATATTTCAAAACAAAGATTTAATAGGAGACACATCAATCACTTTTAGATCTTCATCCTTACTACCATGGAAACTAGATGAACACGACACTAGAGCAAAATTGTTCCTCCCAACAAAATTCACATCCGTAGATTCATTATTATTCTCAATCAAAGTAGATAAAGGCATATCATTAGGATCAGAAGAAACACTCTTATTAGAAGAAAAAAATCATAAGTTCATCCATCTTTCCACTCAAAACATTAATTTCTTCTATACCATGAACCTTTTTACTAGTAGATCCTTTGGTGTGCCATTGAGAATAATAAACCATAATATTATCTAGGAGTTTAGTAGCTTCTCCTAGGGTGATTTCCAGAAAAGTGCCTCCCGCGGCCGAATCTAAAAGATTTCTAGAAGCAAAATTCAATCCAGCATAAAAAAATTGTATGATCATCCACAGATTCAAACCATGTGTAGGGCAATTACGTATCATTAATTTCATCCTCTCCCAAGCTTGTGCAAAATGCTCATGATCAAGTTGCTTAAAATTCATAATATCGTTTCTAAGAGAGATGATCTTAGCGGGAGGAAAATACTTAGAGAGAAAAGCATCTTTGCACTTATTCCATGAATCAATACTATTTTTAGGCAAAGAGGAAAACCAAGTTTTAGCACGATCTCTAAGAGAAAATGGGAATAGCTTCAATTTAAAAATATCATTATCCACATCTTTCTTCTTTTGCATATCACACAAATCAACAAAGTTGTTTAGATGGGTAGCGTCATCTTCACTAGGAAGGCCAGAAAACGGATCTTTCATGACAAGATTCAGCAAAGCAGTATTAATTTCACAAGATTCAGCATCGGTAAGAGGAGCAATCGGAGTGCTAATAAAATCATTATTGTTGGTATTGGAAAAGTCACACAATTCAGTATTATCTTGAGCCATAGTGACAAACAATACAACACACAAGCAAGCAAGAGGCAAGCAAAAAGAGGCGAACGAAAAAGAGGCGAGCAGAAAAGAGGGCGAATAAAACAGCAAGGGTGAAGTGGGGGAGAGGAAAACAAGAGGCAAATGGCAAATAATGTAATGCAAGGGATAATAGTTTGTGATGGGTACTTGATATGTCTTGACTTGATAGAACCTCCCCCGCAACGGCGCCAGAAATCCTTCTTGCTTCCTCTTGAGCATGCGTTGGTTTTCCCTTGAAGAGGAAAGGGTGATGCAACACAGTAGCGTAAGTCTTTCCCTCAGTTTTTGAGAAACATGGTATTAATCCAGTAGGAGGTAACACACAAGTCACCTAGTACCTGCACAAACAAACAAGAACCTCGCAACCAACGCGATAAAGGGGTTGTCAATCCCTTCATGGTCACTTACGAAAGTGAGATTTGATAGAGATAATAAGATAAATATTTTTGATATTTTTATGATATAGATTGGAAAATAAAGATTGCAAAATAAACGGTAATAGAAATAGAAAATTGATATGGAAATAATATGATGGAAGATAGACCCGGGGCCATAGGTTTCACTAGTGGCTTCTCCCAAGATAGCAAATTATACTGTGGGTGAACAAATTTCTGTCGACCAATTGATAGAAAGGGGAATAATTATGAGAATATCTAGGCATGATCATGAATATAGGCATCACGTCCACAACAATTAGACCGAAACAATTCTGCATCTACTACTATTACTCCACACATCGACCGCTATCCAGCATGCACTAGAGTTCATAAGATCAGAGTAACGCATTAGGCAAGATGACATGATGTAGAGGGATAAACTCAAGCAATATTATATAAACCCCATCTTTTTATCCTCGCTGGCAACAATACAATACGTGCCTTGCTGCTCCTGCTATCACTGGGAAAGGACACCGCAAGATTGAACCCAAAGCTAAGCACTTCTCCCATTCCAAGAAAGATCAATCTAGTAGGCCAAACCAAACTGATAATTCGAAGAGACATGCAAATATATTTAAATCATGCATAAGAGATTTCAGAGAAGAATCAAATGTTGTTCATAGATAATCTTGATCATAAACCCACAATTTATCGGATCTCGACAAACACGCCGCAAAAAGAATTACATCGAATAGATCTCCAAGAGAATTGAGGAGAACTTTGTATTGAGATCCAAAGAGAGAGAAGAAGCCATCTAGCTAATAACTATGGACCCGAAGGTCTGTGGTAAACTACTCACACATAATCGGAGAGGCTATGGTGTTGATGTAGAAGACCTCCGTGATCAATTCCCCCTCCGGCAGAGCGCCGGAAAAGGCCCCAAGATGGGATCTCACGGGTACAGAAGGTTGTGATGGTGGAAATAGGGTTTCGTGGTGCTCCAGGATGTTTTTGGGGTATATGGGTATATATAGGAGGAAGAAGTACGTTGGTCGAGCTGCGAGGGGCCCATGAGGGTGGGGGCGCCTCCCTGCCTCGTGGCCTCCTTGCTTCTTTCTTGACATCCACTCCAAGTCTCCTGGATCACGTTTGTTCCAAAAATAACTCTCCCGAAGGTTTCATTCCATTTGGATTCCGTTTGATATTCCTTTTCTACGAAACACTGAAATAGGCAAAAAAACAACAATTTGCAGTGGCCTTTGGTTAGTAGGTTAGTCCAAAAATAATATAAAAAGGTAAATTAAAGCCCATTAAACATCCAAAATAGATAATATAATAGCATGGAACAATAAAAAATTATAGATACGTTGGAGACGTATCACACACGAGTCCACATATTCACCATATCAATACACCACTATGGATCCGCTCCCGTCTCCCTACGAGAACGCCATCCATAGCACTCATGCTTATCTTGCGCATTTTAGAGTATCCACTTTCACTTCTCTATGAACTGTATAGGCAACCCAGAGGTCCTTTACCGCGGACGCGGCTATTCGAATAGATGATGTTAACCCTGCAGGGGTGTACTTCTTCACACACACTCTCACCACTTATCGTCGTTTACACGACATGTACTCGGCAACCTTCAAGCGGAAGCCCAGCGAGGGTGTCGGCCACGACTTGACTAACCACACAATTCCCTAGTCCAGGTTTATCGCCTATTTAGGTTCCATCCGCAGGGAGTCCAGCCGAGGTTTCCACATACGACCCCGAACGATGTGTGCAGGGTTCTCGAGACACCAAATGGGTGCCCGGTACACCGTGCCACATACCTACCACATCACAGCCCACCCCGAGGGTCAGCGCTGCGCACGGCCTCCTGTATACTACAAACACCATAAACTACTTGCAACTCCCATACAGGGGATAGGGTAGTTAATAAGTCGAGAGGTTCCATTGGTTTCAGGCCCAACGCGTGGTAGTAGCTGTTCATGGATCACAAACACATAACTCAGTTCCTGAGGATGGTTTCAGTGAGACAACCCACTATGTACTCCTACACGGCCTCTCACCGCTACCTTTAGCAAATCGTGTTCACACACTTAGCTCACACACAGTAGGACATGTTCATCACCATCCAATTCATCCCCGATGAATCAGACCTGACTCAACTCTAAGCAGTAGCGGCATCACAAACAAGCATGAATGATTAGGCACATAAGGCTTCAAACAACTCCTATTAATGCTAGTGGGTTTCATCTATTTACTGTGGCAATGACAGGTAATGCAGAGGAAAGGGGTTCAACTACCGCAACATGTAACAGTTGAATCGTTGTTGTCCTAATGCAGTAAAAGAGAGCAGGAGCGAGAGAGTGGGATTGTATCGGAATGAACAAGGGGGTTTTGCTTGCCTGGCACTTCTGAAGATAGTATAGCTCTTCATCGGTGTCATTAAACTCATCGTCGGATCAATGTCTACTTAGAGGGAACAACACCGGCAAACAGAGAAGGAACACAATCAATGCAATGCGACAATATGATGCATGATTATGACATGGAAAAATGTTGTGATTTGAACTAATGTAGCTAGCAACAAGTTAAATGAAGTTGGTTTGAACCCAAGGTTCAAATCCAAACTCCATATGTGAAAGTTTAAATGCCCTTTATATGATTTGTCCTAAAAAGCAGCCATAAGTTATTCTAACATGCATGAAAATGGCACATACGGATAGATTGGATTTTTCTGATAATTTTTCATATATAACTTATTTCATTTGGAGTTACGGTTGATTTTATATGATTTTAAGAAGTTTATAACATTTTCTGGAATTTCCTGGTTATTCTGATTTAAACTAAATCCAGAAAATGACTTATTGCATTAGCATGACATCAGTGTGATGTCCGCAAGTCAACAGACGCGGTCCAGTCAAACCGGACCAGTGGGACCCGCGTGTCAGTGTCTAACTAAGCTAACCTAGTTTAATTAGCACTAACCTAGGTTAACACTAATTAGGGTTAACCTAAACTAGTTTAATTAGCTGGGCGGGGCCCGCATGTCATTGACCCAGGGGAGGTTAAATAGTGGTAAAACTCGGGTCAACTCGCCATAGTTGACCTGCGGCTCGTCGCCGGCGGAGAAAGAGACGGCGGAGGCTGTCCGGTTTCGCCCTCTGGTGACCAAACGAACGGCGGTTTGGCTTGGCGTGATGCTGGTCCTCGTCCGCATCCAATGGAGCCATCAGCTCGCGCCGGAGAGGACCAGAACGACAACGGTGAAGGGAAGTGCGGTGGCCGAAGTTCGGCCGGCAATGGTTTGGGCGATGCGGGGCAAGGGAGGAGCCGTGATTGGTCGTGTTCAATTCACGGAAGTGCGATGAGTGCAGCAGTGAGCTCGGACACAAGTTGTGGTGGTTGCGGCCACGAGGTGACTTGGCCGGCGGAGCTAAGCTCGCGGCTCTGGTGGAATCGGCGGCTACATGATAGGAACGAGCTCGGGGAAGAGGGGGAAAGACGCATCAGCTCACAGCAAGTTGAACGGAGGCCTTGGCATGCTCGGGGAGGGGCTGGTGACGACGGAAGGTCGCCGACGATCTTGGTGGCCCAAGGAGGAAGAAGACATCAGGAACGGTGCTCCAGGGCTCTTCCCGTCGCGTAGCTCAGTGGAGACAGCGTAGAGGTCGATGGCGGAGCTTCCTGGCACGTGGGAGAGGCGAGGGGTGGACGGTGTCCGTGGCTACGGTGAGCGCCCGCGATGGTTGCGCTCGGTGGAGAGGGGAGGGGGAGGAGCACAGGGAGGGTGTGAGGCAGTCGGGGTGTGCGTGTCGATGTCCAGGGCGTCCAGAGGGAGAAGGGGGGCAGCCAGGCAGGGAGGAGGTGGCGCCGCTCATGCCAGTGCGCGGCGACCACACGCCCCTGCCTTCTGGCGCGAGGTAGGGGGTGACTGGCGCGGGCCAGTTGGCTGGGCCGACACAGTGCCAGGCCAACAAGTGGCCCAGGTAAGTTTCCCATTTTCTAATTTGTTTCTGTTTTCTATTTATTCTGTTTTGTTTTGATTTAGTAAAAATACGAAACCATTTGATAAAATCCTGGAAATAATTGTGGGTGCTTTTTGAATTATTCGAGTGACCCTTAACAATTTCCAACATTTTTGGAGCACCTAATATATATATAGCATTTAAATAGCTCCAATTCAAATATGTTTGAATTAATTCAAAGTCCAAATATGTCCTGTAGAAATGTGAACCATTTTTGTAGATGCTTCCACCTTGATCCAGAAATGATGAACATTTTTAAAGGGCATTTTGAAATCATTGGAAAACATTTTAGTTGAACCTATTTGAATTTCTTTTGATGCTAGGGTTTGAACATCCCCATTTCAAATTTCCATGAAAGTTAAACATGATGCAAGGAAGATGCAAACACTAGGCTGTACCACAAGCTAGGGATGTGACAAGGGAAGAAGCCCAAGTCTGGACCTAAGCCTGAAACTAAGTGCTTCTACTGCAAAGGGACTGGTCACTGGAAGCGGAACTGCCCCAAGTATTTGGCGGATAAGAAGGATGGAAAAGTGAAAGGTATATTTGATATACATGTTATTGATGTGTACCTTACTAATGCTCGTAGTAGTGCCTGGATATTTGATACTAGTTCTGTTGCTCATATTTGCAACTCGAAATAGGGGCTATGGATTAAACGAAGATTGGCTAAGGACGAGGTGACGATGCGCGTGGGAAATGGTTCCAAAGTCGATGTGATCGCTGTCGGCACGCTACCTCTACATCTACCATCGGGATTAGTTTTAGACCTAAATAATTGTTATTTGGTGCTAGCGTTGAGCATGAACATTATATTTGGATCTTGTTTGATGTGAGACGGCTATTCATTTAAATCAAAGAATAATGGTTGTTCTATTTATATGAGTAATCTCTTTTATGGTCATACACCCTTGATGAGTGGTCTATTTTTGTTGTGATACACATACTCATAATATTGAAGCCAAAAGATGCAAAGTTAATAATGATAGTGCAACTTATTTGTGGCGCTACCATTTCGGTCATATTGGTGTAAAGCGCATGAAGAAACTCCATGTTGATGGGATTTTGGAATCACTTGATTATGAATAACTTGATGCTTGTGAACCATGCCTCATGGGCAAGGTGACTAAGACTCTGTTCTCTAGAACAATGGAGCGAGCCACTGACTTATTGGAAATAATACATACTGATGTATGCGGTCCGATGAGTGTTGAGGCTCGCGGTGGGTATCGTTATTTTCTATACTTCACAGATGATTTGAGAAGATATGGGTATATCTACTTAATGAAACATAAGTCTGAAACATTTGAAAAGTTCAAAGAATTTCAGAGTGAAGTGGAAAATCATCGTAACAAGAAAATAAAGTTTCTATGATCTAATCGTGGAGGTGAATATTTGAGTTATGAGTTTGGTCTTCATTTGAAACAATGTGGAATAGTTTCGCAACTCACGCCACCTGGAACACCATAGCGTAATGGTGTGTCCGAACGTCATAACCGTACTTTATTAGATATGGTGCGATCTATGATGTCTCTTACCGATTTACTGCTATCGTTTTGGGGTTATGCTTTAGAGACGGCTGCATTCACGTTAAATAGGGCACCATCTAAATCCTTTGAGACGACACCATATGAATTGTGGTTTGGTAAGAAACCTAGGCTGTCGTTTCTTAAAGTTTGGGGCTGCGATGCTAATTTGAAAAGCTTCAACCTGATAAGCTCGAACCCAAATCGGAGAAATGTGTCTTCATAGTATTCCCAAAGGAGACTGTTGGGTACACCTTCTATCACAGATCCCACGGAAATATATTCGTTGCTAATAATGGATCCTTTCTAGAGAAGGAGTTTCTCTCGAAAGAAGTGAGTGGGAGGAAAGTAGAACTTGATGAGATAATTGTACCTTCTCCCGAATTGGAAAGTAGTTCATCACAGAAATCTGTTCTAGTGATTCCTACACCAATTAGTGAGGAAGCTAATGATGATGATCATGAAACTTTAGATCAAGTTACTACCGAACCTCATAGGTCAACCAGAGTAAGGTACGCACCATAGTGCTACAGTAATCCTGTTCTGGAGGTCATGTTACTTGACCATGATGAACCTACGAACTATGAGGAAGCGATGATGAGCCCAGATTCTGCAAATGGCTTGAGGCCATGAGATCTGAGATGGGATCCATGTATGAGAACAAAGTGTGGACTTTGGTTGACTTTCCCAGTGATCTGCAAGCCATGGAGAATAAATGGATCTTCAAGAAGAAGACTGACGCTGGTGGTAATGTTACTATCTACAAAGCTCGACTTGTTGCGAAAGGTTTTCAACAAGTTCAAGGAGTTGTCTATGATGAGACCTTCTCACCTGTAATGATGCTTAAGTCTGTCCAAATCATGTTAGCAATTGTCGCATTTTATGATTATGAAATTTGGCAAATGGATGTCAAAACTGCATTCCTTAATGGATATCTTAAAGAAGAGTTGTATATGATGCAACCATATGGTTTTGTAGATCCTAAAGGTGCTAACAAAGTGTGCAAGCTCCAGCGATCCATTTATGGACTGGTGCAAGCCTCTCGTAGTTGGAATATACGCTTTGATAGTGTGATAAAAGCATATGGTTTTATACAGACTTTTGGAGAAGCCTATATTTACAAGAAAGTGAGTGGGAGCTATGTAGTGTTTCTAATATTATATGTGGATGACATATTATTGATTGGAAATAATACATAATTTTTGGATAGCATAAAAGGATACTTGAATAAGAATTTATCAATGGAAGACCTCGGTGAAGCTGCTTACATATTGGGCATCAAGATCTATAGAGATAGATAAAGACGCTTAACTGGACTTTCACAAAGCACATACCATGATAAAGTTTTGAAGAAGTTCAAAATGGATCAGTAAAAGAAAGGGTTCTTGCCTGTGTTACAAGGTGTGAAGTTGAGTTAGACTCAATGCCCGACCACTAGATAAGATAGAGAGAAAATGAAAGTCATTCCTTATGCCTCGGTCATAGGTTCTATCATGTATGAAATGTTGTGTACCAAACCTGATGTGTGCCTTGCTATAAGTTTAGCAGGGAGGTACCAAAGTAATCCAGGAGTGGATCACTAGACAGCGGTCAAGAACATCCTGAAATACCTGAAAAGGACTAAAGATATGTTTCTCGTTTATGGAGGTGACAAAGAGCTTGTCGTAAATGGTTATATCGATGCAAACTTTGACACTGATCTGGAGGACTCTAAGTCACAAACAGAATATGTATTTATATTGAATGGTGGAGCGGTCAGTTGGTGCAGTTCCAAGCAGAGCATCGTGGCGGAATCTACTTGTGAAGCTGAGTACATAGCTGCTTCGGAAGCAGCAAATGAAGGAGTCTGGATGAAGGACTTCATATCCGATCTAGGTGTAATACCTAGTGCATCGGGTCCAATGAAAATATTTTGTGACAATACTGGAGCAATTGCCTTGGCGAAGGAATTCAAATTTCACAAGAGAACCAAACACATCAAGAGACGCTTCAATTCCATCTGCGATCAAGTCAAGGAGGGAGACATAGATATTTGCAAGATACATACAGATCTGAATGTTGCAGACCCATTTACTAAGCCTCTCTCATGAGCAAAACATGATCAGCACCAAGACTCCATGGCTGTTAGAATCATTACTATGTAATCTAGATTATTGACTCTAGTGCAAGTGGGAGAATGAAGGAAATATGCTCTAGAGGCAATAATAAAGTTGTTATTTATATTTCCTTATATCATGATAAATGTTTATTATTCAAGCTAGAATTTTATTAACCGGAAACTTACATAGACAAACAGAGTGTCCCTAGTATGCCTCTACTTGACTAGCTCGTTAATCAAAGATGGTTAACTTTCCTAACCATGGACATGAGTTGTTATTCGATGAACGGGATCACATCATTAGAGAATGATGTGATGGACAAGACCCATCCATTAGCTTAGCATAATGATCGTTTAGTTTTATTGTTATTGCTTTCTTCATGACTTATACATATTCCTCTGACTATGAGATTATGCAACTCCCGAATACCGGAGGAACACCTTGTGTGCTATCAAATGTCACAACGTAACTGGGTGATTATAAAGATGCTCTACAGGTGTCGCTGAAGGTGTTTGTTGAGTTGGCATAGATCAAGATTAGGATTTTTCACACCGTGTATCGGAGAGGTATCTCCGGACCCTCTCGGTAATGCACATCACTATAAGCCTTGCAAGGTATCACTACTAGGAAAAAGGCTACTAGCAGCGCGGGTAAAATGGCTACTAGTAGCGCGGGTACTCGCGCTACTAGTATCGCGCTACAGCTAAAAGTTAGTAGTAGCATGGGTCGAACCCGCGCTACTGCTATTATGAACCGCGCTACTACAAATGAAATAGTAGTAGTGTGTCTATAGTCCCAACGCTACTAGTATCCTAAATACTAGTAGCGCGCCATTTTATCCCCACGCCACTACTAACTTAATAGGAATTAAAAAAATAAAATCAACCAAATTCATTCTATCACACAGTTGTCCTATCTTCTCCAATTCCTCATTGTAGCAGCAACTCATGTATAATTTCATTCTATCGCACAGTTACATAAGCAACTACTCCCTCCGTTCCGAAATAATTGTCGCTGGGAGAAATCTCCGACCAGGTGAAAATGAACGAAAGTACAGAACTACCAATAACTTGAAATCAGATCGTCGTCTTCCTCGTTGTCTTCCTCCAGTGCAATGCATCCAAGCCAGCAGCAGGGCCCTCCTCCTCCAGCTGCTCGTCCAGACCAGCAGCAAGCCCATCCTCCTCCTCCTCCTCCGCCCTCCACCAGCCGGAGCCTCCGCCAGGCTCCTCCCTGTCGTCCAGTTGCTCATCCCCGTCGCCAGCACCAGGCCCAACCTCCTCCGCCCCAGTCTTCTCGCCGCGGCCCTAGCATCTTCACCCTGCTGCCCAGATAGATCGTCGCTGCACCCCCGCCTGGTCATCGCAGCCCACACCACTCCAGGCAGGTACTCCTCACCTCAAATTATAGAAATTAACAACACAAGATTGATTCAGTTAAACAATACACCAGAATTTGAGGAATCACTAGAATTTCAAATTCAGGACTCAACTGAAATAAAAGAGACAATTAAAGGAGGCAAGTGTAGCCTGCAGCCCACATTTTCCATCAGTCATCCAAATATGGCTAATTAAACATGGCTTGCTTTGGTTGTGTGTTAAGCTTACATTTATTCTTTAAACATGGCTGGCTTTGGTTAGTTAGCAATGGCACTTTCAATTTACAGTTATAGCCAAGAAAAGAAAATGTAGGGTAAAGCAAAGAAAAGAGCAGCTGGCAAGGTGCACTATCTGCTTCTTACTGTAGACATGAATACAAGGAGTACATCACTCTCTGTCTATAGGAGTAATATGAACATCATTCTACATGGGTCTCTGAACATCTTCTTACAAAGTTGGAGCACAATCACTTCATTTATCGATCTGTATATCATGGAAGAGGAACCGAAGAATGTGCATGTACTTACAGTAGTCTTTTGTCTTTGTACTCCAAATCTGGAAGCAGGCATCTTTACTTACCAAAAACACACTTAAAATTGGAGTCTACAACAGTCTTTTGTCTATAGGAGTGAATATGCACTGGTGTACTCAAATTCTGGAAGCACTAGCACTAGTACTGCATTTGTTTGCTTCAGTAGATGTATACACAAATCTGGAAGCAGGCAAAGGTTTTCTTTACCTACCAAAATCTGCTTTTGCTTTCTGGTAAATGGCTTGCATCGTCCTTGGATGAAGTGCATTGAAGTACTCCTATTAAAAGATGAACAGAAAAATGTTACTCCTACACTGTACTGAAAAAGTTGCACAAATCTCTACTACCAAGCCTTGCATTCACAAAAATGAAGTACTCCATACTCCATACTGTACATCCTTCCATAAGCAAAGAAGATGCCAACAAAGAAGATGCACATAAATCTCTAGTCCATGCTTTAGTGAATTTAGTGAATCAAGTGTGTAGAAGCTACAGGAGATCACTACAAATCTCTACTCCATGCTTAGGCACATTCAGTTACACACAGGAGATCACATAAGAAGATGTCGAGATCCCATAAATCTGTGAGACCAGCCAAATTTCATTGCTTGATGGCCATTTAGACAATTTTGATAGTGATAAACCTTATTTTATTTTAGTCAAAGCATCATAGTGACAGTGCTTATTTTATTTCAGTTTTTACAGTGGATACAATTTTGGCAGTAAAATCTGCAGTACTCCAATTTTACAAACTGAAAACTATGACAGTACAAGCAGATCTCAGTTTGCACATGGAAAATACATTTCTCAGCTTTACAAACTGAAAATTACTGTATGATAGTGCAAGCAGATCTCAGTTTCAAAATGGAAAATACACTTCTCAGTTTTACAAACTGAAAATTATGACAGTACAAGCAGTTTCAAAATCTCCAAGAAGTCACCTGGAAATGCAAAGTCTCCAGGGGAAAGCACTCGAGTAAGCTCATCACCTTGAGAACTTCACAATAATAGCCATGATCTTCAAGCTATGTTTACAAGCAGATCTCAGTTGTTCAGTTTCACAAGAAGATCTCAATTTTTCAGTTTTGACAGTCAAGCATCCTCACCTTTGCTCTGTCGTCGCGGGAGGCGACAGTGGTGGCTGCCCTATCCCCATGAGCTCGACGTGACAACCTCTCCTCTCTCCGGGCTCCGGCGACCTGCACCAGAACACCAACACTGACTGTAATTTTCGGTGCATCATACTGTACATACAAATTTATTGCATTTGTTCAGACATCACGGACAACAACTTATAAATTGCCCATTTTTTGTTGGCTTTACTACTATTGCCCCTAACATTGACCAGGACCATGATCCTAGATTAAATTGTGCAAACTTCTGGGAAGAAAATTACTCCTGCTTTCAAGTCCACGGCCTCCTCCAGCTGAAACCTACTGTTGCTAAATTTTCCCAACTCGCAATCCATTCCAGCAACAAATTTATGTTGCACCTCCGCGCAGACGCAATCCTTGCAGCAACAACACAGGAAATCTATCTAGGCACACACCTGCATCCAATCTCCACTGTATTTTTGGAGTTGCGAACAGAGCTAGTGGGCTACGCGTATTACCGCAGAACAACATGCCAAGTAACTAACTAACTAGAATGCCATATCGACCAGTTCTGAATTCTGAACCAAAAATTGGGAGGGGGGCACTGACATGGATTTGTCAGCGGCTGCCCCGACGAGCTGGAACCGGGTGACGAGCGGGAGCACCTCCGTATGCATCACTCCAACCAACCTGACCCCCACACAGTGAGCAAGAAAGCATAGCACCAGCCACGAGGAGCGGCGGGGAGGGAATCTTGCACAGGGGGAAAGCGCACGCACCTATGACGATGAGGACCTTGGAGATGGCGCCGGCCCGGGCAGCCTAGGCGGCGGCAGAGGCCGGCTCTTCGGAGGACGGCGGCGCCATGGCCGGAGGCGTGAGGCTGCGGTGGCGCGAGATCTGGTTGGCGACGGCGGCGGCGGGCGAGGAGGGGCCAAAGCCGCGGTTGGCTTCCTTATACACTTACTACTTACTTATAAATTTAGCAGCAGTAGGTTTCGGTTGGGCAGATTTGTTGGATACGCGAGAAGGGGAGCGGCGGGCGCGCCGCCGTCGGCCTGGCGCACGCGGAGGGGGGCATGGGGGCGGACAGACGGAGGAGAGGAGGTGGAAGGGAGGACGGCGGCGAAGTGGGTTGGGAGAGGAGAGGAGGCGTGGTTTTTTTTTGAGACAGACGGGGGTGGGTGGTGTGGGACGGTTGGTGGGGTGGGAGTGTGGATCGGGCCGGGGTGGACACGCTTAGTAGTAGCGTGGGGGTCTTACCTGCGCAAATACTACTTACTTAGTAATAGTGCCGGTTTTATACCCCTCGCTACTACTATGACCTATCTCGGGGGCATTGTTAGAGACCATTTAGTAGCAGCGCGGGTTTATACCCCTCGCTACTACTATCAACTTAGTAGTAGCGCGCTTTTTATACCCCTCGCTACTCCTAAATAGGAGTAGCGCCCATTTTTAAACCGCGCTACTGATAAACTTCTGTGTATAAGGTTTTCCCTAGTAGTGTATGTGACTAATGAGTTAGTTGCGGTATGATGCATTACGGAACGAGTAAAGAGACTTGCCGGTAACGAGATTGAACTAGGTATGAAGATACCCGCGATCGAATCTCAGGGAAGTAACATACCAATGATAAAGGAAATGACATATGTTGTTATGCGGTTTGACTGATAAAGATCTTCGTAGAATATGTAGGAGCCAATATGAGCATCTAGGTTCTGCTATTAGGTATTGACCAAAGATGTGTCTTGGTCATGTCTACATAGTTCTTGAACCCGTAAGGTCCGCACGCTTAACGTTCGATGACGATTTGTATTATGAGTTATGTATTTTGGTGACCGAAGTTTGTTCGGAGTCCTGGATGAGATCACGAACATGATGAGGAGTCTCGAAATGGTCAAGAAGTAAAGATTGATATATTGAAAGGTTATATACGGACACCGGAATGGTTCCGATAAGGTTCGGGGATTTTTCGGAGTACCGGGAGGCTAGCGGAACCCCACGGGAAAGTTAATGGGCCTATTGGGCCATAGTGGAGAGAGGGAGGCTGCCACAGGAGGTGTCGCCCCCCCCCTAAGCCCAAACCAAATTGGACAAGGGGTGGGGGCGCCCCCCTTTCCTTCTCTCTCTCCCCCTTTCCCCTCCCCCCCTTTGGATGGAAAGGGGGGTGAATCCTACTTGCACTACAAAAAAAGACACTTCCGTGATGATACGTGTTTGTCATAGTAGGTCACGTTTTCTGTCATGCAAGTACATCCATGACGATTTTATGACAGAATCAAGATAGTCATACCTGTGTTGTCATAGAAGTGTTCCATGACATCACCAAAATTATCATCACGGGAGTGTCCACTTCCATGACGATAAATCGAGTGTCATGAAAGTGCTTTCGTCAAGGGTGACCGACACGTGGCATCCACTGTAACGGGTCGCCGTTAAGCTATCAGGTCCAGTTTTGGATCTGATAACCCGCTTACAGCCCGGACCAATGAGGATTTTCCACGTGTAAAATTCTCATTGGCCGGAGGTAACACGTGTTGGCTCATCGTTGGGACAGATGTCATCCATTCACTAGACAGGAGGCGCCTATGATACGTCGACACATGGCACGGCCCAACAGAGGCCCATTCCGGTGAAAAGGCCGGCCCATTAGACTTGGTCAAAAGGTAATGGGCCGGCCCACTGAAAGCCTGTCAATGGCCTATTCATATATAGCCCATTTACAGCCCGCTAACTCACGGCCCGTTACGGCCAATCGGAATTAAGCCCAGTAGCTTCATCTGGGCCGTCCAATATGATTCCAGCCTGTTGTAACTTCTGGCCCATGTATGGCACATGACGTCTTTTGGCCCATACGAGGCCATTTGTAACTCTTGGCCCATTAACGGCCCGTGGTGAATCTAGCCCGCAATGAACAGTGTACCCCTTTATACCCATTAACGACCCATTATTCCATTGGGCCGTTTCCAACCCGTGTTATCTTTCGGCCTTCTCAGGGCCCATTTATTCTTGGGCACATTTCCAGCATTCGGTTACTTATGGCCCGTTATTGGCCTTTTCTACTTGTGGGCCAAATTCAACCCGTGGTTACAATCGGCCTGTTTGTGGCCCGTTAATCCGTTGGGCTGTTTTCATAGCATCATCAAATACGGACGATTAACGATGGCCCGTTATTGTCGGTCCATGAACGGATGATTCCAAATCTAGCTTGTTTACGGCCCATAATGCGGTCTGTTATTGGCCCATTTTTGGCCTATTGATCATATGGCACATAGAAGGCCCATTAATGCTATGGCCCGTAGAAGGCCCATTGTTTCTACGGCCCTTAGAAGGCCCATTGTTTCTATGGCCCATGTCGGATCACGGGTTCCGGCAAACCCTTGAGGTTCGAACACTAGGGTGCGCGCGAAGGTTTTCTCCCTATCGACCCACGCCCTAGCTCTCTAAGATCTTGCGAACAAACTCGACGAACTCACAACACAGAAAGACACAAGATTTATACTGGTTCGGGCCACCTTTGTGGTGTAATACCCTACTCCAGTGTGGTGGTGGTGGTGGATTGCCTCTTGGGCTGATGATGAACAGTACAAGGGGAAGAACAACCTCCTGAGGTTGAGGTGTTCTTGTGCTTGGTGAACTTGTGTGGGTGAGATGATCTTGGATCCGCTCTCAATTTGTGATCAGATCGATCCTCTCTCCCCCTCCACTGTGGAGGCTAGTTCTACTTATATAGGCCCTGGTCCTCTCCCCAAATATTGAGCGAGAAGGGAGCCAACAACGGCCAATTAGATTGGGGACAGCCAGTACAAGTTATCCTGACAAAAGGTGGTCTTCGCCTGCCAAAGGCTCTGATGGTGACGCCGTCTTGGGCTCCATGGTGACCTCCGTCTTGCCATCCTTCTGGTCTTGGTCTCGTTGCACCAATATGGAAACCTTTGCTTGATGCCTCGGTACTCCGCGCCTGCGCTTACCCCCTTGGCACCAAAGAGGAAACGAGGACACTACACGCGCTCGCGCCCGCCTGATCTCGATCGTCATGGCTCACGTCACGAGGACCTCGCGAGGTTTACCTTGCCTTGATCTCTCCGCCCCTCGTGAGCCTGCCTGGCGAGGCCGCTCCTGAGGAGGTCTTGCGTCGTCCGCCTCATGAGGGTCTTGAATGCCTTGCCGATGAAGATGGGCCGTACAGACCTGCCAGCCCAGCCACGCCGGCGGCCGCACACAGGCAAGTCTGGGGACCCTCGTTCTCAGAATGCCGACAGTAGCCCCCGGGCCCAAGGCGCACTCTGGCTTGGCTTTGAGGCGAAGCCAAAGGGTCAAGCGCGGAGCGCCGTGGGCCCCAAAAGCCTGCGGCCTTGGTTGAGGCATGGCGGTTGATTGGATGTGGGCGTCTCCGCTTCCCCACGCTGCCTCAACAATTGCCCGACTTGACAAGTCCCTGCGTCATGCAAGGAAAACCATCATTACCTGCGACCGTGGGGGTGCTGGTTGGCCTTCTCCTGTTATAGATGGGGAGGGGGGCAGAGCCCCCATCACCCATCTCTTCCCATTCTGTCTGCTTCTTCCTCCTCTCCTCCACCACTGACTCCAATGGCGACGTCGAAGAGGCTCTCCGCCATGGAGAAAGGAAAGGCCCCTCGCGAGGGTCCTGGCTCCCCGGCGCCTAAACGGGGACGCGGCCGTCCCTGCAAGCACACCAAGACTCCCGCCGTGGCCCCCTGCTCCCGGGGTGCCGCCACTGTGCGTGGCGGGCGTCGATCCGGTCGTGGCAGCCCCGTCGATGAGGGGAGATGCGCCATGGTTGCACGGCCTCCCCGACCACGCTTCCACTCAGCAGAGGTGCTGCCGGAGTTTGTTGTCTGGTCGGTGGATCCGGCCGGCAACTGGCTCCAGCTTCCACGCTTCTTCGTCAACGAGCTGCCGGCCCCTGGTCCAGGCGGGCTCTGGCTGCAGGCGGATGGTTGCTGTAGCAGGGCTTCTTGGGTCGCAGTTGAAGTCTCCGCCGCAGGCAACATAGCTCTGGCCCATGGTTGGCAGACGTTCGCCCGCGCGCGCGGCCTGGGCAAGCGGTGCAACCTCCATTTCAAGTATGACGGTGATGCGACCCTCTACGTGAGGGTGTTTGGGGAAGATGGTCGCCGCGCTGGGTGCTACCCCAAGATGAATGACGGCGAGGAGGTGCTCAGTCTCGGCAATGGCCGCGACAAGGGCGAGCTCGCCGGCCGCGCCTCGTCCAGCTACGGCGACTCTTCTCTTGGCGATAGCTCTAGTAGCGGTGGCTACGACCACCCGCCACGCCGCCGCGCCCGTTTCAAAGGTGGTAGTGGGTCGTCTCGTTGCCGCGCCTCTGTGAAGCGCGAGGAGGGATCCGGATAAGGTCGGATGTCGCTGGAGGCCTGCCCCCGTGGTTCACCGCAACGCCGCTTTTGTTTTGTTCCTCTTTTCTTTCCTGCATCAAAATGAAACCAGTATGGGCCCGGAGGGGCGTGTATCGAACTGTGATTCCTCACCCATTATGATATGCTTGTTATTTCCGTGCTGTGTCATTATTTTGTGTGGAGATAACTTAGCCTAGCGTGATCGGGGCGGCTTCTTCTTCACGAGGCACTTGTTTCCTCGTGCCCATCTTGGCTTAGTGGTTTCTCAGGAACTGCAAAAATTTGTTAGGAGGCTCGCTAAGAGACTTATCGTTCAGCTAAGCCTTGACCGAGCACTTCATATTGCGGTACCCGAGGGGCACGGATTAGGAGAGATGTGTCGGTTGTGGGCTCAAACGAAGGTGCCTCGCGAGAAAACAGACAAAGGCAGAGAGAAGGACCAACGCAAGAGGAAGAAACCCTCGCGAAGGCACCTGCCTAGCCCCCTCGCGAGGTATGCGGGAGAGAGAACACAAGCGAACTGGATTCGGAAAAGGCGACGAAACCAAATCAGCAAGGAACACCAGAAGCAAACTTCGAATAAGAGAAGGCGAGCAAACTACGGAAAGCAAATTAAAAGCCGTGCCCCGGCCGCTGAACAATAGTGGACAAAAGGGCTTCCCCCCACAAGTGCGGACGATGAACATGATATACGCAACCCACATCCCCAAAAGGGAGCGGAAGCGTGCACTCAGGGACGTATACGCGTTGGAGCCAGTCGCCCCAAAGTTCAACCCATGGTCCTCCTGCCCGATCACTTTTGATCGAAGGTACCACCCCACTAGCATCCGCCATGGCGGATTCTTCGCATTGGTTCTAGACCCAATCATTGACGGATTTCACCTCACTAGAGTCCATATGGACGGCGGCAGCAGCCTAAACCTGCTTTATCAGGATACAGTGCGGAAAATGGGCATAGATCCCTCAAGGATTAAACCCACAAAAATGACCTTTAAAAGCGTCATACCAGGTGTAGAGGCCAACTGTACAGGCTCAGAAACACTTGAAGTGGTCTTCGGATCCCCGGATAATTTCTGAAGCGAGGAGTTAACCTTCGACATAGTCCCGTTCCGCAGTGGCTATCACGCACTGCTCGGACGAACTGCATTTGCAAAGTTCAATGCGGTGCCGCACTACGCATATCTCAAGCTCAAGATGCCAAGCCCTCGAGGAGTCATTACGGTCAATGGAAACACCGAATGCTCTCTCCGAACGGAGGAGCACACGACGGCCCTCGCAGCGGAAGTACAAAGCAGCCTCTCAAGGCAATTCTCCAGTTCGGCTATTAAACGTCTTGACACCGTCAAGCACGCCCGGAGTAACCTACAACAAGACCGCCTGGCACGTTCCGAGCAAGCGTAGCAATATGGCCTCAACCCCAGCCCTCGCGAAATTGCGAAATCAGTACTACGCGTACATAACTATGCTCTGAAAATACCATGGGCACAGGGGGAGGGGCACTACCACGACACGCCCAAAAATGCGGCTCAACCGCACTAGGGGCTCCCGATTTTGTCATTATTTCCTACTTTCAGGACTCCACTCTTCAGAAGTCCTGTCCGGCAGTACAACCGCCGAACACACGATGGAACAACCAAGGAGGCAGAAAGCTACGTTGAATTCCCAGGTGGCCTCTATAACGAGCAAAATACCCGTCTTACATATTGTCTCGCAGCTCGCCCCTGGAGGGGGACATGTCAAATAGTCCCATCTTTTGCTTATTGCACTTTTTGTATCGTTCTGCTTTCACAACAGCCTTTTAAAATAAACAATGCTTAGCTTCATCTTATTGTTGCATTCTCTATTCATTTTTTTTCAATACATATGTTTAGTTATGACATTTAGCACCCGTACACTTTGGTACGGTCCATACGCCAGGGGCTCAAGCACCCCATAATACAGCGTGAGAAGTCCGAACACTTTCACAAAGTGCGGCCCTCCAAACTTATAGCATTATATGCATCAGCTCCGAATCATGTCTTTGGTCAATAGTTGGGTTTGCCCGGCTCCCATGTTTTGGTACCTTACGTTCTGCTATATCGGCTAAGGTAGCGCTGGGAGAACTACTACGATTGTGCCGCGGTTGAGCTGGGCTAAGCACCTCAGTAGAGAAAGCTAAAACTGACTGTCATGATAGGGCGAGAGCTGGTCGCTGTTCGGGAGGTTTCGAGTCCCTAAAGACTTATGCCGCTTAGAGAGAGGAGTCAGCTTTGTCTGGCCTAGGCGTGTATAGCGCCCCGAACTCGATCTTCCGAACACTAGGGGCTTTGCCGAAATTTAAAATTATAGAATTCTCTGGCTAAGTGAGAGTGATAACGCATTATAGTCCGATTGCCTTGTTCGTTGTGCTGAGAACCTCCCTCGAAGGACCCAAGAATGGGAAAAAGAGTGCTCAGGTTTATCCCGAACACCCCAGCATTCGTGGCATGGGGGCAAAAGCCGACGACTCGCCATCTCTCAGACTTGATAAATGGCCGCATAGAAGGTAATATTTTAAATTAAAACAAGCGTTGCATAGCGCATATGAACAAGTTTTCAGCGCACAGGATAAAACAAACAAGTTCACTCAAAAATTACATCTTTGGAACATTCGTCCGCCACAAGGCGGGCGCCCTTCAGGACGCCCTCGTAATATATCTCGGGGTGGCAATGCTCCTTGCCCTGCGGTGGCCCGTCCTTCACAAGCCTCTCCGCATGCATCTTGCCCCAGTGCACTTTAGCGCGGGCAAGCTCCCTACGGGCACCTTCGATGCAGACAGAGTGCTTGACGACTTCAAGCCACGGACAGGCATCCACCAGCCGCCTCATCAGCCCAAAGTAGCTCCCAGGCAGGGCCTCTCCAGGCCATAGCCGAACTATAAGGCCCTTCATGGCCTGTTCGGCCACCTTGTGGAGCTCGACCAGTTGCGTCAGCTGGTCGCTCAAGGGCAGCGGGTGTCCGTCCTCAGCATACTGAGACCAGAACACCTTCTCCGTCGAGCTGCCCTCCTTGGCCCGGTAGAAAGCGGCGGCATCTGACATGCTACGGGGCAAATCTGCGAATGCTCCTGGAGAGCTCAGACTCGGGTAAGTAACAAGTAATTCACTTTCACGTGCTTGCTTTGCATAAAAAATGCCTTACCCGCCGCTATCTTCTTCATCGCCTCAACTTCCTGGAGGGCTTTCTGGGCTTCGGCCTTGGCAGACTTGGCGCTTTCAAGGGCCGTCGCGAGCTCGGACTCTCGCGTCTTTGAGTCAAGCTCTAGACTCTCGTGTTTCACGAGAGCCTGGAGCTCTTGCTGCACCTCGCCAACTCGCGCCTCATGTTTCTCCCGCTCGGTGCACTCCGTGGCCGCCTTCTTTACGGCCTCGGAAAGCGCTTGCTTAAGGGTTGCCACCTCAGTCGTGGCCCCTAGGACACCAATAGCGATCCTATCATTTTTTGCAACTGCATCTTTCTTAATATACTCCACAAGGTATTACTTACCTTATTTTTCCTCGAGCTCCTTTTTAGCAAGGCCGAGCTCTTGCTCGGACCACTTGAGGCTCTGCTTCAGCGCATCCAGCTCCGTAGTCAGTGCGGCAGAGGCCAGCAGCGAAGCCTGCATACGCATATTAACTTAATTATGTTAGACTCCTACGAATGTTGTTAGATCCTCTATTCAGCTTTTCTTTTCGAACGCCAAACAAAGCATCAGGGGCTACTGTCTATGCGGTAATATTTTCACATATTTTTCACATACCTCAAAACCTGTTAGCAGGCTGGCACATGCTTCAGTCAGCCCGCTTTTGGCGGACTGAACCTTCTGGATCACCGCACTCATAATAGTACGGTGCTCCTCGTCGATGGAGGCGCCGTTAAGCACCTCCAGCAAGTTATCCAGTGCCCCCGGTTGGACAGAGGTCACTGGCGTCGTAGGCTTGCCCTTCTTACTAGGGGGGCGCCTGCCGGACTCCGGAACCATTGAAGGTTCCGGTGCGGTGTCTGGCCCAGGGCCGGACTTGGAGCCCTTGGGGTTTTTTCCCCTTTGCACCTGGAGTCTGGGAGGTCGCCTTGCGGCGCCTCTAGGACCACCTCCTCCTAGCTTGTAACCTTTTGGGACAACACCTCAGCGTCGTCCGTAGGGCGGGGGGAGGTAGCGGTCGGAAGTGAAAAACTATTCACATCCGACGAATCCAAGGAGCCGCTCGACGACACGTCGAGCCGGGCTTTGGGCGGACTGCATAATTATATTCGCCGTCAAGAGAAGCTGTGCAATAAAGGAACACCATGAGTCACTCAGGTATCCAAATACTTACGATTTTGCCAGGGGCTTGGCCCTGAGCGGCCACTCCTCTCCGCCGTCGTCGGCATTGGTGGAGTAGTCCGTAGGGAGGGTCCTCCTTTCTTGGACCCTCGGGCCTCCCCAGTTGGGGAGGCCTTCCTTTTCTTTTCTCCCCCTGCTGGGGAAGAAACCTCTCTTTCCTCCTCCTCGTCTTCATGGGAGGAGTGCGCCTCGGAGTCATCGGACGACGAGTCCGACTCCACCGGGCACGGGGAACTCTTCCAGGTTCCCGTGGCCTTCTTCTTGGCCTTCTTCTCCGGCACCACGTAAGGTGTCGGAACCAGCAGTTCCGCCAAGCGGGCGTCCGCTGGGTCTCCGGGCAAAGGAGCCGGACATTTGATCTATTCGGCCGTCCTCTGCCAGTCCTGTCAAAGGCATGGGGGCTTAGATCCCGCATAGAGTCAAACTATGAAAGACAAATATCCTGTAAGAGGTAAAAACAGCTTACCGCGTTGGCTTGATGCTGCGCGCTGAATCCGCGATCCTCGGTAGCGGATGCGGGAGCCTCGGCGCCCTTGAATAGCACCTTCCAGGCATCTTCGTACGTTGTGTCGAAAAGCCTGCTCAGAGTTCGGTGCTAGGCCGGATTGAACTCCCACAAGCTGAAAGCCCGTTGTTGGCACGGGAGGATCCGGCAGACGAGCATGACCTGGACTATGTTGACAAGTTTGAGCTTCTTGCTCACCAGGTTTTGGACGCATGTTTGGAGTCCGGTAAGCTCTCCTTTTTTACCCCACGGCGGGCCATTCTCTTTCCAGGAGGTGAGCCGCGTAGGGATTCCGGATCAGAACTCGGGGGCTGCGACCCATGCAGGGTCGCGCGGCTCGGTGATGTAGAACCACCCTGATTGCCACCCCTTTATGGTCTCCACAAAGGATCCCTCGAGCCATAGGATGTTGGGCATCTTGCCCACCATGGCGCCTCCGCACTCCGCCTGGCGGCCGCCCACTACCTTCGGCTTGACATTGAAGGTCTTCAGCCATAAGCCGAAGTGGGGCTGGATGCAGAGGAAGGCCTCACACACGATGATGAATGCCGAGATGTTAAGGATGAAGTTCGGGGCCAGATCGTGGAAGTCCAGGCCATAGTAGAACATGAGCCCCCGGACAAATGGGTGGAGAGGGAAGCCTAGTCCGCGGAGGAAATGGGTGAGGAATACCACCCTCTCATGGGGCCTGGGGGTGGGGATGAGATGCCCCTCGTCTGGGAGCCGGTGCGCGATGTCGTCAGACAAGTATCCATCTTTCCTCAGCTTCTTGATGTGTCGCTCCGTAACGGAGGAGACCATCCACTTACCTCCCGCTCGGGACATGGCTGTAGAAGGTTGAGGTGGGGAATGTGGACTTGGGTGCTGGAGCTCGAGTGCGCGAAAATGGATGAGCAAAGGAGGAAGAAGGCGTGGATGAAAAGGTGGATCCCTATCCCCTTATATGGGCGGACGAAACTGCGTGTCCCCCCAGCATGGTAAAAGTCGCTTATCTCCCAAGCGCCGTAATCAATGGCGCAGTTGGGTTGCCCACGCCCGTATTGATGAGAATCCCGGAATAAGGGGACACGATCTCTGCTTCGACAAGACGTGCCAAGGAAATTGCCTCGCTAAACACGCTGAGGTGGGACAGTAAAAACGATTCGAATAAAGGCTTGGTCGGGGTGTGATGTCACGCTACGGAATACGTCAGCAGATTGGATTTGTGTAAATACTATTCTCTCTATGGTAGTATGTGGAACTTATTTTGTAGAGCCGGACACTATCCTTGTGTTCAAAATATTCTATGAAATAGCGGAGGAGGAACCCGCCTTGCAATGCCGAAGACAATCTGCGCGCCAGACTCGTCGTCATTGAAGCCTGGTTCAGGGGCTACTGCGGGAGTCCTGGATTAGGGGGTGTCCGGATAGCCGGACTATAACCTTTGGTCGGACTCTCTGACTATGAAGATACAAGATTGAAGACTTCATCCCGTGTCTGGATGGGACTTTCCTTGGCATGGAAGGCAAGCTTGGCAATACGGATATGTAGATCTCCTCCCATTGTAACCGACTCTGTGTAACCCTAGCCCTTTCCGGTGTCTATATAAACCGGAGGGTTTTAGTCCATAGGACGAACAACAATCATACCATAGGCTAGCTTCTAGGGTTTAGCCTCTTTGATCTCGTGGTAGATCTACTCTTGTACTACCCATATCATCAATATTAATCAAGCAGTAGGGTTTTACCTCCATCAAGAGGGCCCGAACCTGGGTAAAAATATTGTGTCCCTTGTCTCCTGTTACCATCCGCCTAGACGCACAGTTCGGGACCCCCTACCCAAGATCCGCCGGTTTTGACACCGACAGACCCCTTATGTTTGTTTTCGACATTTAGCTTGCCGGCCTGCTTGAACACCCAACAATCCCTGTTGGTGTGGTTGGCTGGCTTGTCGGGGGTGCCGTGTATTTGACACGAGCGATCGAGTATATGGTCCAAACTGGACGGGCCCGGAGTGCTTCTTTTGAATGGCTTTTTCCGCTGACCGGGTTTAGAGCCTTTGAATCCGGCATTAACTGTCGTATCCTCGGTATTGTCACTGTTAATGCGGTGCTTATGTTTGTTGCGACGTGACCTGCCGTTGCCGTCCTTGGTATCCGAAGTACCATGGTTCTTTGATATATTATTGCTGTGAGCCAACCAGCTGTCTTCTCCCACACAAAAGCGGGTCATGAGTGTCATGAGAGCTACCATAGATTTCGGCATTTCCTGGCCAAGGTGCCGGGCAAGCCATTCGTCGCGGATGTTGTGCTTGAAAGCTGCTAGGGCCTCTGCATCCGGACAGTCGACGATTTGATTTTTGTTTGTTAGGAATCGTGTCCAGAATTGCCTGGCCGATTCCTCTGGCTGCTGAATTATGTGGCTCAAGTCATTGGCATCTGGTGGTCGCACATAAGTGCCCTGAAAGTTGTCGAGGAACGCGGCTTCTAGATCTTCCCAACAGCCAATGGACTCTGCTGGCAAGCTATTGAGCCAATGTCGAGCTAGTCCTTTGAGTTTGAGTGGGAGGTATTTAATGGCGTGTAGATCATCACCGTGGGCCATGTGGATATGAAGGAGGAAATCCTTGATCCATACCGCAGGATCTGTTGTGCCGTCGTATGATTCTATATTTACGGGTTTGAAACCCTCTGGGATTTGATGATCCATTACTTGTCTGTGAAGCATAAGGGGTGTGCAGCACCTCTGTACTGGGCTATATCGCGACGCAGCTCAAATGAGTCTTGCCCGCTGTGTTCGGCCCGGCCGGACTTACTTTTACTATATCCGGCGTGACGATTATCGTCTCGCATAGTGGCGCGCCCCCATGATCCGTAGATCGATCTTGCGTGTTTTGCTTTGTCCTCCAATACATCCTATAGGTCTGGCGTATTTCCCCATGCCTTTTTATTTGAATGGCGTCGGGGTGCGGGCCGAGCTTTTGGCTGGAATGCCTCCCTGTCGCGGCCACGAGGTGGCCGATCAGCCGCGTCATACGACGGAGATGTAGGTTTCGGTGCTTCCTCCTCCAGTCGGGGTAACAACCTGTACTTTGGGTAACTCTTGGAGGGGCGTTCGAGTTTATATTCCTCGGCCGCCAGGACTTCAGTCCATCTGTCAGCTAGCAAATCTTGATCACCTTGAAGCTGCTGCTGCTTTTTCTTAGGGCTATTTGCCGTGGCTATAAGCCAGCGCTTGAAGCGCTCTTGTTCGATGGGATCCTCAGGAACGACGAATTCGTCATCGTTGAGGCTTGCGTCGTCTTTGGAGGGAGGCATGTAATTATCATCCTTCGTCTCTCCATCTGCCGCTCTCTCTGGAGGGCTGGCTTCTCCATCCTCCTGCCCTAAATCTTGCTGGAGGGGATTGTTGCCGTCTTCGGCACTGTCCGGAGTGCTATTATCTCCTGTGCTGGTATCACCACTTTTGCCTTGGCGGGACTTAGAGCGGCGCCGCTGACGCCGGCTCTTGGGTTGCTTCTTGGAGGGGTCATCCTCCGTTGTCTCGTCGCCATTGCCTTCTTTGGGTGTGTCCACCATGTATATATCGTATGATGAGGTGGCTGTCCAGTGCCCTATGGGTAGTGATTCCTCTTCGTCTCCCGCATCGTCGTCCATACCGTCGATGTCTTCGGAGTCGAAGTCGAGCATGTCGGTTAAGTCGTCGAAAGTGGCTACTAAGTGGGTGGTGGGTGGGCGGCGATTTTCTTCACCATCCGCATCCCAATCCTGCCGGACATAGTTCGGCCAGGATCCTCCTAACAAGGAGAGAGATCTTAATGAGTTCAGTATGTAGCCGAAGTGCGAGTGCTGAAAAATATCCGCGAAGGTGAACTCCATGATCGGCGCCCAATCAGAACGGTCGCAGGCGGTTCGGAGTCCGTGGCCGGAGAAGGATCCGGCAGTTTGGCAACACGGCGCTCGTGAAGGGTAAGGTCGATATTCAGCTCGATCGCCGCTGAGGATACAGCCTCCATGACGGGGTCTATCCACCCGTCCATGGATGGCGCACCTGGCTCCGAATTGAGGCTCGGAGTGGCCGCCAGTGCGATCTCCTGAATACGGTCCGATGGTAGAGCTAAATCATACTCATCGTGACCGTGTGGCGCACAAGGCAGGGGCTCGAATCCATCGAAGATCAAGTCTCCGCGGATATAGGCCGTACAGGAGGCAGGGAACACGATGTTTTACCCAAGTTTGGGCCCTCTTGATGGAGGTAAAACCCTACGTCCTGCTTGATTTATTCTTGATGATATGAGTATTACAAGAGTTGATCTACCGCGAGATCGGAGAGGCTAAACCCTAGAAGCTAGCCTATGGTATGATTGTATGTTGTCCTATGAACTAAAACCATTCGGTTTATATAGACACCGGAGGGGGCTAGGGTTACACAAGGTCGGTTATAAAAGAGGAGATATCCATATCCGTATTGCCTAGATTGCCTTCCACGCCAAGTAGAGTCCCATCCGGACACGAGACGAAGTCTTCAATCTTGTATCTTCATAGTCCAACAGTCCAGCCAAAGGATATAGTCCGGCTGTCCGGAGACCCCCTAATCCAGGACTCCCTCAGGTAGGTCGAGACAACTTTGATGCGGTGTCCCTAGAAGTAGTGCCACAACTTGCGCGAGGCCACCAGGAGCGCGAGCAGGAGCTTATGAGGCATGGGATAGCGTGCCCTCGCATCCCACAACACCGTGCTGACGAAGTACACTGGGTGCTCGACGAGGACTGGCGTGTTGGTGAGGCTTGCGTCTTGTGCAAGCTAGGATGCCACCTTAGACGGTGGGGCCCTTGGTGCCTGGTTGCTTGAGGGGATCTCTACGGTGTCATCCTGCCGAGCTTGATCTTCTGTTGCTGCCGCTATGGCTTTTGCTGTGCCTCCCTGATCTTGCGTCACCTTGGCTGGCGACGCAGCTTGGTACGGCGCACTCTTGGCCTGGTGCTCCTCCCGAACCGCCACTAGTGCAGCGCTGGCGGAGTATGGGATGGCAGCGAGGTAAAGTACTAGAGGCTCGAGAGGTCGTGGCCCCACTAACACCGGTGGGCTGGTCAGGTATCTCTTGAGGTCTTGGAAGGCTCGGTCGGCCTCCGGAGACCACTCGAACAGGCCCTTCTTCTTCTTCATCAGCTTGAAAAAGGGTAAGGCGCGCTCTCCCAGCTTGGAGATGAAGCGCCCCAATGCAGTCACCCGACCAGCCAGCTTCTGCATTTCCTTGAGGGTCTGCGGTGAGCTCATGCCCTCAATGGCCTTGATCTTCTCCGGGTTCTCCTCGATTCCTCTATGTGACACGAGGAATCCCAACAGCTTGCTAGAAGGGACGCCGAACACACACTTTTGCGTGTTAAGCCGCAAGTTCACCTAGCGTAGGCTTTCGAAGGTCTCCTCCAGGTCTTGGATCAAGGTTCTCGCCTCCCGAGACTTCACCACAATGTTGTCGACGTAGGCCTCCGTGTTCCTCCCGAGCTGCCGCTGTCGGTGTCAAAACCGGCGGATCTCGGGTAGGGGGTCCCAAATTGTGCGTCTATGGCGGATGGTAACAGGAGGCAGGGGACACGATGTTTTACCCAGGTTCGGGCCCTCTTGATGGAGGTAAAACCCTACGTCCTACTTGATTTATTCTTGATGATATGAGTATTACAAGAGTTGATCTACCACAAGATCAGAGAGGCTAAACCCTAGAAGCTAGCCTATGGTATGATTGTATGTTGTCCTACGGACTAAAACCCTCCGGTTTATATAGACACCGGAAGGGGCTAGGGTTACACAAGGTCGGTTACAAAGGAGGAGATATACATATCCGTACTGCCTAGCTTGCGTTCCACACCAAGTAGAGTTCCATCCGGACACAAGACGAAGTCTTCAATCTTGTATCTTCATAGTCCAATATCCCAACCAAGGATATAGTCTGGCTGTCCGGAGACCCCCTGATCCAGGACTCCCTCAGTAGCCCCCGAACCAGGCTTCAATGACGACGAGTCCGCATGCAGTGTTGTCTTCGGCATTGCAAGGCAGGTTCTTCTCCATCTTTCGAACGTTTGTAAAGCAGTGTCTGGTCCCATAAATATTTGGACCTCTTGGCTTCCGTTCCCAATAAGGGCTATCTCCCACGTGTCGAATGAATACGAGGCGCCAGGGCATTTTTACATTCGCCCACCCTAGCCAGATAAATAAATTGTCTATAAAGGGATGGGGATTCTTAGATCCGATCCATACCATCCTCCCCCAACGAGAATCCATCAGAGCGCGTTTCGGAAAGATCCATTCCAGCATGGCTGATCTCCGCAGCTCCTCCTCCCGCCCCCGTAGCCCTAAGCCCGATGATTGGGAGAGGTGTTCAGTCCCGCACAGTCGATTAAGTGAACTACATACTAAGGGATTTCTCCCTCCGGCGTATATGGTGCCCGTTCGAGCCGGGCTTGCCACCTACAATGGCGGGGAGCAAGTGGAGAGCTTTCCCTGTCCTTCTATGGGGGAACTGGTCTGCCTTGTTCCTTATTTATTAAGGGGACTCGGATTTCCAATTCATCTGTTCCTCCGCGGGCTCCTGGAGTTCTACGGCCTCCAATTACACAATTTCACCCCTGCCTCCATTCTACATATCGCCGGCTATGTTGCTCTCTATGAGTTGTTCCTGGGCTGCGAGGCTCACTTCGAGTTGTGGAAAAGGCTATTTTGCCTCGTCCCTCGCACACAGAGGGGGTCACTTTATCAAGTGGGTGGAGCCGAAATATGGCGCATCGCCGGTACCGGATACCTGTCCGGTACCCCGAAGAAGTCGCCCGAAGACTGGCCTTCAGAATGGTTTTATATGGAGGGCGTTCCCCTTCCGGACCCTGTTCGGCGGGGTCTTCCTAAGTTCAACAGCGCTCCTGTGAAGAAATGCCGAAGTTGGCACCCACGGAGCCCCCAGGTGGAAGACAATGGAGAAGTCCTCTATCTGATGAACCGTATTAAAGCACTGGCTCAATTAGGATTGACAGTAATCGAAGTTATGTCGATTTGCATAATGCGGGGAGTGCAACCACTTCAATATCGTGGGCACCCCTTGTGGTGTTTTAACTGGGCGGATGATGCCACCCGCTGCGGGCGTAAGGGTCCGGACAATGCTGTCGCTTTAGCAAAAATTCTGTCTGAATTGTTCAAGGGAGAGGAAGAGGAGTTCACCCGCATCAAGCCACGGGATGGATTCTCCATGTACAATCCTCCAAGCTGGGTAAGTTATGTCCCCTTACTCCCATTTTTCCCGCATTCTTTGTCGTAAGTATTCACCTTGCCACTTTGCAGCAGGATCTACGAAAAGCCATAAAGGAGGTCAGCATCCCCTCTCCACAACCAGAGGACCCTGACCAGGCCCTCGACTCCGGACTTGAGGAAGATCCGGTTATATTTGTGGAGCTGATAGACCGGTAGTTCTATCAGTTAAGCTGCGATGATGCCATGGTGGCCATTACGGCCGACTATCCCAGATTGCTCCCTGCATCACACGTAAGAAAAACCAAAAATCCCACCTCCAAAAACTAGGATCCCCTTTTAGACACTTCACCCACCATATACATATGGCATTTTTACAGGGAAGGCATTCGGGACGCCCTGCAGAACCCGCAGCAACTCGCCAACAAGAGGCACCGAGGCCGGGTAGGCCAAAAAGGAAGGCGGTTAGGACGGAGACGCCAGCGCAAAGGTATAACAAAAACCCCGCTCCGTGGTTGTCGTCTTTCTCAAAATGTAATGACGCCAGTGTTTCTTTAACAGAAAAAACGCTCGCCGGAATATGTCCGGCGATGTTGCTAATCACGCTTCCACTAGTCGGGCGCCAGGACCGGACATAGAGGCGGAAGCCGATATGGGGCGGGCGCCGGATAATCCCCCTGCAGAGGATGCGGATAGATTATCCGCCACAAACTCAGAAGTGGAAAGCGCCATGAATCATAGGCGCCGCCAGGCCATACTCCGTGACGCGTGTTTCTCACCAGAGGCATTTGATGCCTTCAATTCTGGAGAGGCGTACCTCCGTGCTGCTCAAGATGGTCTAGCCAGAGCCACGGATCAGTATGTAAGGGATGCACGGGTAAGTAAATCTGATGATTTATATGTATCAGTAGCCCCTGAGACTTGAAACAGTTAGCAGAACTGATTTAAGGATCATCTTTATTGTGCAGGTTCTTACAGAGAAGAATACTAGGCTGTCACAGGAGCTGGAGGAATGCAAGACCCAACTGCGGGTCGCTGTTGCCGCATTGCAGGACCCGAAAAAGTCTCTTGCTGGTAACATTTACTTTAAAGGATGATGGTTACCATATAGTGTGCGGCGTGGCTGCAGATCTAACAATAGATGTTGCAGATGAATCCGGAGAAAATCCGGAGGACCAGCATGTCATGCGACAGCAAGAGGCTGGCAAACGCGTGCTGACTGAGGTTAGGCGGGAGAAAAACAATCTCCAAGACGCCAATATCAAGATGAGCATGGAACTAAAAGACATTCGAGCCCAACTTGCAGACTCCGAGAAGGAGAATAAGTGGCTTCGGCGCGGCATTTTCAGTAAGTGCTTGAACGAATCCTTTTGAAAGAGTTTGGCGTAGAAGCCGACTAACAGCGGTTATGTCTATAGGTATGCTGATGGGTCGTCCCGTGGAGGAAATGCCCGGGTTTGCGGGTGATCTTCTATCCGAGCTCTCACATCTGCACGAACAAGTTCGGCAGGTGATGCAAGGTGTTGCCCAGGCCTTGTGGCCATCCGCCTCCCTGCCAGAAGGCGTTGCAGAGCTTACGGAGAAGCTCAAGGGAGCACGGGGGCGCATCCGATTATGGAAGATATCGGCCTGCCGACAAGGTGCCAGAGAAGCCTGGGCCATGGTGAAGACGCGGTACACCAAGCCTGACCCAAATCACATGGCCGAGGTCGGACCTGTGGGGCCCGACGAAAAAGAGATCCCTGTTAGCTTAGTTTATGGGCAAGTAGAATTAGCCGCAAAGTATTCCCAACAGGATTGTAGGCTAGACCGCCTGTTGGATGGTATAGAAGAGGTATTTAGTCACTCTGCATGACTATGTAATTAAAATGACATGTATAATGCCTTCTAGACGGATTGTAGATCATTTGTCATGGCGGACCTTTTCGCTTCAACCTCGGGACCCGATAGTCCGGAGTGTATCCGAATACCTGCTCAGTTATATAAGAACCGGGGTATGCATGGAGACCAGGCGTAGGGGTCATTAGTGCTTGAACAGACAAGTGCCCAACTAGTTATGTTATATTACATGGGTAGTAAGAAACATCTTCAGGGAGAATAGTTCCGTTAAGGGTTCCTTTCCCTGGGTAAGCATGCCCTAAAGTGCATGTCCGGACTGCGATAGGAAACGCAGGAAAAACATCTGGGGCGGATATGGAAAATAAATAAAAATCATCTTTTGTTCACCGACCGAATATTCCCTTAAGAACGCTAGCTTTCGGCTTCACCCAGTCTGAGGTACACATCCGGCTAACCCGGCAGTAACAATCGCAGAGGTGCTCCACTTATGCTCTAGCCGAATTAATGGGAATGTAGGGCATAAATAGAAGATCCACGCAACCCAGCTTGGCCAAAACTTAAGTCATATCGATGCATATAATGGCGAAAAAAGGTACATGCGGAAGCGTAACACATGTGCGGGGCACGAGGCCCAGACAAATAATCAAGCTTCTGTGAAAGAAGCCCCCAGGTATGATGAGCGCGGCTAGCGCATCTATAATGTGCAAACGAGGCACAAGTTGGCCTTTGAAGGCCTAGAGAAGGAGTAAAAGAAAGAGAGAAAGAAAAACAAGGCAGACAATGTATATATAAAAAATGGACAGAGGAAGGAGACGAGCATGGAGTCCGGCGCTAGGCATAGAATCTTCAGAGCCTGGCCGCGTTCCATGGGTTCAGTTCGAGTCGATTAGTCGATGCTTCCCGCAGACGGTACGCTCCTCCGGTCAGAACTTGGTCAATAATGAAGGGACCTTCCCATTTGGGCTTGAGCTTGTTCTTTTTGTTATCCGGCAGGCGTAGAACTAATTCGCCAACGTTATAAGTTTTCGCCCGTACTTCTCTACTTTGGTATCTGCGAGCCTGTTGCTGATAAAATGCGGAACGGGCTTTTGCCACGTCGCGCTCCTCCTCCAAGGTGTCCAGACTGTCCTGCCGATCAAGCTCGGCTTCTCTTTCTTCGTACATGCGCACTCGAGGTGAGTCATGAATTATGTCACACGGCGAGACTGCCTCTGCACCGTACACCATAAAGAAGGGTGTATATCCGATACTACGGTTCGGCGTGGTCCGCAGCCCCCAGAGTACGGAGTCGAGCTCCTCTACCCAGTGCATGTTAGACTCCGTTAAGGACAGCACTAGCCTGGGTTTAATGCCGCTCATTATAAGATCGTTTGCTCGCTCAACTTGGCCGTTGGTTTGTGGGTGATAGACTGAAGCATAATCGAGCTTGATGCCCATTTTGCTGCACCAGAGTTTTACCTCATCGGCAGTGAAGTTCGTGCCGTTGTCAGTGATGATGCTGTGGGGGACGCCATAACGGTGTACGACCCCGGATATGAAGTCTATCACCGGTCCGAATTCGGCTGTTTTAACAGGTTTGGCCTCTATCCATTTGGTGAATTTATCCACCATGACCAGTAAGTATTTTTTCTTGTGGGTTCCCCCTTTAAGGGGTCCAACCATGTCAAGCCCCCAGACCGTGAAGGGCCACGTAATGGGGATTGTTTGGAGGGCGGTGGGTGGCATGTGGCTTTGATTTGCAAAGAGCTGGCAACCGGCGCAACGTTGGTCCAAGTCATGTGCATCTGCCCGGGCCGTTGGCCAATAGAATCATGTGCGGAAGGCCTTGCTTACAAGAGCCCGGGCTGCGGCGTGGTGACCGCCGAGTCCGGCTTGAATTTCTACCAAAAGGTTCCGCCCTTCCTCTTCGGAGATGCACCTTTGAAGGACTCCGGTAGTGCTTTTTTATACAATTCTCCCTCATGGACCCTGTAGGCTTTAGATCGCCGCACTATGCAGCGTGCCTCATTTTGGTCCTCCGGAAGTTCCTGCCTAGTTAGGTAGGCCAGGAATGGTTCTGTCCACGGGGCTATGATGGCCATCATTATGTGGGCTGAAGGGGTTATTTCGATGGCGGAGCCTCCGATTGTGTCAGACTGTTCGGTATCGGGTATTTTGGCCGGGTCTGGACTATTGTTACTGGTGTCCCCTTCCCATACTACGGATGGCTTGAACAGCCTCTCCAAAAATATGTTGGGGGGGACCGCATCGCATTTGGCGCCGATGCGGGCGAGGATATCCGCCGCCGGATTGTTTTCCCGAGCCACATGGTGAAATTCGAGCCCCTCGAACCGAGCTGACATTTTTAGGACGGCATTTCGGTAGGCCGCCATTTTCGGATCCTTGGCGTCAAAGTCTCCATTTATTTGGGATATTGCGAGGTTTGAATCCCGACGCACCTCCAGGCGTTGCATGCCCATGGAGACTGCCATCCGAAGACCATGCAACAGAGCTTCGTATTCGGCTGCGTTGTTGGAGTCTGTATACAATATTTGTAGTACATACTGAACGGTATCTCCGGTTGGGGACGTTAGGACGACACCAGCCCCTAGACCAGCCAGCATTTTAGAATCGTCGAAGTGCATGATCCAATTGGAGTATGCGCCGTATTCTTTAGGGAGTTCGGCCTCCGTCCATTTGGCGACAAAGTCGGCCAATACTTGCGACTTAATGGCTCGTCGAGGTTTGTATGTTATGTCGAACAAGAGGAGCTCAATGGCCCATTTGGCAATCCGGCCCGTAGCATCGCGGTTGTTTATAATATCATTAAGTGGCACTTCCGAGGCTACTGTAATCGAACACTCTTGAAAGTAGTGTCGCAGCTTCCGGGATGCCCTGAATACCGCATAGGCTATCTTTTGATAATGTGGGTACCCTGATTTGCATGGAGTGAGGAAAGTGGATACATAGTATACCGGCTTTTGAAGAGGGAATTTATGTTTGTCCGCTTCTCGTTCGACGACGAGCACTGCGCTTACAACTTGATGAGTTGCCGTGATGTACAACAGCATTGGTTCACCAATGTTTGGCATGGCCAGGATTTGGTTGGTTGCCAAAATGGCCTTTATTTCTTCCAATCTGGCTGTGGCAGCGTCCGTCTACTCAAAGTGTTCGGTGCGCCGAAGGAGGCGATAAAGCGGTAAAGCCTTTTCTCCTAAGCGGGAGATAAAGCGGCTTAGAGCCGCCACGCACAGTTAACTTCTGGATTTGTTTGAGGTCTGTTGGGGTATCTAACTATGACAAAGCTCGGATTTTGGCCGGATTAGCTTCAATACCTCTACTGGAGACAATGAAACCCAGGAGCTTTCCGGCTGGTATGCCGAAAACGCATTTTTCCAGATAGAGCTTGATGTCATATGTTCGGAGGTTGTCGAATGTAAGCCTCAAGTTGTCTATCAAAGAGTCGACGTGTTTGGTTTTGACGACCACATCGTCTACGTATGCCTCTACTGTTTTGCTGATTTGTTTCTCCAGACATGTCTGAATCATGCGCTGATATGTTGCGCCGGCGTTTTTGAGCCCAAAAGGCATTGTGTTGAAACAGAAGGGACCGTATGGTGTGATGAATGCCGTTGCGGCTTGGTCGGACTCCGCCATCTTGATTTGGTGGTAACCGGAGTATGCGTCGAGGAAACACAATGACTCGTGTCCTGCGGTAGCATCGATAATTTGATCGATGCGGGGGAGGGGGAAGGGATCCTTTGGGCAAGCTTTATTGAGGTCCTTGAAATCGACACAAAGGCGCCAGGATTTTTCCTTCTTTGGTACCATCACCAGGGTTGCTAGCCAGTCCGGGTGTTTTATTTCTCTGATGAATCTGGCCTCCAATAACTTGGCTAGTTCCTCTCCCATGGCCTGTCTCTTAGGTTCGGAGAAACGCCGAAGAGCTTGCTTGACCGGCTTGAATCCCTTTAGGATATTGAGGCTATGCTCGGCCAGCCAGCGTGGGATTCCTGGCATGTCCGAGGGATGCCAGGCGAATATGTCCCAATTATCGCGCAGGAACTCTCGTAGTGCGGCGTCCACGGCGGGGTTTAACTATGCCCCAATGGAGGCTGTTTTTGTAGGGTCCGTTGGGTGGACTTGGAATTTGACTATTTCATCTGCTGGTTTAAAAGAGGTGCACTTGGATCTCTTATCGAATATTACATTGTCCCTGTCCACTTTGGAGCGTAGCGTGGTTAATTCCTCGGCCGAGAGGGCTTCGGATAATGCCTCGAGGGCCAGTGCGGCTGTTTTGTTTTTGGCGCGGAGTGCTGTGTCTGGATCACTGGCGAGGGTGATCATTCCGTTGGGCCCGGGCATTTTGAGCTTCATGTACCCATAATGGGGTACGGCTTGGAAGATCGTGAACGCCTCACGTCCTAAAAGGGCGTGGTATCCACTACTGAACGGGGCCACCTGAAATGTAATTTCTTCGGACCTATAGTTCTGTGGCGTACCAAATACCACATCTAGTGTGATTTTCCCAGCGCATCGTGCCTCCCGACTGGGTATGATTCCCCTGAAGGTTGTGCTACTTTGCTCAATGTGGTTCCAGTTTAGTTCCATTTTTTGAAGAGTTTCCTCATAGATGAGGTTTAATCCGCTGCCGCCGTCCATGAGTACTTTGGTGAGTCCAAAGCCGTCCACAATTGGACTGAGGACCAGTGCGGCTGGTGCTCGGGCTGTTCGGAATTTAGGTTCGTCACTGGCATTGAAGGTAATAGTCGTGTCACTCCATGGATTTATTGCTGCTACGTGGCAGATTTTGGCCATGCTGCGGATTGTTCGCTTGCACCTATTATTTGACGCGAAGGTCTCAAAGACTGTTAACACCGTATTGTTATCCACGGGATGGTGCTCTTTGGTATTTGGGATAAGAAGATCCTCACCACTTTTGGCCACCTGCCGGAGTATCCAACATGCTCTAAGGCTGTGCATTGGTATTGTATCCGATGTACTATGAATTTTGCAGGGTTCATTAAGCCATCCCTCAAGTACGGTTCCATGCCCTGTAGAGGGTTTTTGTTTCTTTGCAACTAGCTCGGGTGTCTTATGATAGTGCACCCTTTTACTTCGGACTGGGTGTATATTCGGAGCCGGATTATCCCAAAATTTCGTTTCGGTTTTCTAGGCGCTTTCCATCGCACAGTACTTTAATACTATGGATGCCAAGTCAGCGAAGCGTGATACGTCACGGCGACTTAAGGAGTAAAGGATTCCCTTGTCCGTGAAATTATTGCAAAAAAGTGAGACTGCATCTTCCTCGCGACAGTCCTTAACCTTGTTCATCACAAGGAGGAATCTGGCCCAATAATGATGTACTGTTTCATGGGGCTCTTGCCTGATGTGGGAAAGATTGTTTGTGTCTAGGTGGGTGGGTGGATTTGAGTCCGACCCCCTACCCGATCTGAGACCCAGGGGCCGAGGAGTTTCCAATCTTGGAAGTTCAGGTTCCGGAGTGTTGCCCGATAAGTCTGGCCCGCTGCCTAATTCTAGGTTCAGGGCTTGGGTGATGTCCTCCCGTAAGCGGGTATCCGTCTCGGATAGCTCAGGAATCCGGACATAGCTAGTCCTCAAAATAGAGGAAGAGTTGCCGCATTGTTCCGCCACCACCGCAACGTGATGGGTGATCGATGGAGAGTTAATCTCCCTTTGATCGGGTTTAAGCCCAATCCGATCATAGTTCGTAGCGACTCCCAAGGCGGTGATGCGATCCAAGAGTTCGTTTAGGGAAGAGAGCTCCATTCGATCCATCTGCTCGGCGAATTCCGAGCCGACGTGGAGGTTGTTTTTGATGACCCGAGAAGTCATCGTCAGTGCAGCTGCCTAACAGGCAGTCATGACAAAACTGCCTAGCCGGGGAGTTCGGCCGACAGCCAGAGCTCCCTCGGCGGTAATGTTGTTTTTAACAACAAGATGAGGCATCCTTCCTTACGGCGACGTCACAGAGGAACTCTCAATGAAAGCACCAATGTCGGTGTCAAAACCGGCGGATCTCGGGTAGGGGGTCCCGAACTGCGCGTCTAAGGCGGATGGTAACAGGAGGCAGGGGACACGATGTTTTACCCAGGTTCGGGCCCTCTTGATGGAGGTCAAACCCTATGTCCTACTTGATTTATTCTTGATGATATGAGTATTACAAGAGTTGATCTACCACGAGATCAGAGAGGCTAAACCCTAGAAGCTAGCCTATGGTATGATTGTATGTTGTCCTACGGACTAAAACCCTCCTGTTTATATAGACACCGGAGGGGGCTAGGGTTACACAAGGTTGGTTACAAAGGAGGAGATATACATATCCGTACTGCCTAGCTTGCCTTCCACGCCAAGTAGAGTTCCATCCGGACACAAGACGAAGTCTTCAATCTTGTATCTTCATAGTCCAACAGTCCGGCCAAAGGATATAGTCCGGCTGTCCGGAGACCCCCAAATCCAGGACACCCTCAACCGCCCTAAAGCGATGTGCATCAGTCGCTGAAAGGTCGCACCCGTGTTGCGCACTCCGAAGGGCATACAGGTGTACCAGTACACCCAACACGGGGTAAGGAAGGTTGTCTTCTCTACATCTTCCACCGCCATCTTGATTTGGTGATACCCCGAGAACGCATCCAGGAAGCATAGTAGGTCACACTCAGCGGTGGAGTCGACGATCTGGTTGATGCGTAGGAGAGGGAACGGATCTTGAGGGCATGCCTTGTTGAGGCTGGTGAAGTCGACACACATTCACTCCTTCTCGCCTTTCTTCGGCACCATGACTAGGTTCTCCAGCCATTCAGGGTACCTAACCTCATGAACGGCACCCGCCGCCTCCAACTTGCGGGTCTCTTGGACGATGAAGGCCTGCTTCTCCGTGGACTGCCGCCTTGCTCGCTGCTTCATAGGGCGCACATTGGGGCACCCCCTTAAGTGGTGCTGAATCACCTCTCTCGGAACCCCCACCAGCTGATTGGGCTCCCATGCGAATATGTCCTTGTTTGCATGCAAGAACTTCACCAATGCTTCCTCTTGGCTGGGGTTGATGCCGGCACCTATGGTGAAGGTGGCTCCTAAGGAGCCATCCTCGTCGATCGGCACCTGCTTTGTCTCTGCCTTGTCTTGGGTGAACAACTGCTACTTCTTCGACGGCGCAGCCTCCTTGGCCTCGGGGGCACCGGTGCCGATGGGCTGCGCCGCCGCAGCGGTTCTGAAGGCAAGTTTGAGCGCCGTCACTATCTCCTTGGTGTCTCCCTTGATGGTGAGGACACCTTTGCTTCCTGGCATTTTCATGAGGTTGTAGGCTGGATGAGTCGCCGCCATGTATTGGGCCAGAGCTGGGTAACCGAGGATGGCGTTGTACGGGAGGCCGATGTGGGCGATGTCGAAGTCGACCAGCTCGGTGCAGTAGTTGTCACGCGTGCCAAAGGTGACGGGAAGGCGGATCTGCCCCAAAGAGTGGGCAGCGCCACCACCAACTCCTGAGAAAGGCTTGCTGAGGCTGAGTCGCTCAAGCGCCACGTGAATAAGGCTGAAGGCCTCCATGGAGAGCAAGTTGAGGCCAGCGCCACCGTCGATGAGGGTCTTGGTGACAGCCACGTTGTAGATGGTGGGCATGCAGAGCATCGGAAGCATGCCCGAGCCGGTGGTGGTGACGGGATGGTCTTCTGAGCTGAAGGTGAGGTCGGCCTCAAGCACGGCCCAGCCTGGCGGAGCCCCCGAGCGTGTGGAAGCGGTGCCGATCTGGCGGAGGAACAACTTGATGTGGCGCTCTGAAGGCGGCGCCTAAGAGCCACCTAGCAGGGCCGCTACCGCGTGGTGCGCCGGTGCCACGTAGCATGCAGTGAAGAGGTCGCAGAGCTCCTCCCAAGACGCCACCGTGGATCCGGGAAGGTTGAGCAGCCACGCGCACGGCTCACCGGCGAGGGCCATGGGAAGCCAGTTGGCCATGTCCCTGTCATCATCCCCGGCTTCGAGGACAGCCTCCTCGTACGCCAGTAGGAAAGCTGACGGGTCCGCCACACCGTCGTAGCGCGGCAGCATCTCCGGCTTGAACTTCGGTGGCCACTGCACCCACCGCAAGGCGGGGGCCAGGGCTCAGAGCCCCCTAGCCCCGTCGTCAACGCTGGCCGTCGGAGTCGGTGGTAGGGCGCCTGCCATGTGGGCGAAGCATAGTGTTGATGGAGCGCAGATCGACGGAAGAGAAGCTACAGCGCACCCCTACCTGGCGCACCAAATGTCGGATCACGGGTTCTGGCAAACCCTTGAGGTTCGAACACTGGGGTGCGTGCAAATGTTTTCTCCCTATCGATCCACACACTAGCTCTCTAAGATCTTGCGGACGAACTCGACGAACTCACAACACAGAAAGACACAATATTTATACTGGTTCGAGCCACCATTGTGGTGTAATACCCTACTGCAGTGTGGTGGTGGTGGATTGCCTCTTGGGCTGATGATGAACAGTACAAGGGGAAGAAACAGCCTCGTGAGGTTGAGGTGTTCTTGTGCTTGGTGAACTTGTGTGGGTGAGATGATCTTGGATCCGCTCTCGATTTGTGATCAGGTCGATCCTCTCTCCCCCTCCACTGTGGGGGCTAGTTCTACTTATATAGGCCCTTATAATCTCCCCAAATATTGATCGGGAAGGGGGCCAACAATGGCCAATTCGAAAGGGGACAACCAGTACAAGTTATCCTGACAAAAGGTGGTCTTCGCCTGCCAAAGGCTCTCGTGGTGACGCCGTCTTGGGCACCATGGTGACCTCCATCTTGCCATCCTTCTGGTCTTGGTCTCGTTGCACCAATATGGAAACCTTTGCTTGATGCCTCAGTACTCCGTGCCTGCGCTTGCCCCCTTGGCACCAAAGAGGAAACAAGGACACTACACGCGCTCGCGCCTGCTTGGTCTCGATCGTCATGGCTCACATCACGAGGACCTCACGAGGTTTGCCTTGCCTTGATCTCTCTGCTCCTCGCGAGCCTGCCTGGCGGGGCCGCTCCTGAGGAGGTATTGCGTCGTCCGCCTCACGAGGCTTGGCCCCTCGCGAGGGTCTTGAATGCCTTGCCGATGAAGATGGGCCGTACAGACCTGCCAGCCCAGCCACACCGCGGGCCGCAGGCAGGCAAGTCTGGGGACCCCCGTTCCCAGAATGCCGACAACCCATAGGAGGCCCATTGTAACTACAGTAAATATGTAGCCCATGGTTATTGTGGCCTAGTTTTAAAAAATAGGTTATTGCGGCCACTAGTAAACCGCGGAAAAAGAACCGCACTGACTACGAGCAAACAAATAAACAAGACAACAAGGAAATAAATAAGCAAGCAACTTAAGCTAGGCTATCACGGCTATTACACATATTACATCCATTGGGCATCAAAGTTCGCCACCAGTGCAAATATAGCGAACAAAGCAGCATATCATATACACTGGTTGTCAAAGTTGGTGACCAGTGCAAATAAACCTTGCAGCAAAACAAGTCCAGAACTGAAACCACTTCAAAATAGCTCAAGAAACAATATCCTGGGTACCCATAATGCTGGCAAGATGCTTAGCAAGTTATTAACTTTCTCTTGTTTGGCGCTTACATCCTCCAGCACTTGTTGTTGCACCAGAAAGTATGCATCTGAATTCCGCAGGGACTTCCTCGGTCCCTCAGCTTCCTATCGCATAACATCTGATCGATGTCTTTCAACTTGAAGTTGAGACTCAAGAAGCTGAACTGATTCAGGCAGCAAGTTCGAAGAGCTGGTGCCAGCAGTAGTAGCCAGTAACTCGAACACTACATCAAGACAGGACTTTGGGGTTGTCTCAGTGTCTTCAATATAGTTTTTATCATCTTTCTTGGAGACCAACAGGGATGTATCACTATCTTGAACCTTATCTGCATTACTTCCTTTACCATTGCATAACGGGGTACTCTTCTCCAATATTTTATCCGTGTTCTAAAAGAGAAACAAACAAACCATCACAGGTTTACAATGTAGTATATGAAACTCATTTTGGTAAACTAGTTCAGTAGTAAGGTGGACAGGATAACAGCATGAAACAAACATATATCTATGTAGTATGGTCACTGTATGGTCTATATCATTCCAGTTTATGTTGCCAAATAAAGATAGATACAGTTCGAATCATATCTATTTAAGACAAAGCAGCATAGACAGAATATAAGTGTGGGAAACTACACAGCAATAACAACACTTGTAATGTGCATGGCATGAGAACATAATTGTTTATTCAATTGAAACTGAAATCAACATAGGGCGAGTTACAACAACAAACATGTTAAAGAAACAGGTTTAAAACATACCTGTTCCGCCATTGGAGTTTCAATTGCATCCTTCAAATTTAAAATTAGTTGGTATGAGTAAATACAGTGATGCAAGAGCAAAGTAGTATGAACCATAGCTACGGAACCTGACCTGAGAACAATTCTTCTTCTGCTTTAAGCATTGACTTGGGGTTCGGAGTGGTGGTCCTTGTGCTTTGGGCACTGCAGTTGCCTTACTAACTGCTTGTGTTCGGGTGCTCCGTGGTGAAGACGGTGCTGTGTCAACTGGAACCGGGTTACTATCTGCTGGGGTTGGGGTTAGAAGGGGTGTAGCTGGTTCTCTGTCCAACTGGGTAGGGGTACAATCTGCGTGAGTCTGGGTTATGTGTGGTGGGGCTGGTTCTTGGGCAAGTACAACCGTGCTTCTATCTGCATCGACAGGTAGCACGATCTTTTCTGAAGACCGTGTTTTTACTCCCACAGATACTGCCATCACCCCCTCCAATTGAAATGGCTGATAAACATGAAAAGTTATTGAATGTACAGACATTGTAAGATAGACAGGTGCAATGGATAGTAGGGAAGAAAATAGGGCATGAAATAATTCACATTTATGTTGTCTAACCAAACAGAATAGCAGGACATAATTTCACATATATGATGGCTAATTAAACAGGATAGCATGACACAATTTCACATGTATGATGGCTAACTAAATAGGATAGAATGACATACTTCAAAATATGATGACTATGTAAACAGGATGACATGATATAACTATACGATGTGTCTATTAAAGTGGTTGACATGCCATAAATCACAAACATGCCGTCGAGGGAAACATGATGCATGATATAATTCACGGATAGAATGACATAATTCAAAATATGATGACTATGTAAACAGGATGAGATGGTATAACTATATTATGTCTTTAGCAAATGGGTTGGCATGCCATAATTCAGATACATGCTGTCTATGTAAACATCTTGGCATGATATAATTCAAATATATGATTTATATACTAAGCAAGTGAGTAGAGGGCAATCGCATATATGATGTGTCAACTAAGGAGATGTCATTCGATATTGTGTATATGATGTAAAAACTAAGCATTGCAATACAACATATGCATGATATGAATAATATAACCCTGCCAAGTTTGAGCATACACCTCAGGGGGATAATAGGACTGGTCATCTGCCTCTGAATCCTCCTTTGAAGAGCTATCTGTAACCAGTAAGATATTTGCTTTAGCGGAAGACCTTGTCTTCACTCCAGATTTCTCCATCACCAATTCAAATGGCTGATGCACAGGAAGAGCAGTTGAATATACAAATATTGTCAAAAAAATACAACGAGAAATACAAAAAAAGGATGGCATGATATAATTCACATATATGATGCTTGGCTAAACAACATGGCATTGCATAATTCACATATATAGTGCCTTGCAAAAAGATAGCATTGCATAATTCACATATATAATGTCTTGCAACAAGATGGCATCACATAATTCACATATATGGTAATTAGACACTAAACAGGTGGCATTCACACAAAGCATGTCTAAACTAAGCAAATGACATAGCAATGCAAGATACTATATGGACGATATGAGGAACATAACCCTGTCAAGTTAGAGCATGCACCTTGGGGGGAAATAGGACTGGTCATCTGTCTCTGAATCCTCCTCTGAGGAGCTATCCGTAACCAGCAAGACATGTGCTTCATCAAATAGCATTGTCTGCTCTAAAGACCTTGTTTTCACTTCAGATTTTTTCCATGACCGTGCCGAATGGCTGATGCACAAGAAGAGTAACTGAATGTACTAAAATTGTTGACAAATTTAACACGTAATAAAAATGATGGCATGATATAATTCACATATAAGATGACTGGCTAACCAGGGTGGCATTGCAAAATTCACAGATATGATGCCTGGCTAAACAAGATGGCATTGCATGATTCACATATACGATAAAGAAACTAAACAGATGGCATTGACACAAAGCATGTCTAAACTAAGCATATGACATATTTGATGTATACAGTAAGCAATGCAAGGAACCATATGTATGATATTACCAACATCAGCATGCCAAGTTAGAGCGAAGACCTCAGGGGGTAAATAGGAGTGGTCTTCTCCTTCTGAATCCTCCTCAGAACAGTTATCTTCCTATTGATTACGATCCGAAATGGGTGGAGGGGAGCTGCCTTTGCGCCCACCATGGAGCGACGTATGCATGAAATTTTATTGCCGCGCAAGGCTCGTCTCTTTTGCTCTACATGTTCAGTTCCATTGTGTACAATAACTGACATGCATAGGAATAAAACATAGTGAGATTATGTAAGGAGTGCATGCACAAATTTAGAGTGATGGTAGCAAACTGTGGATAGACCCTAAACCAATGATAGCAGGCAGATAATAGCTTTAGTTAAAAAATACAGATAATGGCTCCTTTAAAGTTTGTTTGCACCCAGCATGACACTCATAGTAGGCACCCGAGATTAACCAGATAGTAGACAGATGGTACTGATTGATGCCCCAATATGTACCCCACAACCATTTAAAAAATCAAGTTTTAGCATTAGTTTGGACCTGACTTGGAGTCTAATAGGTGAACATGACGATAAAGTAGCATGTCATCATATTAAGCGATGCATAACATAAGCAGACACGGAAGAGTGCGACCTCTCTTGCGGACCTCAGGGTCATCTGCTCAGTTGATGATGGTAATGCAGTTGTCGTGGCTGCCGGAGGCGGGGAAGAAGATCTGAGGCGGCGAAAGACAATCTAGAGAGCGGATCCCTGCTGTGGTGAACCCTTCTGTCGTTGGAGCAGTTGAGCTGGGGTGGAACACAGCGCAACAGGAGCATGACAAACCACACAAGGTTTTCTTTGACACATATCTGTAACAGAAGTAATTGTGTAAGGGCTTGTCTGAATTTGAGGATTCTAACAATGCAGGGATAGGAAATAGACAGGAATAGGATAGGAATGCACATGCAAAACAGAGAATTTAAAAACACAGGATTTCTGCCAATCTGGGTGTTTGATTCACAAGAATTGGAAGATCACAGGATGCAAAGAAGCATGGTGAGATTAAGTCAAACCACAAGAAAATGTGCGATTATAATGCTATTATGCTACTATCTCTTAGTCTTGTGCTTCATGAGTAGGAACTTGAAAAGGTGGACAAGTGGAAATTAAAATCCCTATAGTTTTTCTTTCAAGGAGACACTAAAGGAACAAATCCTACACTTTTCCTTTCCTCCATTCCTTTGAACCAAATTCATGAATAGTAGTACCATAGGAAACATTCCAAATCCTATGTTTTTCCTTCACTTCTCCTTTCAAGCACTGGAGATTCTAGTAGGCGGGCTTGAGCAAGGAAAATCCTACACTCAAAATGTTTTTGTGCTACTTCTATTACTTTGGAGCCAGGCCTCTTCCCTACTATCTCAACTCCCAGGCCCATCGAAAAATGCACAACTCAAATGCGCAGAGATAAATAATGATGGCATTCAAGAGAGTCCGTCACGGATAGCTAAGTTGCCTGGTACCTCACTGCTTGTCATATAGTAGGATAAATAATCGTATTTCACATTACTACGTGTGCTCAGTGGACAATAGATATAACATGTAGAGTAAAAAAGAGATGCAACAAGTGTACAACCTCTTTGGCGAAGCCATGTCGATCTCAGCGTGATTGGGTTGGTCGGTGAGGATGCTCCGGCTGACTTGGCTGTCGGGGGAGGGGAAGAAGATCTTAGGCGTATGGAGATGGAGCTCGGGGTACTGCTCCGCTATGATGGAGGGTTTCGTCGCTGGAGCAGCTCCGGTGAGTTGTATGACGCCGAGGTTTAAGCAGGACAAGAGAGACAACATTAACCTGAGTGGAATTCTAATAGCATCTCCAATAGATGACATAAAATACATAACCACAAAGTTCTAGATGTAAAATACATCAGCCACTCATCTCTGAACTTATTTGTCGAAACTGAATTTAATTGTCGTAACTGAACTTAACTGTCGAAACTGAATTTTGCTGTTGAAACTGAATTTTACTGTCGAAACTGAATGCACTAGTAGCAGAAAAGCAGTAGCAGCAGTAGCACAAGTGAGAGCCGGGGCAGCTGGTCATGTAGCAGCATCAGGTGAGGCTACCCTGAGCCGCCAGCCACCACCGGCCAAACAGCCGCCCGCAGCCGGCGGTGCACCGCCCCGCCCACCTTGAAACCACTCCCCACCGCCAGTCAGCCGCTGCCCCGGCCATCCCTCTAGCCCCCCCCTGTGCCAATATTTTTCTCCAGCGATCCCCACGCCGCCGCCCCACCACCGCCCCCACCCTGAACCCTAAGATAGATAGTGGGGTACCTCTCCAGCGAGCCCCCCTCCTTGCCGCGGCTAGTTCTTCCTTAACTCCGGTGAGCCCCCCTGAAAATCGACTGACCCAAAAGTCGATTCAGTCGACTGAAGTGTAGCTAAAGCGGAGCAGCATCGTAAGCAAGAGCAAGAGCAAGAGGACCAGCGCGAGAAAGAGCAAGAGCAATAGCAAGAGCAGACCAAGTAGGGGACCGAGAGCAAGAGCAGAGCAGCAGCGCGAGCGAGAGCTAAAGCAGCAGCAGCTCCTACTGATGTGGATGTCGCCGCCGAGGGAGCGACGCCATGGAGGAAGTGGCTGGCGGTGCCGCCGTGGATGGAGCCGCGCCATGTCGACTCGAGACCGAGCGCCGGTAGCACCATGAGATCGAATCAAGAAGAAAATGCGGCAATTAGTGTACAACCTCTTTGGTGGCACTGATTAGGCCTCAACTACATCCGAGGAAACAATGATGATGATGCTCTTTTGGTGGTGCAGGTGAAGACGGCGGTGTGGGAATGGAGCACTACTAGAAAAAGGGCTATAGATGGGATTGACACTAATGGCGCACCAGACAAGCGGTGCGCCATTAGTATATACTAATGGTGCACCACCTTCTGATACGCCATTAGAGTTGAAACTACTAATGGCGCACCTGGCCCAGGGTGCGCCATTAGTATCAAATTTTTTTTTGAACTAGTGCGCCTGTCCAAACATACTAATGGCGCATCCAGACACAGTGCGCCATTACTAGTTGTAACTAGTAATGGCGCACCTGTCGGAAAGTGCGCCACTAATGTTGTTTTTTTTATTATATTTTTTATTCCTTTTTTGCAAAACTACTAATGGCGCACTGTTCCACCATGCGCCATTACTAGTTTAAACTAGTAATGGCGCACTGTGGAACAGTGCGCCATTAGTATGTTTTTTTGCAAAACTACTAATGGCGCACCACCAGAAGGTGCGCCATTAGTAAGCTGGATTACTAATGGCACATTTAGAGTTGGTGCGCCATTAGTAAGTGGGCAGCAACAATATATTTTGGACAGCCTCTCCTACCCACACTCACTTTCTCCCCACTTCATTCTCTCCACCTCCTCCTTGTCTCGGGTGCCTCCTCTTTTTCACCTCATTTCCACCATAGATTCATTCAATTTAAGTGGTTAAATTACCTTGTTTTGATAGGTAAGTAAGGGGGAAGCTATATTTATGTTATTCTCCCTACAACAATGTGCACATGCACTTTTTATGGCCTAGCTAGATCTATGTATGTTCGTGGTGTTGCATATGTTTGTGGTGTTGCATATGTGTTTGTGTTTGGAGGTGTACCGGTATTTGAAATGCGATAGTTGCCAATATTTTGCCGGAATGTTGATTCATTTCCGTTTCACCGAGAATTTTGGCATTAAGCATTCTTTTTGGTCCTATTTTTAGGGAAAGTCATGCCAAATTTTTTCTTTGTTCTAAAATATCGTTTTGCTCTACCCCGCAGGCGACCATGGTCCGCACGATGACCGAAGGCATCGTGAATAGGTTCTTGAGATCCGCGAAGGCCGAGATGCTTCAAAAGAATGAGACGGAGATAAGATGTCTGTGTCGAAGATGCAAGCTAAAGAGCCTTATTGTGGACCCGGATTCCGGGCAGGTGTGGGACAACGTGCTCTTGCGTGGTTTCATGGATGGCTATCGGTGGCAAGGTGATGAAGATGACTATGAAGTCGTCCATGGGGGCCGGGCAAGAAATGAGGAAGGGCAGCAAGACAACCACCGCGGCTCGGGCGGGCGAGAAGACGAAGAATCCCCAGGAGATGATCATGACGGTGATGCTGTACATAGTCATCATGTAGAAGATGCAGGACATGATGATGAGGAAGATGCCGGAGCAGACGACGGGCATGAACATGAAGATGATGATGCCGGCGGAGCAGACGACGCTGGACCATCGATGGGCTGGGTGCAGGACCCTCATATTCAAGAGCTGCTTCTCAAGCAGACGGATAACGCAAGAGCTGCCGCCCGAGAGAAAGCCAAGATGGATCAACTTGAGTTAGACGCGGTTACTCCATTGTATGAAGGATGCAGGCCCGAGGATACCCGCCTGAAAGTAACGCTCATGGCTCTGGAGATGAAGGTAAAACACAAAATGACCGACGCATGCTTCGACGAGAACATGTCATTCTGGCACGAACGTCTTCCCAAGGGGAACAAGTGCCCGACCAGTTTGGAGGAGGCGAAGAAAATCGTGTGTCCTCTAGATTTACCACACGTGAAATACCATGTGTGCATGAACAATTGCATCATTTATCGGGACGAGCACGCGGAGTCTACCATATGTCCGGTGTGCGGCGTCACTCGATACAAGAAGAGGAAGAAAGCTCCTCGAAAAGTGGTGTGGTACTTTCCGATCACTCCTCGTCTGTAGTGGTATTTCGCGGACCCTAAGGTAGCAAAGCTCCTGCGTTGGCACGCGGATAGGGAGGAGAAGAATCGAGAAGATGACGCAAATGATCCGGAGATGGATAAAAAAGACAAGATGCTGAGTCACCCTAAGGATGCGAGCCAGTGGCAAGCGTTGAACTTCGAATACCCAGAATTTGGGAAGGATCCAAGGAACATCGTGCTGGGCGCGAGCACCGATGGAGTCAATCCGTTTGGCAGCCAGAGAAGCACACATAGCACCTGGCCTGTGTTTGTGTGGATGTACAACCTTCCCCCCTGGTTGTGCATGAAGAGGAAGTACATTCACATGAGTATGCTAATTGAAGGGCCGAAACAACCAGGGAACGACATCGATCTGTATCTGGGGCTGCTGAAGGAGGAGCTAGACACACTGTGGAAAACGCCAGCCAATACGTGGGATGCCGCAGAGAAAGAATATTTCCCTATGAGAGCCGCACTACTCACGATGGTGCACGACTATCTCGGTTACGGATATCTCGCGGGGCAGGTAGTCCATGGATTTTCTGGATGCGTAAGGTGCATGGATGACACAACGCATCGCCAGCTAGATAGAGATCCCGGGTCTTCGAAAACCGTGTTTATGGGACATCGAAGGTGGCTTCACGACGATGACCCATGGAGGAAACGCAAGGATCTGTTCGATGGTGAAACCGAACCCCGAAAACGCCCGTGTACGAGGAGCGGCGAGGAAATAGACAAGCTGTTGAAAAATTGGAAAGACTGCCCACTGCCGGGAAAGAAGCAAAAGGCGCCAGAGCCGGGAAAGAAGCGAAAGGCGCCAGAGCCGCTGCTGAAGGTATGGAAAACGAGGTCTGTTTTCTGGGACTTGCCGTACTGGAAGATCCACCGTGTGCCTCACAGCCTTGATGTCATGCATATCATGAAGAACGTGTGCGAGAGTCTGCTTGGTACCCTGCTCAACATGCTAGAGAGGACCAAAGATGGGCCGAAAGTAAGGGCAGACTTGAAATCAATGGGCATCAGGCAGGAGCTTCACGCTATATATGATGATGATGATGATGAGGCGAGCAGGACACAGAAAGTCGTCGCAAAGGCAAAAAGGCCAAGAAGACCGGAAATGACTACCCTCCCGCGTGCTTCACTCTAAGTCAGGAGGAGATTGAGCAGTTTTTCACCTGCCTCCTAGGAGTAAAACTTCCTTACGGTTACACGGGGAAGATAAGCAGATACCTAGACCCAGCGAAGCAGAAGTTCAGCGGGATGAAGTCTCACGACTGTCACGTGCTGATGACGCAGATACTTCCAGTTGCAATCCGTGGGATCATGGACACGCACGTCCGTGAAACGCTATTTGGCCTATGCAACTTTTTCGACGTCATCTCTCAGAAGTCGATTGGCGTGAGGCAACTCAGAAGGCTACAGGAAGAGATCGTGGTGATACTATGCGAGCTTGAGATGTACTTCCCGCCCACATTCTTCGATGTTATGGTGCATCTGCTGGTCCATATAGTGGAGGATATCATCCAACTCGGGCCGACGTTCCTGCACAGCATGATGCCATTCGAAAGGATGAATGGTGTCATCAAAGGATACGTTCGCAACATGTCACGTCCAGAGGGAAGCATAGCCAGGGGCTTTCTGACCGAAGAGTGCATCTCCTACTGCACGAATTATCTAGGCATCGAGAACCCCGTTGGTCTGCCCGTCAACAGGCACCTCGGCAGGCTCGCTGGATGGGGTCACCGTGAGGGTCGCCGCGAAATGCATGTCGACTTCGAGGGTCGACTCGCCGACTTTGAAAGAGCAAACCTAGTCGCGCTACAACACATAGACGTGGTCGATCCTTGGGTGGTAGAGCACAAAACCTTTATTAAGAAGACGTACAATGACCGAGGCCAATAGAGGACAGACGGAGATATACTCAAAGAGCACAACTCATGTTTCACGCGTTGGTTCAAGCAGAAGCTTCTGTCGTACCCTTTACATGAGGATTCTTCCGCGGAAGAACAACTCATATTCGCCTTGTCACAGGGCACCGAGCACAACCTGATGACCTATGAGGCGTACGATATCAACGGTTACACATTCTACACCGAGGCCAAGGACATGAAGAGCGATGGTTATCAGAACTCCGGGGTAACAATGGAATCCTACACCGGTAACGACAAGGACAGATACTACGGAAGGATCGAGGAGATCTGGGAGCTGAGCTACGCTGGAGAGAAGGTCCCGATGTTCCGTGTCAGATGGGCCAAGAGCGTCCTAAAAGAAGACCGGTATTTCACCACCATGGTTATACCCGAAGCCAAATCCAAGACCGCGGGCGCAAACGTCACCGCAAAAAATGAGCCATGGGTACTGGCTTCCCAAATGGACCAATGCTTCTTCATTACCGACCCGTCAAAGCCCAGTCGTGTTGTCGTGAGGAGAGGCAAAAGGAAGATCATCGGAATGGATGGAGTAGCCAATGAGCAAGACTTCGACAAGTACGGCGACCCGAGGATCGAACATGACGACGATGATGAAGTAGCAGCATACACCACAAGAAGAAGCAGGACCACCCTACCTAAAGGACGTCCGTTCCACAGAAGAACTCCATTTGCGAAAAAGAAGGGCAAGAAGATTGTGAACAGATAGCTAGCTAAGATCGATTGTATTTAAATCGTAGCCTTCATTTCTCGATTGTATTTCATGTGCACTTTTTGAACTATCATGAATATTTTTAAATTTCATGGACACTCGATCTCGATCCCCCTCCATCTCGACCGCTATCCCACCTCGCCAAATCCGGTCCTCCTCGCCGCCGAGCACCCCCCGGTCCACCGGCCGCCGCCGCCGACCCCCCGCACCCTCGATTCCCCTACTCAACCGCCGCCGCCGACCCCCCGCACCCCTCCCCTACTCAACCGCCGCCGCCGACCCCCCGCACCCCCCGCACCCTCCCCCGCTCCACCGGCATTACTGTTTGATGATATTTTTAAAAAAATTATTACTGTCTTATAAAAAAATATTACTGTTATGATTTAAACAAGTTTGAACATATTTAAACACAAATAAGTATCAAACAACATTTTAAATGCATAAAAAAAATTGTGGAGTCTAGGAATCGAACCTAGGACCTCCTGGTGTGAGAACTAGCTGCTGACCAGTCGAGCTAGTAGAGAGAACTTGATGTGGATCAGGTCAGGTGGAAGATAACCTGCTGGCTCGAGAAGAAATCAAAAAAAATACTAATGGCGCACCAGGGTGAGGTGCGCCATTAGTATGGATGTACTTATGGCGCACCGAGGGGTGGTGCGCCATTAGTATTGTGCCACCCCCATCCATATTTCCTCCCCGGCCCAAACCTATCCCCTCTCTCTCCCTCGCCCTCGCCCTCGATCCCCTTCCCCTCTCCTCTCCCGACGCCGCTGCCCCGCCGCCTCGACGCCGCCTCGACGCCGCGACGCCGCCTCGATGCCTCGCCCGCGCGCGGCGCAACCTCCGCCTCGCCGAGTCCAAAGGTACCCTCTTTCTCCACGCCCCCCGCTCCCCGGACCCTGGCTAGGGTTCTAACTGAACTGCTGGGGGTTTCGCATCTAGCGGCCGGCGGCGCCGCGAAGCTGGAGGAGCTGCTCATGGAGGAGACATGGCTGGAGGCGCTGTCCGGGGAGCTGCGCAAGCCCTACGCGCTCGACCTCTGCCGCTTCGTCGCCCACGAGCGCCTGCACGCCAAGGTGCCCGTCTACCCGCCGCCCCACCTCGTCTTCCACGCGCTCCACACCACCCCCTTCCACAACGTCAAAGCCGTCATCATCGGCCAGGTACCCAAATACCAAGCCACTCAAGTCTACGAATCATGTACTTGTTCACCTGCTGCTTCATTTTCATTGTGAAGAAATGTGTGACAGTTTCACTAACTTAATTTCATTCTGAAGAAATTTGCGCCTAGAATTTCTTTTTGTTACAATGCTGCTTGCTGAATGGAGTGATGGCATCAAATTGAAACATGGATAGAAAAAATGACTGATTTGTGGTGACAGTGCTGCCTGCTGTATGGAATAATGACATTATACCAAAATATGGATAGTATAATTTGGCAGTGCCATATGCATTTTCATATTATCATGCGAGAATAACTGGTTTGAGGCTATTTTGTTTGTGTGATCACATTGTGGTGCCTGGAATATTTGCCACAACACTTTGTAGCCGGAAAATATGCCTGTCATATATATGCCTTTCATTCAGCTATTAGTTGGTGATCCTATTTCGCTTGCTGTACTTACCATATGGTCTTCATTTGTCTTTGAACCTACTTTGCATCTGTATCATGCACTAAGTTTCTGATCTTAGTGTTTTCAGTCTATTTTTCTATTTCTGCTTTAACATAACGGAATAAATAATGGTGGCTGCCTAATGATGACAGACTAAGTTTCTGATTTATTTTCTTATAGAAGTGTAGATTCATTGGCAGCAATTGTTTTCAGTGTCTCATGTTGCAGATTGTGAACAGATAGCTAGCTAAAATATGTGTTCTGAAACACTGAGAGCAGAAACACTTACTACATACATATGCTCAAGAAACACTTACTAACCAGAAAAGGTTTTGACTTGAAATGTTAATAGCACAGAGAGCACCACAAGTTAAACACCTCAATCTGTTAGTATTTGTCTGCATTTTCTCACATTCTTCTTGTATCTGATCCAGTATTGCTTGTAGTGGTTTGTCCAAAATGTTGAATGATACTGCTTGGAGATGCATATATTGTTTCACCTCTTCACATGCCAATGTATTTCCATGTTGTGATGGAGGCCTTTTTTGCCTTGTCCACCCGAGAGGCCCTTGAGTTTGCCGGAATGTCGATTAACTTCCGTTCCGGCAAATTCGGGTACTCCATATGTCCTATTTTCAGCAAAGGTCATGCTGAAATTTTCCGTGAATTTTAGCATGACTTTGCTAAAAATAGGACATATGGGGTACTTGTGACTAATGCATGGGTGTCGACAAACCATTAATTATACAACCTTGGCTTTTAGGGTGCCTCGATGTCGATAAAAACCGAAATGATGAAAGCTTAGGCTTTTAGGGTGCCTCGGCGTCGAAAAACCCTCAATGATAAAAGCTTAGCTTTTAGGATGCCTCGGTGTCGACAAACCCTAAATGATGAGACCATGATCTTGTTCCTTGACAATAACCAACTTTTTGACCAAACTTTGTTCCTATTTAGAGAGAAACATGGTCAACAACGATGAGGCCGGGGGTTCGGGCGGCAAGGCATTCTGGGAGCTGTCCCAGGAGATGGAGGAACAACCTCACTTGTATGAGGACACCGCCTTCCCCACCGATCCTGAGACCACTGATGGTGCCGCCGAGGATGACCCCACTGATGCCACCACTGATGGTGCCGCCGAGGATGCCACCACTGATGATGGCGGCGCACGCACAGATGGCAGCCAACTGAAGAGGCAACGGAAGGACTGGCGCCCGACCGTGCTCCGCACCCTCAAGGAGGAAGTTACTGAAGTGGACTCCGACGGGAATCCAACGGCGCCCGAATGAATAGTCAAGGGGTACTCGCTTCAGCTCGGGTGCATTCTCCAGAGCACCGTCTCGATCAACACCGAGAACCTGAGGCATCCTGACCGAGGGAATTTGCGCAACCTCCTCTTCACGAAGCTGCACGAACGATACAAGTTCCCCGCTGAATTTGAAAACACAAGCCTCAAAGGGAATAAAGTGAACAATGCTGCCCTCACGAAGATGAGCAAGGCCCTGTCTACTTGGAAAAGCAATGTGAAGAGAATGATCGAGAAAGGTGAGAGTTATGAGAAGATCAAGGAGAAAAATCCTTCGATCACCGAAGATGACTACAACGACTTCAAGATCAATTGCTCGAGCACCGCAAACTCCGAATCAAGTCAGTGGGGGAAAGAAATGCGGGAGCTGAACTTAGGGGAACACACACTCGGTCCCGGCGGTTACAGAGTGGCGGAGCCTATATGGGACAAGGAGGAGGCGGACCGTGCCGAGCAAGGCCTACCGCCCCTCTTCGATAAATACGGTTACAAGCAGACCATGAACTTTGTCAGGGCCTGGTACAAGAAGGACCCGAAAACAAAGGAGCTTACCACGGATCCGAAGACCAGGGCGCTTGAGCTTGTTCTGGTAAGGAATACACCCCCGCGTAATTAGCTCCATATGGTTGCATTCTAATTAATGAAGCCAAATTTCTAAATGGTTCACATTCCTTCCGCAGGCGACTGAAAGTAGTAGCGCGGGGTCGACTAAGAGCAACCCTTGCGACACCACTCTAAATAGGGCGTTGAATGTAATGAAGAACAAGGATAAGCTCAGTAAGCCGACGTCAGCTGGTCGTGTGGCCGGCAAAGGCTTGTCGACAAAATGGTCGTCATACTATAACACTGGTGGGCGAAAGGAGAAAAAGACCAGCTTGGAAAGCCAGGCGCGCGAGGTTCAAGAACTCAAGGCACAGGTGGCGCGGATTCCGGAGATTGTCCAAGAGCAAGTGCAACAACAACTCGGAGCGACGATCACCGCCATTGTGCCTACCTTGATCGAGGGGTTGAGTGCGTGGATTGCGGGTGGCCAACAGGGGCCGCCCCCGATTCCTAGCTTCACGGCCAGCAACTCGCAGAACGTGATGGCGGGGCCATTGGTGTCTCCGGCGGAGGCGGCATTGGTGTCTCCGATGCCGGCACGGGAGCTTAATGAACCCGGGTGTACGCCGGCTGCCACCTCTGCAGCAAGCGGCCCCTCCATCAACTGCACGCCCGCCGTTGGCGGTGCCTCGACATTAGCTGAGCTCGACGCCATCATCACGGTAACTAATTAAGCCTCTCTCGGCCGAGGACTTCATCTCCTTGCCTTTGACTGGGCATCCCTGACGCCCTACATGTTTTCGCAGGGCGCCGCCGACGTTCCGTGCACTCTCCCGCACTTCGTGAACAACGATTTGGTCGATGTCGCCAAGGGCAAAATCGTTCAACCGGGCAACCCCTTGTTCCATGGTACCCAGATGCCACCCAACTGGTTTAGGGTTCAACTGGTTTGGGTGCTGCTAGGCTGCAACGAGTTGTTACCTCCGATTCGACCCGTCGGGGCCGACGATGATGACGTGATGACCCTCGGCGCCTGCCTGAGCTGGCCCCTGCTTTGGCCGAAGAGCCAGATTCGTTTGGGGGCGGGGGACACCACCCCAAAGACAACACCGCCAGTCGTGCCGGCGCCAAGTCGGCCCCATGGCAAGACCGCCGCAACGGTGCCGGACATCCCTATGCCACTGGATCCAAACATGCATATGGCACAGGATCAGAACGACGACGACGACGATACATTTGGCAACGTCGATCAGTACTTTGCCGATCATGGGTACGGTGGCGACTTCATGGGGCCTCCTTCTGAAGAACCCAACCCAACAAAAGACGTGCGCGATCTAGCTGGTACCGCGGAGAAGCCAAGTTGCAACAGGCGTCGTCTGCAGTTCAGCTCTCAGGAGACGCCTCCAGCTGCCGACTTCACCGAGCCTCAGATAGGCGAGGTGCAAAATATTATCAGCCCCAACACACTCAAGAAGGCGGTTTGTGAGCAGAACTCGGTCCCATTACAGGAGAATAAGAAGGCACGCAAAAGAAAGACTAACAAGGGTGCGGGCCAGCCGGCACCGAGTACGATCCGTGCTCAGGACGGGCCACCTTCACCTAAGGATTTAATGAGGAGGCTGCATGTGGCGGGTAGGCCGATGCTACCGAGAAATATGCTCGATGCTGCAACCGGTGCTATGCGGAGTCTGCATGACTGTGTTCTTTCTTTGGAGAAGCGGCGTCTCAGAGAAAAGGATGTGGCATACCCGGTTTTTGCGGCCAAGGTGCCAGAGGGCAAGGGCTTTGTGGATAACTCCATCGGGGGTACGATCGTCCTGCGGTTTGATGACATCCACGCTATGTTGAACCTTCATCCGTTGCACTACACCTTCGTTCGGCTATTTTTGCTGAGTATGGAGATGCGGATCATTCGCGACAAGACCCCGGACATCGTGATAGTCGACCCCTTCTACATGCGTGCCAAGATCTTGGGCAGCGCTGGGGACCGGCAAGTCGCGAGTTCTTACCTCGAAGGCGTCATTCTGGCAAACCAAGATAAGGATAACTTCCTCGTGCCTTACTTTCCCGAGTAAGTCCTCCCCTCAACCACCCCGTAACATATGAATTCTTAGATTTCGATCGTTTTTCTTTTAACATTCCGTGTTTTCTGCAGTGACACACATTGCACGCTCATCCTCCTAAGCCCCAAATATTCCATGGCCACGTATTTCGACCCGGACCGTCATTCGAACGTAGACTACACAAATGTCAAGAAGGTTCTTGATGATGTTCTCCCCGGCTATGCCAAATCTGGAGGCACCTTCACCAGGCCTATTCGTAAGTATGGCAAGCACGTGTTCTCCCACAATACGACGTTCTGCTGCGTCAAGCAGCCGCCTGGCGGTCAGAAGGGTGCCTACTATGCCATCCATCACATGTGGGCGATCGTACGGGACCATCATCAACTTCTGCTACCGAGTAAACTCAAAGATTGGGCCGCGAGCGTGTCGGCAATCCAGGACGCGGACATCAGACAAGAATTCTTTCGCATCCAGTCGGAGTTTGTGGAAATCATCCATCAAGATGTCCTTCATACCTCGGGGCAGTTCTACCTCAGAAATCAACCGTCCAACAGTGACATCGACACAATTTCTACAAATGCAGGTTGACAACGACCGTTATTTCATGACTCCCACGATAGACGGCGGCTTCATCCACGCTCCGGTCCCTTGAGTCGAGTCGAAAGCAGTGATGCTGTGTCTAGTTCTGAAACATCGATTGGCTCATGTTGTAATTAAACTTTAATGAACTTGTAGTATGTCTCTTTGGTTTCGAGAGTCGTTCAACTTAGATGTAATCGATGCTATTAATGTCTTGCTTTTCTCTTCCGATCGTTCTGTTGCATACTTATATATTGCTTATGTATTGTCTGTGAATTGGTACTAACATTTCGTTTGGCTAGTGCATAGCGATGCCGTCGTATGTCGTGTACAAGGGTAAGGTTCCCGGAGTCTACGACGACTGGGAGGAGTGTCGGAGACAGGTTCACTGATTCAGCGGTAACAGTTACAAAGGGTACACCACTAGGGCCGAGGCCGAATCTAGATACGCCCGCTATCTAGCGGGAGAGGGGAGGGAGCGTTGGAGGAACCGGATGAAGACGAGTTTCATCGTGATGATGCTCATCGTGATGACCGCAGCTCTCTTCTATGTGATGGTAGTTTAGATGATCGATATCGACTTGTAATGTGAAGACAAACTCGCTACTTGCGGTCTTGAGACTTGTAATATAATGTTCTATCTTTGTTCGGACTTTTCAATTCGGAGACTAATATGATGAATTGTATTCGGAGACTAATATGATGAATTGTATTCAGAGACTAATCTTCTATTGTATTCGATGAATCTGTTGTTGATGTGTGCTGTCTATATTTTTTCCAATTATACATTTTGTAACCTGTGCAAAAAACAGAAAATTAAAAAATAAAAAAACCTAATATTCATACTAATGGCGCATCACATCATAGTGCGCCATTAGTATGCCAAAGGATACTAATGGCGCATCATTAGACAGTGCGCCATTCGTATGCCGAAGTTACTAATGGCGCATCTTGTTGTTGTGCGCCATTAGTATGCCAAAGCACCTGGGTATACATGCCCCCCTGGGAGGCATACTAATGGCGCACTGTTGTATATACTAATGGCGCATCTGAGGTCTGCCATTAGTAAAATATACTAATGGCATGGCACTAATGGCGCACCACTAATGCGCCATTAATGGCCAAATTAGGTGCGCCATTAGTAGGCCTTTTCCTAGTAGTGGAGGTGGCGTCAAAGACGAGGGGAACATTAGGGCAGCTACTTAGAGGTGGAGGACGGGGTGGCTGAACCGGCGGGACGATGAGATCGTCGACGGATCCTCATCCGGTACGGTGGATGAGGGACGTCGAGGTGTTGTTGTGGACGACATCATCGGGGAAGAGGCTCCGGTTGGGTGGCGGATGGAGGAGGGTGTGGGGCTTCACGCGTTTTCGCGGCCTTGGTGTATGAATGGGTGGACGGTGTCAGGACCCCGATTCCAAGTCACATCGATCTAGCCGGTAACACCTCATATCACATTGCGGCCTCACGCACGGTATCGCACGGGTGTCGCCTTACCATGGCTCGGGACCATTTGCGCCTTTTGGCTCACATATATGATAGTGTCGCTAGCATCCATATGACAGAGAACCCGGGCCGACATGGCTAGTCATGAACCCAAAGCGGCACAGGCCTATGGAGACAGGCATACATGAATCACATCGAGCATGTCGGTCATCAGCGAGTGATTCCGGGCTATAGCACTGGGCTAACAGGACTCCGGATGTCACCGCGTGACATTTCCCCGAAGGGACAGACATAGGAACAAAGTGAAACACATGCCGGCCAGTCAAGTGTCCTGAGCAGTAGTGCTGGGCTAGCAGGTCTCCGGTGAACCGGGCTGTAGTGGACTACTATGGCTCGAGGAACACTAGACTACATTTCCCCATAAGGAAGGCTACCAAGGATAAACAACTAGATTGTCGGATCCCACTCATACCAAGCATTTCTATCATACACACAATATGCCCGATATTAGTACATACAACATGGCATCACAACAAAACTCTACAACTCAAGTACTTTATTTAAAGGCTCTAGAGAGCCATACATAACATGTTCATACAAGTAGGGGGCACACGACCCAACACTCAAGTCATACAATCATACAAGCACAAACGGAAGTAAATAGTCTGGGTACAGACACTAGAAAGCAAGAAGGCTTTCGAAGCCTGTCTATCTACATAGGGTCCTCCATGGCCAGGATCACCACCTGGGTGGCTAGGTACTCGTCGACATCAAGGTCTACGTAGAACCCATCGGAGGGGGCGGTGTTGTCGTCTGAAAACAGTAATTAAGCAAACATGAGTACAAAGGTACTCAGCAAGTCTTACAACAGAACCTACTATACATGCTCATTCTCCAGAAGGTGCTGGGGTTATTGCAGCAAGCCAGCTTTGACTCTTGGCTAGTCTATCCTACCGAACTCCACTAGTAAAATAGTTTTCGCACACGAGTCCACTACTCACCGACACAATACTCCACCGCCATTTACACGACATGTACTCGGGGGGTGTACTTCTTCATACACGCTTTCACCACTTACCGCCATTTACACGACATGTACTCGGCAACCTTCAAGCGGAAGCCCAACGAGGGTGTCCGCCACGGCCTACCCAAACACTCAAGTCTCTAGTCCAGGTGTATCGCCTATCCAGGTTCCATCCGCAGGGAGTCCGGCTGAGGTTTCCACATACGGCCCCGAACGATGTGAACAGGGTTCCCGAGACACCAAATGGGTGACTCGGTACACCGTGCCACGGTGTATATACCGCAACATAGCCCACCCCTAGGATCAGCGCTACGCACGGCCGCCAACACATAACCTACAAACACCAGAAACTATTTGCAACTCCTGGACAGAGTACTAGGGTGAATAAGAAGCCGAGAGGGTCCATTGGTTTCAGGCCCAATGTATGGTAGTAACTGCATCTTAAATCACACACGCAGATCTCAGTTCTTATGGACGGCCTCAATGAAACAACTCACCATGTACTCCTACATGGCCTCTCATCGATACCTTTACCAAATAATGTTCATCACATCCCTCACATTACCGATATAACCATTTCACTCTAGCCCATCACCCAGATGGACCAGACCTGACACAACTCTAAGCATAGCAGGCATAGCAAGGTAGGAATCACATACATGGCTCAATCAACTCCTAGACATGCTAGTGGGTTTCATCTAGTTACTGTGGCAATGACAGGTCATGCAGAGGATAAGGGTTCAACTACCGTTGCACACAGCAGTTTGAATCACGTTGTCTTAATGCAGTAAACAAGAGCAGAAGCAAGAACATGGGTTTGTATCGGAATGATCAATGGTTGCTTGCCTGTTGTAGTGGTAGTAGGGTAATGCCCTTCAGACGGATACTCGGGGTTATCCTCGGAGGCAGAACCTACCACGAAAGATACACCGAACATAATCAACACATGACAATATGCAACAGTATGATGCATGCTATGACATGGCAAAATGAATGTGTCTTGGCCTAATGCAAGCTAAAACAGGATGGAATGAACTCATTTGAATCAAAGATTCAAATGTTAGCTCATTTAACATGGCCTTATTAGTGCATTATCTTATTCTTCTTAAACAGCAAGGTTAACTTGTTTTGTCATGCATGTAACCATTACAGATGGATAGATTGAATTTTTCTGATCATTTTTCATATATAAATCTTTGCATTTGGATCTATGGTTTATTTTCTATGATTTTTAGAAGTTTTGGCTATTTTCTGGAATTTCCTATATTAGAATAAATCCAGTAATTGAATTAATGCGTCAGCATGACATAGGTGTGACGTCAGTGGTCAACTGGGTTGGCCAGGTCAAACCTGACTGGTGGCCCTGTCTGTCAGTGACTCAGCTAATTGACAGAATTAAATTAACACTAATTAGCTGTCAGTGGGGCCTGGGCCCACATGTCAGTGACTAAAATAATTAAAATTAGTTATAACTAATCCTAAACTAATTAGCAGACCGGCCCCACCTGTCATAGACTCAAGGGGGGTCAACCTGGGCCCAAACAGGGGTCAAACAGAGTCAAACTCGCCGGCGTCTAGCCTCCGGTGAGGCCAGACGCGGTGGAGCAGTGCGGGATTTGCACTCCGGCGACCAAATGGGCGGCGGAGACTATCTACGTGATGCGGGGAGGAAGCCGCGTTGAGTGGTGGCAGTGGGTGGAGCTGGGGTGGCTGGAAACGTCGCCGGCGACGAGTTTGGCGGCGGCCGGAGCTCGGGTGAGGTTGAGCTAGTCGCTAGGGGGCACGGCGAGGGGCGTGCAGGGGTGCTATGGGCTCCTGCGAGTGCGTGGAAGACGAAGGCATGCTCAATGGCGTCCCAACGTGGCTATGGCCATGACGGCGACGTGCGGTGGCGGCGGCGAGCTTCGGCTTTGATGGCAGAGGTGGTTAGAGGACGCGGACGAGCGCGGGGAGAGGGGGAAACGGTGGCGGAGCTCACAGCTATTGCAGGGGAGCGAACGTGAGCTCGGGGAAGGGCTGGAGCGAGCGGGGCGGCGAAGGGGATCTCCGGTGGCCGGAGTTGAGGACAAGCTCGGTGCAGCGTCTCCGGGGCGAGCGAGCGCTCGGGGCTCGGCCTACTTGATGTAGTTGACGACGGCGGAGCTTCCTGGCATGATGGGGCAACGAATGGACGGCGGTGGCTACGGTGAAGCTTGTCGGCGGCGACGGCTGCGCTCGGCAGGAAGATGGGGAGAGAGCCAGAGAGGGGGAGAGGCCACGGGGAGAGTGGGAAGAAAGTGAGGGAGACGTGGAGGTCGGCGTGGCACTCGTGGACGCCTCCAGGGCATCGGCGGAAGCAGGAGGTGGCCGGCGTGTGGCCGCGGGCGCCGGCCACGCGCTCCTCGTCCTCCTGGCGAGAGGAGGGGGACGACTGGCATGAGCTAGTGGACTGGGCCGAGCCGGGTGGGCTGGTGGGCTGCGCCAGGTAAGTCCCTGTTCTTTCTCTCCTTTCTGTTATTATTATTATTATTATTTCTGTAACTTCAGGGCTTTATTAAAAATGCCAGGGCATTACCAAAAATCATAAAATTAATCATGGCCACTGCTTAGAAAATATCCAGCAGCAAACATTTTAGTTTATGATTATTTGAGCATTTAAAATATTTTATAGCATTTAAATGCCCAAATGAAAATACCATAAGGATTAATCCAATGACCTTAGATGTCCTAGAAAAATGTGCACCATTTTTGTCAAAGGTTTTAACCCAAAACAAAAAGGGTGGGCTTTTTAGAAGGGCATTTCAGGTTCATTGAAAAAGTTTTTAGTAAACCCTAGTTGTTCCAGGGGGGGGTGCTGGGGGTTCTGTCATCCCCATTTCAAATTTAAAAGGAATTTAAACATGATGCACACTCTAATGCTCGAACTAGCTAGGGTGTGAAAACTCACCCCCACTCAAAAGAATCTCGTCCTGAGATTTAGGATCCTCCGGAAAGAAGGTGGGGTACTCGAGTCGAAGACGATCCTCCCTTTCCCAAGTGGCTTCTTTCTCGGAATGGTGTGACCATTAAACCTTGAGAAACTTGATATTATGACATCGAGTGGTACGCTCGGCTTGATCAAGGATAAGAACGGGATATTCCCGATATGAGAGGTTATCTTGTAAATCAAGCGTTTCGTGGTCTACTCCACGGATAGGATCCGCGAAGCAACGCCTGAGTTGAGAAACGTGGAAGACATCGTGAACTCTGGAAAGATGCGAAGGTAGTTCCAATTGGTAGGCAAGTTCTCCTCGTTTGGCAAGAATGTGAAAGGGTCCGATGTAACGAGGAGCCAATTTGCCTTTGATACCGAAACGATGGGTTCCCTTTAACGGAGTAACCCGAAGGTAAGCCTTCTCACCGACTTCATAAGTCATAAGCTTATGTTTACGATCATATTGACTATTTTGACGAGATTGGGCTGTTTTCAATTTCTCACGAATAACGCGAACCTGCTCTTCTGCTTCCTGAATCATATCCGGGCCAAAGAGTTGTCTTTCCCCGGTTTCTGACCAGTTAAGAGGCGTTCGACATTTTCGTATATAGAGAACTTCGAAAGGATCCTTGCCCAAGCTATCTTGATAACTATTGTTATAAGCAAACTCCGCGAATGGAAGGCAATTCTCCCAACCCATTCCGAACGAGAGGACAGAAGCTCGGAGCATATCTTCCAGAATTTGATTGACTCGCTCTACTTGACCACTTGGTTGAGGATGGAAGGCGGTGCTAAAAGAGAGACGAGTTCCCATAGCATTTTGGAAACTTTCCCAAAATCGAGAGGTGAAGAGACTCCCACGGTCTGAGTTAATTTCCAATGGGACACCATGAAGTGACACTATTCGGGAGATGTATAGCTCAGCTAGCTGGCTAGCGGTGATACTCTCACGAACAGGTAGGAAATGGGCTACCTTGGAAAGGCGGTCGATCACGACAAAGATGGCACTATTCCCTCTCTTGGTCCTGGGAAACCCAGTGATGAAATCCATACTAATTTTATCCCATTTCCACTCGTGAATAGCCAAAGGTTGAAGGGTGCCAGCAGGCCGTTGATGCTCTGCTTTAACACGACGACAAACGTCGCAATTAGCAATGTATTGAGCGATTTCTCTCTTCATCCTAGTCCACCAAAACCTCTGGCGTAGGTCTTGACACATTTTAGTACTACCTGGATGAATGGTGAGAGGGGATTCATGAGCTTCCTTAAGGATCAGCCGCCTCAGGTTTCGTGCCTTTGGAACCACTAAGCGGTTTCCAAAGTATACGACACCTTGATCATCAATGGAGAAACAATTCGTGACTCCTTTCTTAATGTTTCTCTTAATACGGGAGATTCCCAGATCTACCTTCTGTGCCTTGATGATCTGATCCGTAAGGGTAGGTTTCGCCACCAGTGTGGATAGGAATCCTCGAGGAACAATGTGAAGATTGAGCTTACGAAATTCCTCGTGGAGAAGTGGTTGGCTTTGGTGTAATATCATGTTGTTACAATAAGATTTATGACTTAGCGCATCAGCCATGACATTGGCTTTGCCCGGGGTGTAAGTTATTCCTAAGTCGTAATCCGAGATCAACTCGACCCAACGTCGTTGCCTGAGATTCAAATCCGGTTGGGTGAAGATATATTTCAAACTTTGGTGATCGGTGAAGATCTCGCAACGATTACCAAGGAGGTAATGTCGCCAAGTTTTGAGTGCATGGACTACAGCTGCAAGCTCTAGATCATGTGTGGGATAGTTTTCCTCATGTGGGTGTAATTGCCGTGAAGCATAGGAAATTACCTGACGATCCTGCATGAGTATGCAACCTAGTCCTTGTCGCGAGGCGTCACAATAGATAACAAAGTCCTTGGAGAAATCTGGTGGTACCAGTATGGGAGCAGATGTCAGGCGTCTTTTCAGTTCCTGAAAACTGAACTCGCACCGTGGAGTCCACTCGAACCTTTTATCTTTCTTGAGGAGTTCAGTTAGAGGTTTAGCAACCTTGGAGAAATTCTCGACGAAGCGGCGGCAATAGCTCGCTAAGCCAAGGAAACTCCAAACTTGCTTGACCGTCTCAGGTGGAGTCCAATCAAGGACGGCTTGAACTCGTTCGGGATTGACAGCAATACCCTTACCAGAGATTACATGGCCTAGATAGGTCACTTCTGGCAACCAAAATTCACACTTGGAGAATTTGGCATAAAGGCGATGCTCTCAAAGTTTCATCAATACCGGCATTAGATGTTCGGCATGTTCCTCTTCATTCTTGGAGTAGATGAGTATGTCATCGAGGTATACTACGACGAATTTATCCAAGTACTCCATGAAGACCGAGTTCATTAACCGAGAGAAGGTAGCTGGGCATTGGTTAAACCGAAGGACATAATGGTGTACTCGTATTGGCCATAACGAGTAACAAAGGCCGTTTTGGGAATGTCCCCGTTTCTAATTTTGATCTGATGGTAGCCTAACCTCAAATCCATCTTGGAAAAGACTGAGGATCGAGCGAGCTGATCATACAGATCGTTGATCCTGGGAAGCGGATACTTGTTCTTGATGGTGACCAGGTTGACAGGTCGGTAATCTACAACCATTCGATCTGTTCCATCCTTCTTCTTGACAAAGAGGACGGGGCAAGCCCAAGGAGAGGAACTAGGACGGATGAAACCCTTTTTCAAGGACTCATCGAGTTGATTCTTAAGCTCGACTAGTTCTAAGGGTGCCATCTTGTAGGGTCTCCTAGAAATTGGAACGGTTCCTGGGACAAAGGTCTATCATGAACTCGACATCCCTGTCAGGTGGAACACCTGGCAGTTCTTCGGGAAAGACATCCAGGAAGTCCTGGACTACCGGAACATCCTCAAGGTCTGGAAGGGGGTTGGCATTTAGGGAGTAAAGCTAGCGCTTGGCCACTCGAGTTAAGACATTGACTGTCTTGCCCGATGGGTGAGTAAGTTGAACGGTTCTAGTGGCACAATCAATCTTAGCATAATGAGCTGACATCTAGTCCATACCCAAGATGATGTTTATGTCCGAGGACTTGAGAGCTATTAAGGATGCAAGGAAGACAAGTCTATCGACAAGAATTTCGTTCCCATGGCTTACTCTAGAAGTTTTCCATTTGGAACCCGGAGTTTGAATTACCATGGAAGTGGGCATGTCACAGAATGTCGTGTTATGCAATCGAGCATAGTTCTCGGATATGAATGAATGAATTGCTCCAGTATCAAAAAGAACAGATGCCGGATGGCAGTTAACAAGGAGCGTACCAAGGATGACATTAGGATCCTCATGAGCCTCCTCGGTTGAGACATAGTTAACATGGCCACGTGCAGTGGTGACCGGCTTGGCGTAGAATGTCTTTCCCGCTGGGTTACCACGGCCAACGGACTTTCCAGTCTGACTGGGGTTGTTCTGGGGACACTCTCGACTATAGTGACCCGGCTCTCCACACTTGAAGCATGTCACCACATTGGGGCGTGGAGAAGCATTAGCAGCGGGGCCACCATAGGGCTTGGGCGGTGCAAACTGCTGGTTGGGACGAGGCGCCTCAAAGGATGGCCTCGGAATGAACCTGGGTGGCAGTGCCGTGCTTGGGATCCACACCCGACGCTTCTAAGCTCCAGTGCCGGATGAAGAGCCAAAATCACGTGAGTGTTTGCGTGAAGCATCATAGTCAGACTGGCCTGTCTCAGCGCTGATGGCTTTATTGACCAACTTCTGAAAGGATGTGCACTCGTGCAGACGAAGATCGCGGCGAAGCTCAGGGCTAAGGCCCTTGCGGAACCTTGCCTGCTTCTTAGCGTCGGTAGATACTTCTTCAGGAGCATAACGTGCCAGATTCCCAAATTCACGGCTATATGCATCCACAGTCAGTCTTCCGGAATGTGATGCTCACGGAAAGCCTCATTGAATTCAGTCCAAGTAGTGATTTGGCCGACCGGGCGCATAGCTTCAAAATTTTCCCACCAGAGGCTAGCAGGGCCTTCGAGATGGTAGGCAGCGTAAGTAACTTTATCAGCTTCGGCTACATTGGCAGAATGTAGCTTGTGGGTGATGCTGCGAAGCCAGTCATCCGCGTCGAGGGCTCGACAGAATGGTTAAACTTTGGTGGGTACAGCTTGATAAAGTCATTGATTGACACCAAGTCATTTCACGGATGGCGTGCAGTGTTCTGCTCAATCCGCTCCAGCAGGCGGTTAGTCTCACGCTTGTTTCTTTCTGCCTCCAGCATCACTTCGGCCAGGGAAGGCGGGTGAGGCAGATTTTCACCCCTAGCTGCACTGGCTTCCCCCTGCTCCGGGGCAGCAGGGTTGCTGCGGGTGTTGACCATCCTAGGAGAAAACAAGACAACGGTTTAGATAAGGATGGCACAACTTAGCAAGGAAGTGCAGAATGTAATGGATAACATGGAATGCTAAGACGTTCATTGCACGACATGGTAATATAGAAACTGCCATATATATACCATTGGTCATACACACCGTACATAGTTTAGTACAAGCCCAGGCTAGAGTACAACTACGGTGAAAGACATTACATCTCATCGGAGGCATTCCAAGCTCCTATACATTATTTGTCTACACCTCCGGAATCGATTACACACAAAGTCATATTCCACAAGTCACGCAGGACAGTGAAGATACAACTATTACAATACTAGTGGTATTACTGCTAACTCAGACGGCTCCGTAGTAGTCCTCATAGAAGTCACCTCCATAGGCTGGAAGTTCAACGTGATCATTCGGGAACAGACAGTCCTGAGGAGCTTGTGGACCAAAGGGGCTAGGGTGAGGTCTTGGACCAACAAACGGTGGCCTGCGGGGACCACGGAGTGGGGTGATGCCTCCCACATCACACCAATCCACCATGTCTAGCAGAGCAGATCTCACAGGATACAAATCCCTTGTATCCATACATCTAGCTTTCACCGCAGGTGCAAACCGAGTCAATGTGACCCAATGATCAGCACGGGTATTGAAAAGCTCCAGCCTCAAGGCCCGATTCTCTCGGTCCTTATCTTCGAGCATCTCGGAAGTGGTACGAGTTAATGAGTCCTCCTGAGTGGAGTCAGCATAGATAGCCTGAAGATACCCTTGCGCTCCCAGAAGTGAAGCTGGCATGTAACGGAAGTTGGTGTTCCGAAGCAGGCCAGTCCGGACTCGCGTGATGGTCATCATGGAATAGGCAGCATCCTGCACAGCCATCTCAACAGTAACCCCGAGTCCATAGGAACAGTGGAGGGGCTCGGTTGATCCAGGATAAGAAGGAAATATCCTGACGGTGCAGAAATATTGGCTTTGATTAAAGTCTCGAAACTGCTCTTCGACAGTGTATTCGGGATACCAACGGTAACCCGTCTCGATCATTACCCGGACTAACATAGCAGTAGGACCTGGCACATCGAGGCACCGGGTCAGGCGAACCACTTGGTTTTGAGCACGAGTGGCCATCTGAAAGCACAATCACAATGCAAAGACATTAGAATTTCTAGGGAAAATTGGACAGCATAACGGCTGTAAATGCTCAGAAAATGATTTGAGACATTCACAACAGTTTGCAATACCACTCAACAACATCATATCAAGGTTCTGATTCAACTGGCAACATACTAAAAATAGTAGGAACTGTACTGAGGCTTGTAACAACAATCCTATAAGCTACTACGGATTAGTAACACGTGAACCTGATAGAAGAAGAGAGCCTAGTCCTTAACCCACGTTGAATGAGAAGAAAATAACTCAGATCAGAGGGCATATGGTAAAGGAGTAAAAGAGCCTTACGTTCCCTCCCACAATCAATTCCCCTACATATAACTAAAGCATTTCTAGACTCGACATCGACCAGTTTGGCTCAACGAACCTACACACAGTCCGGCTCTGATGCCAACGCTGTCAGGACCCCGATTCCAAGTCACATCGATCTAGCCGGTAACACCTCATATCACATTGCGGCCTCACGCACGGTATCCCACGGGTGTCGCCTTACCATGGCCTGGGACTGTTTGCACCTTTTGGCTCACGTATATGATAGTGTCGCTAGAATCCATATGACAGAGAACCCGGGTCGACATGGCTAGTCGTGAACCCAAAGCGGCACAGGCCTATGGAGACAGGCATACATGAATCACATTGAGCATGTCGGTCATCAGCGAGTGATTCCGGGCTGTAGCACTGGGCTAACAGGACTCCGGATGTCATCGCGTGACATTTCCCCGAAGGGATAGACATAGGAATGAAGTGAAACACATGCCGGCCAGTAAAGTGTCCTGAGCAGTAGTGCTGGGATAGCAGGACTCCGGTGAACCGGGCTGTAGCGGACTACTATGGCTCGAGGAACACTAGACTACATTTCCCCATAAGGAAGGCTACCAAGGATAAACAACTAGATTGTCGGATCCCACTCATACCAAGCATTTCAATCATACACACAATATGCCCGATATTAGTACATACAACATGGCATCACAACAAAACTCTACAACTCAAGTACTTTATTTAAAGGCTCTAGAGAGCCATACATACATGTTCATACAAGTAGGGGTCACATGACCCAACACTCAAGTCATACAATCATACAAGCACAAGCGGAAGTAAATAGTCTGGGTACAGACACTAGAAAGCAAGAAGACATTCGAAGCCTGTCTATCTACATAGGGCCCTCCATGGCTAGGATCACCACCTGGGTGGATAGTCACTCGTCGACATCAAGGTCTACGTAGAACCCATCGGAGGGGGCGGTGTTGTCGTCTGAAAACAGTAATTAAGCAAACATGAGTACAAAGGTACTCAGCAAGTCTTACAACAGAACCTACTATACATGCTCATTCTCAAGAAGGTGGTGGGGTTATTGCAGCAAGCCAGCTTTGACTCTTGTCTAGGCTATCCTACGAAACTCCACTAGTAAAATAGTTTTCGCACACGAGTCCACTACTCACCAACACAATACTCCACCGGGGATCCTCCCTCGTCATCCTACGAGAGGGCCATCCTCGGTACTCACACTTATCTTGAGTCTTTTAGTAGTAACCATTAACTTGTCTATGAACTGTATAGGCAACCAAGTAGTCCTTTACCACGGACGCGGCTATTCGAATAGGTTTATACCCTGCAGGGGTGTACTTCTTCATACACACTTTCACCACTTACCGCCATTTACACGACATGTACTCGGCAACCTTCAAGCGGAAGCCCAACGAGGGTGTCGGCCACGGCTTACCCAAACACTCAAGTCTCTAGTCCAGGTGTATCGCCTATCCAGGTTCCATCCGCAGGGAGTCCGGCCGAGGTTTCCACATACGGCCCCGAACGATGTGAACAGGGTTCCCGAGACACCAAATGGGTGACTCGGTACACCGTGCCACGGTGTATCTACCGCAACATAGCCCACCCCTAGGATCAGCGCTACGCACGGCCGCCAACACATAACCTACAAACACCAGAAACTATTTGCAACTCCTGGACAGAGTACTAGGGTGAATAAGAAGCCGAGAGGGTCCATTGGTTTCGGGCCCAATGTATGGTAGTAACTGCATCTTAAATCACACATACAGATCTCAGTTCTTATGGACGGCCTCAATGAAACAACTCACCATGTACTCCTACATGGCCTCTCATCGATACCTTTACCAAAGAATGTTCATCACATCCCTCACATTACCGATATAACCATTTCACTCTAGCCCATCACCCAGATGGACCAGACCTGACACAACTCTAAGCATAGCAGGCATAGCATACATGGCTCAATAACCTCCTACACATGCTAGTGGGTTTCATCTAGTTACTGTGGCAATGACAGGTCATGCAGAGGATAAGGGTTCAACTACCGTAGCACACAGCAGTTTGAATCGCGTTGTCTTGATGCAGTAAACAAGAGCGGAAGCAAGAACATGGGTTTGTATCGGAATGATCAATGGTTGCTTGCCTGTTGTAGTGGTAGTAGGGTACTGCCCTTCAGACGGATACTCGGGGTTATCCTCGGAGGCAGAACCTACCACGAAAGATACACCGAACATATCAACACATGACAATATGCAACAGTATGATGCATGCTATGACATGGCAAAATGAATGTGTCTTGGCCTAATGCAAGCTAAAACAGGATGGAATGAACTCATTTGAATCAAAGATTCAAATGTTAGCTCATTTAACATGGCCTTATTAGTGCATTATCTTATTCTGCTTAAACAGCAAGGTTAACTTGTTTTGTCATGCATGAAACCATTACAGATGGATAGATTGAATTTTTCTGATCATTTTTCCTATATAAATCTTTGCATTTGGAGCTATGGTTGATTGTCTATGATTTTTAGAAGTTTTGGCTATTTTCTGGAATTTCCTATTAAAGAATAAATCCAGTAATTGAATTAATGCGTCAGCATGACATTGGTGTGACGTCAGCGGTCAACTGGGTCGGGCAGGTCATACCTGACTGGTGGCCCTGTCTGTGTGACTCAGCTAATTGACAGAATTAAATTAACACTAATTAGCTTTTAGTGGGGCCTGGGCCCACATGTTAGTGACTAAACTAATTAAAATTAGTTAAAACTAATCCTAAACTAATTAGCAGACCGGCCCCACCTGTCATAGACTCAGGGGGGTCAACCTGGGCCCACACAAGGGTCAAACAGAGTCAAACTTGCCGGCGTCTAGCCGCCGGCGAGGCCAAATGCGGCGGAGCAGTGCGGGATTTGCACTCCAGCGACCAAATGGGCGGCGGAGACTATCTACGTGATGCGGGGAGGAAGCCGCGTCGAGTAGTGGCAGTGGGTGGAGCTGGGGTGGTCGGAAACATCGCCGACGACGAGTTTGGCGGCGGTCGGAGCTCGGGTGAGGTCGAGCTAGTCGCTAGGGGGCACGGCGAGGGGCGTGCGGGGGTGCTATGGGCTCCTGCAAGTGCATGGAAGATGAAGGCATGCTCGGTGGCGTCCCAACGTGGCTATGGCCATGACGGCGACGTGCGGTGGCGGCGGCGAGCTTCGGCTTTGATGGCAGAGGTGGTTAGAGGACGCGGACGAGTGCGGGGAGAGGGGGAAACGGTGGCGGAGCTCACAGCGGTTGCAGGGGAGCGAACGGCAAGCTCGGGGAAGGGCTGGAGCGAGCGGGGCAGCGAAGGGGATCTCCGGTGGCCGGAGTTGAGGACGAGCTCGGTGCAGCATCTCCGGAGAGAGCAAGCGCTCGGGGCTCGGCCTACTTGATGTAGTCGACGACGGCGGAGCTTCCTGGCATGATGGGGCAACGAATGGACGGCGGTGGCTGCGGTGAAGCTTGTCGGCGGCGACGGCTGCGCTCGGCAGGAAGATGGGGAGAGAGCCAGAGAGGGGGAGAGGCCACGGGGAGAGTGGGAAGAAAGTGAGGGAGACGTGGGGGTCGGCGTGGCACTCGTGGACTCCTCTAGGGCGTCGGCGGAAGCAGGAGGTGGCCGGCGTGTGGCCGTGGGCGCCGGCCACGCGCTCCTCGTCCTCCTGGCGAGAGGAGGGGGATGACTGGCATGAGCCAGTGGACTGCGCCAGGTAAGTCCATGTTCTTTCTCTCCTTTCTGTTTATTATTATTATTATTATTATTATTATTATTATTATTATTATTTCTGGAACTTCAGGGCTTTATTAAAAATGCGAGGGCATTACCAAAAATCATAAAATTAATCATGTCCACTGCTTAGAATATATCTAGCAGCAAACATTTTAATTTATGGTTATTTGAGCATTTAAAATATTTTATAACATTTAAATGCCCAAATGCAAATACCATAAGGATTAATCCAATGACCTTAGATGTCCTAGAAAAATGTGCACCATTTTTGTCAAAGGTTTTAACCCAAAACAAAAAGGGTGGGCTTTTTAGAAGGGCATTTCAGGTTCTTTGAAAAAGTTTTTAGTAAACCCTAGTTGTTCCAGGGGGGTGCTGGGGGTTCTGTCATCCCCATTTCAAATTTAAAAGGAATTTAAACATGATGCACACTCTAATGCTTGAACTAGCTAGGGTGTGACAGGCGGGTGGGATGGGAGAGGGTGTAGGATCGAAAGTATGTCTAGAGGGGGGTGATTAGACTACTTGACCAATTAAAAATCTATCATTTTCCCAATTTTAGTCTTTGGCAGATTTTAGCTATCTTAGCACAAGTCATGCAATCTTAACACAATACAAGCAAGCATGCAAAGAGTCTATGAGCAGAGGAAAGTAAAGCATGAAACTTGCAAGAATGTAAAGGGAAGGGTTTGGAGAATTCAAACGCAATTGGAGACACGGATGTTTTTGTCGTGGTTCCGATAGGTGGTGCTATCGTACATCCACATTGATGCAGACTTCAACCCACGAAGGGTAACGGTTGTGCGAGTCCACGGAGGGCTCCACCCAGGAAGGGTCCACGAAGAAGCAACCTTGTCTATCCCATCATGGCCATCGCCCACGAAGGACTTGCCTCACTAGCGGTAGATCTTCACGAAGTAGGCGATCTCCTTGCCCTTACAAACTCCTTGGTTCAACTCCACAATCTTTGTCGGAGGCTCCCAAGTGACACCTACCCAATCTAGGAGACACCACTCTCCAAGAAGTAACAAATGGTGTGTTGATGATGAACTCCTTGCTCTTGTGCTTCAAATGATAGTCTCCCCAACACTCAACTCTCTCTCATAGGATATGGATTTGGTGGAAAGAAGATTTGAGTGGAAAGCAACTTTGGGAAGGCTAGAGATCAAGATTCATATGGTGGGAATGGAATATCTTGGCCTCAACACATGAGTAGGTGGTTCTCTCTCAGAAATTGTGTATTGGAAGTGTAGGTATGTTCTGATGGCTCTCTCCACGAATGAAGAGTGGGTGGAGGGGTATATATAGCCTCCACACAAAAACTAACCATTACACACAATTTACCAATCTCGGTGAGACCGAATTGAGAAACTCGGTCAGACCGATTTAGCAAACCTAGTGACCGTTAGGATTTTCGGTGGGACTGAGATGCAACTCGGTAGGACCGATATGGTTACGGTTAGGGCATAACGTAATCTCGGTGTGACCGATTACAAAAACTCGGTGGGACCGATTTTGGTAATAAGCTAATCAGAGAGTTGTTCAGGTAAGCTCGATGGGACAGATTTTCTCATTTCGGTGGGACCGAAATGTTACAAAAGGGAAACAGAGAGTTTACATTGCAATCTCGGTGGGACTGATCGCTCATCTCGGCAGGACTGAAATGTTACGAAGGGAAACAGATAGATTACAACCCCATCTCGGTGTGACCGAGATCCCTATCGGTGAGACCGATTTGCCTAGGGTTTGTGGCAGTGGCTATGACATGTGAACTCGGTGGCGCTGGATAGAAAGAATCGGTGGGGCCGAGTTTGACTTTTGGTTTAGGTCATATGTGGATGTGGGAAGGTAGTTGAGGGTTTTGGAGGATATCACTTATGAAGCAAGAACCCATCAAGCAACACCTCATCCCTCCTTGATAGTATTGGCTTTTCCTATAGACTCAATGTGATCTTGTATCACTAAAATATAAAATGTAGAGTCTTGAGCTTTTGAGCTTGAGCCAATCTTTCTGTCCTTAGTATTTTGAGGGGTCCACTTCCCTCATCCATGCCATGCCATTCATTGAGCTTTTCCTGAAATATTAATCTTGCAATAATGTTAACTCAATGAGCTATATGTTGTTAGGAATTACCAAAACCACCCAGGGATAGTTGCACTTTCAGTCTCCCCCTTTTGGTAATTGATGACAACATATAGATCAAAGCTTCGACGAATAATAATAAGAGTGAAAAACATTGTCGCTTTGAGAAGTATGTGAAAAGCAAGAGCTCCCCCTAAATTTGTGCATAGTTTATGATTTGCTTTGGACTGCAAATGCACAGAGAGTTAGGCTCATGGGTTACTCTTCCATGTTACATACATCTTGGTGGAGCGCTCAAAATGATAATAATTAAGTACATGCACTCATCACCAAGCAAAGTGAATGATCATATAGGGATAAAATGATAATGTCATGCAACAAGCATTAATGTTGCATATGATCAAACACACAAGATCATCCAAGTATCACACAGACAGAAAGTATCTCAATCAAGCAAATAAAGTTCGGCCACCAAAGCAAGAGAGAGAAAAAAGCAACCCTCTCTCTCGAAGCCTATGATCTATACATTTTTCTCCCCCTTCGGCAACAAGTTACCAAAAAGTTCATTGAAAATGCATAGCACTAAATCATCTCTCAGGCTTTGTCTTCAGGTGGTGGTGTCCGGAGAACTCCAAGAACGAAGGCTTCAATCGATGTAGATGGAGCTGATGGAGTAGGTGCTAGAGCTGGTGGCACTGAAGCTGTAGCTGGTGCAGATGAAGTTGCTCTGGTGTCTGTTACTGGCACTGCAGCTGACCTCTGAGCTCTAGGCACTCTAGCAAATGCATCAGTGGTTGTCTTGCCCTTCCTCTCCTGCATATCATCCTGAAGTTGCTCCACAACAGACTGGATCTCAGTTACCTTCACATCCATGTCATAGAACTTCTGCTCCATGATCCTTTCCAAGCTCTCCTGGTTTTGAGTCAGGGTGGACAGCCCTTTCTCAATCCTTAGAGTGGATGCAATCAAGTAGCCAAGCTGATCTTGCTTGCTCTTCAGAAGATACTGAGATGCCTCTTCCATGGTTGGCATCTTTGCAGCTTTCTCCGCCTTAGCCTTCTCCCTCTTTGCTTGAACGTGCACAGAAGATGGTTCATCCTCATTCATAACCACTTGGTTGTCCTCAAATTCTGGATAGATAGGCATGTGCTCCTTGTCCAACAAGTATGTGCCAGTGCCCATCTTGGAGTTAATCAACTCCTGGATCTGTGGTGCATACCCACAGCTTCTCTTTTGGTCAGCAGTTGTCCTCTTGATAGTTTTAACTATAAGACTCATGACCTTGAACTTTTGTGGCACATCAAATATATGTAGCAGATTGATGGAGTGGCCTCTGATCATTCTGTGATCACCAAACTTGGGCAGAAGAGTGTGCCTGAGGATCCAATTTATAGTAGGTCGTCCTGACAGCAGGTGTTTCACTGATCCAAATTGGCGAGTCTCCAGATCTGCATCAGGAATCTCCTTGTACATGCTAGCCATGGAGTTGTGATCCTTCTTCTTCTTGGCATAGACATCCAAGTCATCTTCATTCTCCTCAGGAGCATTGATCAATTGATCCCATTCTGCTACTGTTGACTGGTATCTAGTGCCTTCAGACATCCAGACTATCTTGCCATCTGGGTTGAAGTGAGCTGTGGAGTAGAACTGCATGATAAGCTAATCATTCCACTTTGTGAGCTTTTGAGCCACAAACTCATCAACTCCACAAGCCTTGAAACTGTCATATACTCCTGGATAGTGTTCTTCATTCTCCTTGATGTACTCCCAGTTGACCCATCTCATGTCACACACTATTGGTTTCTTGTCAGGCAACACTGTCTCATAGAAATCCTGCTGTTCTTTGGTATGGAACCCGTAGTCCATAGCAGTTCTCCTTCTAGTGGCATATGGATCTGACTCTCTCCATAGCCTCAATCCCGAGTCCTTCCTGATCTTCATGTTTTCTGCTAGAGGATGAGCATCATTATGATCTGGAATTTTTGGCTTTAACTTCCTCAAAACATGTGTCTCATCATCTTCTTCTTCAACTACAGTTTCAGGCACTGGGGCCTTGTTTTTCTCAGCGGCTGGAATGTTGCTGGTACTCCTCTTTGGTGCAGTTTTGGGTTTTGGAGCAGCTGGCTTTGGAGCTTCTTTGGGCTTAGATGAAGAAGCCCCTGATCTTATGGCATCTCCCATAAGTTTCTATGCCTTAGGTGCTGGTGCAGCATCTTCTTCCTCTTCCTCTTCAGAGTCTCTCATGATTGAAGATCTCCCAAGCACTCTGGCAGTGGTCTTCTTGACCCTCTCTTTCCTTTTCTTTTCTCCCACAACCTGCTCTTTGGGTGCAGATCCAAAGTCTCTTGAGTAGATGCTCTGGCTTTAGACATTGGAGCTCTCTTGGCAGGAACCTTTTGCTTCATCCCTGGCTTGGTGGCAGCAGCAGTGCTATATTCCTTTTTAACCACTTTCTTCTTGGAAGTGGCCTCATCCTCAACTGCCACATAGTTTTCATCCTCAGATTCAGAAGTTTTCTTCTTTCTGGCCCTGGTGGCAGCTTTGGGCAAGTTGCTTGGTGTGCTCCTGCTGCCATCATCTGAGCTGCTAGAGGGACTAGTGCCCTCACTCAAGTTAACCTGCTCCTCTGACTTGTTCTGCCTGTCACTTTGATCAGACATAATGCAATCCCTGATAGCTGACCATGTGAATAGATATAGATGAGATAGAGTGGATGAGCATCACAAAATATAGTGGTTTTTGCAAAAGAATGAATTAAAAACTTAGTTTTAGTTTTCCAAAGTAAGCATTTCGGATCTACCGATTTGCAAACTCGATGATACCGAAGCAGCTTTTGGAACCTAAACTAGTGAACTCGGTCAGACCGAGTCACAGTTCGGTGGCACCGAGACTGCTAGGGTTTCACAAAGTGCTGAACTCGGTCACACCGATTTGCAATTCTCGGTCAGACCGAGAATCACATGTGCAATGGCCTGAGCCAAATCGGTGGAACCGATTTCATCAACTCGGTCGGTCCGAGATGGTTTCGGCGGAAACCTAACCCTAAATTTTCAATTCACGACTAAACTATGGAGTGTTTTCGATGGATAGAATGATCTCAATCGTGGCAAGATACATGGCAAAGCAATGTGCTGGGGAATCGGAGTTAGAACAACACAAAGTTCAAGTCCATACCCTAGTTCGGCGATGAACTTGCTACGGCGGCAACGGCGGAGATGATCCCATTGACGGCGGCGGAGACCAGCGACAGGAGGCTGCTGGCGACGAGGAGGACAATCTGGAGACCCAGGGAGGCAGAGCAGGCTAAGCGCGGGCAAGGAGGTTCGGAAAGTTTTCCAAAATTTGACCCGTGGATATATATATATAGCCTGACCCTCGGTGTGACCGAGTGGAACAACTCGGTGGCACCGAGATTCATAACTGCAAGCAGTTACTGAAACTCGGTGTGACCGAAAAGTTTGAATTGGTTGCACCGAGATTGAAAACCTAGATCGACTTAGTGATCTCGGTATGACCGAAATGGATGAATCGGTCAGACCGAAACACACAAAGAAGTTTTGGAAGTTTAAGTCTATGACGAATCGGGGACTCCGAGTGCTCCTCACATAAAGTGGTTCGAATCTGACTTGATCAAACTTTGTGATGCAGCATGAATAGAGTTTGAGACGAGAAAAGCATAGATAGCTAGAGAAGGTTCTTAGGCATTCTTGTCCATCCACTTGGCCAAAAGAAAAGGAAACCAATCAATCAAAACAACAAGTGGATGTCCTCGAATGAGTAAATTATGCAACCAACATGCTCACACAATAAAATGACAAATGAAATATGTGGCAAAGCATGCACAAACAATTCTAGCATCTATCAAGCAATTGGCAATAACTAGGTCACCTATATATGAGTATATTGACTTAGGATTCAAATGAGAACATTTGATCATAGGTCATACTCATCGTTTAAGCATAAGTGGGGTTACCACTTTTACATAAAGCGTTGTTGTGTTCACACCATTAGAGTTGCTTTAGCTCAATTCTTAGAGTAAAGCCCCCCTAGATGTGAGATCCCCCCTAAGAGGGATGAACTAACCTTGGGTGTTGTCGATGATGACTTCATGTAGGTGTTGAAGATGTGGATGCTCTAAGTTGATGTACATCATTCGGGGCTATCCTTTGGAGTGAGTTGCACTTTCAATACCTACACGGGTTAGTCCCACAAGGAACAAACAAGGATATCTATAGACATAGCGTGATGCACACACAAGATGATGTCTGTGAAAGCTTTATGTTACCTTGCCCCTTGTCTTACCAACAAGAGGGTTTGTGACTCCTTGAACTAGTGCAAGATGTGGAAGTTGATTGCACTCGTTCTTGCCAAAATGATAAGAGTGAAGTATGTTGGCGGAGTCACCCTCAAGAACTCTCTAGTTCTTCTTCTTTGGGATCCACACCATCTTGATGGGAATCCTCGGAGTTGTAGTTGTACTTGATGAAGTGGAACTTGATGTAGTCTTCGGAACCCACTTGACCAAGGCCTTAGGAGCTTCTTCAAATGCATCAATTTCCTCTTGAAGCTTGTCCTTGCCTTTTTGCTTGTGGTCTTGTGGTGAAGATCATCTTGAGCTTGTGTCCCTTTGAAAGAAGTAGGATCATACTTCTCTTGTTGAGGAACAAACTTCGTCTTGGGGTATTGATCTTCTTCCCACTCAACTCCATTGCATTGAACTTCGTTCAAAAACCAACCTTGATTCTTCCCGGTGCCTCCTTGCTTGCCGTACAATTCCTCGAATTGCTTACTCCCGGAGGCTCTTGTAAACACCTTTCTCTATGATTCCCTTCAATAAGCTATTTTCTTGCTCAAGTGTAACTTGGCTAAGAGAATCATTAGTGGAATCAAGAGAACTACTAGAAGCAACCATATTGGATTTAGGATGATTATTGTTACTACTAGAAGAATCTTTCTTGTTCTTGTTATTAAACTTGACTTGAGCATGTAAGTGGATAAGAGTAAACGCTTGGCAATGTAAGAAGAACTTTTCTTGCGATCATCATGATTGCCTTTAAAGACTCATGCTCTTGCTCAAGATGAGCTTCTCAAAACCTAATTTCTCATGTCTTAAAAGTTCTCAATGATCTCCTAAGATAGTTTCACTAGCTAACTTAAGAGTGTTAGTTCTTTAGTTAGAGACTCAATCTTTCTCCTTATCATTGTCATTATTCATCTTAATTAGTTATTGACGTTCATCATAGTATTCATCACTATAGTTGTCAACAAGTAAATCATCATCACCTAACAAGTCATCTCATCACTATTGAAATCAACACTCGGGGTTGATACCTTTGACATTGGCCATGAAGCATCTTCCAATTCCTTCATTTGGTGAATCAAATACCAATTCCTTCATTTGGTGAATCAAATATGTCATAGGAGTTGGTTGACACAAGTGCTAGACCGGCAACACCTTCATCTTGAGTATATTCGGAGTCGGAGTGATAGCTTCTCTCGGAGTCATTGTCGGAGTCGGAGCCGGTTACCCATTCACCAACATGAGCTTGATGTCTTCATTTTGTGTAGCTCCTTGATGACTTGTCCTTCCTTTTCGAATCCTTGCTTCTCAGAGAGGGACTTCGTTCATATTGATCATCCCTACTCCTTCTTTCCCTTGATGGTGATTCTTCTCTTCTACTTCTTTTGGGAGAATCTTCTCTTCTCTTGTGGGGAGTTGTACACTCATTGGAGTAGTGTCCGGGTCTTCCACAATTGTAGCAGTTTCTCTCTCGACTAGAAGATCTTTTGTCATTGTAGGACCTTGACTTGGAACTTCTCTCTTTGCTTCTATTCTTGTAGAACTTGTTGAAGTTCTTCACCATTAGGCTCAATTCTTCATTGAAGGTTTGTTTCTCACTTGATGATGTGGGAGCTTCACATGAGGCTTTGTATGCACCACTTGACTAGTTATGGAGCTCCTCCTTATACTTGAGTGACATCTCATGAGCAACAATTCTTCCAATGACTTCCGTTGGCTTGAGATCTTTGTAATTTGGCATCATTTGGATCAATGTGCATACAATATCTTATTTTCCATCCAAGGCTCTTAGGATCTTCTTGATGATGAATTTGTCGGTCATCTCTTCACTTCCTAAGTCAGCAATCTCATTTGTGATAAGAGCAAGCCTAGAGTACATTTCAGCAACACCTTCACCATCCTTCATTTTGAGCTTGTCAAGTTGACTTTGAAGCACATCCAACTTGGATTCCTTGACAGAGTCGGTACCTTCGTGCATATCAATCAAAGTATCCCAAATTTCCTTTGCATTCTCAAGACGGCTGATTTTGTTGAATTCTTCGGGGCACAATCCGTTGAAGAGGATATCACAAGCTTGAGCATTGTATTATAGCATCTTCAACTCTTCCGCGGTAGCTTCACGATTTGGTTCTCTCCCATCAAAGAATTCACCTTGCAAGCCAACACACACAATAGCCCAAACGGCAGGGTTATGTCCAAGAATATGCATTTTCATCTTATGCTTCCAATTAGAAAAATTAGTACCATCAAAGTCAGGACCTCTACGGTGGTAATTTCCCTCGCTAGACGCCATACTCTCCTAGGTTGTGAAACCAAGGCTATGACCACCAAAAGCTATGGAAATCAAACTAAATGGAGACTAAAGCTCTGATACCAATTGTAGGATCGAAAGTATGTCTAGTGGGGGGGTGATTAGACTACTTGACCAATTAAAAATCTATCCTTTTCCCAATTTTAGTCTTTGGCAGATTTTAGCTATCTTAGCACAAGTCAAGCAATCTTAACACAATTCAAGCAAGCATGCAAAGAGTCTATGAGCAGAGGAAAGTAAAGCATGCAACTTGCAAGAATGTAAAGGGAAGGGTTTGGAGAATTCAAACGCAATTGGAGACACGGATGTTTTTGTCGTGGTTCCGATAGGTGGTGCTATCGTACATCCACATTGATGCAGACTTCAACCCACGAAGGGTAACGGTTGTGCGAGTCCACGGAGGGCTCCACCCAGGAAGGGTCCACGAAGAAGCAACCTTGTCTATCCCATCATGGCCATCGCCCATGAAGGACTTGCCTCACTAGCGGTAGATCTTCACGAAGTAGGCGATCTCCTTGCCCTTACAAACTCCTTGGTTCAACTCCACAATCTTTGTCGGAGGCTCCCAAGTGACACCTACCCAATCTAGGAGACACCACTCTCCAAGAAGTAACAAATGGTGTGTTGATGATGAACTCCTTGCTCTTGTGCTTCAAATGATAGTCTCCCCAACACTCAACTCTCTCTCACAGGATATGGATTTGGTGGAAAGAAGATTTGAGTGGAAAGCAACTTGGGGAAGGCTAGAGATCAAGATTCATATGGTGGGAATGGAATATCTTGGCCTCAACACATGAGTAGGTGGTTCTCTCTCAGAAAATGTGTATTGGAAGTGTAGGTATGTTCTGATGGCTCTCTCCATGAATGAAGAGTGGGTGGAGGGGTATATATAGCCTCCACACAAAAACTAACCATTACACACAATTTACCAATCTCGGTGAGACCGAATTGAGAAACTCGGTCAGACCGATTTAGCAAACCTAGTGACCGTTAGGATTTTCGGTGGGACTGAGATGCAACTCGGTAGGACCGATATGGTTACGGTTAGGGCATAACGTAATCTCGGTGTGACCGATTACACAAACTCGGTGGGACCGATTTTGGTAATAAGCTAATCAAAGAGTTGTTCAGGTAAGCTCGATGGGACAAATTTTCTCATTTCGGTGGGACCGAAATGTTACAAAAGGGAAACAGAGTTTACATTGCAATCTCGGTGGGACTGATCGCTCATCTCGGCAGGACTGAAATGTTACGAAGGGAAACAGATAGATTACAACCCCATCTCGGTGTGACCGAGATCCCTATCGGTGAGACCGATTTGCCTAGGGTTTGTGGCAGTGGCTATGACATGTGAACTCGGTGGCGCCGGATAGAAAGAATCGGTGGGGCCGAGTTTGACTTTTGGTTTAGGTCATATGTGTATGTGGGAAGGTAGTTGAGTTTTTTGGAGCATATCACTAAGCACTATGAAGCAAGAACCTCATCAAGCAACACCTCATCCCTCCTTGATAGTATTGGCTTTTCCTATAGACTCAATGTGATCTTGGATCACTAAAATATAAAATGTAGAGTCTTGAGCTTTTGAGCTTGAGCCAATCTTTTTGTCCTTAGTATTTTGAGGGGTCCACTTTCCTCATCCATGCCATGCCATTCATTGAGCTTTTCCTGAAATATTAATCTTGGAATAATGTTAGCTCAATGAGCTATATGTTGTTAGGAATTACCAAAACCACCCAGGGATAGTTGCACTTTCAGAGGGGAACCATGGCTTAGGGACGCGCTTGTTCGAAATGTGGGGTAAGTTACGAAAGTACCCCCACCGATTTAAGCTAGGCGGTTCTTTCGGTTCAGGGGTATCACGGGCATTTCGCGTGTCTGGATTTCACAAGAGGTGGGAGTTTTCGCGCGCGTTGTAATTTTGGAATAGCAAGGCGCGGGTTGAGATGGAGGGAGTTGTCGGAGCACAACGATACAAAGATATATCTTAAATATTTCAGGGTAACAAGGCGCAGCTTGAAGAGGCGGGAGTTTCGCAGCACGATAGAGAGAGACGCTAGCTTGAAATTTCGGCATAACAAGGCGCGGCTTGAAATTTCGGGAGAACAAGCTTAACGTGTACCCAAAAAAATGCAATTCATACCTCATCACTAGAGAGAGCCATGTCCCGTTTTACCATATTACTATAAATGCATTCAAATACAACAAAAATTAAAAAATCAGGACAACAAACATAACATGTACAGTACCAAAACAATTTGCACTTCCCTCAACAATAAAAAAACAATGTGTGTTGTCTAGCATATGGACTAAATTTGAGTACATTTTCCCTGTTTGAATGGGATTGTACTCGAGTTAGTTATACAACCATCTAAATATTATCTTCACAACACATGACATGAATATAGGAGAAGTAAATTCCTATATAAATACGAACTACATGTACATACGATCTCAAGTTCATATATATGTGTCCATTTTATGTTGAATTCCAATCATAGTACATCTATGCTCTAACAAGATGTTCGGAATCTAAACCATGTATGATATACTACGTACAATGTATTTAACAAGCACAACACACACACACACAAACACCATTTAGACTAGTAAGGTACACGTGCATTGCACGCATGAGATTTGGCAACCAAATTATGAATAAATACCACATTATAGCATGTAAGCTTTGAGTCATATATGCATGATGTAGATGTTCGTTTAATTCTTATAGTTCATTTCATTCGAAATCATCTATTTTTTATAAGAAAGCTAATCTATTTTAAGATTCATGGAATTGTGTGTTGTAAGGCATAAAGTAAAAACAAATAATGGCAAATCATGTAGAAAAACATTTTGGGAAATTCTGATATGGAAGATTCTAGAACAAATAAGAAGTGCTTGTGTTTTGAGGTTTGTGCATTATGATTAAGTTCAACCATCAAGTCTTCTAGATTGTACATGTGGCATAATCTGGTGGAATCTAGATGATATCCAACGGCTAGTAGTGCTCAAATTTGCCATCTCTGCACCATCAGATTGGCCTCATCCAACGATCATCTTTCAAAGTTAAAGTTATCCGCACACTATACAAAAAATATAAAATATAATATATATATAGGGGTATAGATATAGATATGTGATGCGAAAGCCACCCATCATCTCCAATTAGAATACTGTGTCCATGCACGGATGCAATGTGGCCAAACGATGTCTGCAATCAATATCTCAAATTCAAATCAGTCTGACCTTGTTCAATGTGTATACAGTACACATGCTCGTTTCCAAACCACACCACGCATATCTCACTTATATTCATGCATGCATGGGTTTCAAACATCATGATCTCTTATTCAAATATTTGAATTCAACTTTACATTGATTATGACCTCACCTAGTCTTTTACACCCACAAGTCGTCTTCTCTTTTATAATTGTACCACTAACTTTCTCCCATGCATGCATGCACACACAGTAGCAGTTGGCATTATCCATCTCACACATGCAATCTTTTTCTTCAGGTCGGTCTCCCATGCATGCACACACACACCTCCCCCACTCCATCATATCGGTCGTTCTTTATCTCTCATGTGCATGCGCAACGATCGATGTTCCTCTACGTGTGTGTATATATATAGCTAGGTCTTTCACAGTTTCCCACACAAATTGATCAATCTATATATCTAGTGAGGTCTCACCCTCTTTCCCACGTCCACATCGATCAATCTATACCTCTCTATATAGGATTACATAGCTAATACACACACATTAATATATATCCAACGTCCCCCTCTCATCATTCGTGCCTTCCGCTTCATCTCTCAGACGCGCACACAGTGGTGTAGACAGGGGTAGCAAGGGCCCTGCCCACCCCCCTAACATCACTATATATCGAGGCTAATATGAATGTGATCATTAGACAATTGTTGGTAAAATGGTTTAAGTTGATGAATTGCCCTCCTCGTAAATGATTAGCACTTCTTGGCCCCCTAGCTCATTTATTTTTCATGGCTCCGCCACTGTGCGCAACAGCGAATGTTCTCGCCCCCTCTCTTTAAATATTTATCTCGCACTTGTGCACTCCTTCATAGAATCCCTCCACTTGGCCCCTCGCATCATCTACTAGCCCCCACCAGATTTTGCCACATGTACAATCTAGCAGACTCCATGGTTGAACTTAAGCATAATGCACGAACCTCAAAACACAAGTGCTTCTCCTTTGTTCTAGAATATTCCGTATCATAACTTCCCAAACTTTTTTTCTAGTTCAATTGCTATTATTTGTTTCTACTTTATGCTTTACAACGCACAATTCCATGAATCATAAAATAGGGCTTCTTTGATTCAAAGGATTCTCAAAGGAATTCTGCAGGATTCTAATCCTTAGGAATTTTTCCTATCTTGGTTGTTTGATTCGTAGGATTGTAAACCATAGGAATTTTTCCATAGGATTCATTTGCACTAGATTTCATAGGAAACATCCCATCCACTCAAACCTCTTTGAAAGAATCCGGCATTTTTTCTATGCACAATCAAACACTCGTACAATCCTGTAGGATTCAAGACGACATTCCACTCTAATCCCATGTTTTTCCTATTCCCGCATTTTGGAAATCCTACGAATCAAAGAGGCCCTACCTTTTTATAAAAACTAATTTATTTTGAATGAGATGAACTATAAGAATTAAGCGAAGGTCTACGTCAGGCATATATGACTCAGAGCTTACATGCTATAGTGTGGTATTTATTCATAATTTGGTTGCCAAATCTGATGCATGTAATGCACGTGTACCTTACTAGTACTTCGAGTATGTGAAAAACACACAAATTAGAATTCCAATGGCAGGCTACACAGTGTCTCTCTTACAGCTCATGAAGCCACGGGGCACATGTGGAGGCATTGCCGCGACCTCCTTGTGTGGATTGATCACAGTGACGTGCTGCTTGTTCCAGAAGAATGTACTCGTCCTCTCTGAGCCACACTGGCGGTACATGCATGAAGCGAAGATGTGCACGCACGCCACGCACGCACACGCGGGTACACGGGGGGGACGCATTTTTGTACGAAGATCCACCCCATGTGATAATTTGACGCGTGTAAAGTCCTTCACTTCATTGATGGTTAATTAATACAGCGCATGCAAATTGAGTGGACGTGAGGGCAAAAGAAAGACATTACTACTCCACTGCGCACATGCGAATAGTTAAATCATTGGTTGCTAGTACTTCCATCGGTCTCCTACGTATTTTGTGCCAATTTTTGACTATATTTATAAGTAACATAATGTTTATGTATGTCTGTCGGTGTCAAAACCGGCGGATCTCGGGTAGGGGGTCCCGAACTATGCATCTAAGGCAGATGTTAACAGGAGGCAGGGGACACGATGTTTTACCCAGGTTCGGGCCCTCTTGATGGAGGTAAAACCCTACGTCCTGCTTGATTTATTCTGGAAGATATGGGTATTACAAGAGTTGATCTACGACGAGATCGGAGAGGCTAAACCCTAAAAGCTAGCCTATGGTATGATTGTATGTTGTCCTACGGACTAAACCCTCCGGTTTATATAGACACCGGAGGGGGCTAGGTTACACAAGGTCGGTTACAAAGGAGGAGATATACATATCCGTATTGCATAGCTTGCCTTCCATGCCAAGTAGAGTCCCATCTGGACACGGGACGAAGTCTTCAATCTTGTATCTTCATAGTCCAACAGTCCGGCTGAAGGATATAATACGGCTGTCCGGATACCCCCTAATCCTGGACTCCCTCAGTAGCCCCCGAACCAGGCTTCAATGACGACGAGTCCGGCGCGCAGTATTGTCTTCGGCATTGCAAGGCAGGTTCTTCTCCAATTTCCTAGTGTTTGTAAGCAGTGTCCGGCCCCATAAATGTTGAACCTCTTGGCTTCTGTGCCCAATAAGGGCTATCTCCCATGCGTTGAATGAATACGAGGCGCCAGGGCATTTTCACATTTGCCCCCCTAGCCAGATAAATAAATTGTCTATTAAAGGGATAGGGATTCTTAGATCCTATCCACACCATCCTCCCCTCAATGAGAATCCATCAGAGCACGTTCTGGAAAGATCCATTCCAGCATGGCCGACCTCCGCAGCTCCTCCTCCCGCCCCGTAGACCTAAGCCCGTTGATTGGGAGAGGTGTTCAGTCACACACAGTCGATTGGTCGAACTGTAGACCAAGGGATTTCTCCCTCTGGCGTATATGGTGCCCGTTCGAGCTGGGCTTGCTACCTACAGTGGCGGGGAGCAAGCGGAGAGCTTTCTCTGTCCCTCCATGGGGGAACGGGTATGCCTTGTTCCTTATTTACTAAGGGGAATCGGATTTCAAATTCATCCGTTCCTCCGCGGGCTCCTAGAGTTCTACGGCCTCCAGTTACACAATTTCACCCCTGCCTCCATTCTACATATCACCGGCTATGTTGCTCTCTGCGAGTTGTTCCTGGGCTGCGAGGCTCACTTCGAGCTGTGGAAAAGGCTATTTTGCCTCGTCCCTCGCACACAGAGGGGATCACTTTATCAAGTGGGCAGAGCCGAAATACGGCGCATCACCGATACCGGATACCTGTTCCGTACCCCGAAGAAGTCATCTAAAGACTGGCCTTTAGAATGGTTTTATATGGAGGACGTTCCCCTTCTGGACCCTGTTCGGCGGGGTCTTCCTGAGTTCAACAATGCTCCTCTGAAGAAGCGCCGAAGTTGGCGCCCACGGAGCCCCCAAGTGGAAGACAACAGAGAAGACCTCTATCTGATGAACCGGATCAAAGCACTAGCTCAATCAGGATTGACAATAATCTAAGTTATGTCGATTTGCATAATGCGGGGAGTGGAACCACTTCAATACCGTGGGCACCCCTTGTGGTGTTTCAACGGGGCGGATGACGCCACCCGCTACGGGTCTAAGGGTCCGGGCGATGCTGCCGCTTTAGCAAAAATCCTGTCCGAATTGTTCAAGGGAGAGGAGGAGGAGTTCACCCGCATCAAGCCACGGGATGGATTCTCCATGTACAATCCTCCAAGCTGGGTAAGCTATATCCCCTTACTTCCATTTTCCCGCATTCTTTGTCGTAAGTATTCACCTTGCCAGTTTGCGGCAGGAACTGCGAAAAGCCATAAAGGAGGTCAGCAGCCCCTCTCCACAACCGGAGGACCCTGACCGGGCCCTCGACTCCAGACTTGATGAAGATTCGGTTACTTCGTGGAGCTGATAGACTGGCAGTTCTATCAGTTAAGCTGCAACGACGCCATGGTGGCCATTACGGCCGACTATCCTGGACTGCTCCCAGCATCGCACGTAAGAAAAACCAAAAATCCCAACTCCAAAAACTAGGATCCCCTTTTAGACACTTCACCCACCATATACACATGGCATTTTTTACAGGGAAGGCATTCGGGACGCCCTGCCAAACCCGCAGCAACTCGCCAACAAGAGGCGCCAAGGCCGGGTAGGCCAAAAAGGAAGGCGGTCAGGACGGAGATGCCGGCGCAAAGGTATAAAAACCCCGCTCTGTGGTTGTCGTCTTTCTCAAAATGTAATGACAATCATGTTTCTTTAATAGAAAAAACGCTCGCCGGAATATGTCCGGTGATGTTGCTGATCACGCCTCCACCAGTCGGGCGCCAGGACCGGACATAGAGGCGGAAGCCGATATGGGGCAGGCGTCGGATAATCCCCCTACAGAGGATGCTGATAGATTATCCGCTACTAACTCAGAAGTGGAAAGCGCCATGAATCATATGCGCCGCCGGGCCGTACTCCGCGACGCTTGTTTCTCACCAGAGGCATTTGATGCCTTTAATTCCGGAGAGGTGTACCTCCGTGCTGCTTAAGATGGTCTAGCCAGAGCCACGGATCAGTATGTAAAGGATGTATGGGTAAGTAAATCTGGCGGTTTATATGTATCAGTAGCCCCTGAGACTTGAAACAGTTAGCAGAACTGATTTAAGTATCATCTTTATTGTGCAGGTTCTTACAGAGAAGAATACTAGGCTGTCCCAGGAGCTGGAGGAATGCAAGACCCAACTGCGGGCCACTGTTGCCGCATTGCAGGAACTGAAAAAGCCTCCCGCTGGTAACATTTATTTTAAAGATTGATGGTTACCATATAGTGTGCGGCGTGGCTGCAGATCTAACAATAGATTTTGCAGATGAATCCAGAGAAAATCCGGAGGACCAGCATGTCGTGTGACAGCTAGAGGCTGGCAAACGCGTGCTGACTGAGGTTAGGAGGGAGAAAAACAATCTCCAAGACGCCAATGTCAAGCTGAGCGTGGAACAAAAAGACGTTCGAGCCCAGCTTGCAGACTCCGAGAAGGAGAAAAAGCGGCTTCGGCGCGGCATTTTCAGTAAGTGCTTGAATGAATCCTTTTGAAGGAGTTTGGCGAAGAAGCCGACTAACAGCGTTATGTCTGTAGGTATGCCGACGGGTCGTCCTGTGGAGGAAATGCTCGGGTCTACAGGTGATCTTCTATCCGAGCTCTCGCATCTGCACGAACAAGTTCGGCAGGTGATGCAAGGTGTTGCCCAGGCCTTGTGGCCATCCGCCTCCCTGCCATAAGGCGTTGCAAAGCTTACGGAGAAGCTCAACGGAGCACGGCGGCGCTTCTGATTATAGAAGATATCGGCCTGCCGACAAGGTGCCCGAGAAGCCTGGGCCATGGTGAAGACGCGGTACACCAAGGCTGACCCAAATCACATGGCCGAGGTCGGACTTGTGGGGCCTGACGGAAAAGAGATCCCGTTAGCTTAGTTTATGGGCAATTAGAATTAGCCACAAAGTATTCCCAATAGGATTGTAGGCTAGACCGCCTGTTGGATGGTATAGAGGAGGAATTTAGTCAGTCTGCATGACTATGTAATTAAAGTGACATGTATAATGCCTTCTAGCTGGATTGTAGATCATTTGTCATGGCGGACCTTTTCGTTTCAACCTCGGGACCCGATAGAGGTACATGTGGAAGCATAACACATGTGCGGGGCACGAGGCCCAAATAAATAATCAAGCTTCTGTGAAAGAAGCCCCCAGGTATGATGAGTACGGCTAGCGCATCTGTAATGTGCAAACGAGGCGCAAGTTGGCCTTTGAAGACCTGGAGAAAGAATAAAAAGAAAGAAAGAAAAACAAGACAGAAAATATATAAAAAATGGATAGAGGAAGTGGCGAACACAGGGTCCGGTGCTAGGCATAGAATCTTCGGAGCCTGGCCGCGTTCCATGGGTTCGGCTCGCGATTAGTCGATGCATCCCGCAGTCGGTACGCTCCACCGGTCAGAACTTGGTCAATAATGAAGGGACCTTCCCATTTGGGCTCGAGCTTGTTCTTTTTCTTATCCGGCAGACGTAGAACTAGTTCGCCAACGTTATAAGTTTTGGCCCGTATTTCTCTGCTTTGGTATCTATGAGCCTGTTGCCGATAAAATGCGGAACGGGCTTTTGCCACGTCACGCTCCTCCTCCAAGGTGTCCAGACTGTCCTGCCGATCAAGCTCAGCTTCTCTTTCTTCGTACAAGCGCACTCGAGGTGAGTCATGAATTATGTCAAAGGGAAAGACTGCCTCTGCGCCGTACACCATAAAGAAGGGTGTATATCCGGTACTACGGTTCGGCGTGGTCCGCAGCCCCCAGAGTACGAAGTCGAGCTCCTCTACCCAGTGCATGCTAGACTCCGTTAAGGACCGCACTAGCCTGGGTTTAATGCCGCTCATTATAAGACCATTCGCGCGCTCCACTTGACCATTGGTTTGTGGGTGATAGACCGAAGCATAATCGAGCCTGATGCCCATTTTGCTGCACCAGAATTTTACCTCATCAGCCGTGAAGTTCGTGCCGTTGTCAGTGATGATGCTGTGGGGGACGCCATAACGGTGTACGACCCCGGATATGAAGTCTATCACCCATCCGGATTCGGCTGTTTTAACAGGTTTGGCCTCTATCCATTTGGTGAATTTATCCACCATGACCAGTAAGTATTTTTTCTTGTGGGTTCCCCCTTTTTAAGGGGTCCAACCATGTCAAGCCCCCAGACCGCAAAGGGCCACGTAATGGGGATTGTTTGGAGGGCGGTGGGTGGCATGTGGCTTTGATTTGCAAAGAGTTGGCAACCGGCGCAACGTTGGACCAAGTCCTGTGCATCTGCCCGGGCCGTTGGCCAATAGAATCCTGTACGGAAGGCCTTGCTTACAAGAGCCTGGGCTGTGGCGTGGTGACCGCCGAGTCCGGCGTGAATTTCTACCAAAAGGTTCCGACCTTCCTCTTCGGAGGTGCACCTTTGAAGGACTCCGGTAGTGCTTTTTTGTACAATTCTACCTCATGGACCCTGTAGGCCTTGGATCGCCGCACTATGCAGCATGCCTCATTTTGGTCCTCCGGAAGTTCTTGTCTAGTTAGGTAGGCCAAGAATGGTTCTGTCCACGGGGCAATGATGGCCATTATTATGTGGGCTGAAGGTGTTATTTCGATGGTGGAGCCTCCGATTGTGTCAAAGTGTTCGGTATCGGGTATTTTGGCCGGGTCCGGGCTGTTGTTACCGGTGTCCCGTTCCCATACTACGGATGGCTTGAACACCCTCTCCAAAAATATGTTGGGGGGATCGCATCGCGTTTGGCGCCGATGCGGGCGAGGATATCCGCCGCCTGATTGTTTTCCCGAGCCACATGGTGAAATTCGAGCCCCTCGAACCGAGCTGACATTTTTAGGACAGCGTTTCGATAGGCCGCCATTTTTGGGTCCTTGGCATCAAAGTCTCCATTTATTTGGGATATTGCGAGGTTTGAATCCCCACGCACCTCCAAGCGTTGAATGCCCATGGAGACTGCCATCCGAAGACCATGCAAGAGAGCTTCATATTCGGCTGCGTTGTTGGAGTCTGTGTACAGTATTTGTAGTACGTACTGAACGGTATCTCCGGTTTGGGACGTCAGGATGACGCCATCCCCTAGACTATCCAGCATTTTAGAACCGTTAAAGTACATGATCCAATTGGAGTATGCGCCATACTCTTTAGGGAGTTCGGCCTCCGTCCATTCGGCGACGAAGTCGGCCAATACTTGCGACTTAATGGCTCGTCGAGGTTTGTATGTTATGTCGAACGGGAGGAGCTCGATGGCCCATTTGGCAATCCGGCCTGTAGCATCGCGGTTGTTTATAATATCATTAATGGCACTTCCGAGGCTACTGTAATCGAACACTCTTGAAAGTAGTGTCGGAGCTTCCGGGATGCCATGAATACCGCATAGGATATCTTTTGATAATGTGGGTACCGTGATTTGCATGGAGTGAGGACAGTGGATACATAGTATACCGGCTTTTGAAGAGGTAATTTATGTCCATCCGCTTCCCGTTCGACAACAAGCACTGGGCTGACAACTTGATGAGTTGCCGCAATGTACAACAGTGTTGGTTCGCCGATGTTTAGCGCGGCCAGGATTGGGTTGGTTGCCAAAATGGACTTTATTTCTTCCAATCCGGCTGTGGCCGCGTCCGTCCACTCGAAGTGTTCAGTGCGCCGAAGGAGGCGATAAAGGGGTAAATCCTTTTCTCCTAAGCGGGAGATAAAGCGGCTTAGATCCGCCACGCATCCAGTTAACTTCTGGATTTGTTTGAGGTCTGTTGGGGTAGCCAACTGTGACAAAGCTCGAATTTTGGCCGGATTAGCTTCAATACCTCTACTGGAGACAATGAAACCCAGGAGCTTTCCGGCTGGTACGCCGAAAACGCATTTTTCCGGATTGAGCTTGATGTCGTATGCTCGGAGGTTGTCGAATGTGAGCCTCAAGTCGTCTATCAAAGAGTGGACGTGTTTGGTTTTGATGACCACGTAGTCTATGTATGCCACTACTGTTTTGTCGATTTGTTTCTCCAGACATGTCTGAATCATGCGCTGATATGTTGCGCCGGCGTTTTTGAGCCCAAAAGGCATTGTGTTAAAACAGAAGGGACCGTATGGTGTGATGAATGCAATTGCGGCTTGGTCGGACTCCGCCATCTTGATTTGGTGGTAACCGGAGTATGCATCGAGGAAACACGATGACTCATGTCCTGCGGTAGCATCAATAATTTGATCGATGCGGGGGAGGGGGAAGGGATCCTTTGGGCAAGCTTTATTGAGGTCCTTGAAATCGACACAAAGGTGCCAGGATTTATCCTTCTTTGGTACCATCACCAGGTTTGCTAGCCAGTCCGGGTGTTTTATTTCTCTGATTAATCCGGCCTCCAATAATTTGGCTAGTTCCTCTCCCATGGCTTGTCTCTTAGGTTAGGAGAAATGCCAGCCTGCGTGGGATTCCTGGCATGTCTGAGGGATGCCAGGCGAATATGTCCCAATTCTCGCGCAGGAACTCTCGTAGTGCGGCGTCCATGGCGGCTTTTGACTGTGCCCCGATGGAGGCTGTTTTTGCAGGGTCCATTGGGTGGACTTGGAATTTGACTATTTCATCCGCTGGTTTAAAAGAGGTGGACTTGGATCTCTTGTCGAGTATCACGTCGTCCTTGTCCACCGTGGAGCGTAGCGTGGTTAATTCCTCGGCCGAGAGGGCTTCGGATAATGCCTCGAGGGCCAGTGCGGCTGTTTTGTTTTCGACGCGGAGTGCTATGTTCGGATCACTGGCGAGAGTGATGATTCCGTTGGGCTCGGGCATTTTGAGCTTCATGTACCCGTAATGGGGTACGGCTTGGAAGATTGTGAATGCCTCCCATCCTAAAAGAGCGTGATAACCACTTCTGAACGGGGCCACTTGGAATGTAATTTCTTCGGACCTGTAATTATCCGGCGTGCCAAATACCACATCTAGTGTGATTTTCCCAGCACAGCGTGCTTCCCGACTAGGGATTATTCCTCTAAAGGTTGTGCTGCTTCGCTCGATGCGGTTCCAGTGTATTTCCATTTTTTGAAGGGTTTCCTCATAGATGAGGTTTAATCTGTTGCCGCCGTCCATGAGTACCTTGGTGAGTCGAAAGCCGTCCACAATTGGACTGAGGACCAATGCGGCTGGTGCTCGGGCTGTTCGGAATTTAGGTTCGTCACTGGCATTGAAAGTAATAGACGTGTCACTCCATGCGTTTATTGTCGCCACGTGGTAGATTTCGGCAAGGCTGCGGATTGTTCGCTTTCGCCTATTATTTGATGCGAAGGTCTCGAAGACCGTTAATACCGTACTGGTATTTCTGGGATGGTGCTCTGTGGCTTCTGGAATTAGGAGATCCTCGCCACTTTTGGCTACCTACCGGAGTATCCAACATGCTCTAAGGCTATGTGTTGGTATGGCGCCCTCTGTACTGTGAATTTTACAGGGTCCATTGAGCCATCCCTCTAGTACGGTTCCATGCCCTATAGAGGGTTTTTGCTTTTTGGTAGTTGACCCGGGTGTCTTTTGATAGTGCACCCTTTTATTTCGGATTGGGTTCGTATTTAGGGCCAGATTATCCCAAAAGTTTGTTTCAGTTTTCCAGGCACTTTCCATCACACAGTACTTCCGTACTATGGACGCCAAGTCAGCGAAGCATGATATCTCACGGCGATTTATGGCGTTAAGGATTCCCTAGTCCGTGCAATTATTAAAGAAAAATAAGATTGCGTCTTCCTCGTGACAGTCCTTAACCTTGTTCATCGCTAGGAGCAATCTGGCCCAATAGTGATGTACTGTTTCCTGGGGCTCTTGCCTGATGTGGGAAAGATCGCTTATGTTTGGGTGGGTGGGTGGAATTGAATCCGAACCCTTACCCGATCTGGGATCCAGGGGCCAAGGAATTTCCAATTTTGGAAATTCTGGTTCCGGGGTGTTGCCCGATAATCCTGGCCCACTGCCTGACTCTAAGTTCAGGGATTGGATGATGTCCTCCCGCGAACGGGTATCCGGCTCAGAGAGCTCAGGAATCAAGACATAGTTGGTCCTCAATATGGAGGAGAGGTCGCCGCATTGTTCCTCCGCCACTGCAATATGATGGGTGACCGGCGGAGAGTTAATCTCCCTTTGATCGGGTTTAAGCCCAATCCGATCATAGTCCATAGCGACTCCCAGGGCGGCGATGCGATCCAAGAGCTCGTTTAGGGAGGCGAGCTCCATTGGATCCATCTGTTCAGCGAGTGCCGATTTGACGTGGAGGCTGTTTTCGATGACCCGAGAAGTCATCATCGGTGCGGCGGCTGAACAGGCGGTCATGACGAAACCGCCTAGCCGGAGAGTTTGGCCGACAGTAGTACCGTCTTTAAAGACGAGACGAGACATCCTTCCTTCTGGCGACGGTATAGTTGAACTCTCAATGAAAGCACCAATGTCGGTGTCAAAACCGGCGAATCTCGGGTAGGGGGGCCCGAACTGTGCGTCTAAGGCGGATGGTAACAGGAGGCAGGGGACACGATGTTTTACCCAGGTTCGGGCCCTCTTGATGGAGGTAAAACCCTACGTCCTGCTTGATTTATTCTTGATGATATGGGTATTACAAGAGTTGCTCTACCACGAGATCGGAGAGGCTAAACCCTAAAAGCTAGCCTATGGTATGATTGTATGTTGTCCTACGGACTAAAGGTTTATATAGACACCGAAGGGGGCTAGGGTTACACAAGGTCGGTTACAAAGGAGGAGATATACATATCCGTATTGCCTAGCTTGCCTTCCACGCCAAGTAGAGTCCCATCCGGACACGGGACGAAGTCTTCAATCTTGTATCTTCATAGTCCAACAGTCCGGTCGAAGGATATAATCCGGCTGTCCGGATACCCCCTAATACCGGACTCCCTCAATGTCATAAAAAGTGGCACAAAAAAGGGGCCAATAAACCAGGACGCAGGCACCATGATCAATTTTTGCCAGGGCTACTGTTGGTGGCCTTTGTATTTAAATATGGATGGAGTGGAGTAGTACTATCTTTATCTTAGCCTCGTAGGGCTCTCCCAATGCCTAGGCTCGCCTCCCCGCCTCGCCCACCGGATCTCGCCATGGATAATCCCTTAGATCCCAGGATCCCGCGGGCTGCCCTCTCGATGCGGCCCGCAGGACTGCCGCCTTTGAGAGAAACCCACATGTGTTTTAGAGGGGATCCATTGCTCTGGAATCACAGATCGGTGGCGCCGGAGGACATGCCAGGGCTGCATTTCAGGTGGTGGGAAGCAAGGGCAAATCAGATCGAGGAAGCTTCACATCGATTGGAGAGAAGTTCCAAGGAGCTGCGCCTGGCGCAGCACAAGGCGGAGGCACAAGTCGATCTCAGGGGAGAGATGCTGAGGGATGCCAGCATCTAGCAGCGTCGCGTTGATTTCAAGCTAGGGCTAATGGTAGAGATCATATTCATGGACTCGACTATGGAGGAAAGAACGTGCATGCCTGTGCAATGGCATGAGCAGCCGATGCAACTGTTCAAATGGGCGGTAGGAGAAGCCAAATCCCGAGACCAGTTGCGGCGGCGCCGCTGGGCATGCATCATAGGCGAGGTGAGCTGCCCTCCTTCTCCGCCAGCGATGCAGTGACCTAGTCGGTTGCTGCTGCAGTGAACTTGCAACGCCATGTCGGTTTGCAACCTTGACAATCACTCCATCTATATGTATTGTATTCCTGTGAAAACACTTGGTCATTTGGAAAAAGATGGTAATTGATTTATCACTAGTTTTAGAATGCTTGGTCGTGACAATCAACCGAAGCCACAACCAGAAGTCTCCATCGCGTAATACTTTACGGTCGGTCGCACCAACAGACTGTCGGTCGGACCCGCGTCTCACCAAAGGGACGCACATCGGCTTGGTCTAACATGTACGACCAGTTACATCACTGACTTGTGCGACCGCATTTGAGTAGTGTAGTACTCCCTCTATCTCAGTTTACAAGTCTTGCACGTGTACCTAGGTTGTTAATTTGACCAACTTAATAAGAGGCATACATTACGAAAAATATATCATTACAAACTTCAAATATTCTTTTTTTAATGATATATTTTTTATGTTAAACAATTTATTTTATATAAGTTACATTGACAACCTAGATACATGTGCAAGCCTTGTAAACTGAGATGGAGGGAGTACTTGAAATTATGTTCCACTAAACTCATCGGGAGCCGTTTCGGGCCTCGAAACCAAAACCATCAATTAATCTTTACCTTGTTCCCATCACATTCCAAAGTACTAGTCCTACAATTAGGTGCAAGCCTGCTCACACCTACTAGTACGTACAAAACCTGAACATGTTCCCACTATGCAGGTTTTAGTACTAGTGCTAGTAGTACTTAGGTTATAAAAAGGGGAACTACCTAAACAAATATTACTCTACCTTCCTCCTCATAAGTCCTTCGTCCGTCCTTGCCATGGCCGGTGTGCAGAGCTCTAGGTCGAGAACTACTTGTAACAAGGGAGCGGCAACCAAGGCTGTGGAAAAAACGAGGGCTCGCCGCCATGTAGAGACCTCGAAAGATCTCTCACGGGCAAGCAATGGTTCCTGGGAGCGCCCTAGCCACGGAGGCGAACATGCTGAGCTAGCGGCGCTGGAGTCGTTATCCCTCGACGGCATGCCCGATCAGCTCAATAAGCACCTCAATAAGCACAAGGACTTCATCCACGGCTTGGTGGAGTTGCTGAAGGAGAGCCTCGACGACATGCCCGCTAAGCTCAATGAGAAGGAGGAGTTGACCGCTGGCTTGGTGATGCTGCTGAAGAAGAGCATTGCCTCAAAGAAGAAGGCAACCGGCAAAATCCTGCAACTTCAGGAGGACAAGGCGAAGCTCTTCCATGAGCTCGGCCTGCTGAAGGAGGAGAACGCCGGCTGGAAGAAGCTGCATGAGAATAGTAGTTCCTCGATGAAGATGTTGCAGGCCCTCGTCATGGAACAAAAGGAGGAGTTGTCGACACCCGGCTGCTGTCAAGGTACGTAATGAGGCCGTGGAACAGATGATGAAGGCTCGCGTCAAGAAATCCCGCGTCATGGATGGAATGAAGAAGATGGTGGAGGAGATGCGCAAGGAGATGGAGGTCGCGGGGGCGATGAAGAAGCAGTTACGACTCTGCGGCCAACAACCCTTCAGGTAGTAGAGAGCAACGCCCCAGACTTGTGTGTTCGTCTTCCTTCTTTTTGGGGGTGATAATCTTCCTTCTTCTTTTGCTCCTGTGTTTCTTCTTTTGCTTCGGGTGTTTCGCCACACATGTCACGTTCTCTGCGAGGCATGAATAGAACAATGCTAACAATGAGATGACTAGCAAATTAGATCATTTTTTATCGCCATATGGCACTGGGCTTCCATGTTTTGTGCCCCTCCGTTGTACTACTCCAGTGGAAAACTTGAGTATACCGCATGGTTCTTTGCTCCTCCTCAGGTTGTCGGCACATTTATACGAGCAGTCAAATCACAAGGCCCCGCCTTCCAGCAGTAATGAGCCGTCAAATCACAAAGGCCCTCGCCTCCCTTGAAACCGACCAAGCTAGACTGCCCCGCCCTCTAGCCTTTTAAAAAATGTATAGTTTTGTACAGTAGTAGTATCGATGGATTGCGCCATGGAGCAAAACTAACAAGATGAAATTAACGAAAAAGGTGGTACATATAGAGAGCGCTCGTCGCCAAATTATCCATATAGTACAATTAAAAAAGCTAGTACGTGCTTAAATGGGGTGCTAAATTATATTAAAGAAATTAGCATACCTATTTAATTCTGGGGTTCTTATTATTTATGCCAAGTTGTGTGTCACTACTCAGTTTTGCCATTAGAAGTTACAACTACTCAAAAATGCCATCGATCCGTGAGATGCCTGCTCAAAATGCAATTAGATATCTCAAAAATGCCATTGTTAAGTTAGATGTTTGCTCAAAAATGCCATTAGACATTGTTATTTTCACGTCAAACCCATTGACCATGTTATATGACAAAATAAGCAGATTATCACAATTATAAGTGTGGCCCCGCTTGTCAGGACTAACCAAGCGAATAATTTTACAGGAAAATAAGAACGCTGTTGGGATCAAGTAGGCCCCACACTTTATTTTACTGTAGTGTGATAGAGGGAGATCTAGCATATTGGTCCATCGGTATTTATGTCATTATAACATGGACAAAGATATTTGAGTCACTATAATGGTGTCCAGCACAACACACCCCTCAAATAAAACTAAGCACCCTAAAATTCTTTGACAACTAAACTGCTGGCTATATGATGTTGGCCATATATATTGTACGTATATAATGTGAAGAAATGAGTGGTAGTACTATAGCAACTAAAATATGAACTGTAAGAAATACTAGTATGTACGTACTGAAGAGTTAAAGTAACGAGAAGGAACATAACATAGTTCTGCTGGGGGCTCAGCACAACATGCCCCTCAAATAAAACTAAGCACACCTGAAATTAAACTAAGCAACTAATCCGGTAGACACTGCATTAGAACCACCATGAGAAACGACACTGCCACCTTACTCGGACTCCTCGTTCACGTGCTCGACTTTGTCCTTGTCCCTCTTCCTCTTGGCCGATACTTCTTTGCTTGAACCGCACACTTGGCTCTTGCTCTTCATCCAACCCTTGTCGATATTGAGACAAAGGTAGCCATCCATTGCAGCGTAGTGGATGTGGTCTATATCTAGTACATTCCACTCCCGTGCATGATGAAACTTGAACGGAGGTTTCTTCAGTGTACCGTATGAAGGATGAACCATGGCTCCTGCCAGGGACAACATTGAAGGCTGACCACGGGAGGGCACCAGCCCTTTCTTCTGGAGGTCGAAGGGGTTTCCTACAACGAGGCCTATTCGATCGAGGACATCACTATCGTTCCTAAAGTCTACATTAACGAATTTGACTCGGTCGTCCTTGAGGAAGTTCTTAAAATCCTGGCACTCAACATCGGCATGGCATATGTGGTAGACCAAGCATAAGTCATGCACGCAAACCTGGATCACATCCGGCTTCTTCTTCTCTGCGTCCTTTAGAGTCTTCGCGCTTTGCAGGACTGTGGTGTACTCAACATCTAGCCCAGCGACCTACTCATCCTTTGAGTTTTCGAACATTCGTCTGAAGCGAGCAAGGCATCCTTTCACCGTCGCAGAAGAGCGGGTGTAGATGACATTGAACTCATCATCGGTGATGGTTCTAACCTTGAACTCATCGCCGGTGATGGTTCTAACCTTGTACTCACCGCCGATCATGGAGATTTGGGACGCCATGGATTTGGGAGGAGGGTTAGGATTAGTGGAACTGCCATAATGTGAAAGGACCGGACGACTAGGAACGAACTGTTGTAATGTTAAAGGACGTCCGGGGACGAGTAGGAGTGAACTGCCAGCGGTTTTTGTAAAAATGCTGAGTGGGGCGTGCGAATGGCAGGGTAGTGGCTTGTCTGGTGGATAAATGGATTGGTGCACGGTACTATGGGGTCCCAATTAGATGTCATGTCTACATGACGCCCAATTAAATGGCTTTCGATGTCATGTCAAGCGTCGGGAAAATTACAGGTGATACGAAGCTAAATTCACAACGAAGCCGGGGAGCTGGCAAGTATCATTTATTATCACTGGGGCAGCAAGTATCAGCTGGGTTTTGGGTTGCCCCGTCTAAGCTTTCCTTTTTAACATGCGCAGCCCACGACATGCCCGTTTGTATTTTTTTAGGGCCGTCATGTATCGACCGGACTATGGACCTCCCATCCGAGTTTCCTGAAACATCGGCAACCCAATTTATGAATTTTTTTGAAGAAAACACAGAGGTCTGTTCTATTTTTCTATATAAAAATAGGAACGCCTGGTCCAACTTATGTTTCCCTTCTAACTATATTATATATATATTTAAATTATTTTATGTGTTATTATATATTAGTGTTATTGTCATCATATATTTAACAAATACTTACATATGTAAGAAAACAATAGCCCACATCTTATTAACTTATAAAAATAATTTCCTAACAATAAAATCCTGGATTTTTTTGGCAACGAAAATCCCGGTGATTGTGTACAAAAGCTTGGTAAGATTTAAGGACCAATGTAATAATAAATCACTTATTATTTAAATATATTTGTAACAAAATGCTCAGCCCCTGTTTATTTTTTGATAACATTGCTGCGCCCAACCCAACATTATAATTAGAATCAGCCCAGCAAAATCATGTATTTCGAGAAAGTGCAAATGGCCTGTAGTTTTTTAGGAAAAAATAAATGGGCCGCATGGATGCTACATTATTTGTTCACCCAGCCCAGCAAATGGACTGTAATTCTAAAAACAGAGATCAAATTGACTGTAAATTTTGAAAAATGGGTTGAATATGTGCCACATTTTTGGAGGTTGAAATGCGGGCCAATAGGTCGAAGCCATCGCAAGTCGTTGTCAACTTAGTCAAGAAATGATTTCGACATCGTTAGTCATTGAATTTACATCCAACGACCGGCATACATCTTCAATCTCTTGTCTTCTTCCTCCAGCGCCGCCGGGACCACCTGGTCCCGCCTCCTGATGCTAGCAGCTCTGCTTAGCACGCTGTGAAGTGCTACCCCACCGTTGGCCAGGCCATCCCTCCACCCCTCCACACCTCATGTTCTTCTCCACCGACTGCCGAACCACACTGCACCAGAACCAGCTAACCCGCGTACACCTCTCCATCTGTGAATCTACTCCTGCGTCTTCCCATCTCCGGCTCGTTGTTGTCCGGGGCCTCGCTGTCGTCCACCACCTTGGATGCGCTCAGCGCGGAGTGGTCAACATGGTCAATGAACGACATCCATCGGAAGTAGACTGTGCTTGGAGAGGCTGACAGGTGGGTCCACGGCCGCACGCAAGGAAATGCCTCCTTATTATGCGTAAAATAATGATTCCTCCACCTAACAGCTGGGACCCACCGGAAGGGCCTCTATATTTCACGAAAAAATGTTCCCCCCGCTGACGGGTCGGACCCACCAGCTATATCTTCGCATGCAAGGAAGTGCCTCCTTATTACGCAGAAAAAAATGAATACCCCCCGCTAGCTGGGACCCACCACAGTCGGAGGCTGACTTGTGGGCCTACTAAGTTGATGGGGACGGAGGGCTTTGTCAACTTAGTCAATATGAACGATCCTAGCTCCAGTGACCGTACGATGTCCATCCAACGGCCCTAGTGCTTCTTCAACCTCTGGTCTTCTTGCTCCAGCCACCCAAACCAGCTTTGTTCGTGCCTCGTTCTCCTGCCTCCCGTGGCCGGCTATGATGTCGCGAAGGCCTCACGCCCCCCTACTACTCCCACCACTGGCCGGGCCATCCCACTACTCACCCACACCCCCTGTTATTCTACGATGATGGCAGCCTCACACCACGGTCGAACCAGTGAACCCTCGTACTCCTCTCAACATGGGCAACCACTGTCACGTCTTCCCCGCTCCGCATTGTCCCCTTCCTAGGCCTCGCCATCTTCCACCGCCCTGGTGCTCTCGGCGCGGCGTGGTCAACATGGTCAAGGAACGACTTCCATCGGAAGAGTACTGTACGTGGAGAGGCTGAAAGCTGGGTCCACGACTGTAGCAAGGAAGTGCCTCCTTATTACGCGAAAAATAATGATTCCTCCACCTGACAGCAGGGACCCACCGGATGGGCCACCGTATTTCGTGAAAGAATGTTTCCCTCCTGACTGCGGGGACCCACCAGCTACATCTTCGCATGCAAGGAAGTGCCTGACAGTCGGGACCCACCTGGTCGAAGCGTACGTAGTGTTGTCATTCTGGTCGCAACGTGTACGTGCATACTGATTGATGTAGAGGCGCGCACGTGTGATACGTCTCCAACGTATCTATAATTTTTGATTGTTCCATGCTATTATATTATCAACCTTGGATGTTTTATATGCATTTATATGCTATTTTATACGATTTTTGGGACTAACCTATTAACCCAGAGCCCAGTGCCAGTTTCTGTTTTTTCCTTGTTTTAGAGTATCGCGGAAAAGGAAAATCAAACGGAGTCCAATTGACCTGAAACTTCACGGAACTTATTTTTGGAAGGAAAGCAACCCGGGAGACTTGGAGTCCACGTAAGGGAAGATTCAAGGAGGCCACGAGGTAGGGGGCGCGCCCTCCACCCTTGTGGGCCCCTCGTGGCCCCCCTGACGTACTTCTTCCGCCTATATATCTCCATATACCCTAAAAACATCCGAGAGCACAATAGATCGGGAGTTCCACCGCCAGAAGCCTCCGTAGCCACCGAAAGCCAATCTAGACCCGTTCCGGCACCCTGCCGGAGGGGGCAATCCCTCTCCGGTGGCCATCTTCATCATCCCGGTGCTCTCCATGATGAGGAGGGAGTAGTTCTCCCTCGGGGCTGAGGGTATGTACCAGTAGCTATGTGTTTGATCTCTCTCTCTCTCATGTTCTTGATTTGGCACGACCTTGATGTATCGCGAGCTTTGGTATTATAGTTGGATCTTAGGATGTTTCTCCCCCTCTACTCTCTTGTAATGAATTGAGTTTCCCCTTTGAAGTTATCTTATCAGATTGAGTCTTTAAAGATTTGAGAAGACTTGATGTATGTCTTGTCGTGCGTATCTGTGGTGACAATGGGATATCACGTCATTCACTTGATGTATGTTTTGGTGATCAACTTGCGGGTTCCGCACATGAACCTATGCATAGGGGTTGGCACACGTTTTCATCGTGATTCTCCGGTAGAAACTTTGGGGCACTCTTTGAGGTTCTATGTGTTGGTTGAATAGATGAATATGAGATTGTGTGATGCATATCGTATAATCATACCCACGGATACTTGAGGTGACATTGGAGTATCTAGGTGACATTAGGGTTTTGGTTGATTTGTGTCTTAAGCTGTTATTCTAGTATGAACTCTAGGGCTGTTTGTGACACTTATAGGAATAGCACAACGGATTGGTTGGAAAGAATAACTTTGAGGTGGTTCCGTACCCTACCATAATCTCTTTGTTTGTTCTCCGCTATTAGTGACTTTGGAGTGACTCTTTGTTGCATGTTGAGGGATAGTTATGTGATCCAATTATGTTATTATTGTTGAGAGGACTTACACTAGTGAAAGTATGAACCCTAGGCCTTGTTTCCTAGCATTGCAATACCGTTTACGCTCACTTTTATCATTAGTTACCTTGCTGTTTTTATAATTTCAGATTACAAAAACCTTTATCTACCATCCATATACCACTTGTTTCACCATCTCTTCGTCGAACTAGTGCACCTATACAATTTACCATTGTATTGGGTGTGTTGGGGACACAAGAGACTCTTTGTTATTTGGTTGCAGGGTTGCTTGAGAGAGACCATCTTCATCCTACGCCTCCTACGGATTGATAAACCTTAGGTCATCCACTTGAGGAAAATTTGCTACTGTCCTACAAACCTCTGCACTTGGAGGCCCAACAACATCTACAAGAAGAAGGTTGTGTAGTAGACATCAAGCTCTTTCTGGCGCCGTTGCCGGGGAGGTGAGTGCTTGAAGGTATATCTTTAGATCTTTCAATCGAGTCCTTTTGTTTCTTGTTTTATCACTAGTTTAGTTTATAAAAGAAAATTACAAAAAAATGGAAGTAAGTTTGCCTCATACGCTTCATCTTTTTAATATCTTTCGTGAGTATGATGGAAAGGAAAATTGTGCCAAAGTGTTAGAAGAATAATTCATTAAAATATTTGGCACTAAATATTTGAATGATGAGCATGATTGCAATGTTGTTAGTATGAACTCCTTGAATATCCATGGTACTAATGATGATTGCACTAGTTATGATGAAAATGTCTCCTATAAACATGTCAATTTTTGTGGAGTGCATTGGGTTTGTATGTACACACCAAATAGGGAAGATAGATATTGCAAGAGGCATAAGTACTTAGAAACGCAACTGTTGCAAGAAAGGCTAGATGATTGTGCTGAAGATTTAAATTTTCTTGGCCGTACTTGTATACTTTGCAATGAACAGGGTCAGTTAGCTATCCGATGCAAATTGTTTCATGATCTAATCGTGTCCAAAAATTGTGATTACTTGATTTCCCTTGCACATTATAATGAACTTAGTTTGCTTATGGGCTATGAAGAAATGAAACGTATAACTAAACATCTTCCAGAATTTGCCCGTTATAAACTTCTTGGTTTTGATCTAGAGGAAATTTATATGTATTGTGCGGTGAATTGTATTGAAAATCCTTATATTGCCAATTACATAAAGAAAAGAAAACAAATAGAAGATGAAGAGAATACTAATGAAAGGGAAGAGACTTCCCAATACCCTCCTATTATTTCTTATGATGAATCAGGTAACGAGGAGGAGCCTCCTATTCAACCAATCTCATTAATAAGGAGCTCCAAAAAGAGGATTGAACCCACACATGATGTGGTGAAGAAGAAGAAAAGAAAAAGGAAGATAGGTAAAAAGATATCTCCTCCAAATAATGCTGCTCCTATTAATATTTTACCTCATGAAAATATAATTGTGAAAGATAATGATACTTCTTATGATCTTGAAAATATTTTTGGCACTTGCTTGGAAGAATATGACAATTGATATACTATTGGTTCTATCCATACTATTAATGATGAGAGTGATTATGCTTATGATATGAAAATGCCCAAGCTTGGGGATGCTATGTTTGATGAAGATGATGTTTTTTAGAATATATTTGCTACAATTAATGTTTTTCACAAGCTTGGGGATGCTATGTTTAATGAAGATGATATTTTTAGTCTCCCAAGTTTTGATATGCAAGTTTATAATGATGATAGCATGCCTCCTACTTATGATGATTATTGTGATGATACTTATGCCATAAAAATTAGTGATTATATTTATAAAACTTGTCATGATTATGATTACCCTTTTTCTGAACATTACTCTTTTAATGTGGAAACAATTTATAGTATTCGAGTCTCTTATGATACTCCCACTATTCCGAATGAGAAGAATCTTGCTTATGTGGAGAGTAATAAATTTTCTATGCTTGTAGATCATGAAAAGAATGCTTTAGGTGCTGGTTATATTGTTGAATTCATTCATGATGCTACTGAAAATTATTATGAGGGAGGAACATATGCTTGTAGGAATTGCAATAATATCAAGTTTCCTCTCTATGTGCTTAAAGTTTTGAAGTTATGCTTGTTTTGCCCTCCTATGCTAGTTGATTATTGTTCCCATAAGTTGTTTGCTCACAAAATCCCTATGCATAGGAAGTGGGTTAGACTTAAATGTGCTAGTCAAATTCTTCATGATGCTCTCTTTATGTTTCAATTCTTATCTTTTATGTGAGCATCATTGAAATCATCATGCCTAGCTAGGGGCGTTAAACGATAGCGCTGGTTGGGAGGCAACCCAACTTTATTTTTATTCCTTGCCTTATGCTCCTGTTTAGTAATAAATAATTCATCTATCCTATGTTTAGATGTGGTTTTATGCTTTTAATTAGTGTTTGTGCCAAATAGAACCTTTGGGAAGACTTTGGGAAAGTCTTGTTGATCATGTTGTAAAAAAACAGAAACTTTAGCGCTCACGAGAATTGCTGCCATTTTTTATTCGAGAGTGCTATTTAGTTAATTATTTTTTGCATATGATTAATAGATAAGTTCCTCACGTTCATCAAGTTATTTTAGAATTTTTGGGGTTCCAGAAGTTTGCGTTAGTTACAGATTACTACAGACTGTTCTGTTTTTGACAGATTCTGTTTTTTAATGTGTTGTTTACTTATTTTAATGAATCTATGGCTAGTAAAAGAGTATATAAACCATAGAGAAGTTGGAATACAGTAGGTTTAATACCAATATAAATAAAGAATGAGTTCATTACAGTACCTCGAAGTGGTGTTTTGTTTTCTTTCGCTAGCGGAGCTTACGAGTTTTCTGTTAAGTTTTGTGTTGTGAAGTTTTCAAGTTTTGGGTAAAGATTCGATGGATTATGGAATAAGGAGTGGCAAGAGCCTAAGATTGGGGATTACCATGGCACCACAAGGAAATATTCAAGGACAACCAAGAGCCTAAGCTTGGGGATTCCCCGGAAGGCGTCCCCTCTTTCGTCTACATTCATCGGTAACTTTACTTGGAGCTATATTTATATTTACCACATGATATGTGTTTTGCTTGGAGAGTAATTTTATTTTCTTTTGTTTTGATTTCTGTTTGATTAAAATACCAAGATCTGAAATTATTAAATGTTAGAGAGTCTTCACATAGTTGCATAATTATTCGACTACTCATTGATCTTCACTTATATCTTTCGGAGTAGTTTGTCATTTGCTCTAGTACTTCACTTATATCTTTGTAGAGCACGGTGGTGGTTTTATTTTATAGAACTAGATGAACTCTCATGCGTCACTTATATTATTTTGAGATTCTTTAGAACAGCATGGTAGTTTGCTTTGGTTATGAAACTAGTCCTAATATGATGGGCATCCAAGAGGGATATAATAAAAACTTTCATATAAAGTGCATTGAATACTATGAGAAGTTTGATACTTGATGATTGTTTTGAGATATGAGGATGGTAATATTAGAGTCATGCTAGTTGAGTAGTTGTGAATTTGAGAAATACTTGTGTTAAAGTTTTTGATTCTCGTAGCTTGTACGTATGGTGAACCGTTATGTGATGAAGTCGGAGCATGATTTATTTATTGATTGTCTTCCTTATGAGTGGCGGCCGGGGACGAGCGATGGTCTTTTCCTACCAATCTATCCCCCTAGGAGCATGCGCGTAGTACTTTGTTTCGATAACTAATAAATTTTTGCAATAAGTATGTAAGTTCTTTATGACTAATGTTGAGTCCATGGATTATACGCACTCTCACCCTTCCACCATTGCTAGCCTCTCTAATACCGCGCAACTTTCGCCGGTACCATAAACCCACCATATATCTTCCTCAAAACAGCCACCATACCTACCTATTATGGCATTTCCATAGCCATTCTGAGATATATTGCCATGCAACTTTTCACCGTTCCGTTTATTATGACACGCTCCATCATTGTCATATTGCTATGCATGATCATGTAGTTGACATTGTATTTGTGGCAAAGCCACCGTTCATAATTCTTCCATACATATCACTCATGAGTCATTGCACATCCCGGTACACCGTCGGAGGCATTCATATAGAGTCATATCTTGTCCTAAGTATTGACTTGTAATTCTTGAGTTGTAAGAAAATAAAAGTGTGATGATCATCATTATTAGAGCATTGTCCCAGTGAGGAAAGGATGATGGAGACTATGATTCCCCCACAAGTCGGGATGAGACTCCGGACGAAAATAAATAAATAAATAAATAAATAAAAGAGGCCAAAGAAGCCCAAATAAAAAAAGAGAAAAGAGGCCATAAAAAAAGAGAAGGCCCAAATAAAAAAATGAGAGAAAAAGAGAGAAGGGGCAATGCTACTATCCTTTTACCACACTTGTGCTTCAAAGTAGCACCATGATCTTCATGATAGAGAGTCTCCTATGTTGTCACTTTCATATACTAGTGGGAATCTTTCATTATAGAACTTGGCTTGTATATTCCAATGATGGGCTTCCTCAAAATGCCCTAGGTCTTCGTGAGCAAGCAAGTTGGATGCACACCCACTTAGTTTCTTTTTGAGATTTCATACACTTATAGCTCTAGTGCATCCATTGCATGGCAATCCCTACTCACTCACATTGATATCTATTGATGGGCATCTCCATAGCCCGTTGATACGCCTAGTTGATGTGACATTATCTTATCCTTTTTGTCTTCTCCACAACCACCATTCTATTCCACCTATAGTGTTATGTCCATGGCTCACGCTCATATATTGCATGAAGATTGAAAAAGTTTGAGAACATCAAAAGTATGAAACAATTGCTTGGCTTGTCATCGGGGTTGTGCATGATTTAAATATTTTGTGTGGTGAAGATGGAGCATAGCCAGACTATATGATTTTGTAGGGATAGCTTTCTTTGGCCATGTTATTTTGAGAAGACATGATTGCTTTGTTAGTATGCTTGAAGTATTATTATTTTTTATGTCAATATTAAAATTTTGTCTTGAATCTTATGGATCTGAATATTCTTGCCACAATAAAAAGAATTACACAGAGAAATATGTTAGGTAGCATTCCACATCAAAAATTCTGTTTTTATCATTTACCTGCTCGAGGACGAGCATGAATTAAGCTTGGGGATGCTGATACGTCTCCAACGTATCTATAATTTTTGATTGTTCCATGCTATTATATTATCAACCTTGGATGTTTTATATGCATTTATATGCTATTTTATATGATTTTTGGGACTAACCTATTAACCTAGAGCCCAGTGCCAGTTTTTGTTTTTTTCCTTGTTTTAGAGTATCGCAGAAAAGTAAAATCAAACGGAGTCCAATTGACCTGAAACTTCACGGAACTTATTTTTGGAAGGAAAGCAACCCAGGAGACTTGGAGTCCACTTAAGGGAAGCTTCAAGGAGGCCACGAGGTAGGGGGGCGCGCCCACCCCCCTGGGTGCGCCCTCCACCCTCGTGGGCCCCTCGTGGCCCCCGTGACGTACTTCTTCCGCCTATATATCTCCATATACCCTAAAAACATCCAGGAGCACAATAGATCGGGAGTTCCGCTGCCAGAAGCCTCAGTAGCCACCGAAAGCCAATCTAGACCCGTTCCGGCACCCTGCCGGAGGGGGCAATCCCTCTCCGGTGGCCATCTTCATCATCCCGGTGCTCTCCATGACGAGGAGGGAGTAGTTCTCCCTCGGGGCTGAGGGTATGTACCAGCAGCTATGTGTTTGATCTCTCTCTCTCGTGTTCTTGATTTGGCACGATCTTTATGTATCGCGAGCTTCGCTATTATAGTTGGATCTTATGATGTTTCTCCCCCTCTACTCTCTTGTAATGAATTGAGTTTCCCCTTTGAAGTTATCTTATCGGATTGAGTCTTTAAAGATTTGAGAACACTTGATGTATGTCTTGCCGTGCGTATCTGTGGTGACAATGGGATATCACGTGATTCACTTGATGTATGTTTTGGTGATCAACTTGCGGGTTCCGCCCATGAACCTATGCATAGGGGTTGGCACACGTTTTCGCCGTGATTCTCCGGTAGAAACTTTGGGGCACTCTTTGAGGTTCTATGTGTTGGTTGAATAGATGAATATGAGATTGTGTGATGCATATCGTATAATCATACCCACGGATACTTGAGGTGACATTGGAGTATCTAGGTGACATTAGGGTTTTGGTTGATTTGTGTCTTAAGCTGTTATTCTAGTACGAACTCTAGGGCTGTTTGTGACACTTATAGGAATAGCACAATAGATTGGTTGGAAAGAATAACTTTGAGGTGGTTCCGTACCCTACCATAATCTCTTTGTTTGTTCTCCACTATTAGTGACTTTGGAGTGACTCTTTGTTGCATGTTTAGGGATAGTTATGTGATCCAATTATGTTATTATTGTTGAGAGGACTTACACTAGTGAAAGTATGAACCCTAGGCCTTGTTTCCTAGCATTGCAATACCGTTTATGCTCACTTTTATCATTAGTTACCTTGCTGTTTTTATAATTTCAGATTACAAAAACCTTTATCTACCATCCATATACCACTTGTTTCACCATCTCTTCGCCGAACTAGTGCACCTATACAATTTACCATCGTATTGGGTGTGTTGGGGACACAAGAGACTCTTTGTTATTTGGTTGCAGGGTTGCTTGAGAGAGGCCATCTTCATCCTACGCCTCCTACAGATTGATAAACCTTAGGTCATCCACTTGTGGGAAATTTGCTACTTTCCTACAATCCTCTACACTTGGAGGCCCAACAACGTCTACAAGAAGAAGGTTGTGTAGTAGACATCAACGTGTCGTAGTAGAGGCGCGCACGTAGCATGTACACGTATGTACAGCGGCCAGGGTGCAAGAAAGAAAATACGGCCAGGTACGTACATACGGGCGGGGTCTCAAACGCCTACTCGCGCATACGTACGGCCAGGGCTTGTGTACATGGATGCGTTGGAACGGAGAAGCTGCACCGTCATCGTGTTCATGGGGAGGCAACGGAATGCGTTGTGTTCATCGGGAGGCAACAGAATACGTCGTGTTCATCGGGAGCCAACCGGCTTGGATGGAACAGCCGATGGAAACGAGGCTTGGCGTACCGCAGAATGGAGGAAACGGCCTTGTGTTCGTCCGGCCACGGTCGAAACGGGATCCTGTTCATCGGGAGGGGTCTGGCGTACTGCAAAACGGAGGAAACGGACCTCCTACGGTCGAAATGGGGTCTTGTTGACCGAGAGGGGTGTGGCGTACCGCAAAACGAAGGAAGCGGACTTGTGTTGGAGCGCTACGGTCGAAACGGGGGTCCTGTTCATCGGGAGGGGTGTGGCATACTGCAAAACGGGACTCCACGGGATACTATTCATATCCACCATCGACTGCCTCCATGGGCTACTGTTCATCCACCGCCGACCTCCTCCAGCGTCCACCTGTGACTGTTCATCCACGGGCTCCTATTCATCTAGCCTCCACCGCGCGCTCCTCCACCGGCTACTGTTCAACCAGCCCTCTCCACGGGGTCATGCTCAACCACCCCTCCACGGGCTACTGTTCATCCAGCCCTCCACCGGCTACTGTTCAACCAACCCTCCATGGGGTCCTGTTCATCCAGCCCTCCACGGGGTCCTATTCATCCAGCCGTCCACGGGGTCCTATTCATCCACCGGCTCGATTGATCGGGGTACTGTTCACCCAGCGGCAACAGCCTCTACTACCATGGGGTCCTGTTCATCCAACCCCCCACCAGGAACTGTTCATCCACCCCCCCCCCCACAACGCTCACTGTTCATCAAGGGAAGGAGGCAGTAGTGTTCGACCGGCTTCAGTTAGCAGCAGTAGCGAAGGAATCACTCGGGTTTAATTAATAACCGGGTGGAAGTCATGTTACTTGACTATGACGAACCTACGAACTATGAGGAAGCGATGATGAGCCCAGATTCCGCAAAATGGCTTGAGGCCATGAAATCTGAGATGGGATCCATGTATGAGAACAAAGTTTGGACTTTGGTTGACTTTCCGAATGATCGGCAAGCCATTGAGAATAAATGGATCTTCAAGAAGAAGACTGACGCTGACGGTAATGTTACTGTCTGCAAAGCTCGACTTGTTGCAAAAGGTTTTTGACAAGTTCAAGGAGTTGACTACGATGAGACCTTCTCACCGTAGCGATGCTTAAGTCTGTCTGAATCATGTTAGCAATTGTTGCATTTTATGATTATGAAATTTGGCAAATGGATGTAAAGACTGCATTCCTGAATGGATTTCTGGAAGAAGAGTTGTATATGATGCAACCTGAAGGTTTTATCGATCCAAAGGGAGCTAACAAAGTGTGCAAGCTCCAACGATCCATCTATGGACTGGTGCAAGCATCACGGAGTTGTAATAAACGTTTTGATAGTGTGATCAAAGCATATGGTTTTATACAGACTTTTGGAGAAGCCTGTATTTACAAGAAAGTGAGTGGGAGCTCTGTAGCATTTCTAATATTATATGTGAATGGCATATTGTTGATTGGAAATGATATAGAATTTCTTGATAGCATAAAAGGACTTGAATAAGAGTTTTTCAATGAAAGACCTCGGTGAGGCTGCTTATATATTGGGCATGAAGATCTATAGAGATAGATCGAGACGCTTAATTGGACTTTCACAAAGCACATACCTTGATGAAGTTTTGAAGAAGTTACAAATGGATCAAGCAAAGAAAGGGTTCTTGCCTGTGTTACAAGGTGTGAAGTTGAGTGAGACTCAATGCCCGACCAATGCAGAAGATAGAGATAAAATGAAAGATGTTCCCTATGCTTCAGCCATAGGCTCTATCATGTATGCAATGTTTTGTACCAGACCTGATGTGTGCCTTGCTATTAGTTCAGCAGGGAGGTACCAAAGTAATCCAGTAGTGGACCACTGGACAGCGGTCAAGAACATCTTGAAATACCTGAAAAGGACTAAGGATATGTTTCTCGTTTATGGAGGTGACAAGGAGCTTGTCGTAAATGGTTACGTCGATGCAAGCTTTGACACTGATCCGAATGACTCTAAGTCACAAACCGGATACGTGTTTTTATTGAACGGTGGAGCTGTCAGTTGGTGCAGTTCTAAGCAAAGCGTCGTGGCGGGATCTACGTGTGAAGCGGAGTACATAGCTGCTTCGGAAGCAGCAAATGAAGGAGTCTGGATGAAGGAGTTCATATCTGATCTAGGTGTCATACCTAGTACATCGGGTCCAATGAAAATCTTTTGTGACAATACTAGTGCAATTGCCTTGGTAAAGGAATCCAGATTTCACAAAAGAACCAAGCACATCGAAAGACGCTTCAATTCCATCCGCGGTCAAGTCATGGAGGGAGTCATAGATATTTGCAAGATACATATGGGTCTGAATGTTGCAGACACGTTGACTAAGTGTCAGGACCAGATTTTCAGGGTAATAATTTTCCCAGAAAATGGCCCTTGTGCTCACCAGCCCTAGGATTACTGTTAGCTTATGAGACACCAACTTGATACAGAAACTCCAAGCAAAATACAAAATGTGTAGTACAAGGCCATTCTGGCCTATGAGTACAACAAATGGTTTCTAGTGGTTGACGGCAGAAGCAGTTTGTGGTCCATCGGTGTCTATGGGACTCCATTTCCCATAGGAACAACTGACCTAGATAACTCCTATCTTCGTGAGGCTGCTATCACCATTGCGTAGGTTCCGGGGCTATCATCACAACGCTCCTCTCCATGCAAGGAATCTGGCCAAGACAATAGCCAGGGACAAACCAGTGAGTATTTTGAATGTACTCGCAAACATTATGAACACAGGTATAATATGACAATTGACAATCCTGCTCTGAAATATTCTATGATCTCACGTCAGTCACAAAATAAACACCCCTGATGCACGCAAGCAGGTTATTCATATACAACATGAATATGTAATAAGGGAGTAGAGATAGAATGCACCGATCGGGTGTCTGAAGCGACGCCTCGAAAGGATAATAATATAAAGCATGCCTCAGTCGGGCGTCTGAGAGACACCACATAAAGGGCTTATAACGGAAATAAGTAGCAAACATGCCACAGTCGGGCGTCTGTGTGACACCACATAAAGGGCTTATAAAGGAAATAAGTAGCAAACATGCCATAGTCGGGCGTCTGTGCGGCACCACATAAAGGGCTTATAGAGTAAATAAATAACAAGCATGCCATAGTCAGGCGTCTCAGCGACACCACATAAAGGGCTTATAAAATAAATGAATAACAAGCATGCCACAGTCGGGCATCTCCGTGACACCACATAAAGGGCTTATATGAGAGTAGTCACAGTGAATATCCAGGAGGTAGAACCGTCCCAGGGATACTTAGTTATTCAAACAATGTAAATGGTTAGTCCATAATAATATTAATCATAGTCATCATGAGTCACAAGTCATGATCCATGTTCTGGTTTAGCAGCTTTTCCTCCGAAGACCGACACTAAGACCAACACTTGATCCATCCTAGACTGTAGTCCTTAACCATGGACACGGCTATTCGAATAGATATAATCTCTGCAGAGGGTGTACTCTTTACCCACGAATAATGGATTCCTTTACTCCATCGGGACTAATTCTGTCTATGGTCTTTCAATTGAAAACACACCTGACCGCACACACCAGCCAAACTTACCGGTGCCTGGAATCACCCACGACACCCGTTAAGCAAAACTCTAAGTGGGGAGGCTACAACCTCGACTAGCATGGGATCACAAAATTTATAACGCGCGCAAACTAGGGGAGCTACCCCCTCGGCTCCAACCGGAAACACCCATGCCCCCGGACCAGGTGGCATGCCTACCGGATGCAGCCGGTATCTTCCACCATGGCCTCTCTGTACGGTGTGTGCTAGGAAGGGGTTGACAACTTACTGAACCGTACCCTACCTATGGCAGGGACAAGTGGTAGTACGAAACAAGTATGGGGGTTACTGGAACAAGACTCGATCTCTGGTCGACTCAGGAGGTTAAAGCATTTCCTGCATGATAAGCATAAGAAATATATTTCACAACAATCAGACAGAATCACCACTCATCATACCTCACCATGCCTTACCGGACACAACCGTCTCGACAAAGAACTAGAGACAAGCTTGTGTCTACCCAAGACAGAGGCTTTCCCGAATTCCTTCCAGTAGGCATGAAAGGCATATGAGGGTGATTACTATCGCAAACATATCAAATTCCAACAGCACGGAATCATCAATATGCACTCATGAGTATGATCATGTCATCACATAAAATAACGTATACTCCGTGTCAAGGTGGTGTTGTAACCACATCAAACAACACACAACAATATTATGCCAGGGTTCAGAATGCTTGCCTTCAAGAGTATGCAAGTGTGGTGCACTTTTTTGAAAGTTGCCTTCTCTCTCCAAAAATCCTATCTAAGAAAATTTCAAATTAACACATAGTTTCAAAACAGTACAAAAAAGTTGTTTGGAAAATTTTCAAATAAATATGAAAATAAACTAGACAAAATTTGAGAAACAATAGAAAAAGAATCAAATCAATTGGACTTATATTTAAGAAGTTATAGCCAGTCAAAGTTTAGTCAAAATCTATTTTTAATACAAATCAGAAAAAGAAAACGGTTCAACAGCACTTACGTTTTCCTCTAGCGAAGGCGTATTTGGTGGAATACGCTTCCACTTAAAACACGCTTCGGCTGGGCTGGGTCACTGACAGTGGGTCCATCGGGCCCACTGGTCAGGTTTGACCAGTCGCCCGCGCCTCCTTCCTCCTCTATCCGAACGGAGACGGAGCTGCGGCGATCGCCGTCGACGAACGGCGGCTCCCCACGGGATTCTGAGGGCAGGGATGGATCCACTGGTCCAGGGCGGTCCTCCTGGTGGTCGAGCGGGTCACGGGGACAAAGGGGGTCGCCGGCGGCGAGCTCTGCGGTGGACGACGGCTTCGGGAGGATTTGGGGGCTCGAGCTACGGTGGCTCCTGATCGAAGCTGAGAGATTGGGCGGCTCCGCACGGTCGAGGGGAGTTGGATGGTGGCACTGGATGGAGTGGGGAGGCTCTGCTCGCGATGCACGGCACCGGAGCGTGGCGGCGGCTGAACTGGCCGGAGATGGGGAAGAAGGCCTGCCCCCATCGATTGCTGGTTGTGGGAGCTCTAGAGGGATGGCCTGAGGTTGCCTGAAGGTATGGACGGGCTCGGGGGCTCCTTTTATAGGCGGTCGAGGTCGGTTTCGTGGCGGCCGGGGATAAGATCGATGGTGAGCTGCTATTGTGGCCGTAGACGACGTGGCGATGCAGGGGGTGGCTTAGAGGGGCGACTGGATGAGCTCGAGCTGTTCAGGGGTGAGCTGGCGCGCGGCTGTTGCTCGGGCGGCGCCATCCATGGCAGAGGCTGGCGGAGCGGCAGTGGTGGCTTGCGGTGGTGGCGCTGTGGGGTGTCAGGAGGTGGCCAGGGCGGCTCTGCGATGAGGGAGGGGTCGGGGCGCGATGGCTGTGAGCGGGTACGGATCAGAACGGGCGCGGGGAGGCGGCAGTGGGACGCGGCGACTCAGGCGCACGCATGTGCAAAATGCATGCTCTGGCCGCGCCCTGAGCACGCACGCGAGGTGCTCAGCAAAATGCCAATGCCCGCCAGGGGGCTCTAATCCACATGAGGTTTAGCAAGGTGGTGCTATAGACTAAGTTAGAGCCATGAGACATGTTGTTTAGGCAAAGCAAGCAGGTTCAAAATGCAAACTAGGTTTCATGCCAATTCTGTTCATGAACTCAAGGTGTTCGACAGAATGCTATGGTCATCTAGGCATCTCTTGGGGTGGCCAAAAACTCCAGATCATAGTCTCTTTAGATGATAAAGATGGTGGCAAGGTTAGTTTGACAAAAACAAAAACTCCCTAGTGCAAGTTTTTGAGAAAACCAAATCTTGACAGAAAAAATAAAGGCTATTATTTCATGGACCAAACATACTCCAATGGGTCCAATCTCCTGGACTTAAGGGTTTGGTAGGGTGGACTATAAGCAGGAAAAATCTCATGGGCACTAGAGCAAAACGAAATAGGGTTGCAGTAGAAAATACCAAACTAGACCAGAGAGCAAAAGAGGATGATTTGCTCAATTTTTTCAAAGAACTCCAATGGGTTTTTGCATAAAGTTGAATTATATACTCCTACTAACATCTCCCAACTTTGGTGGAATTTATAAAGAAATATTTAGATAGGTTGTAGTGCAAATTACAAACTGGACCAGATTTGAAAACTTGGGGTAGGGCTGAAAATTTCAAAATGACTAAAAGAGATTTTTGCATAAAAGTGATGTGGGAACATCACATGACATCTCCTAATTTTGGTGGGGATTTTAAAGGAGTATTTGAAAGGGTTTTAGTGCAAATGGAACTCTAAAACTTATGAAAAACCATTTTTAAAGGAATAAAGCTCAGGAAAAATAATCGTAGAAATAATTCTACTGATTAAAAGAAATGGTCTTGGAAAGATATACAAGTCCAACAATATTTTTGAAAGGTTTTCACTTGGGGTGAAAACTCCACAATTCAGGAGAAAAGAGTGGTTCTGAGTTAAAAGAAAATCTAGAAAATAAAAATTTAATTTACCAAGGCAAAATTTTAATTAATAAATCATGGTTAAAATTTTGGGGTGCTACAACACTACCCCCCTTAAGAAAAATCTCGTCCTTGATATTTGCTAGGGGTTGTTTTGAAAAAGAATTACTCGTACTACCTCAAGGTAAAATCACAAAAACAACCATCCTACCCATGTAATAAAATGTGGCTGCAGTGAAAGGGCAAATAACTGGTGTAAAACTACAGTGTGGAATAATGGCACTGCGTGGAAAAATCTATAGTTGGGGAAAACGAGAAATTTCTACTTTTGGTTACAGTAAATTTAGAATAGATTTCTAAATTTCTAAAATACGCTGGTCGTACCCGAGAGCACAGTGCTCTCTCTGGCTGGCAGATGGACCCGGGGCCCACTGTCAGTCTCTTCTTCTACCTCTGGCTCTCTCTTCTTCTTCTCTCTCGCGCGCTTTCCCGCGCTTTCTCCACCGGCGACGTCTAGCGCGTAGGGCATCTAGGCCGTACTGCGGTAGTGCGCGGCATGCTAGCTGCCGATGCAGCATGCACTCACCTCGCGGGCCAGTGCGGTATCGGCACTGCTCGCGGATTCGCCTCCGAACACCGGCGATCGAGCGACGAGCGGCGCTGGTGGACTTCGCCCACCGTACACCTATCTCAAGCTATAAAATAACCGAGGTGCTCCTCTCTTCTTACTCACACCTGACCTCACTTCTCCTTCCTTCTCCTCCATTTCTGTTTGCAGGAGCTCGAGATGAGGCTCTGATGGAGGAGGTGATGCCGGACTGGTACATGATCCTGGTGTGCGGAGGGTTGGCGGCATTGCTGGGGTTCTCCGTGCTCTTGTGTGCGATGATCCTCGATGATCATCGTGATGCTGCCGCTCGAGTGTTAGCTCTCCGCGGTGGTGGTGATCATGAGGACTAAGTGCGGTGTCGGGTGCTAACTACTATCGGTGTGCTGTAGGCAACTTGCACCCGAATAATTACCCACAAATCTCTCCTTCAGAGACTGTGGTGTGCTAGGAGGGTGATTAGTTAGGTGCAACCCGTACGCGTGGATTTGCAATTAGTACACATGGTCGAGTGGTTGTGGTTGTGAGTCTGCCGTCGTGGTGCTGCGTGAATAAAAATCTATGTCGTGAAGAGATATACGCTGCAACAACTCAGGGAAAAATCTCACTTCAGAATTTACCGAGAGTGAAATCAGTTAATAAAATTAACAGCAGTAAAAACTACTCACATTAATTGAAACCAGATATTTAATTCATCGCACAAATTTAGGATACCACGCATACGTTGCAACACATAAATAAATGCTGGGACAACAAACATAGTAGTGATGTCTACAATGAAAACGGTAAATAGACAGGGTCTTGAGAAAACGTCTCTGGCACTGGGGCACACTCTTCTTCTATCGGGGGAAGCGGATTGACTAGTCGATGAATGCGCCTCTCCTGGTCGGGCCTCAGTGGTCTGCCAATAGCTATCTGAGGATTTAAATCAGCGAGGCTCTAGAGATAACCCATTACTCGTTGGGTCAAACGCTCTTGGGCGATGACATACTGGGCAAGGTTGGCCAGCACTGGGTCTCTCTCAATTCGTCCACCGAGAAAAGATGCTACTTCTACGGGTGCTGCACGACTCAGAATGTAATAATACCCTCATTCGCTGGCATAGGGCACCGCGAATCGAAGGCGAGCAAGCGCTTCGTACGCAGCAGCTTCTACGGCCATTTGCGGAGTCGGCATAGATTTCCCCACGAAGGAGACTTCCGTTGGGTCTTGGTTTGGGTTTGCGGGGGGGATGTGCACCACTGCCCAATATTTCGAGGTGGAAGGGGTGATCCTCGATTTGAGCAACTCGTACTAGGGTGGATGGGTAGAACTCACTGTACTGCAAGTAAAATCCCACAATATTTTAACAAACCTACCTGGGGTTGCATCTAGAGTTCTCAGATAAATACTAGGGCTCGGCATGGCAAAGAAATGGATGTGAGAGTTGTGCACGAGGAAAGGGATGCTTGGTAAGGTCACAAGGTGGCCTTTTATATAGCATCTGGGCTGGGACATTTATCGCTGTGATGGGTAACTAGCTTGTCGGTTCTGCTCTATGGGGTCGAGGTCAAAGCCACAGATATACATATCTCACAAAAGTGATGTATTACTGTGGGTGTCCTCGGGGGTGGTTTTTGGTAGCTACGCCCGGAATTAAAAATGCAATCGTACGCCAACATACTTATGCATGGCTATTATTTAAAATAGGGGTGCATAAGCAGATAGTATTTAATTATGGCGATACAAGATCACACAATTACAGGGCGTGGACATATTAAGAATCGGTACTACTCGAGTGACTTAGTCTACCTCATTTATATCTAAGCGGGCATGCCTCGTGGATGCCGAGGCTTCTCCACGGGTTTCACCGTCGGGGTTAGCTGGATGGGGTGAGGAGCTGCAGGGTCGGGGTAGCGATGATGACCATCGCGGGGGTTGTTGGCCACGATCCCGTTGGAGCATGTTCCCAAAAGGCGACTAAGCACTTCTGGGGACACCAAAGCATTTTGGTCGATGGTTGGGGCAGACCACAAGGACTCGATCGGCTGTCTGAACAGCACGACTGGGTTGTCGGTGTCGGGCTCATCTTCTCCTCTTGTTGGGGCTCGGCGAACCAGTTCTCCACGAGCTGCAATCACATCAAGGGTGATTTGATCGAATAGTTCCTCTAGTGCACTTACATAGTGCACCAGATGCAATAATGTAGGATCCTTCTCGTGATCTCCGTTGGCAACCTGGGGTGGCCTACCATACCCATCACGGCTGGGGTAGTAGTAGAACGAGCGACAGTTAACCCTGGGCGACAAGTGCCAGAGTTGAACTATAGCCTCTCGAGCAGCTAGTTGGATGGCTTGTGGCTCGAAGGAAGTTGTCCTTCCGGTAAACCTGTAGGGGCGTTCTGGCGATAGACCCCTACCATAGATGTGCACAGTGGCCCAGAATTGACGGCTCTCACCTCTCATGGGCCCTTGGTATATAACATACTCTGGGGGCTATTCTAATGCAGGCACGGTGGGTGAGGTTTGCTAGCACGGTCACAAAACCTCCAAGGTTGGTTGCTATGGTCTCATTGTGAACAATTGGTCTAAGCATTTTAGCTTGGTTTTGGCATAGAGGCTGTGCTGTGCTGGGTTGAGGCTAGTGTGCCCTTTTTATAAAAAAGGGGATGGAGTCTTCCTTCGCACGCTTGTGAAAGAGACAATTTAGGTATCGGTCACTGGCGCGTGATCGACAGGCTTAGGCTGATAGGTTGGGCGCCGACTGCCAAAAGGTGTCGGGGTCACTGTGTGCTATCTTACACGAGAAGCTTGGCCGGGGTTAGGTTAAGGTCTGGTGGGTTGATTTACCTAGGTTTATTAACCTGGCCAAGATAGGATTAGCCAATGGTCAGCCTGGCTTTGATACCAAGGTTGTCAGCACCGGATTTTCAGGGTATTAATTTTCCCAAAAAATGGTCCTTGTGCTCACCAGCCCCAGGATTACTGTTAGCTGATGAGACACCAACTTGATACAGAAACTCCAAGCCAAATAAAAAATGTGTAGTACACGGCCATTCTGGCCTATGAGTACAACAAATGGTTTCTAGTGGTTGACGGCGGAAGCGGTTTGTGGTCCATCAGTGTCTATGGGACTCCATTTCCCACAGGAACAGCTGACCTAGATAACTTCTATCTTCGCGAGACTGCTATCACCATTGCGTAAGTTCCGGGGCTGTCATCACAACGCTCCTCTCCATGCAAGGCATCTGGCCAAGACAATAGCCAGGGACAAGCCATACTTTGAATGTACTCGCAAACATTATGAACACAGGTATAATATAACAATTGACAATCCTGCTCTAAAATATTATATGATCTCACGTCAGTCACAAAATAAACACCCCTGATGCACGCAAGAAGGTTATTCATATACAACATGAATATGTAATAAGGGAGTAGAGATAGAATGCACCGATCGGGTGTCTGAAGCGACGCCTCGAAAGGATAATAATATAAAGCATGCCTCAGTCGGGCATCTAAGCGACACCACATAAAGGGCTTATAATGGAAATAAGTAGCAAACATGCCACAGTCAGGCGTCTGTGTGACACCACATAAAGGGCTTATAAAGGAAATAAGTAGCAAACATGCCATAGTCGGGCATCTGTGCGGCACCACATAAAGGGCTTATAGAGTAAGTAAATAACAAGCATGCCACAGTCGGGCGTCTCAGCGACACCACATAAAGGGCTTATAAAATAAATGAATAACAAGCATGCCACAGTCAGGCGTCTCCGCGACACCACATAAAGGGCCTATTTGAGAGTAGTCACAGTGAATATCCAGGAGGTAGAACCGTCCTAGGGATACCCAGTAATTCAAACAATGTAAATGGTTAGTCCATAATAATATTAATCATAGTCATCATGAGTCACAAGTCATGATCCATGTTCTGGTTTAGCAGCTTTTCCTCCGAAGACCGACACTAAGACCGACACTTGACCCATCCCAGACTGTAGTCCTTAACCATGGACACGGCTATTCGAATAAATATAATCTCTGCAGAGGGTGTACTCTTTACCCACGAGTAACGGATTCCTTTAGTCCATTGGGACTAATTCCATCTATGGTCTTTTAATTGAAAACACACCTGACCGCACACACCAGCCAAACTTACCGGTGCCTGGAATCACCCACGACACCCGTTAAGCAAAACTCTAAGTGGGGAGGCTACAACCTCGACTAGCATGGGATCACAAAATTTATAACGCGCACAAACTAGGGGAGCTACCCCCTCGGCTCCAACCAGAAACACCCATGCCCCCGGACCAGGTGGCATGCCTACCGGATGCAGCCGGTATCTTCCACCATGGCCTCTATGTACGGTGTGTGCTAGGAAGGGGTTGAAAACTTACTGAACCGTACCCTACCTATGGCAGGGACAAGTGGTAGTACGAAACAAGTATGGGGGTTACTGGAACAAGAATCGATCTCTGGTCGACTCAGGAGGTTAAAGCATTTCCTGCATGATAAGCATAAGAAATATATTTCACACCAATCAGATAGAATCACCAATCATCATACCTCACCATGCCTTACCAGACACAACCGTCTCGACGAAGAACTAGAGACAAGCTTGTGTCTACCCAAGACAGAGGCTTTCCCGGATTCCTTCCGGTAGGCATGAAAGGCATACGAGGGTGATTACTATCACAAACATATCAAATTCCAACAACACAGAATCATCAATATGCACTCATGAGTATGATCATGCATCACATAAAATAATGAATACTTCGTGTCAAGGTGGTGTTGTAACCGCATCAAACAACACACAACAATATTATGCCAGGGTTCAGAATGCTTGCCTTCAAGAGTATGCAAGTGTGGTGCACTTTTTTGAAAGTTGCCTTCTCTCTCCAAAAATCCTATTTAAGAAAATTTCAAATTAACACATAGTTTCAAAACAGTACAAAAAAGTTGTTTGGAAAATTTTCAAATAAATATGAAAATAAACTAGAAAAAATTTGAGAAACAACAGAAAAAGAATCAAATCAATTGGACTTATATTTAAAAGTTATAGCCAGTCAAAGTTTAGTCAAAATCTGTTTTTAATAAAAATCAAAAAAAGAAAACGGTTCGGCAGCACTTACGTTTTCCTCTAGCGAAGGTGTATTTGGTGGAATACGCTTCCACTTAAAACACGCTTCGGCTGGGTTGGGTCACTGACAGTGGGTCCATCGGGCCCACTGGTCAGGTTTGACTAGTCGCCCGCGCCTCCTTCCTCCTCTGTCCGAGCAGAGACGGAGCTCCGGCGATCGCTGTCGATGAACGGCGGCTCCCCACGGGATTCCGAGGGCAGGGATGGATCCACTGGTCCAGGGCGGTCCTCCTGGTGGTCGAGAGGGTCGTGGGGACAAAGGGGGTCGTCGGCGGCGAGCTCTGCGGCGGACGGCGGCTTCGGGAGGATTTGGGGGCTCGAGCTATGGTGACTCCCGATCGAAGCTGAGAGATTGGGCAGCTCTGCATGTAAGTGCATCTAGTGCCCCTTAGTAATTTTGGTGTATTGAAGACTTATAGGTTAAGGGACTAATGCGTTTGTGAGTGTACACTGGCCTATAAGTCTATGAGGAGTTTGATATTTACAGGAAAAGTCAACCCCTAAAAATAAATATCTTCGACTGAAGATTTTGATATTTCTGAAGACTTCCATGAAGATTTTTAAAGTGAAGAAATTGGTGTGTCCGTGAAGACTTGATATTCATGCGAGGAATATGAAGCTTGAAGACTTTCATTTTCATAGTTTTGTTTTTTCTCTTTCTTGAGTCATAGGAAACACCGTACTGTTAAAGGGGGTCGAGGAAATACTAAGGAAAAATTTCCATGTGATTCTCAACTCAAAATCCTACACCTACCAATCCCTTCGAGTGAAGCCATTGGAAATCTCATACAGTTCAGTCAATTTCTTCAGTGACAGAGACGAAGTTCTTCTGGTCTCTGAGGAATTTTTCCTGACTGAGGAGTTAGGAATTCACCAGTGCGGATTGCCTTACACAGTGAGGAACATGATAGCCCTAAGGATTTTGCTACTCAAAATTCCGACCGTTGATGTGCTATGCGCCAGCTGTCCCAAAATATCTATCCACCTAACGGTCATATCATTGAAGGGCATTTATGTCTTATCATGTCAGGCTGCTCCCTAGGCTATAAATAGCCGCCCCCTACAACCACTAGCTGGTTGGCTGCTCTGAGAGAAACTGACACTTGTCATTTGAGAGCAACCCATCCTCTGAGGACTTTGAGCGAAAATCATCAAGTGAGGAAAAACCAAAAACCCAAAACCCAAACACCTACAAACCCCAAGTGATTGAGCATCACTGAAGAGATTGATCATGCATGGATCCGACGCTTGTTACCTTTGAAGACTGTGCTTCGTCCAAACGGTTAGGCGTCATGGTCTAGAGCATCCAAGAGGAATTGTGGATCGCCTAGTGACCAAGTTTGTGAAGGTTTGGAAGTTGCCGGAAGACTTACCATGAGTGATTGGACGAGGTCTGTGTGACCTTAGTTCAAGGAGAATACAGTGAAGACTGGGTGTCCTGAGCTGCGTGTTCAGGACTGGGTGTCTGGGACTGTGTGTCCTCGAGTTTAAATACTCAGCCGCTCCAACCAGACGTACAACTGAGACAGCAGTTGGAACTGGTCTACCAAATCATTGTCTTCACCAAGCTTACTGGTTCTATTTCCTCAACTCTTTCATTTCCTCATAACTGTGTTGTGTGCTTGTTCATATCTGTGTTTGAAGACTTTCATTGAAGACTTTCTCAATTTCCTCAGTTCAATTTCTTCAGTCTGTTTGTCTTCATCTTGTGTTATCCCGTGATTACGTTTCCTATACTCTGTGCCTGTCTTCATTTCATCATGATGACTATGCTTGTATTCTGTTATGTTTACTTTTGAGTACTTATTCCGCCGCTATTAGTTCTTCGCTAAGGAATTTCCTCACCGGCAAATTCCTCAGTGAAGAATTTCATAAAAATCGCCTATTCACCCCCCTCTAGTCGATATAACGCCCTTTCTATTGGTATCAGAGCCAGGTACTCCCTTGTTCTATGTCATTTTGGTTTAACCGCCTGGAGTTTTAGTTATGTCGACCGCAGGTATGATCAAGGTCTCTGCTGGGTGTCCTACCTCCGATGGGACGGACTACCCCTGCTGGAAGAATAAGATGCGAATGCATCTTGAAGCAATTGATAACGATCTCTGGTATGTTGTGGAAAATGGTGTTCCCTCAGTCACACCTTCTCTGAATGCTGCTGATGTGAAGAGATTCAAGCAACTCGACTCTCAAGCGAAGAATATCATATGTGTCCATCTGAGCAAAGGAAAGTATGGCAAAGTGAGTGCTTTGGAGACAGTGAAGCTTATCTGGGACAGGTTGTCCAAAGTGAATGAAGGAGTCTCAACTCAGCGTGACTCTCGAGTTGATGTTCTTCGCAATCTCTTCAACCGCTTCAAAAGACTCGACAATGAAAATGTTCAACAAACCTTTGATCACCTCACTGACATCTCAAATGAGCTTCAAGCACTTGGTGCCACTGACATCACCGACCATGAGGTGGTGAAGAAATTACTGAGATCGCTTGATTCCTCATTTGACACTCTGGCGTTGATGATACAAGAACGTGCTAATTACAAGTCACTTGATCCCGCTGATATTCTCGAGAGGCTAAATACTCATGAGTTCCAACTTGCTGAAAAGAGAGATCTCTATGGTTCAAGCTATGGCAGATCACGTGCACTAAAGGCCAAGGCAGTATCTGAGTCCGAAGATGAAGACTCTGATAGCAGCCTTGGTGATCCTAAAGAACTGAGCCATGATTTAGCTCTGCTCGTGAAGAAGTTCCAAAAGTTCTCAAGGCGTGGTCACTTTGGAAGACCCTCAAGGAGCAATGATTCCTCATCAAGTGACTACAAGAGGAGGCTCTGCCACAAATGCAAGAAGCCTGGACTTTACATTCAAGACTGTCCTCAATGGGAAAAGGAATCAAATAAGAAGAAATACAAGGATTATAGTTCTGATGATGCGAAGAAAAAGAAGAAATCCTCAAAATCCTCATCATCAAAATCCTCAAAGCCTTCATATCACAAGAAGAGCAGCTCCAAGAAGGCCAGGGCATTCATTGGCAAGGAAATGGACTCTGAGGCTGAATCTGAAGAAAATGAGGAAGAGGAGTCATCTGAGGAGTCCGAATCCGGAGTGGCGAGCCTAGCTCTCGCTACTGCATTATTCAGCAAGTCTATCTTCAACACTGAAGAAAATAACCTCACCAACAAAGCTAATGAAGGGGATGATGACTACGCTCCCACCTACTGCTTCATGGCAAAGGGTGCCAAGGTACTCAAATATACCTCATCTGAATCAAGTGAGAGTGAATCTGATGAAAATCTTAAGCCCAGCTATTCTAAACTTGCTAAGATTGCTGTAAAACAACAAAGGGCTTTAGAAAAGGTTCAAAACATGCTAGACAAAAGTGATGATATGTTGGGTGAAGAAATGGATCGCACTAAAGCCCTGACTGAAAATCTTCAGAGATTTCAGACTAGGTTTGACAATCTTCAAAGTCATCATAACACTCTCTTATCCGATCATGAGAAGCTTTCTTATGAATTTCTTCAAAGAAAGCAAGACCTTGAGAAGCTAAGAGTGAGTTATGAAGATCTTCAGAAGGAGCGCGATTCATTACTTGCTCAACAAATCAGCGCTTCTCAGGAAGAATTTGTTCCTCCATGCTTGAAGTGCATTGAACGTGAATCTGCTAAATCTTCACCTGAATGTTCAAATGCTGCTAATGTTTCAAATTCTTCACATGCCTATGCTATCATTAATTCCTCATCTGAGGACATTGCTAGTATCACTAACGATGCAGGGTTGAAGGAATTGTACACGACAGGCATGTACAAAAGCCTCAAAGGGCATCAGGCTCTTTGTGATGTGCTTAAAAAGCATATCCTCAATAGGAACCCTAGGAAAGAGGGTATCGCCTTTGAGAGGAAACTCAATGCTGATGGTACATATTGGAAGCCTGAGCAGTACCCCAAAACTACATGGGTTGCTGCAAAGGGACCTCCAGTTGATCCATCTGACTTATCTAGATTTGCATGTGAATCTCCTCATTCTGATGATGATTCAATTGACTCCAACTATAAACTGTTCAAAAATCATAATGGTGAAGTATTTGCTAGATATATTGGCACTAACTGCAGGGACGGCTCCCCGATGAAGAAAATCTGGGTTCCCAAAAGATGCCTTGAAAATCTTCAGGTGAATGTCATCATGACGCCACCTGTGAAGAATAGGAACCCCAGATCAAATTCTTCATATGGACCAAATTCTTCATATGGATTCAAGTCCTCATATGGACCAAATTCCTCATATGGATCAAAGTCCTCACATGAACATCATCGTGCTAACCCGTCTGTTTCACAGGGAAGATCTAAGGATTATGGATATGTGCATTATTCTTCAAATCATTATGTCCATAAGTCCTCGAAGAATTTCTCTGCATACTCTTATGCTTACTCTAACCCCTCTTATGTGAAACGAAATGGACTGGCTTCTATGCCATCCTTCTCGTATGGAGCTCGCAGAATGATGAACTCTTTGCCACCCCTTCAGATGTGGGTGGTGAAGAAAAAGAACTAATCTCTTCTGCAGGGTCAGGTCTCCAGACGCACATAATCGTTTGAAGAATTTGCTGGAGATCTGAGCATGCCTGATAGGACGCAGGCTAATCATGAAGAAATGAACTTTCATTTCTCACGTCCTCATATTGCTTTATCAGTTCTTTTACTTGATGAAATTGATCTGATGAATTGATGTCATATTCTTCACTGATGAAGTATATGAGTTTGTAAGCTGCACTAATTCGTCTGCAGGATGATCAACCCAAAGCCACTGAGTGGGTCCTCGATAGTGGATGTACAAACCACATGACTGGTGACAAGAATCTATTGATGGATGCTCCGTTATCTCCGTCACATCTGAAGCATATCATCTTTGCTGACAAAGGCAAAAGTCAGGTATTGGGTCTAGGTAAGGTTGCGATTACAAAGGATCGACACATGGACAAAGTCATGCTTGTTGAGTCCTTAGGATACAACCTTATGTCTGTCTCAATGCTTTGTGATCTTGATATGGTTGTTGTCTTTGGAAAGTACCGTTGTGTTGTGGTTATGGAAGCTGACAATTCCAAAGTCTTCGAAGGCTTTAGGAGAGGAGACCTGTATATTGTTGATTTCTCTACAGGACCACAACCAGCTGTGTGCTTACTTGAAAAAGCTTCAGAAGGCTGGCTCTGGCATCGACGACTTGGTCATGCAGGCATGAGGAATTTGCACACGCTTGCGAAGAAGAAGCATGTCATTAGCATCGAGAATGTCAAATTCCTCTAGGATCACCTATGTAGAGCCTGTGAAGCTGGGAAGATGACGAAGGCCAAGCATCCAGCAAAGACTATCATCACCACCACTCGCCCATTTGTATTGCTTCACATGGATCTCTTTGGTCCTAATCGTTATTCTGCTATTTCAAATGAAGCATCTCAATATGGCTTTTGTTATTGTTGATGATTATTCTCGCTACACATGGGTACACCTTGTTACTTACAAACATGAAGTGCAGGAAGTCTTCAAACGATTTTCCTCGAGGGCTTCAACCAACTTTGGTGTGAAGATCAAGCACATCAGAAGTGACAATGGCACTAAGTTCAAGAATTCTGGTCTCGATGACTATCTTGATGAACTTGGTATTACTCATGAGTTATCTGCTCCTTACACACCTCAGCAGAATGGCGTCATGGAGCGCAAGAACAGGACTCTTGCTGAGATGGCTCGCTCTATGCTTGATGAATACAAAACGCCTCATCGTTTCTGGACTGAGGCAATTGGTACTGCGTGCCACATCATCAACAGAGTATATCTTCACAAATTCTTCAAAAAGACTGCCTATGAACTCCTCACTGATAAGAAACCCAATGTAAGTTATTTCAAAGTCTTCGGTGCTAAATGTTGGATTAGAGATCCTCATCACAACTCAAAATTTGCACCGAAAGCACATGAAGGTTTTATGCTTGGTTACGGTAAGGACTCGCACACCTACAGAGTCTTCAACAACGTTCTTCACAAAGTTGTTGAAACTGTAGATGTGCGGTTCGATGAAACTAATGGCTCGCAAAGAGAGCACCTACCTACTGTGATAGATGAACCAGCACCTGAGGAAACTATCAAGTTCAAGGCTACTGAGGATGTCATTCCTACTGAAGAATCTACTGAAGAATTCATTCCAGAACATGAAGAATGTCGGGCTAATGCACCTGAAGAAAATGCTGAACAAGGTGCTGAAGAAAACGCTGATCAAATTCTTCAACGACAACCAGCTCATCCTCGCATTGCAAAAGAAGTGCAAGTTGAAAAGATCATCAATGACATCAAAGCACCAGGTCCTCTCACACGCTCAAAAGCTTCACATTTTTCTAACTTTTGTGGGCACTATGCTTTTGTCTCTATTACAGAGCCCACTAAGGAAGATGAAGCATTTCTGGAGCCTGAGTGGATTCAGGCCATGCAAGAAGAATTACATCAGTTCGAGCTTAACAATGTCTGGGAACTAGTCAAACGTCCAGATCCTCGCAAGCACAATATCATCGGCACAAAGTGGATCTACCGCAACAAGCAAGATGAAAATGGCCTTGTGGTGAGGAATAAGGCACGGCTTGTAGCTCAAGGCTACACACAGGTTGAAGGAATTGATTTCGATGAAACTTTTGCACCTGTTGCTAGACTTGAGGCTATTCGCATATTACTTGCTTATGCTAACCATCATGATATCACTTTATATCAAATGGATGTGAAAAGTGCATTCCTCAATGGTAAGCTTGAGGAAGAAGTATGTGTTGCTCAACCCCTAGGTTTTGAAGATCCACAGAATCCTGACAAAGTCTGCAGACTCAACAAGGCCCTCTATGGCCTCAAGCAGGCCCCACGGGCTTGGTATGATACCTTGAAGGAACTCTTCATGAAGAAAGGCTTCAAACCCGGATGGGAGAGTTGAAATTCTTCTTAGGTCTTCAAATTCGTCAACAACGCAATGGCATATTCATATCTCAGGAGAAATACCTCAAGGATGTACTGAGGAAATTCGGCATGCAAGATTGCAAAGGCGTCAAAATTCCTATGCTCACAAATGGCCATCTGTGCACTGATGAAAATGGTATTGACTTCGATCATAAGGTATACCGCTCCATGATAGGTTCCTTATTGTACTTATGTGCATCTAGGCCAGATATAATGCTTAGTGTTTGCATGTGTGCCCAATTTCAAGCTACACCGAAGGAATCACACCATAAGGTTGTGAAGCATATTCTTCGATATCTAGTTCACACACCAACACTTGGATTATGGTACCCCAAGGGCTCGGCCTTTGATCTCATTGGATATTCTGACTCTGACTATGCTGGTGATCATGTGGACCGCAAGTCAACATCTGGTACATGTCATTTCCTCGGACGATCTTTGGTCTGTTGGTCCTCGAAGAAACAGAACTGCGTATCACTATCTACTGCTGAAGCTGAGTACATTGCCACTGGTTCTTGCTATGCCCAATTGCTATGGATGAAGCAACTGTAACACCCCGGATGTAACTTTCCATATTTGTATCCAACTCTTGCCGTTTCCGGTGTTAAGTTATATTTATTTTTCGGGTTCGGGTCTTGGTCTCCGTGTGTTGTTTTTCTTTTCTATGCATCTCTTATCATGTCATCACGTGCATTGCATTCGCATACATGTTCATCTCATGCATTCGAGCATTTTCCCCGTTGTCCGTTTTGCATTCCGGCGCTTCGTTCTCCTCCGGTGGCCATTTCTAGCTTTCTTTCGTGTGTGGGGATTAAACATTTCCGGATTGGACCGAGACTTGTCATGCGGCCTTGGTTTACTACCGGTAGACCGCCTGTCAAGTTTCGGGTCATTTGGACTTCGTTTGATACTCCAACGGTTAACCGAGGGACCGAAAAGGCCTCGTGTGTGTTGCAGCCCAACACCCCCCAAATTTGGCCCAAAACCCTCCAAACTCTGCTCCATGTCCTAGAGCGTTCGATCACGATCGCGTGGGCGAAAACCGCACCTCATTTGGACTCTCCTAGCTCCACTTATGCCTATATATACCCCCTCCAATTTCGGATCTCGTCTTCCTCCTCGAACCCTAGTTCTAAAAAAAACATCTCCGCGCCGAGCCGGACACGTCCGACCCGGCCGGACACCGCCGCCGCCCTCTCCCGAGCTGCCACGTGGCAGGCGCCGCCTCCCACCGCCGCCAGCCCGCGGAGCCCAAGTCGGGCCCCCGCGCGGCCCGATCCGGCCGCCGCCTCCTACTTCGTTCCCCGCCGCCCTCTCCAGCGCCGGTGGCCGGCGCCGCCGCAGGCCACCACCGCGCCGCCGCCCGGCCCGGCCGCTCCACGCCGACCCCGCCGCCTGCCGCTGCCGCCGCCCGCCGCCCCAGGCCGGCCCGGCCACGCCGCTCGCCGCCGCCTCCCGGCCCCGCCGACCGCCGCCGCCTCCCGGCCGCCTTCTCCACGCCAGCCGCCGGCGAGCGCCGGATCCGGCGAGCTTCGGTGAACAGTGCCGCGCTCAGATCCGATCCACTGCTACAGTAACCCTAGATCGGGGTTGACTTTTGCCCTCTTTGTTAATTTTTTTATGCCTACTTTGACTGCCCGTAACTTTGCATCCGTAGCACCGTTTTGGGCGTATAATATATCAAAATCTTCGTCTCGACATGTACATCATTTAATTCCATTGTATCACTTGCATTTGAGGTCATCTTGTTGCCCAAAATGCTGTTAGAAGGAGGCTTCGTGAGTTAAATTGCAGATCCGTTAGTTCATCATGCACTTTTGTCATTTTTGCCATGTTTAATCCGTGCATGATATGCATGTGCCCCTTTGGGATGAATTGTTAAGCATTTTGTATTCTTTCCAGAGGTGCCACCCATGCATTTTTAGGATGTGTGTGTTGTCTTGTGCAAGCTTGCGAAGAGAGGTACCTGAGATTGCTGATTTCAGGGACTTAGTGATTTTCACTAAGTCCGGGATATTTTAGTTCGTGATGCTATATGTCCAGCTTGTTTCCTAGTGATCCGTGCCTCTTTTGAGGATGATCAGTAAGGGAGTTTTGATATTTATGTTATGCTCTATCCATCCATGTCTTTGTTTGCATAGGTGGAGTGCTCTAGGTTGACTCAATCGAGCTCAACTTTTGCTTCGTTGTTAATCTGGGCAGATCGTCAACTTGTTTGCGATTTTGCCGATGCTACCGTTAGTGTTCCGTGCATGCTATGCCTTTGTTCTTGCCATGTGTATCTAGAATATTGTGCCTTCTTGCTGGTTATATGCTTGCCTTGCCATGACTTGCACCGTAGTGATTGCATCGAGCTCGTTTACATGCCTTCGTGAGTTATAATTTCAGCATGTCTCAGTTTTCACGAAGTCTGAAAACTGATTGTGTTCGAGCTATGTTCGTGAGCTCGGTAGAGTATTTTGTGAACCCTTTTGGCCCCAGGTCACTTTGGGTGTTTTGTTAAGCTTGTTGAGTATCTCCATGCCATGTTCTTACTTGTCATGTTCAGGTGATCTATAATGTTGTTTTGCTGCTCCAAAGAGAGCATCGTGATCTGAAATTTCAGGCTAGTGTTAATTTCACAAAGTCTGGAATCTGTTTTGCATTTGCGTTTTTGCCATGCTTGTTTGAACCTCTTATTGGATGAATTTGCCTATGGCTCAGTGCTAGTGTTTTGTTAAACATCTTGTGTACATCACTGCCATGCATTTTGTTTTCATGTTTGGTGGCTGTAGCATATTCATTTCGTTGCGTTTAGATGCCTACTTGCTGTAAATCGCAGACCGGTGTCATATCTTAAAACGCTTGCCATTTCCAAACCGTAACTCCGATTCCAATGATCTTTATATCGTTTTCAAGCGATTTCATCCCCTCTATCCAGTCGAACACTTGGTTTTCCAAGTTGAGGCCAGGTTCATGCATTTCCTGTCATATCTTGCATTTTGCATCCCGCATCGCATCCCGCATAGCATATCATCATTTCATCATATTGCTTGGTCTTGCACGTGGTTGATTGTATCCTTGTTGCTTGTTTGTATTGTTGGGTAGAGCCGGGAGACGAGTTCGCTACCGAGGAGCCCGTTGAGTTTGCTTGTGAGGATCCAGTCAGCTTTGACAACTGTGCAGGCAAGATGATCATACCCTCGAAATCACTACTATCTTTGCTATGCTAGTTTGCTCGCTCTTTTGCTTTGCCACTGCTACGATGCCTACCACTTTCTTGTCAGCCTCCCAATTGCATGATTGAACCTCTAACCTACCCTTGTCCTAGCAAACCGTTGATTGGCTATGTTACCGCTTTGCTCAGCCCCTCTTATAGCGTTGCTAGTTGCAGGTGAAGATTGGAGCCGTTCCTATTGGAACATCTTTTATTTGCTTGTTGGGATATCACTATATTGCTATGTTATCTTAATGCATCTATATACTTGGTAAAGGGTGGAAGGCTCGGCCTCTCGCCTAGTGTTTTGTTCCACTCTTGCCGCCCTAGTTTCCGTCATATCGGTGTTATGTTCCCGGATTTTTGCGTTCCTTACGCGGTTGGGTTATAATGGGAACCCCTTGATATTTCGCCTTGATTAAAGTTTTTCCAGCAATGCCCAACCTTGGTTTTACCATTTGCCACCTAGCCTTTTCTTTCCCTTGGGTTCTGCAGACTCAAGGGTCATCTTATTTTAACCCCCCCGGGCCAGTGCTCCTCTGAGTGTTGGTCCACCTGTCAGCTACCGGTGACCACCAGGGGCAACTCTGGGCTGGCCTACCCGTACCTAGGACAATCTGAGTGTGCCCTGAGAAAGAGATATGTGCAGCTCCTATCGGGATTTGTCGGCACATTCGGGCGGTGTTGCTGGTTTTGTTTTAACCTGTCGAAGTGTCTTGAATTACCGAGATACCGAGTCTGATCGGAACGTCTTGGGAGGAGGTCTTTTCCTTCGTTGACCGTGAGAGCTTGTCATGGGCTAAGTTGGGACTCCCCTGCAGGGATTGAACTTTTGAAAGCCGTGCCCGCGGTTATGGGCAGATGGGAATTTGTTAATGTCCGGTTGTAGATAACTTAAACCTTAATTAATTAAAACGAATCAACTGCGTGTGTTGCCGTGATGGCCTCTTCTCGGCGGAGTCCGGGAAGTGGACACGGTGTTGGAGTTATGCTTGCGCAGGTTGTTCCTCTAGTTTCTCGCTCGCGCCTTGCCTCCTCTTCTCGCTCTCTTTTGCGGATAAGTTAGCCACCACATATGCTAGTCGCTTGCTGCAGCTCCACATACTTGCCTTATCCTTCCTATAAGCTTAAATAGTTTTGATCGCGAGGGTGCGAGATTGCTGAGTCCCTGTGGCTCACAGATACTATAATTCCAGATGCAGGTCCAGGTGATTCCGCTCCAGGTGACGAGTACGAGCTCAAGTGGGAGTTCGACGAAGACTCTCAGCGTTATTATGTTTCCTTTCCCGACGATCAGTAGTGGTGCCTAGTTGGGGTTATCGATTCAGGGCCTTGTCGCATGTTGGGTTCTTTTCCATTTTGGCGCCGTAGTCGGGCCATGAGTGTTTGCTTGATGGATGTTATTTATGTACTTTGATGTGACGTGGCGAGTGTAAGCCAACTATGTACCTCCCCTTTATTTTATTTATGTACATGGGATGTGTGATGATTTCCTGACTTGCGACATTGCTTTCAATGCGGTTATGCCTCTAAGTCGTGCCTCGACACGTGGGAGATATAGCCGCATCGAGGGCGTTACAAGTTGGTATCAGAGCCTTCCCCGACCTTAGGAGCCCCATTGCTTGATCGTTTTTAGAAGCCGAGTTATGTCTAGAAAAAAAATGTTTTGAGTCACTTAGGAATTATATATCGGAGAGTTAGGAATTCTTTTTACTTCCCAGTCTCCTCATCACTCTGGTAAGGCATCCTGACGTAGAGTTTTGACTCTTCTCTTCTCAAATTTCACTAAAAAAATTTTTTAGGATCACGCGAGTATCTTGGTTTTGTTCCGATGGTTTTGTGACGAGAACATTGTTCTTGGTGCCTCCTGTCTTTAGGGGTTGTGGCAGTGTCCCGGGGAGTTGAGCTCCGAGGTGTTGTCGTCACAATTTTATCGTTGCAATTCTGGTATACTTGAGATATGTGCGCGACATCGAAAATCTCCTTTATGCAGTTCGTTGGTGAGATAACCTCGACGCCACCCAGTACTGGGGCGGGAGTTCGGGAGTATCGCCATAACTTGTATAACGGATGCTTTTCGAAGGTTGAGATAGATGGTTTCCGAAGATTTCTTAGTTATGTGTTGAAGGATGGATACAGCTGGATGTAGGATTTGCTAGCTTGGGTGAGATATTATGCTTCCCCTGTATCCCCAACACCTGATTGCATAACCGGGAAAATTTCGGGAATTTCATAGGTGGGAATTCAAGTAGCCTTAGGATATCTTTCCGACAGATGTATGATATGAAATTGGGGTTCGACGTCTAGTGGTTCGCCTATTCACGGTCGATTTTACAGTGGTCTCGTTGTGTCTTAAAGAGTCCTTGGCTATGCTGACTCGGGGACGCTTCGTATGTCATGTGCACTGCCTTGTACATGATGGTGCTGTACGATCGAGCCCGTGTAGGTCCCACCACGAAAAACTTCGGACGAAATTTCTATCATGTATTGTTCCGGCTTATTCCGCAAGCCAACCCTTGGTTTTATTTCGAGTTGTGGCATTCGTTTTGCTTCGACGTCATATGTTGATTCCATTCATCGTTGTTGTACCCCTTCTACCTGATTCTTCGTGGCTTCGCAATTTAGGAATATGTGACCACTTCAAGAGAAATGCATTCATTCATTTTGTTCAGATGTGAAGATTATATGTTGCAATTTTCATTCCGTTGGACTCAGCTTCAATATTTATCTGTCATGTGCTAATGGTGGTCAACCTCTTCAGGATGGCTCCTCCAACGCGCACGACTCCGAATCCTGATCCGCCACCACCTCCACCTCCTCCAGAGGCATGGCAAGCTGTGATGGCCGCAACCAATGCAAACACTCAGCTGATCATGCAAATTCTCCAAGAGCGCAATCAAGGCAGTCAAGGGAATCAAGGCAGCAATCAGGGTCACTTTGCTACACTCAACCAGTTCCTTGCTAACGGGCCAAAGACTTTCAGTAATTGTGTTGAGGCAACCGATGCTGATGATTGGCTTGTGGATCTGTGTAAGCATTTCGAGTGCAGAAACGTCAGGCATGAAGATTTCGTCAAGTTCGCTTCTTTCCAACTCAAAGATCAGGCTGCAGAGTGGTTCCAGCAGTACAAAGATTCCAGAGGTGGACGTTTGATCACTTGGGATGATTTCCGTCAAGATTTCCGCGCTCATCACATTTCGCAGAGCGTGGTTGAAAGCAAGCGTGAGGAATTCCACAATCTGAAGCAAGGCTCTTTGTCTGTCTATGACTACAACAAATTGTTCCAGAAGCTTGCCCGTTTTGCCAAGCAGGATGTTCCTGATGAGAAGAGCATGATCTATCAGTTCAGGGGTGGTCTTCATGAGGAAATTCAGCTCGCTCTTGTCCTCTTTGAGCCGTTGAGATACGATGAGTTCTACAACATGGCACTGAAGCAAGAGGCTGCTCAGTTGAGGTGTGATGCTTCCAGGAAGTGAGTCAGAGATGTTACTCCTTCTTCCTCTACTCAAGTGGCCAAGCAGCAGAAGTATTGGCTTCCTCCTCCTTCGTTCCGTCAGCCGTATCAGCAGAAGAGCAAAGGTGGCAGTGGTTCTTCCCACCCACCCAACCCAGGCTTTCAGAACAAGACTTCGTCTCAAGCTCCAAAACCGAGTGCTCCGTATCACCGTCCGCTTTCAGAGGTCACGTGCAACAAGTGCCAACAGAAGGGTCACTATGCCAACAAGTGTTTCAACCAGAGGCGTCTTCCTCCTCCGCCGCCTGTGAGATCGGCAAGTACAGCTATGGTCAAGCATAACCCTAAGCACGCCAAGGTCAATTTGATGAATGCAGCTCAGGCAGAGGACTCATCAGATGTGATCATGGGTAACCTTCCTGTTAATGATATTCCTGCAAAAGTTCTTTTTGACACTGGTGCATCGCATTGCTTCATCTCGAGACCTTTTACTAATAGGCATGAATTGGTTTCACAAGTCTTGCCTAGTCCTTTAGCAGTTGTCTCTCCCGGCAAGCGCATGCAGGCTAACTCCATCGTTCCGGATGTTTCTATCACGATGGGCGAGTTCAAGTTTCTTGCTTCTCCTACGGTTCTCGGTGACTCGGATATTGATCTTATTCTCGGGATGGACTGGCTCTCTAAGCATAAAGCTCAGCTTGATTGTGCAGCCAGGCAGATTCAACTGACTCATTCGTCTGAGGATGTCATTGTCTTTGCCGCTCGGGATAATACCATCCGGTTGTTTTCTCTCAATGAGAAGGGTGAATTGGATGCCATCTCTCAAATTCCTGTCATTTGCGAATATCAAGACGTTTTTCCAGAAGAACTCCCAGGGATGCCTCCAAACCGGCCGGTTGAATTTGTTATTGAACTTGAGCCCGGTACGGAACCTGTATGCAAACGTCCCTACAAGCTCGGCCCCGAAGAGCTGAAGGAGTTGAAGAAACCCTAGCGCCGCCACTACTTCATCACCGCCGGTGAGGAAGAGCTTCACTGCCTCGACCTCGTCGTCGACGGACTCGCGCCGACCGTGGAAATCTTCACTCCGCCACCGCCGTAGCCGTCTTCCTCCACCAAGTTAGGGCGTGGAAGATCTGCACCGACGAACTTCACATCTCCTCACTCCAGTTCGTCATGTTCTTTGTCTAGGGTAATTAAAAGTTACTTTTACTACCCTCGTTGATTCGAATGATTATCTTCAAAATCTTCAAAGGTGTTTTTCTTCATAGATTCACACACTAAAACACCTCACATATTATCCGTTCTTGATTCATTTCTCTAAGCCATGATTTTCTTCAAGATTCCTCAAATGTGTAAATTTTTAATCTACACATCTCTGGAACCTAATACAAAGAACACTTAGTGAAATTCTTCAAGACTCATCTGGTCAAATTCCTCAAACTTGTTCTTTTTACAAAACCTTCTGAGAACGCATATGACCTCTCCAAATTCCTCGCAACTTACTCTGTTCACAGGTACTCATGTTAGCTGCTGAATCACTAGCTTCTCATCAACTTAACTCATTTGCAGCGTTCCTCAAAGAAAAGTTGCATTCTTCTTTAGAGAATTCAATTGTTCAAATTCATCTTTTTACAAAACCTTCTGAGAACGCATATGACCTCTCCAAATTCCTCGCAACTTACTCTATTCACAGGTACTCATGTTAGCTGCTGAATCACTAGGTTCTCATCAACTTAACTCATTTGCAGCGTTCCTCGAAGAAAAGTTGCATTCTTCTTTAGAGAATTCAATTGTTCAAATTCATCAACTGAATAAAATGGTTGATGGTAAAAGGCCACAGAAAGGAGGAAAGAAGCCAGAGGTCATGACTGCCTTTGAAATCCCTGAGGACATATACAAAGATTACTGCACCCCTTATGAGGCCACTCATGGCAAGGAAACCAAGAATGAGCGTAAGGTGCGCATACAGAGGATAGAAAGGAGATGGGCAAGAGAGTGGAGGGAGTACAGATATGTCACTCCTAAGTACATGAAGAAATTCGCACTCAATCCTCCATGCCCAAGTGCTCCATTGGCACCTGGCCAAATCGCTGATCCCACCAGCCTCAAGCGCGGTGAGGACTATCCTAATGAATGGGCCAAGCGCCAAGACAAGCTGGCTAAGCAAGCCAGAGAAGCAGTGAGGAAATTTAATAAAGACTCTGCTGAGGCCTTTGCTGTCAAGGCAAAGAAGGCTATGTCAAAGAAGCATGCGCGCAAGCCAAGTGCTTCACCAACAATGCCCTCAAGGCCAAGTTCCTCAGCAATGCCCTCACGGCCAGAATCCTCAAAGCCCTCACGGCAAATTCCTCATGCTGCTCCTGTTCCTCCAAAGTCCTCAGCTCCTCCGCCAAAGCCTTCAGCTGTTCCGACTAAATCCTCAGCACCTGTGCATCTCACCTCGTGCCAAAGGACTGCTGGCATCTCCATTGCCTCAGGTGTCTCAGCTAGTTCCTCACCTGCACCAAGTTCCTCAGCTGGCCCCTCACTGCTGAAGACAAAGGCCATTGCTGGACGAGGTCCTCGCCCAAGTCCTCAAAAGAAGCAAGTCGCTTTCCAAGTGCCGTCTGATGAAGACGAAGCTGATGATGATGAACTTGCAGAAATCATCAGAGACAGGCAAGTCAGGGCCACTAGAGCCAAAGGATCAGAGGTGCCACTGCTTTTGGATCCCGAGCTGATCCTCGACTACATTGATGATTGGCACAAGGACCCCAACACTCCCTTGCCTGACTTCAAGCTGACTCCTGGCCAGAGTCACATGTTGACCCACTTCATTCAAGAAGAAAAGTGGAAATTTGAGAAGGCCAGGCAGATCAAGAATGCGCAGTACGAGAAAGAGCGCTATCTGAAGAAAAATGTTGTCTCTATGACAACTGAAGAACTTGTCACTATTCAGAATGAGATTAAGAAACTCAGTGATGACTTTGACGCATATCGCGCTGATTGGCTTGGAGCCAAGGTCTGTTTTGTGAAACTTGCGGATAACTTCACTTCCAATGTTGCAGCCCCAACGCAACAGGAAATTCCTCAGGCTGAAGCATCTGCTTAGCCTACTAAAGAAAATGCCGGCACCGCTGATGACAATCAGGCTGCTGAAGATAATGTGAGTTCCAGGGCTGATGACTGCATTCCAGCCGCTGAAGAAATTGCCTGGGCACCCACTAGGGGTGTGCCTGAAGAAACTGAAGAACTCGGGGCAACTACATCAGTTGTGCCTGAAGAAAATCAACCAGATTCCTTAGCTGCTCCTGCACCAACTTCATCTCCAATCCTTCCATCTGCATCAGATGTGAAGAAGACTAAGGTTGCAGAGTGTGCTGCAGTGAAGAAAAGGAAAGCATCAGTTGCTTCAGATTCTTCAGCTCCGAAGAAAATGAAGCCTATGACAAGTTCATTTGCAAATCCAATTGATGTTGTTCCCATCTCAACCAGGCCATCAAAGGACCTTGTTCCTTCTGATGAAGAATATGTGATTCCCAGCGGATCTGATGAAGAAACTCCTTCTGCTGCTTTGTCTGAACCGTTGGATGAAGAAATTGAAGTGGATGCAATCCTTTCAACACCTATCATCTCCTCGCCTATGCCTCAATTCACAGCTGAAGAGGCTGGCGTTGAAGAAATGGAAGATGAAGAGGTGGACATTGGCTGCTCCACACCCGTAATCAGTGATGAATTCTGGGAAAGTCAGCATCCAAACTCTCCAATGTTCACCCCTCTACAGCAAATTCCTCAGTCCCCCACACAAACTGCTCACATGGGCTCTGAAGAAACTCATCCCACTGCATCTGAACATGAGGAAATTCCAGCCACTAGCGCTGAAGAAACTGCTGCTGAACAACCAACGACGCAGACTGCCACTGAGGAGGAACCAAAAATTCCTCAGCCTGAAGAACCTGTGATTGAGATTCCTGAGGTCGTGATGCAACTCACTGACACTCCTCTGCCGAAGCCAAAGGACCCATTCTCACGCAAGCAAAAGTTCAAGGCTGATGATTTCTTCGGCGAGCCCGTATTCTTCGAAGATTACAACCCATATGACTCTGCTCGCATTAGGAAGAGGCGTTTCCGGACTGCTAGTCAAGCCAATTTCTATTCCTTGGTGCTGTTCAACAAGGAGAAGATCTTCTACCATGAGCATATTCCTCACGTGGATATGGAATATCTGTCGTGCTTCGCACCAGTCCTAAGTGTTCTTGATGATGCTGGACTGCTAAACTTTTGCTCTGACATCTACGATTGGAATGAAGAACCGATTCTTCAATTCTATGCAACGCTGCACATCACCGGAGATGCTGAAGATGTGAATTCATGGGTGCTGGACTGGATGTCTGAAAACACTCACTACACTGCACCAGCCTCTGAATTGCTTCGTGCTCTACCACTCAGTCCTCCCCTTGAAGAAGCTCGCTGCATCTACAGTGGACCTAAGCTCACACATCATTACATGCAGGTGCTGATGAAACCTTTGAAGCCAGGTCAAGCACCAAGAACCAAATTCCTCGTGAAGGAATTGCTATACGTGCCCAGAACTGTCTATCATATTCTTACGAGGACAATCAGTCCCATCAAAGGCCACGACTCATCTGATGAGGAAATTGTTGGCATCATGAAGAATCTGGTATTCAACATCGTTCATGGCATTCCTGTCAATTATCACGATTTCTTCATGAGGACTATGGCCAATGTTGCACTGTCTCCGTTTGAGCTGAAGCCTTATGCACCTTAGATTATGAGATTCCTCAGGACAAGGTCTTCACTCAACTACAAAGCTGATTTCCAGAATCACCTTAGCTACTTGCCCCCAATTGAAGTCCTCAAGCAGACATATTCCTCAATTGATGGAAAGGGCAAGGCACCAGCTGTAATAGATGAAGGCATACGTCCATTGGATGGTCAGTTTCGCAAAGCTGCATCTTATTCCACCAATGATGAGTCTGCCACACATGACTCTGCCAATGCACCCAAGTCCACTCCTCAAGCCACTGCTCCGCGCGTGATGACTGACCGTGAACTTCTGCTTAGTCTTCACCAGAAGGTGGATCGAAATCACAAATGGGTTAAGCGTCAGTTTGGTTCACTTCTTCACAACATGACTGCCACACACAATGAAGTGAAGAAAAATCACTACTACCTCCATCAAGTCTTCGGTCGCACCTGGGCAATCCTGTCACATCTGTATGGTGAAGAAGATCTGAAGAACATGGGTCTCAAAGAAGATTTTGACTGGTCTGCACCTCCACCGAAGAAATTCAAGAAGGTCAAGGTTCCTTCTCTGGTGGCCAGCTCATATTCTTCATCACGCGACACTGATGAACATGAAGATTTGGACGACACTGCGGCAGGCCCTACATCAACAAACGACCCCAACAACGTTGTCGCTCCTTCATCAACATGATTATCTTCAGGGGCGTTAGTCCTCATATTCGATCCTTTTGGTCAATCAATGACAAAGGAATATGAGTAAGTCTTCAAGCAGGTCTACTATATAGGCGTTTTTTTAAGTTACAACTCTCGTTCTTCTGAAACTTTATTGGATCGAGTTGTAATCTTAAACCCGATGGTGCTCTGATACTTTTGATGCACTGTGCTTTGATACTTTTGATGCACTATTCTACATGCTTATTCCTCGTTAATATTACTACACGCATGCTGAATTTCATCAGGCACCATATTTCATCATGCATTTCAACTTCTTCATATTATATGTTAAATGCGTGTATGAATTACAAGATATAGGGGGAGATCTCCATGATTCAACTCTTCAAGTGTCCATTGCTTCAAAAGTAAATTCCTCACTATGCACATCTTTAGGGCGAGTTCTTCTATATCTTGCAATCAAATTCCTCAATATCAGTAGTTACACTTCATATGTTTATCCCCGTTGAAAACTTAACCTATATTGTCATCAATCACCAAAAAGGGGGAGATTGTAAGTGCATCTAGCGCCCCTTAGTGATTTTGGTGTATTGAAGACTTATAGGTTAAGGGACTAATGCGTTTGTGAGTGTACACAGGCCTATAAGTCTATGAGGAGTTTGATATTTACAGGAAAAGTCGACCCCTAAAAATAAATATCTTCGACTGAAGATTTTGATATTTCTAAAGACTTCCATGAAGATTTTGAAAGTGAAGAAATTGGTGTGTCCGTGAAGACTTGATATTCATGCAAGGAATATGAAGCTTGAAGACTTTCATTTTCATAGTTTTGTTTTTTCTCTTTCTTGAGTCATAGGAAACACCGTACTGTTAAAGGGGGTCGAGGAAATACTAAGGAAAAATTTCCATGTGATTCTCAACTCAAAATCCTACACCTACCAATCCCTTCGAGTGAAGCCATTGGAAATCTCATACAGTTCAGTCAATTTCTTCAGTGACAGAGACGAAGTTCTTCTGGTCTCTGAGGAATTTTTCCTGACTGAGGAGTTAGGAATTCACCAGTGCGGATTGCCTACACAGTGAGGAACATGATAGCCCTGAGGATTTTGCTACTCAAAATTCCGACCGTTGATGTGCTATGCGCCAGCTGTCCCAAAATATCTATCCACCTAACGGTCATATCATTGAAGGGCATTTATGTCTTATCATGTCGGGCTGCTCCCTAGGCTATAAATAGCCGCCCCCTACAACCACTAGCTAGTTGGCTGCTCTGAGAGAAACTGACACTTGTCATTTGAGAGCAACCCATCCTTTGAGGACTTTGAGCGAAAATCATCAAGTGAGGAAAAACCAAAAACCCAAAACCCAAACACCTACAAACCCCAAGTGATTGAGCATCACTGAAGAGATTGATCATGCATGGATCCGACGCTTGTTACCTTTGTAGACTGTGCTTCGTCCAAACGGTTAGGCATCATGGTCTAGAGCATCCAAGAGGAATTGTGGATCGCCTAGTGACCAAGTTTGTGAAGGTTTGGAAGTTGCCGGAAGACTTACCATGAGTGATTGGACGAGGTCTGTGTGACCTTAGTTCAAGGAGAATACAGTGAAGACTGGGTGTCCTGAGCTGCGTGTTCAGGACTGGGTGTCTGGGACTGTGTGTCCTCGAGTTTAAATACTCAGCCGCTCCAACCAGACGTACAACTGAGACAGCAGTTGGAACTGGTCTACCAAATCATTGTCTTCACCAAGCTTACTGGTTCTATTTCCTCAACTCTTTCATTTCCTCATAACTGTGTTGTGTGCTTGTTCATATCTGTGTTTGAAGACTTTCATTGAAGACTTTCTCAATTTCCTCAGTTCAATTTCTTCAGTCTGTTTGTCTTCATCTTGTGTTATCCCGTGATTACGTTTCCTATACTCTGTGCCTGTCTTCATTTCATCATGATGACTATGCTTGTATTCTGTTATGTTTACTTTTGAGTACTTATTCCGCCGCTATTAGTTCTTCGCTAAGGAATTTCCTCACCGGCAAATTCCTTAGTGAAGAATTTCATAAAAATCGCCTATTCACCCCCCTCTAGTCGATATAACGCCCTTTCTATTGGTATCAGAGCCAGGTACTCCCTTGTTCTATGTCATTTTGGTTTAACCGCCTGGAGTTTTAGTTATGTCGACCGCAGGTATGATCAAGGTCTCTGCTGGGTGTCCTACCTCCGATGGGACGGACTACCCCTGCTGGAAGAATAAGATGCGAATGCATCTTGAAGCAATTGATAACGATCTCTGGTATGTTGTGGAAAATGGTGTTCCCTCAGTCACACCTTCTCTGAATGCTGCTGATGTGAAGAGATTCAAGCAACTCGACTCTCAAGCGAAGAATATCATATGTGTCCATCTGAGCAAAGGAAAGTATGGCAAAGTGAGTGCTTTGGAGACAGTGAAGCTTATCTGGGACAGGTTGTCCAAAGTGAATGAAGGAGTCTCAACTCAGCGTGACTCTCGAGTTGATGTTCTTCGCAATCTCTTCAACCGCTTCAAAAGACTCGACAATGAAAATGTTCAACAAACCTTTGATCACCTCACTGACATCTCAAATGAGCTTCAAGCACTTGGTGCCACTGACATCACCGACCATGAGGTGGTGAAGAAATTACTGAGATCGCTTGATTCCTCATTTGACACTCTGGCGTTGATGATACAAGAACGTGCTAATTACAAGTCACTTGATCCCGCTGATATTCTCGAGAGGCTAAATACTCATGAGTTCCAACTTGCTGAAAAGAGAGATCTCTATGGTTCAAGCTATGGCAGATCACGTGCACTAAAGGCCAAGGCAGTATCTGAGTCCGAAGATGAAGACTCTGATAGCAGCCTTGGTGATCCTAAAGAACTGAGCCATGATTTAGCTCTGCTCGTGAAGAAGTTCCAAAAGTTCTCAAGGCGTGGTCACTTTGGAAGACCCTCAAGGAGCAATGATTCCTCATCAAGTGACTACAAGAGGAGGCTCTGCCACAAATGCAAGAAGCCTGGACTTTACATTCAAGACTGTCCTCAATGGGAAAAGGAATCAAATAAGAAGAAATACAAGGATTATAGTTCTGATGATGCGAAGAAAAAGAAGAAATCCTCAAATCCTCATCATCAAAATCCTCAAAGCCTTCATATCACAAGAAGAGCAGCTCCAAGAAGGCCAGGGCATTCATTGGCAAGGAAATGGACTCTGAGGCTGAATCTGAAGAAAATGAGGAAGAGGAGTCATCTGAGGAGTCCGAATCCGGAGTGGCGAGCCTAGCTCTCGCTACTGCATTATTCAGCAAGTCTATCTTCAACACTGAAGAAAATAACCTCACCAACAAAGCTAATGAAGGGGATGATGACTACGCTCCCACCTACTGCTTCATGGCAAAGGGTGCCAAGGTACTCAAATATACCTCATCTGAATCAAGTGAGAATGAATCTGATGAAAATCTTAAGCCCAGCTATTCTAAACTTGCTAAGATTGCTGTAAAACAACAAAGGGCTTTAGAAAAGGTTCAAAACATGCTAGACAAAAGTGATGATATGTTGGGTGAAGAAATGGATCGCACTAAACCCCTGACTGAAAATCTTCAGAGATTTCAGACTAGGTTTGAAAATCTTCAAAGTCATCATAACACTCTCTTATCCGATCATGAGAAGCTTTCTTATGAATTTCTTCAAAGAAAGCAAGACCTTGAGAATCTCATACAGTTCCATCAATTTCTTCAGTGACAGAGACGAAGTTCTTCTGGTCTCTGAGGAATTTGTCCTGACTGAGGAGTTAGCAATTCGCCAGTGCGGATTGCCTACATAGTGAGGAACATGATAGCCCTGAGGATTTTGCTACTCAAAATTCCGACCGTTGCTGTGCTATGCACCAGCTGTCCCAAAATATCTATCCACCTAACGGTCATATCATTGAAGGGCATTTATGTCTTATCATGTCGAGCTGCTCCCTAGGCTATAAATAGCCGCCCCCTACAACCACTAGCTGGTTGGCTGCTCTGAGAGACACTGACACTTGTCATTTGAGAGCAACCCATCCTCTGAGGACTTTGAGCGAAAATCATCAAGTGAAGAAAAACCAAAAATCCAAAACCCAAACACCTACAAACCCCAAGTGATTGAGCATCACTGAAGAGATTGATCCTGCGTGGATTCGATGCTTGATACCTTTGAAGACTGTGCTTCTTCCAGACGATTAGGCGTCATGGTCTAGAGCATCCAAGAGGAATTGTGGATCGCCAAGTGACCAAGTTTGTGAAGGTTTGGAAGTCGCCTGAAGACTTACCGCGAGTGATTGGACGAGGTCTGTGTGACTTTAGTTCATGGAGAGTACGGTGAGGACTGGGTGTCCTGAGCTGCGTGTTCAGGAATGGGTGTCCGGGACTGTGTGTCCTCGAGATTAAATACTCAGCCGCTCCAACCAGACGTACACTGAGACAGCAGTTGGAACTGGTCTACCAAATCATTGTCTTCACCAAGCTTACTGGTTCTATTTCCTCAACTCTTTCATTTCCTCTTAACCGTGTTGTGTGCTTGTTCATATCTGTGTTTGAAGACTTTGACTGGAGACTTTCTCAATTTCTTCAATTCAATTTCTTCAGTCTATTCGTCTTCATCCTGTGTTATCCTGTGATTACGTTTCCTGTACTCTATGCCTGTCTTCATTTCATCATGATGACTATGCTTGTATTCTGTTATGTTTACTTTTGAGTACTTATTCCGCTGCTAGTAGTTCTTCGCTAAGGAATTTCCTCACCGGCAAATTCCTCAGTGAAGAATTTCATAAAAATCGCCTATTCACCCCCCTCTAGTCGATATAACGCCCTTTCACCGCACGGTCGAGGGGAGTCGGATGGTGGAACTGGATGGAGTGGGGAGGCTCTGCTTGCGATGCACGGCACCGGAGCGTGGCTGCGGCCGAACTGGCCGGAGAGGGGGAAGAAGGCCTCCCCCCGTCGATTGCTGGCTGTGGGGCTCTAGAGGGATGGCCTGAGGTCGCCTGAAGGTCTGGACGGGCTCGGGGGCTCCTTTTATAGGTGGTCGAGGTCGGTTCTGCGGCGGCCGGGGATAAGATCGACGGTGAGCTGCTACTATGGCCGTAGACGACATGGTGATGCAGGGGGTGGCTTAGAGGGGCGACTGGATGAGCTCGAGCTGTTCAAGGGTGAGCTGGCGCGCGGCTGTGGCTCGGGCGGCGCCGTCCATGGCAAAGGCTAGCGGAGCGGCGGTGGCGACTTGAGGTGGTGGCGCTGTGGGGTGTCAGAAGGTGGCCAGGGCGGCTCTGCGATGAGGGAGGGGTCGGGGCGCGATGGTTGTGAGCGGGTATGGATCAGAACGGGCGCGGGGAGGCGGCAGCGCGACGCGGCGACTCGGGCGCACGCACGTGCAAAACGCGCGCTCTGGCCGTGCCTAGAGCACGCCCGCGAGGTGCTCGGCAAAATGCCAATGCCTGCCAGGGGGCTCTAATCCACATGAGGTTTAGCAGGGTGGTGCTATAGACTAAGTTAGAGCCATGAGACATGTTGTTTAGGCAAAGCAAGCAGGTTCAAAATGCAAACTAGGTTTCATGCCAATTCTGTTCATGAACTCAAGGTGTTCGACAGAATGCTATGGTCATCTAGGCATCTCTTGGGGTAGCCAAAAACTCCAGATCATAGTCTCTTTAGATGATAAAGATGGTGGCAAGGTTAGTTTGACAAAAACAAAAACTCCCTATTGCAAGTTTTTGAGAAAACCAAATCTGGACAGAAAATAAAGGCTATTATTTCATGGACCAAAAATACTCCAATGGGTCCAATATCCTGGACTTAAGGGTTTGGTAGGGTGGACTATAAGCAGGAAAGATCTCATGGGCACTAGAGCAAAACAAAATAGGGTTGCAGTAGAAAATACCAAACTGGACCAGGGAGCAAAAGAGGATGATTTGCTCAAATTTTTCAAAGAACTCCAATGGGTTTTTGCATAAACTTGAATTATATACTCCTACTAACATCTCCCAACTTTGGTGGAATTTATAAAGAAATATTTAAATAGGTTGTAGTGCAAATTACAAACTGGACCAAATTTGAAAACTTGGGGTAGGGCTCAAATTTCCAAATGACTAAAAGAGATTTTTGCATAAAAGTGATGTGGGAACATCACATGAAATCTACAAATTTTGGTGGGGATTTTAAAGGAGTATTTGAAAGGGTTGTAGTGCAAATGGAACTCTAAATGAACTTATGAAAAACCATTTTTAAAGGAATAAAGCTCAGGAAAAATAATTGTAGAAATAATTTTACTGATTAAAAGAAATGGTCTTGGAAAGATATACAAGTCAACCAATATTTTTGAAGAGTTTTTACTTGGGGTGAAAACTCCACAATTTAGGAGAAAAGAGTGGTTCTGAGTTAAAAGAAAATCCAGAAAATAAAAATTTAATTTACCAAGGCAAAATTTTAATTAATAAATCATGGTTAATTTTTTGGGGTGCTACACTAAGCGTCTCTCACGAGCAAAACATGATCAGCACCAAGACACCATGGGTGTTAGAATCATTACTGTGTAATCTAAATTATTGACTCTAGTGAAAGTGGGAGACTGAAGGAAATATGCCCTAGAGGCAATAATAAAGTTGTTATTTACATTTCCTTATATCATGATAAATGTTTATTATTCATGCTAGAATTGTATTAACGGAAAACTTAGTACATGTGTGAATACATGGGCAAAACAGAGTGTCACTAGTTTGCCTCTACTTGACTAGCTCATTGAATCAATGATGGTTATGTTTCCTAACCATAGACATAAGTTGTCATTTGATTAACAGGATCACATCATTAGAGAATGATGTGATTGACTTGACCCATCCGTTAGCTTAGCACGATGATCGTTTAGTTTGTTGCTATTGCTTTCTTCATAACTTATACATGTTCCTATGACTATGAGATTATGCAACTCCCAAATACCGAAGGAACACTTTGTGTGCTACGAAACATCACAACGTAACTGGGTGATTATAAAGGTGCTCTACAGGTGTCTCCGATGGTACTTGTTGAGTTGGCATAGATCGAGATTACGATTTGTCACTCCGATTGTCACAGAAGTATCTCTGGGCCCTCTAGGTAATGCACATCACTATAAGCCTTGCAATCAATGCAACTAATGAGTTAGTTGCGGGATGATGTATTACGGAACGAGTAAAGAGACTTGCCGGTAACGAGATTGAAGTAGGTATTGAGATACCGATGATCGAATCCCGGGCAAGTAACATACCGATGACAAAGGGAACAACGTATGTTGCTATGCGGTTTGACCGATAAAGATCTTCGTAGAATATGTAGGAACCAATATGAGCATCCAGGTTCCGCTATTGGTTATTGACCGGAGACGAGCCTCAGTCATGTCTACATAGTTCTCAAACCCGTAGGGTCCGCACGCTTAAAGTTTGGTGACGACCGGTAATATGAGTTTATGTGGTTTGATGTACCGAAGGTAGTTCGGAGTCTTGGATATGATCACGGACATGATGAGGAGTCTCGAAATGGTCGAGGCATAAAGATTGATATATTGGAAGCCTATATTTGGACATCGGAATGGTTCCAGGTGAAATCGGGATTTTACCGGAGTGATGGGGGGTTACCGGAACCCCCGGGGGTTAATGGGCCTTGTTGGGCCCTAGTGGAGAGAGAGTGAGAGGGACCGGCCAGGGCAGGGCCACGCGCCCCCTCCCCTTGAGTCCGAATACGACAAGGAAGGGGGCGGCGCCCCCCTTGCCTTTCCCCTCTCCCACTCCTTCCTTCCCCCTCCTAGTGGGACAAGGAAAGGGGAGTCCTACTCCCACTAGGAGGAGGACTCCTCCTCTTGGCGCGCCCTGCTAGGGCCGGCCGGCCTCCCCCCTTGCTCCTTTATATATTGGGGCAGGGGGCACCCCAAGACACACAAGTTGATCAGTTGATCTTTTAGCCGTGTGCGGTGCCCCCCTCCACCATAATCCACCTCGGTCATATCGTAGCATTATCATCACCATCATCACGCCGTCATGCTGACGGGACTCTCCCTCGAAACTCTGCTAGATCAGAGTTCGTGGGACGTCATCGAGCTGCACGTGTGCTGAACTCGGAGGTGTCGTACATTCGGTACTTGGATTGGTCGGATCATGAAGACGTACGACTACATCAACCGCGTTCTCATAACGCTTCCGCTTACGGTCTACGAGGGTACGTGGACGAAGCTCTCCCCTCACATTGCTATCCATCACCATGATCTTGCGTGTGCATAGGAATTTTTTTGAAATTACTGCATTCCCCAACAGTGGCATCCAAGCCAGGTTTATGCGTACATGTTATATGCACGAGTAGAACACAATGGAGTTGTGGGCGTGGGTATATACATATTGCTTTCCGTCACTAGTTGATTCTTGATTCAACGGCATTGTTGGATGAAGCGGCCCAAACCGACATTACGCGTACGCTTACGCAAGACTGGTTCTACCGACGTGCTTCGCACACAGGTGGCTAGTGGGTGTCTGTTTCTGCAGCTTTAGTTGAATCGGATTCAATGAACAGGTTTCTTTCTGAAGATCAAAAAGTAATCACTATACCATGTTGTGGTTTTTGATGCGTAGGTAAGAACGGTTCTTGCTCAGCCCATAGCAGCCACGTAAAACTTCCAACAACAAAATAGAGGACGTCTAACTTGTTTTTGTAGGGCATGTTGTGATGTGATATGGTCAAGGCATGATGCTACATTTTATTGTATGCGATGATCATGTTTTGTAACACAATTATCGGCAACTGGCAGGAGCCATATGGTTGTCGCTTTATTGTATGAAATGCAATCGCCATGTAATTGCTTTACTTCATCACTAAGCGGTAGCGATAGTCGTGGAGGCAATAGTTGGCGTGACGACAATGATGCTTCGATGGAGATCAAGGTGTCAAGCCGGTGACGATGGTGATCATGACGGTGCTTTCGAGATGGAGATCACAGGCACAAGATGATGATGGCCATATCATATCACTTATGTTGATTGCATGTCATGTTTATCTTTTATGCATCTTATTTTGCTTAGATCGACGGTAGCATTATAAGATGATCTCTCACTAAATTTTAAGGTATAAGTGTTCTCCCTGAGTATGCGCTGTTGCTACAGTTCGTTGTGCTGAGACACCACATGATGATCGGGTGTGATAAGCTCTACATTCACATACAACGGGTGCAAGCCAGTTTTGCACACGCAGAATACTCAGGTTAAACTTGACGAGGCTAACATATGCAGATATGGCCTCGGAACACTAAGACCGAAAGGTCGAGCGTGAATCATATAGTAGATATGATCAACATAGTGATGTTCACCATTCAAAACTACTCCATCTCACGTGATGATCGGACATGGTTTAGTTGATATGGATCACGTGATCACTTAGATGATTAGAGGGATGTATGTCTAAGTGGGAGTTCTTAAGTAATATGATTAATTTAACTTTAATTTATCATGAACTTACTACCTGATAGTTTTTTGCATGTCTATGTTGTTGTAGATAGATGGCTCATGCTGTTGTTCCATTGAATTTTAATGCGTTCCTTGAGAAAGCAAAGTTGAAAGATGATGGTAGCAATTACACAGACTGGGTCCATAACTTGAGGATTATCCTCATTGCTGCAGAGAAGAATTACGTCCTGGAAGCACCGCTAGGTGCCAAACCCGCTGCATGAGCAACGCTAGATGTTATGAACGTCTGGCAGAGCAAAGCTGATGACTACTCAATAGTTCAGTGTGCCATGCTTTACGCCTTAGAACCGGGACTTCAACGACGTTTTGAACGTCATGGAGCATATGAGATGTTCCAGGAGTTGAAGTTAATATTTCAAGCAAATGCCCGTATTAAGAGATATGAAGTCTCCAATAAGTTCTACAGCTTCAAGATGGAGGAGAATAGTTCTGTCAGTGAGCATATACTCAAAATGTCTGGGTATAACAATCACCTGATTCAACTGGGAGTTAATCTTCCTGATGATAGTGTCATTGACATAATTCTTCAATCACTACCACCAAGCTACAAAAGCTTCATGATGAACTATAATATGCAAGGGATGGATAAGACAATTCCCGAGCTCTTCGCGATGCTAAAGGCTGCGGAGGTAGAAATCAAGAAGGAGCATCAAGTGTTGATGGTCAACAAGAGCACCAGTTTCAAGAAAAGGGGTAAAGGGAAGAAGGGGAACTTCAAGAAGAATGGCAAGCAAGTTCCTGCTCAAGTGAAGAAACCCAAGTATGGACCTAAGCCTGAGACTGAGTGCTTCTACTGCAAAGGGACTGGTCACTGGAAGCGGAACTGCCCCAAGTATCTGGTGGATAAGAAGGATGGCAAGGTGAACAAAGGTATATGTGATATACATGTTATTGATGTGTACCTTACTAATGCTCGCCGTAGCACCTGGGGATTTGATACTGGTTCTGTTGCTAATATTTGCAACTCGAAACAGGGACTACGGATTAAGCGAAGATTGGCTAAGGACGAGGAGACGATGCGCGTGGGAAATGGTTCCAAAGTCGATGTGATCGCAGTCTGCACGCTACCTCTACATTAGACCTGAATAATTGTTATTTGGTGCCAGTGTTGAGCATGAACATTATATCTGGATCTTGTTTGATGCGAGACGGTTATTCATTTAAATCTAAGAATAATGGTTGTTCTATTTATATGAGTAATATATTTTATGGTCATGCACCCTTGAAGAGTGGTCTATTTTTGATGAATCTCTATAGTAGTGATACACATATTCATAATATTGAAGCTAAAAGATGCAGAGTTGATAATGATAGTGCAACTTATTTGTGGCACTGCCGTTTAGGTCATTTTGGTGTAAAGCGCATGAAGAAACTCCATTCTGATGGACTTTTGGAATCACTTGATTATGAATTATTTGGTACTTGCAAACCATGCCTCATGGGCAAGATGACTAAAATGCCATTCTCTGGAACTATGGAGCGAGCAACAGATTTGTTGGAAATCATACATACTGATGTATGTGGTCCGATGAATGTTGAGGCTCGCGGCGGGTATCGTTATTTTCTCACCTTCACAGATGATTTGAGAAGATATGGGTATATCTACTTGATGAAACATAAGTCTGAAACATTTCAAAAGTTCAAAGAATTTCAAAGTGAAGTGGAAAATCATCGTAACAAGAAAATAAAGTTTCTTCGATCTGATCGTGGAGGAGAATATTTGAGTTACGAGTTTGGTCTTCATTTGAAACAATTCGGAATAGTTTCACAACTCATGCACCCGGAGCACCACAGCATAATGGTGTGTCCGAACGTCGTAATAGTACTTTACTAGATATGGTACGATCTGTGATGTCTCTTACTAATTTACCGCTATCGTTTTGGGGTTATGCTTTAGAGACGGCTGCATTCACGTTAAATAGGACACCATCTAAATCCATTGAGACGATGCCTTATGAACTGTGGTTTGGCAAGAAACCAAAGTTGTCGTTTCTTAAAGTTTGGGGCTGCGATGCTTATGTGAAAAAGTTTCAACCTCATAAGCTCGAACCCAAATCGGAGAAATGTGTCTTCATAGGATACCCAAAGGAGACTGTTGGGTACACCTTCTATCATAGATCCGAAGGCAAAACATTTGTGGCTAAGAATGGATCCTTTCTAGAGAAGGAGTTTCTCTCAAAAGAAGTGAGTGGGAGGAAAGTAGAACTTGATGAGGTAACTGTACCTGCTCCCTTATTGGAAAGTAGTTCATCTTAGAAATCTGTTCCTGTGACTCCTACACCAATCAGTGAGGAAGCTAATGATGAAGATCATGTAACTTCATATCAAGTTACTACCGAACCTCGTAGGTCAACCAGAGTAAGATCCTCACCAGAGTTGTCGTAGAGTTGTCACAGCAGATGTCCTAGCGAAAGGACTTAGTCGTAGGGCCATCGCAACTAGGAAGCTTAAAGGGGTTAATCGGGACAAAGGACACGAGAGGTTTTATACTAGTTCTTCCCCTTACGATGAAGGTAAAAGCCTACCTCTAGTCCTTTTGCTAGGACATCTGCCGTGACAACTCTACGACAAGAGTGGTATGGTAATCCTGTTCTAGAAGTCATGTTACTTGACTATGACGAACCTACGAACTATGAGGAAGCGATGATGAGCCCAGATTCCGCAAGATGACTTGAGGCCATGAAATCTGAGATGGGATCCATGTATGAGAACAAAGTATGGACTTTGGTTGACTTGCCCAATGATCGTCAAGCCATCGATAATAAATGGATCTTCAAGAAGAAGACTGATGCTGGCGGTAATGTTACTGTCTACAAAGCTCGACTTGTTGCAAAAGGTTTTCGACAATTTCAAGGATTTGACTACGATGAGACCTTCTCACCCGTAGAGATGCTTAAGTTCGTCCGAATCATGTTAGAAATTGCCGCATTTTATGATTATGAAATCTGGCAAATGGATGTAAAGACTGCATTCCTGAATGGATTTCTGGAAGAAGAGTTGTATATGATGCAACCTGGAGGTTTTATCGATCCAAAGGGAGCTAACAAAGTGTGCAAGCTCAAGCGATCCATCTATGGACTGGTGCAAGCATCTCGGAGTTGGAATAAACGTTTTGATAGTGTGGTCAAAGCATATGGTTTTATACAGACTTTTGGAGAAGCCTGTATTTACAAGAAAGTGAGTGGGAGCTCTGTAGCATTTCTAATATTATATGTGGCTGACATATTGTTGATTGGAAATGATATAGAATTTCTTGATAGCAAAAAAGGATACTTGAATAAGAGTTTTTCAATGAAAGACCTCGGTGAAGCTGCTTATATATTGGGCATCAAGATCTATAGAGATAGATCAAGACGCTTAATTGGACTTTCACAAAGCACATACCTTGATAAAGTTTTGAAGAAGTTCAAAATGGATCAAGCAAAGAAAGGGTTCTTGCCTGTGTTACAAGGTGTGAAATTGAGTCAGACTCAATGCCTGACCACTGCAGAAGATAGAGAGAAAATGAAAGATGTTCCCTATGCTTCAGCCATAGGCTCTATCATGTATGCAATGCTGTGTACCAGACGTGATGTGTGCCTTGCTATTAGTTTAGCAGGGAGGTACCAAAGTAATCCAGGAGTGGATCACTGGACAACGGTCAAGAACATCCTGAAATACCTGAAAAGGACTAAGGATATGTTTCTCATTTATGGAGGTGACAAAGAGCTCATCGTAAATGGTTACGTCCATGCAAGCTTTGACACTGATCTGGATGACTCTAAGTCACAAACCAGATACGTGTTTTTATTGAACAGTGGAGATGTCAGTTGGTGCAGTTCTAAGCAAAGCGTAGTGGCCGGATCTACGTGTGAAGCGGAGTACATAGCTGCTTCGGAAGCAGCAAATGAAGGAGTCTAGATGAAGGAGTTCATATCCGATCTAGGTGTCATACCTAGTGCATCTGGTCCAATGAAAATCTTTTGTGACAATACTAGTGCAATTGCCTTGGTAAAGGAATCCAGATTTCACAAAAGAACCAAGCACATCAAAAGACGCTTCAATTCCATCCGCGATCAAGTCAAGGAGGGACACACAGAGATTTGCAAGATACATACGGATCTGAATCCTGCAGACCCGTTGACTAAGCCTCTCTCACGAGCAAAACATGATCAGCACCAAAACTCCATGGGTGTTAGAATCATTACTGTGTAATCTAGATTATTGACTCTAGTGCAAGTGGGAGACTAAAGGAATTATGCCCTAGAGGCAATAATAAAGTTGTTATTTATATTTCCTTATATCATGATAAATGTTTATTATTCATGCTAGAACTGTATTAACCGGAAACTTAGTACAAGTGTGAATACATAGACAAACAGAGTGTCACTAGTTTGCCTCTACTTGACTAGCTCGTTGAATCAATGATGGTTATGTTTCCTAACCATAAACATGAGTTGTCATTTTATTAACGGGATCACATCATTAGATAATGATGTGATTGACTTGACCCATCCGTTAGCTTAGCACGATGATCATTTAGTTTGTTGCTATTGCTTTCTTCATAACTTATACATGTTCCTATGTCTATGAGATTATGCAACTCCCAAATACCGTGGAACTCTTTGTGTGCTACCAAACATCACAACATAACTGGGTGATTATAAAGGTGCTCTATAGGTGTCTCCGATGGTACTTGTTGAGTTGGCATAGATCGAGATTAGGATTTGTCACTCCGATTGTCGGAGAGGTATCTCTGGGCCCTCTCGGTAATGCACATCACTATAAGCCTTGCAAGCAATGCAAGCAATGAGTTAGTTGCGGGATGATGTATTGTGGAACGAGTAAAGAGACTTGCCGGTAACGAGATTGAAGTAGGTATTGAGATACCTACGATCGAATCTCGGGCAAGTAACATACCGATGACAAAGGGAACAAGGTATGTTGTTATGTGGTTTGACCGATAAAGATCTTCATAGAATATGTAGGAACCAATATGAGCATCCAGGTTCCGCTATTGGTTATTGACCGGAGACGAGTCTCGGTCATGTCTACATAGTTCTCGAAGCCGTAGGGTCCGCACGCTTAAATTTTGGTGACGATCGGTAATATGAGTTTATGTGTTTTGATGTACCGAAGGTAGTTCGGAGTCCCAGATATGATCACGGACATGACAAGGAGTCTCGATATGGTCAAGACATAAAGATTAATATATTGGAAGCCTATATTTGGACATTGGAATGGTTCCGGGTGAAACTGGGATTTTACCAGAGTGTCGGGGGGTTACCGGAACCCCCTGGGGGTTAATGGGCCTTGTTGGGCCCTAGTGGAGAGAGAGAGAGGCCGGCCAGGGCAGGTCCGTGCGCCCCCTCCCCTTGAGTCCGAATAGGACAAGGAAGGGGGGTGGCGCCCCCCTTGCCTTTTCCCTCTCCCACTCCTTCCTTCCCCCTCCTAGTGGGACTAGGAAAGGGGAGTCCTACTCCCACTAGGAGGAGGACTCCTCTTGGCGCGCCCTGCTAGGGCCGGACGGTTTCCCCCCTTGCTCCTTTATATACGGGGGCAGGGGGCACCCCAAGACACACAAGTTGATCAGTTGATCTTTTAGCCATGTGTGGTGCCCCCTCCACCATAATCCACCTCGGTCATATCGTAGCGGTGCTTAGGCGAAGCCCTGCGTCGGTAGCATCATCATCACTGTCATCACGCCATTGTGCTGACGGAACTCTCTCTCAAAGCTCTGCTGGATCGGAGTTTGTGGGACGTCACCGAGCTGAACATGTGCTGAACTCGGAGGTGTCATACGTTCGGTACTTGGATCGGTCGGACCGTGAAGACATACGACTACATCAACCGCGTTCTCATAACGCTTCCGCTTACGGTCTACGAGGGTACGTGGATGAAACTCTCCCCTCTCTTTGCTATGCATCACCATGATCTTGTGTGTGCGTAGGAATTTTTTTTGAAATTACTGCGTTCCCCAACAATGTGTGGTGCCCCCCTCCATAGTTTACTCCTCCGGTCATAGTGTCGTAGTGCTTAGGCGAAGCCCTGCGCGGATCACATCACCATCACCGTCACCACGCCGTCTTGCTGTCGGAACTCTCCCTCGACCCTCTACTGGATCAAGAGCTCAAGAGATGTCACCGAGTTGAACGTGTGCTAAACACAGAGGTGTCGTACGTTTGGTATTTGGATCGGTTGGATCGTGTAGACGTTCGACTACATCAACCACGTTAACCTAATGCTTCCTCTATTGGTCTACGAGGGTATGTGGGCACACTCTCCCTGCCTCGTTGCTATGCATCTCCTAGATAGATCCTGCGTGATCATAGGAAAATTATTGAAATTGCATGATACGTTCCCCAACATTGCACACCGTAGTCATCGGTTTCTTCAAGCCCGAGAGCCCGCCGTCGTCGTTCATGAAGCTGTCATGGTTAGAGAGAGCGCCGCTCATGTCCTAGCACTCCATCATGCTCAACACACTCCAGGAGCCCATAACACCCACCAACTAGTCCTCCCATGCACCGTAGCGTTGTTGTCGTTGTTGCCCGAACTCCGGCCACCACCACGAGGTCGATCCACCCTAGGTCCTCCCGCTTGCACCGCCAAATGTGCGTGAGCCTCAACTTCATATAGAACTACTCTGCCATCCAAATGGTCGCGAGAGGACTTTTCCCGACACCCTCCGCCACGTCTGCTCATCATCAGCGTCTAAACACAGGTCAACCCGCTAATTAGCACTAACATTTTTGACCCCTGAGTCGCTGACATGTGGGTCTAGGTGGCTGATAGTTTTTAATTAGTGCAATAATTAACCTAACCACCTCTGTTAACTAGCTGAGTCACTGACCAGTGGGCCCCACTAGTTAGGTTTGATTGGGCTGACCCGTTGACCTGCTCACGTAGTGATGCACTTTTTTTTGGGATTATTTCTAATTAAAAATGATTTGAAAATTCTAGAAAAATAGTTTAAACTTCTAAAAATCATATACAATCTACCATGTCTCATAATGAAATAATTATATATGAAAGGTTATCAAAAAATATGAAGAATCTATTTATGGCATTTTCATGCCTATTAGAAAAAAATTTGGCTACTAGTTTGGACAAATCAAATAAATGACATTTAAATAACCACATGTGGAGTTTGAATTTGAACCTTTGCTTCAAACCAACTTCATTTAATCTGGTTACTAGTTGCATTAGCTCAACCAACAACATGTTGCCATGTCATAATCATGCATCATATTGTTGCATTGCATTGATTATGTTCCTTCCTGTTTGTTGGTGATTGTTCCTTCTCGATAGAAGATGACTCCGACGTTGTGTGATCGTTGACACCGATGAAGAGCTAATAGCTATACTATCTTCAGAATTGCCAGGCAAGCAAACCCCCTTGATCACTGATATGTCTCCAATGTATCTATAATTTATGAAGTATTCATGCTATTATATTATCATTCTTGGATGTTCTACAATCATTTTATAGCAACTTTATATCATTTTTTGGGACTAACCTATTAACATAGTGCCTAGTGCTAGTTGCTGTTTTTGCTTGTTTTTTATATTCAGTAAATCGATACCAAACGGAGTCCAAATGCAGCGAAACTTTTTGGAGAATTTTTATGGACTAGAAGACACAACTTGGGCCAAAGAAGTGCCAGAGGGGTGCCCGAGGGGCTCACAACCCACCTGGGGCACCCCAAGTAAATATCCAAGGAGACTCAAGAGTCTAAGCTTGGGGATGCCCCGGACCCATCTTTCTTCAACAATTATCAGTATGTCTTCTTCTTCGTTTCATTCTGATATGTGTAAATCTTGGAGCGTTTTTTGTGTTTAGTTTTCATTTTATTTTATGCACCATGCAGGTATGAGATAGTCCATGGTTGATTTTTAGAATGCGCATTGCACTTCACTTATATCTTTTGAGTGTGGCTTTCTAGAATGCTTCATGTGCTTCACTTATATCATTTGAAGTTTGGATTGCCTGTTTCTCTTCACATGGAAAACTGTTATTCGTAGAATGCTCTTTTGCTTCACTTATACTTATTAGACCATGGTATTTTGTAGAAAGAATTAAACTCTTATGCTTCACTTATATCAATTTAGAGAGTCAACAGGAATTTTTCATTTGCATGGTTAGTCATAAAATCCTACATAAAGCTTGTGGATCACTGAATATGATATGTATGCTTCCTTGCAATAGTTTTGCGATATAGAGATGGAATATGTGTGGAGTACTAGTAAACAGTTGTGGTTAGTAGGAATATTGGTGTTAAGGTTTGTGATTCCCGAAGCATACACATATAGTCCCTCGTTATGCTATGAAGTTGGAGCATGATTTATTATTGATTGTCTTCCTTATGAGTGGCGGTCGGGGACGAGCGATGGTCTTTTCCTACCAATCTATCCCCCTAGGGGCATGCGTAGTACTCCCTCCGTTCCTAAATATAAGTCTTTGTAGAGATTTCACAATGGACCACATATGAATGTATGTAGATGCATTTTAGAGTGTAGATTCACTCATTTTGCTCCGTATGTAGTCCATAGTGAAATCTCTAGAAAGACTTATATTTAGGAACGGCAGGAGTAGTCCTTTGCTTCGAGGGCTAATAAACTTTAGCAATAAGTATATGAGTTCTTTATGACTAATGTGAGTCCATGGATTATACACACTCTTACCTTTTCGCAATTTGCTAGCCTCTACGGTACCGTGCATTCCCCTTTCTCACCTCGAGATGTGGTGCAAACTTCCCAGGTGCATCCAAACCCTGTGATATGATACGCTCTATCACACATAAGCCTTATTATATCTTCCTCAAAACAGCCACCATACCTACCTATTATGGCCCTTCCATAGCCATTTCAAGATATATTTCCATGCAACTTCCACCGCTTCCATTTTTTTGACTTGAGCATTCATTGTCATATTGCTTTGCATGATCGTAAGACAACTAGCATGATATTTCCATGGCTTGTTAATTTTTTGATATTGTTGTTATGCTAGAGCATTGCACATCCTGGTACACTGCCAGAGGCATTCATATAGTCATATTTTGTTATAGGTATCAAGTTGTAATATTGAGTTGTAAGTAAATAGAAGTGTGATGATCATCAATTTTCATTATTAGAGCATTGCCCAAGTGAGGAAAGGATGATGGAGACTATGATTCCCCCACAAGTCGGGATGAGACTCCGAACAAAGAGAGAGAGAAAGAAAAAAGAAAAAGAAAAAAAGACAAAGAGAGAAGGGGCAGGCTAATTCCACACTTGTGCTTCAAAGTAGCACCCTGTTTTTCATACAGGGAGTCTCCTATGTTGTCACTTTCATATACTAGTGGGAATTTTTCATTATAGGATTAGATGCACACCCACTTAGTTTACATATTGAGATTTCATACACATATAGCTCCTAGTGCATTCGTTGTGTGGCAATCCCTACTCCTCGCATTGATATCAATTGATGGGCATCTCCATAGCCCATTGGTTAGCCGCATCGATGTGAGACTTTCTTACTTTTTTGTCTTCTCTATATTTATCCCTATCATCATACTCTATTCCACCCATAGTGCTATATCCATGGCTTGCGCTCATGTATTGCATGAGGGTTGAAAAAGCTGAAGCGTATTAAAAAGTATGAACCAATTGCTCGGCTTGTCATTGGGGTTGTGCATGATAAATACTTTGTGTTAAGAAGACAGACCATGACAAGACTATATGATTATGTACGGATAGCTTTCTTTAGCGTTGATATTTTGAAAGACACGGTTGTTTGTTGGGATGCTTAGGTATTGATGTCTTTATGTCAAATTATAGACTATTGCTTTGAATCACTTGTGTCCTAATATTCATGCCATGATTAGATATATGATCAAGATTATGCTAGGTAGCATTCCACATCAAAAATTATCTTTTTTTATCATTTAACTACTCGAGGACGAGCAGGAATTAATCTTGGGGATGCTGATACGTCTCCGTCGTATCTATAATTTTTAATTGTTTCATGCCAATATTACATAACTTTCACATACTTTTGGAAACATTTTATATGATTTATTGGACTAACCTATTGATACAATGCCAGTGCCAGTTCCTATTTTTTGCATGTTTTTTTGTTTCGCAGAATATCCATATCAAACGAAGTCCAAATGCAATAAAATTTTACAGAGAATTATTTTGGAATATATGTGATTTTGGGGACTTGGAATCAACGCAAACGGGGGCCCACATCCCTCACAAGACACCAGGGCGCGCACCATGGGCCAGACACACGGTGGTGGGTTGTGCTCACCTCGTACGTCGGTTGGAGCTCTACTTCGGGCGCAAGGAAGCTTATATCCGGAAAAAAAAATCATGTTAAAATCTCAGCGCAATCGGAGTTCCGGATCTCTAGGAATATAAGAAACTGTTTTCGTCCAGAAAACAGGAACACAAAACAGAAGAGAACAGAGAGGGAGATCCAATCTCGTAGGGGCTCCCGCCCCTCCGCCGCCATGGAGGCCATGGACCAGAGGGGGAACTCTCCTCCCTTCTAGGGGGAGGCCAAGGAAGAAGAAGGAGGGACTCTCTCTTCCCCTCTCTCCCGGTGGCGCTGGAATGTCGCTGGGGCAAGGATCGTGACGGTGATCTACATCAACAATCTTGCTACCGTAAACACCAACTCTCTCCCCCTCTATGAAGTGGTGTAACCTCCCTTCTCCCTATTGTAATCTCTACTTACACATGGTGTTCAATGATGCGGCTTGAATTACGTCGGTATTTCCCCAAAGAGGAAGGGATGATGCAGCACAGCTACAGTAGGTATTTCCCTCAGTGACGAAACCAAGGTTATCGAACCAGTAGGAGAACCACGCAACACAACGTAAAAAGCTCCTACACACAAAGAACAAATACTTGCAACCCGACGTAAGACAGGGGTTGTCAATCCCTCACGAGTAAAAATATAGGTAAAATTGTAGTAGATTGGATAAATAGATCTCACGGGAATGCGAGATAAAATAAATAATAATAAATTGCAGCAAGGTATTTTTGGATTAATAGATCTGAAAATAAAAGCAAATAAAAATATATTGCGAAGGAAAATATAATAAAGAAGAGACCCGGGGGGCGTAGATTTCACTAGTGGCTTCTCTCGAGAAAAATAGCATACGGTGGGTAAACAAATTACTGTTGGGCAATTGATAGAACTTCAAATAATCATGACGATATCCAGGTGTCGGTGTCAAAACCGGCGGATCTCGGGTAGGGGGTCCCGAACTGTGCGTCTAAGGCGGATGGTAACAGGAGGCAGGGGACACGATGTTTTACCCAGGTTCGGGCCCTCTTAATGGAGGTAAAACCCTACGTCTTGCTTGATTAATATTGATGATATGGGTAGTACAAGAGTAGATCTACCACGAGATCAGAGAGGCTAAACCCTAGAAGCTAGCCTATGGTATGATTGTATGTCGTCCTACGGACTAAAACCCTCCGGTTTATTTAGACACCGGAAAGGGTTAGGGTTACACAAGGTCGGTTACAAAGGAGGAGATATACATATCCGTATTGCCTAGCTTGCCTTCCACGCCAAGTAGAGTCCCATCCGGACACGAGACGAAGTCTTCAATCTTGTATCTTCATAGTCCAACAGTCCGGCCAAATGATATAGTCCGGCTATCCAGAGACCCCCTAATCCAGGACTCCCTCAGTAGCCCCTGAACCAGGCTTCAATGACGATGAGTCCGGCGCGCAGTATTGTCTTTGGCATTGCAAGGCGGGTTCCTCCTCCGAATACATCACGGAAGAATTTGAATACAAGGATAGTGTCCGACCCTGCAAATAAGTTCCACATACCACCGTAGAGAGAATAATATTTCCACAAATCTAATCTGCTGACACGTTTTGGCAACATGACATCATGCCATGGCCCGGTAATTATTTGAACCGTTTCCTTTAACTAGCCCCGCACATAACGCAAGGCAGTTTCTTGACACGTCTTGTCAAAGCAGAGATCGTGTTCCCCTTATTACGGGATTCTCATCAATACGGGCGTGGGTAACCCAACCGCGCCATTGATTATGGCGCTTGGGGGATAAGCGAGTTTTACCATGCTAGTGGGGGCGCATAGTTTCGGCCGCCCATATAAAGGGATAAGGATTCACCTTTTCATCCACGCCTTCTTCCTCCTTTGCTCATCCATTTTCGCACACTCGAGCTCCAGCGCCCAAGTCCGCATTTCCCACCTCAACCTTCTCCAGCCATGTCCAAAGCAGGAGGCAGGTAGATGGTCTCCTCCATCACGGAGGGACACATCAAGAAGCTGAGGAGAGCCGGATACCTGCCCGATGACATCGCGCACCGGCTCCCAGATGAGGGGAAGCTCATCCCCACCCCCAGGCCCCATGAGAGGGTAGTGTTCCTTACCCATTTCCTCCGCGGACTGGGATTCCCTCTCCATCCATTCGTCCGGGGGCTCATGTTCTACTACGGCCTGGATTTCCATGATCTGGCCCCGAACTTCATCCTCAACATCTCGGCGTTTATCGTCGTGTGCGAGGCCTTCCTCCGCATCAAGCCCCACTTCGGCTTATGGCTGAAGACCTTCAATGTCAAGCCGAAGGTAGTGAGCGGCCGCCAGGCGGAGTGCGGAGGCGCCATGCTGGGCAAGATGCCCAACGTCACATGGCTCGAGGGCTCCTTTGTGGAGACCATAAAGGGGTGGCAATCGGGATGGTTCTACATCACCGAGCCGCGTGACCCTAAATGGATAGCGGCCCCCGAGTTCCGATCTGGCATCCCCACGCGGCTCACCTCCTGGCAAGAGAAGGGCATGTCCTGGGGTAGTTCGGGAGAGCTGGCTGGACTCCAAACATGTATTCAAAACATGGTGAACAAGAAGCTCAAACTCTTCAACGTAGTCCAGGTCATGCTCATACGCCGGATCCTCCCGTGTCAACAACGGGCTTTCAACTTGTGGGAGTTCGACCCGGCCCAGCACCGAACTCTGAGTAGGCTCTTCGGCACAACACATGAGGATGCCTGGAAGGTGCTATTCAAGGGTGCCGAGGTTCCCCCTCCCACTATCGAGGATCACAGATTCTGCGCGAAGCGCCAAGCCAGCGCGGTAAGCTGTTTTACCTCTCATAGGATACTTGTTTTTCATAGTTTGACCCTATGCGGGATCTAAGCTCCCGTACCTTTGACAGGACTAGAAGGAGACGGCCGGACAGATCGACTGTCCGGTTCCTTTGCCTGAAGGCCCAGCAGACGCTCTTCTAATGAAGATGCTGACTCCGGCTCCTTACAAGGTGCCGGAGAAGACCAAGAAAGCCAAGTGAATCCGAAAGAGTTCCCGGCGCCAGGGGTATCGGACTCATCGTCCGAAAACTCCACGACGCACTCCCCCCCCCCCGAAGACAAGGAGGAAGACGAAGATGCTCCCCCTCCAACCGGGGGAGACAAGAAAAGGATGGCTTCCCCAACTGGGGAGGCCGAAGGGTCCAAAAAGGGAAGGAATCTCCTTCCGGACTACTCCACCACCGCCACCGAAGGCGACGACGAGTGGCTGCTCAGGGACAAGCCCCTGGCGAAGTCGTTAGTATTCCGATACCAGAGTAACTCATAGCATTCCTTTGTCGCACTGCTTCTCCTAACGCCGAATTATGACTATGCAGACCACCACGAGCCCGTATCGACGTATCGTCGGACGGCTCCCTGGGCTCGTCGGATATGGATAGCGATCCACTTCTGACCGCCACCTCCCCTTGCCCTACGGACCACGCCGAGGTATTGTCTTGAGAGGCACTGGGTCGAGGGGAGATAGTCCCGGAGGCGCCTCAAGGCGACCTTCCGGACTCCAGGAACAGAGGGAGCAAAGCCCCTGAGGGCTCCGAGTTCGGCCCTCATCCGAACACCACGCCGGAACCTCTAGTGGTTCCGGACTCGAGCAGGCGGCCTCCTTCCAAGAGGGGCAAGACGCTTGTGCCGGTGACCTCTATCCATCTAGAGGCACCGGACAGTCTGCTGGGAGCCCTTCGCAGCGCCTCCATCGACGAAGAGCACCGCACTATTATGAGTGCGGTGATCCAGAAGGTTCAGTCTGCCAAGAGAGGACTGACTGAAGCCTGTGCCAGCCTTCTAACAGGCTTTGAGGTAAGTATTTAAAATATACGAATAATATTACCGCATAGACAGTAGCCCCTGATGCTCTGTTCGGTGTTCACAAAGAAAAGCCGAACAGAGGATCAAACAATATCGCAGGAGTCTAATATAAGTATGTCTATATGCGTATGCAGGCTTCACTGCTGGCCTCTACCGCACTGACTGCGGAGGTCGCCGTACTGAAGCAGGACCTCAAAGGGTCCAAGGAAGAGCTCGGCCTTGCCAAGAGGCAGCTCAAGGAGAACAAAGGTAAGTAATACCTAGTCTATAGATGTGTATATATAGAAAAGATGCGATTGCAAAATGACAGGACCATCATAAATTTGCCAGGGGCCAATACCGAAGTGGCGACCCTGAAACAAGCGCTATCCAAGGCCGAAAACAAAGCGGCCAAGGAGCGCACCGAGCGAGAAAAGCAAGAGGCGCGGGTGGGCGAGGTGCAGCAAGAGCTCCAAGCTCTCGTGACGAAGCACGAGGCGTTGGAGCTTGACTCGAAGATGCGAGAGTCTGAGCTTGCCGCGGCCCTTGAGAGCACGAAGAATGCCAAGGCCGAAGCCCAAAAGGCCCTCCAGGAGATTGATGCGATGAAGAAGATAGCGACGGGTAAGGCATTCTATATGCAAAGCAAGCATGTGAAAGTAAATTACCTGTTACTTACCCGAATCCGGAGCTCTCCAGGAGCATTCGTAGATTTGCCCCGCAGCGTGTCGGATGCCGCACAGTTTTATCAGGCCGAGGAGGGAAGCTCAATGGAGAAGTTGTTCTGGGCCCAATATACTGGGACCGAACACCCGGTGCCAATGAGCGACCAGCTAAAGCAGCTGGTCGAGCTACACAAGGCGGCCGAATAGGCCATGAAGGGTTTTATAGTCCGGCTATGGCCTGGTGACGCCCTTCCGAATAGCTACTTCGGCCTAGTGAGGCGGCTTGTCGATGCATGCCCATGGCTGGAAGTCATCAAGCGATCCGTCTGCATCAAAGGTGCATGCTGGGCTTTCGCCCGTGTGAAGTTGCAATGGGTCAAGCTAGATGCTGTGAAGCTGATCAAGGAAGGGCCGCCGGAGGGCAAGGAGCATTGCCACCCCGTGATGTACTACGAGGGTGTTCTGAAGGGTGCCCGTCTTGTAGCGGACGAGTGCACAAAAGATGTAATATTTGAGTGAACTTGCTCGTGTGATCCTGTATTTATGAAAACTTGTCCATATGTGCTATGCAACGCTTGTTTGAATTTAAAATATTACCTTCTGTTCAGCTGTTTATCAAATCTGAGAGATGGCTAGTCGTCGGCTTCTGCCCCCATGCCACGAGTGCTGGGGTGTTCGGGATAAACCTGAGCACTCTTGTTCCCATTTTTGGGTCCTTCGAGGGAGGTGCTCAGCACAGCGAACAAGGCAACCGGACTAATAATGCTTTATCACTCTCACTTAGCCATAGAATTCTATAATTTTAAATTTCGGCGAAGCCCTTGGTATTCAGAAGGCCGAATTCGGGGCGCGATACACGCCTTTAAGCCGGACAGGACCGGCTCCTCGCTCTAAGCGGGATAAGTCTTTAGGGACTCGAAACCTCGCTGAACAGCGACCAGTCTCTCGCCTTATCATGACAGTCAGTTTTAGCTTTCTCTACTGAGGTGCTTAGCCCAGCAGAACCGGGGCACAATCGCAGTAGTTCTCCTAGTGCTACCTTAGCCGATAGAGCGGAACGTAAGGTACCAAAACATAGGAGCCGGGCAAACCCAACATTTGACCAAAGACATGATTTGGAGCTGATGCATATAATGCTATAAGTTCGGGGTGCCGCACTTGTGAAAGTGTTCGGGCTTCTCACACCATATTGTGGGGTATTTAAGCCCCTGGTGTATTGGCCGTACCAAAGTGTACGGTTGCAAGGCGTCATTAATGAACACATATATATAAAAAAAGAAGAATGCAATAATAGTCTTAATGATATGCATTGTTTATTCAAAAAGGTGCGTTAAAGCAGAATGATACAGATAGTGCGATAAGCAAAAAGTAGGACTATGTCCCTTCCAAGGGCAAGCTGAGGAATAGTATTAAAGCAAATATTTCACTCGTTATCGTAATCCACCTGGGGGTTCCGTGGTGTGACGTAGCTTTCTGCCTCCTTGGTTGCTACATCATGTGTTCGGCAATCATACTGTCGGATAGGGTTTCCAGAGATTAAAGTCCTAAAAGAGAACAATAACAAAGCGGGAAACCCCTAGTGCGGTTTAAGCCGCGTCTTGGAGCGTGCCGCAGTCGTGCCCCCATTCCCACCTGTGCCCATGGTATTTTTAATGCGTAATTACGTACGCGTGGCACGAGTTTCGCCGTTTGGCTTGGGCGAGGCGGGGGACGTATTGCTATGCGAGCTCGGAACGTGCCAGGTGGTCCTTTTGCTGATTACTCTGGGCGCGCTTGAAGGTGTTCGGGTCCTTAAACGCCGAACTAGTGGATTGCCTTAAGAGGCTGCTTTGCGCTTCCGCTGCGAGGGCCGCAGTGTGCTCCTCCGTTCAGAGAAAGCGCTCTGTGTTTCCATTACATGTGATGACCCCCTGAGGTCCTGGCATCTTGAGCTTGAGGTATGCATAATGTGGTACCACATTGAATCTCACAAATGCGGTTCGCCCGAGCAGTGCATGATAACCACTGCGGAACGGGACTATATCGAAGATTAACTCTTCACTTCGGAAGTTATCCGGGGATCCGAAGACCACTTCTAGTGTGACTGAGCCTATGCAATGGGCCTCTACACCTGGTATGACACCTTTAAAGGTCGTTTTTGTGGGTTTGATCCTTGAGGGGTCTATACCCATTTTGCGCACTGTGTCCTGATAAAGCAAGTTCAGGCTACTGCCGCCATCCATAAGGACTCGAGTGAGGTGAAATCCGTCAATGATTGGGTCTAGGGCCAGTTCGGAAAATCCGCCATGACGGATACTAGTGGGGTGGTCTCTGCGATCGAAGGTGATCGGACAGGAGGACCATGGGTTGAACTTTGGGGCGACTGGCTCCAACGCATATACGTCCCTGAGCGCATGCTTCCGCTCCCTCTTGGGGATGTGGGTTGCGCATATCATGTTCACCGTTCGCACTTGTGGGGGGAACCTCTTCTTCCCTCCGGTATTCGGCTGCCGGGGCTCCTCCTCGTCATCTCTATGTGGCCCCTTATTTTTTTCGGCAGTTAACTTGTCGGCCTGCTTAAACACCCAACAATCCCTGTTGGTGTGGTTGGCTGGCTTGTCGGGGGTGCCGTGTATTTGACACGAGCGATCGAGTATACGGTCCAAACTGGACGGGCCCGGAGTGCTTTGTTTGAATGGCCTTTTCCGCTGACTGGGTTTAGAGCCTTTGAATCTGGCATTGACTGTCGTATCCTCAGTATTATCGTTGTTAATGCGGCGCTTATGTTTGTTGCGACGTGACCTGCTATTGCCGTCCTTGGTATTTGAAGTACCATGGTTCTTTGATATGGTATTACTGCGAGCCAGCCAGCTGTCTTCTCCCGCACAAAAGCGGGTCATGAGTGTCGTGAGGGCTGCCATAGATTTCGGCTTTTCCTTACCAAGGTGCCAGGCTAGCCACTCGCCGCGGATGTTGTGCTTGAAAGCTTCTAGGGCCTCTGCATCCGGACAATCGACGATTTGATTTTTCTTTGTTAGGAACCGTTTCCAGAATTGCCTGGCCGATTCCTCTGGCCGCTGAATTATGTGGCTCAAGTCATCGGCATCTGGTGGTCACACATAAGTGCCCTGAAAGTTGTCAAGGAATGGGGCTTCCAGATCTTCCCAATAGCCAATGGACTCTGCTGGCAAGCTATTGAGCCAATGCCGAGCTGGTCCTCTGAGTTTGAGTGGGAGGTATTTAATGGCGTGTAGATCATCACCGCGTGCCATGTGGATATGCAGGAGGAAATCCTCGATCCATACCGCAGGATCTGTTGTGCCGTCGTATGATTCTATATTTACGGGTTTGAAACCCTCTGGGATTTGATGATCCATTACTTCGTCTGTGAAGCATAAAGGGTGTGCGGCGCCCCTGTACTGGGCTATATCGCGATGCAGCTCTAATGAGTCTTGCCCGCTGTGCTCGGCCCAGCCGGATTTACTTTTACTGTATCCGGCGTGACGGTTATCCTCTCGCGTGGTGGCGCGCCCTCGTGATCCGTAGATCGATCTTGCATGTTTTGCTTTGTCCTCCAATACGTCTCGCAGGTCTGGCGTATTTCCCCATGCCTTTTTATTTGAATGGCGTCGGGGTGCGGGCTAAGCTTTTGGCTGGAGTGCCTCTCTGTCGCGGCCGCGGGGTGGCCGATCAGTCGCATCGTACACTTCTTCCTCCAGTCAGGGTAGCAACCTGCCTTTTGGGTAACTCTTGGAGGGGCGTTCGAGTTTATATTCCTCGGCCGTGAGGACTTCAGTCCATCTGTCAGCTAGCAGATCTTGATCAGCTTGAAGTTGTTGCTGCTTTTTCTTAAGGCTGTTTGCCATGGCTATAAGCCGGCTCTTGAAGCGCTCTTGTTCGACGAGATCCTCTGGCATGATGAATTCTTCATCGTCGAGGCTTGCCTCGTCGTCGGAGGGAGGTATGTAATTATCCTCCTCCTCATCTACCGCTCTCTCAGGAGGGCTGGCCTCTCCATCCTCCTGCCCTAAATCGAGCTGGAGGGGATTATTGCCATCTTCGGCACTATCCGGAGTGCTATTATCTCCTGTGCCGGTATCACCACTTTTGCTGTGGCGGGACTTAGAGCGGCGCCGCTGACGTCGGCGCTTGGGTTGCTTCTTGGAGGGGTCATCCTCCGCTGTCTCGTCGTCGTTGCCTTCTTTGGGTGTGTCCACCATGTATATATCGTATGATGAGGTGGCTATCTAGTGCCCTGTGGGCAGTGGTTCCTCTTTGTCTCCCGCATCGTCGTCCATACCGTCGATGTCTTTGGAGTCGAAGTCAAGCATGTCGGTTAAGTCATCGACAGTGGCTACTAAGTGGGTGGTGGGTGGGCAGCGAATTTCTTCGTCGTCCGCATCCCAATCCTGCCGGACATTGTTTGGCCAGGATCCTCCTGACAAGGAGAGAGACCTTAATGAGCTCAGTATGTCGCCAAAGGGCGAGTGCTGAAAAATATCCGCGGAGGTAAACTCCATGATCGTCGCCCAATCGGATTCGCTAGGAACGGGCGCATGCGGTTCAGAGTCCGTGGCCGGAGAAGGATCCGGCAGTTTGACAACACGGCTCTCGTGCCGGGTAAGGTCGATGTTCGGCTCGATCGCTGCTGAGGATACGGCCTCCGTGGCGGGGTCCATCCACCCGTCCATGGACGGCGCAACTGGCTCCGAATCGAGGGTCGGAGCGACTGCCGGTGCGATCTCCTGAACACTGTCCGATGGTAGAGCTAAATCGTACTCATCGTGACCGTGTGACGCACAAGGCAGGGGCTAAAATCCGTCGAAGATCAAGTCTCCGCGGATATCGGCCGTGTAGTTTAAGCTTCCAAAACTGACCTGGTGGCCAGGGGCGTAACTTTCGATCTGCTCCAGATGGCCAAGCGAATTGGCCCGTAGTGCAAAGCCGCCGAATACAAAAATCTGTCCGGGGAGAAAAGTCTGACCCTAGACTGCATCGCCATCGATGATTGTATGGGCCATCAAGCCTAACGACGACGACACAGGGGAACTCTCAATTAAAGCACCAATGTCGGTGTCAAAACCGGCGGATCTCGGGTAGGGGGTCCCGAACTGTGCGTCTAAGGCGGATGGTAACAGGAGGCAGGGGACACGATGTTTTACCCAGGTTCGGGCCCTCTTGATGGAGGTAAAACCCTACGTCCTGCTTGATTAATATTGATGATATGGGTAGTACAAGAGTAGATCTACCACGAGATTAGAGAGGCTAAACCCTAGAAGCTAGCCTATGGTATGATTGTATGTCGTCCTACGGACTAAAACCCTCCTGTTTATATAGACACCGGAAAGGGTTAGGGTTACACAAGGTCGGTTACAAAGGAGGAGATATACATATCCGTATTGCCTAGCTTGCCTTCCACGCCAAGTAGAGTCCCATCCGGACACGAGACGAAGTCTTCAATCTTGTATCTTCATAGTCCAACAGTCCGGCCAAATGATATAGTCCGGCTGTCCGGAGACCCCCTAATCCAGGACTCCCTCACCAGGCAATGATCATTATATAGGCATCACATCCAGGATTAGTAGACCGACTCCTGCCTACATCTACTACTATTACTCCACACATCGGCCGCTATCCAGCATGCATCTAGTATATTAAGTTCATGGAGAAACGGAGTAATGCAATAAGAATGATGACATGATGTAGACAAGATCTATTAATGTAGAAATAGAACCCATCTTGTTATCCTTAATAGCAACGATACATACGTGTCGGTTCCCCTTCTATCACTCGGATCAAGCACCGTAAGATCGAACCCATCACAAAGCATCTCTTCCCATGGCAAGAAAAATCGATCTAGTTGACCTAACTAAACCAAAGATTCGAAGAAGAAATATGAGGCTATAAGTAATTATGAATATAAGAGATCAAAAGACTCAAATAACTTCCATGGATAAAAACATAGATCTGATCATAAACTCAAAGTTCATCGGATCCCAACAAACACACCACAAAAAGATTTACATCAAATAGATCTCCAAGAGACCATTGTATTGAGAATCAAAAGAGAGAGAGGAAGCCATCTAGCTACTAACTACGGACCCGTAGGTCTACAATGAACTACTCATGCATCATCGGAGAGGCACCAATGAGGATGATGAACCCCTCTGTGATGGTGTCTAGATTGGATCTGTGGTTTTTGGAACTTGTGATGGTGTCGCGGGATGTCCACAGCCACCTATGGGACTGGGCAGCCCCTTGCTGGTTTGGCGGGGGACGTCGCGTTGCACAAAGAGCAGACCAGCGCGCGGCAGCACGGCAGAGAGCACACAAGAAATTTACCCAGGTTCGGGCCGCCGCGAGGCGTAAGACCCTACTCCTGCTTTGGTGGATTGATGGTGGAAATGAACATGGTGGTGCGTGGTACACTTGCCCGGCAAGATCTGCCTCGGGGCTACGGTGACCACAAGCGTATGATGGCTTGGGTTTTGTCAAGTTTCCAAACCTCTAACCCCACCCTACGATTGACATGGGCCTCCTTTTATAGATTAAGGGGTCACCACAGTGGCAAAACAGTCATTACCCACTGATATGATAGCAAACAGTGTTACCATACCTAACTCTGCGGGCTGGCAGGGTGCATTAAATGCACCACTCAGTGTCACGTCACTAGCTGCCCAGCTGTGATGCCCCAAGACCAATGCGCCAGGTGTCTTCTAGTTATTCGTTGTCTTTGCCATGTCATTCGCTTGAGTATTGCATCTTTTCATGTCATCATGTGCATCGCATTTGCATACATGTTCGTCTCGTGCATCCGAGCATTTTCCCCGTTGTCTGTTTTGCATTCCGGCACTCCTACGTCCGTTTTTCTTCTTCATGGACTCGTTCTTCTTCCTTGCAGAATCTCAGGCAAGATGACCATACCCTCGAAATCACTTCTATCTTTGCTTGCTAGTTGCTCGCTCTTTTGCTATGCCTATGCTGCGATACCTACCACTTGCTTTATCATGCCTCCCATATTGCCATGTCAAGCCTCTAACCCACTTTGTCCTAGCGAACCGTTGTTTGCCTAGGTTACCGCTTTGATCAGCCCCTCTTATAGCGTTGTTAGTTGCAGGTGAAGATGGAGTTTGTTCCATGTTGGAACATGGATATTTGTTGAGATATCACAATATCTCTTATTTAATTAATGCATCTATGTACTTGGTAAAAGGTGGAAGGCTCGGCCTTATGCCTGGTGTTTTGTTCCACTCTTGCCGCCCTAGTTTCCATCATACCGGTGTTATGTTCCTTGATTTTGCGTTCCTTACGCGGTTGGGTTATAATGGGAACCCCTTGACAGCTCGCCTTGAATAAAACTCCTCCAGCAAGGCCCAACCTTGGTTTTACCATTTGGCACCTAGCCTTTTCTTTTCCCTTGGGTTTCCGGAGCCCGAGGGTCATCTTTATTTTAACCCCCCCCCCCGGGGCCAGTGCTCCTCTGAGTGTTGGTCCAACCTATCAGCTGCCGGTGGCCACCAGGGGCAACTCTGGGCTGGCCTACCGGAACCTTGGACAATCCGGTGTTTCCCTGAGAACGAGATATGTGCAGCTCCTATCAGGATTTGTCGGCACATTCGGGCGGCTTTGTTGGTCTTGTTTTACCATTGTAGAAATGTCTTGTAACCGGGATTCCGAGTCTGATCGGGTCTTCCTGGGAGAAGGAATATCCTTCGTTGATCGTGAGAGCTTGTGATGGGCTAAGTTGGGACACCCCTGCAGGGATTTGAACTTTCGAAAGTCGTGCCCGCGGTTACGGGCAGATGGGAATTTGGTAATGTCCGGTTGTAGAGAACTTGACACTTGACTTAACAAAAATGCATCAACCGCATGTGTAGCCGTGATGGTCTCTTCTCGGCAGGATCCGGGAAGTGAACACGGTGTTGGAGTAATGCTTGAATGTAAGTAGTCTAGGATCACTTCTTGATCTTAGATTCTCGAACGTGCTTTGCCTCCTCTTCTCGCTCTCTTTTGCGTAAGTTAGCCACCATATATGCTAGCGCTTGCTGCAGCTCCACCTCACTACCTTTTTCCCTACCCAAAAGCTTAAATAGTCTTGATCGCGATGGTGTGAGATTGCTGAGTCCCCGTGACTCGCAGATTACTTCCAAAACCAGTTTGCAGGTGCCGATGATACCGTGCAGGTGACGCAAAGAGCTCAAGGAGGAGCTAGATGAAGATCGTGTTCGTTATGTTGTTCCGTTTCCAGTTGATCAGTAGTGGAGCCCAGTTGGGGCAATCGGGGATCTTTTGCATTAGGGGTAGTCCTCTTTTATTTTGGTTCCGTAGTCGGGCCTTGTTTGTATCTGGATGATTGTAATGCTATATTTATGTATTGTGTGAAGTGGCAATTGTAAGCCAACTCTGTACCTTTTTCTTACTCAGTACATGGGATGTGTAAAGATTACCCCTCTTGCGACATGCCTACAATGCGGTTATGCCTCTAAGTCGTGCTCTGACACGTGGGAGATATAGCCGCATCGTGGGTGTTACAAGTTGGTATCAGAGCCTTCCCCGACTTAGGAGCCCCCTGCTTGATCGAATCGCTGGCATTGTTGAGTCTAGAAAAAAATGTTTTGAGTCTTTTAGGATTATATATATCGGAGAGTAGGATTCTTTTTACTCCTCGGTCCCTTCGTCGCTCTGGTGAGGCCTCCTGACGTAGAGTTTTGACTCTTCTCTTCTCAAATTTTCACGAATTTTTTTTAGGATCACGCGGGTATCTTGGAATCGTTCCGATGGTTTTGTGATGAGAACATTGTTCTTGGTGCCTCCTGGCATTTAGGGGTTGTGGCAGTTTCCCGGGGAGTTGAGCTTCGAGGTGTTGTCGTCACAATTTTATCGTTGCATTTCTGGAATACCTGAGTTTCGCCGACATCGAAAATCTCTTTTATGCAGCTGTTGGTGAGATAACCTCGACGCCACCCAGTACTGGGGCGGGAGTTCGGGAGTATTGCCATAACTCGTATAACGGATGCTTTTTTGAAGGTTGAGGTAAATGATTTCCGAAGGTTTCTTGGTTATGTGTTGAAGGATGGATACAGCTGGATGTAGGATTTGTTAGTTTTGGGTGAGATATTATGCTTCCCCTATATCCCCAACATCTGATTGCATAACCGGAAAGTTTCGGGAGTTTATAAGTGGAAATTCAAGTAGCTCCTAGGATATCTTTCCGACAGATGCATGATATGAGATAGGGGTTCGACGTCTAGTGGTCCGCCCATCCACGGTTGGTTTTACAGTGGTCTCGTTGTGTCTTAAAGAATCCTTGGCTATGCTGACTCGGGGACACTTCGTATGTCATGTGCACTGCCTTGTACATGATGGTGTTGTACGATCGAGCCCGTGTGGGCCCATCCACGGTTGGTTTTACAATGGTCTCGTTGTGTCTTAAAGAGTCCTTGGCTATGCTGACTCGGGGACGCTTCGTATGTCATGTGCACAGCCTTGTACATGATGGTGTTGTACGATCGAACCCGTGTGGGCCCCACCACGAAAACTTCGGACGAAATCTCTATCATATGTTTGTCCTGGCTTATTTTGCAAGCCAATCCTTTGTTTTGTTTTGAGTTGTGGTATTCGAGTTGCTTCAATGTCAAGTGTTGATTCCATACCTTTCCTAAGTGGTGTTCTCATACTTCTATGTGGATACTAATCCTTTTCGATCATTGAGATGGTCATGCCAATTCTTTTTCAACCGGCGTGTTTCTCTTCCAGTGGATCCGATCATTTTCAACATCCGCAAGATCAACTCAAAGCCTTCTCAACGTTATTTGTTTCGTCCATCCCAAGTTTCCTTTGTTTTTTTCCCGCCCTCCCACCCTTTTTCTTCAAGGACTCGGATTTTGTAACACCCCGGATGTAACTTACCCAATTTGTACTCCAACTCTTGCCGTTTCCGGCGTTAAGTTATTTTATTTTCTCGGTTTCGGGTTTTTGTCTCCGTGTGTTGTTGTCGTTGTCATGCATCTCATATCATGTCATCATGTGCATTGCATTTGCATACGTGTTCGTCTCTTGCATTCGAGCATTTTCCCCGTTGTCCGTTTTGCATTCCGGTGCTTCGTTCTCCTCCGGTGGTCATTTCTACCTTTCTTTCGTGTGTGGGGACCGGATTGGACCGAGACTTGCCAAGCGGCCTTGGTTTACTACCGGTAGACCGCCTGTCAAGTTTCGTGCCATTTGGACTTCGTTTGATACTCCAACGGTTAACCGAGGGACCGAAAAGGCCTTGTGTGTGTTGCAGCCCAACACCCCTCCAATTTGGCCCAACACCCACCTAAACCTTCTCCATCATCTAGAGCATTCGATCACGATCGCGTGGCCGAAAACCGCACCTCATTTGGACTCTCCTAGCTCCCTCTACCTCTATTTAAAGTCCCCTCCCGAAATTCGCGGATCTCCTCTCTCTCAAACCATAAAATCCTCCTCTCGCCGCCGCCGGACACGTCCGCCCCGGGCGGATGAATTCCCGCCACCGCCCTCACTAGTGGCAGGCTGCCACGTGGCGCCCCGCCGCCTGTCCCGCCGCCGGCCCGGGCGAGCCGGAGACGGGCCCCCGCGCGGCCGGCGCGCCCCGCGCGCCCCCGCCGCCGATCCTCTCCGCGCCGCCGTGCCTGCCGCGCCGACGCCGCCGCCCCTGCCGCGCCGACGCCGCCGCCCCGCCGGCCCTCCTCGCCGACCGGCCACGGCCCCGCCGCTGCGGCCCCGCCGCGCCCGCACCTCCCCGGTGCGCCCGCGCCTCCCCACCGCGCCTGCCGCGCCGCTCCCCGCCGTCCCGCGGCCGGATCCGGGTCGCCGGTGAGCTCCCGTCGCCGCCCTGCCCTTCTCCGGCGAGTCCACCGCCGCCTCGGTCCGCGTGCCATCAAACCCTAGATCCGGAGGTCGAAATTCTACCAAGTCCCCGTGTTTTTCAGTTTCAAGTGCCCCTGTTCATCATGCCGTAACTTTGCATCCGTAACTCCGTTTTTGGCATATAGCATATCAAAATGTTCATCTCAGAGAGTAAATCATTTCATTCCATTGCATCATTTTCATTCGAGTTCATCTTGATGCCCGAAATGCTGTTAGAAGAGGGCTACTTGAGATAATTGTCAGATCTGCTGCTCCGTTTTAGATATTTGTCACTTTTGCCATGATGATTGTGTGCATGATATGCCCATGAGTTCTACATATGTTTTGTTAAGGGTTTTGCCATCTTTCCAGAGATGCAACCCATGTATTTTTGTGATGTGTGTGGTGACTAGAACGAGCTTGCAAAGTGGTGCACTTGGTAATTCGAATTTCAGGGACTTAGCATTTCCACTAAGTCCTTGAGCTGTTTATCTCATATGGCCATATGTTCATGTTGTTTCCTAGTGATCCGTGCCTCTTTTGAGGATGATCAGTAAGGATGTTTTGTTAACCTTGTAGTGCTCTATCCATACATGTATTTGTTTGCAATTATGGAGCACCCTAGCTTGAGTCAATCGAGCTCTACTTTTGCTACTTTGTGAATCTGGGCAGATTGTCAACTTGTTTGCAATTTTGCCGATGATGTTGTAGTTGATCCGTGCATGCTATGCTATTGTTCTTGACATGTCTAGCTTGAATTTTGTGTGTTCTTGATAGATATATTCTTAGCTTGTCATGATTTGATTCGTAGTTAGTGCATCGAGCTCGTAAACATGCCTACTTGAGTTATGTTTCAGCATGTGCCAGTTTTCACTAAGTCTGAAAACTGATTATGTTTTTGCTATGTTCACATGCTTGCAATTATACTTTCTGATCCCTTTTGGCTCAAGGTCACTAAGGGACTTTTGTTAAGCTCTTTGAGTATCTCCATGCCATGCTTTACTTTGCCATGTTCAAGTCTTGTATCACGTAGTTTTGTTGCTCCGAAGAGTACTACCTGATCTGAAATTCCAGACAAGTGTTAATCTCACTAAGTCTGAAATCTGTTTGCCTTATGCATTTTTGCCATGCTTGTTTGAACCTGTTAATGGATGATTTGGCCGTAGCTCAGTGATAGACTTTTGTTAAGCATCTTTAATGCATCCCTGCCATGTATTTTGTTGTCATGTTTGGGTGCTGTAGCATGTTCATCTCATTGCATTTAGATGGCTACTTGCTGTAAATTGCAGACCAGTGTCATATTTGAATCGCTTGCCATTTCCAAACCATAACTCCGATTCCGGCGTTCTTTATATCGTTTTCAAGCGATTTTATCTCATCTTCCCAGTGGTACACTTGGATTTCCAAGTTGAGGCCAGGTTCTTGCATTTCCTGTCACATCTTGCATATGCATCCCGCATCGCATCCCGCATAACATATCATCCTTGCATCATCTTGTTTGATCCTTGCACGTGGTTGATTGTGTCCTTGTTGCTTGTTTGTCTTGTTTGGGTAGATCTGGGAGACGAGTTCGCTAACGAGGAGCCCGTTGAGTTCGCTTTCGAGGATCCAGTCAACTCTGACAACTGTGCAGGCAAGATGATCATACCCTCGAAATCACTACTATCTTTGCTATGCTAGTTTGCTCGCTCTTGCTATGCCAATGCTACGATGCCTACCTTTTGCTTGTCAGCCTCCAATTGCCATGTTGAAACTCTAACCCACCTTGTCCTAGCAAACCGTTGATTGGCTATGTTACCGCTTTGCTCAGCCCCTCTTATAGCTTTGCTAGTTGCAGGTGAAGATTGGAGGCCGTTCCTTGTTGGGATATCATTATATTGCTATGTTATCTTAATGCATCTATATATTTGGTAAAGGGTGGAAGGCTCGGCCTCTTGCCTAGTGTTTTTTTGCACTCTTGCCGCCCTAGTTTCCGTCATATCGGTGTTATGTTCCCGGATTTTGCGTTCCTTACGCGGTTGGGTTATAATGGGAACCCCTTGATAGTTCACCTTGATTAAAGCTTTCCAGCAATGCCCAACCTTGGTTTTACCATTTGCCACCTAGCCTCTTTTTCCCTTGGGTTTCCGGAGCCCGAGGGTCATCTTATTTTAACCCCCCCCCCAGGCCAGTGCTCCTCTGAGTGTTGGTCTGAACTGAGCTGCCTGCGGGGCCACCTCGGGGAAACTTGAGGGTTGGTTTTACTCGTAGCTAGTCTCATCTGAGTGTGCCCTGAGAACGAGATATGTGCAGCTCCTATCGGGATTTGTCGGCACATTCGGGCGGTGTTGCTGGTCTTGTTTTAACCTGTCGAAGTGTCTTGAAGAACCGAGATACCGAGTCTGATCGGAACGTCTTGGGAGGAGGTCTATTCCTTCGTTGACCGTGAGAGCTTGTCATGGGCTAAGTTGGGACTCCCCTGCAGGGATTTGAACTTTCGAAAGCCGTGCCCGCGGTTATGGGCAGATGGGAATTTGTTAATGTCCGGTTGTAGATAACTTGAACCTTAACTTAATTAAAAAGAACCAACTGAGTGTGTTACCGTGATGGCCTCTTCTCGGCAGAGTCCGGGAGGTGGACATGGTGTTGGAGTAATGCTTGCGCAGGTTGTTCTCTAGTTTCTCGCTCGCGCTTTGCCTCCTCTTCTCGCTCTCTTTTGCGAACAGGATAGCCACCATATCTTGCTAGTCGCTTACTGCAGCTCCACATATTTACCTTTCCATTCCTATAAGCTTAAATAGTCTTGATCGTGAGGGTGCGAGATTGCTGAGTCCCTGTGGCTCACAGATTACTATTACACCAGATGCAGGGCCTGATGATTTCGCTCCAGGAGACGCGCTTGAGCTCAAGTGGGAGTTCGACGAGGACTCTCAACGTTACTATGTTTCCTTCCCTGATGATCAGTAGTGGTGCCCAATTGGGGGTGATCGGGACCGTGTCACATGTTGGGTTATCTTTTATTTTGGCGCCGTAGTCGGGCCATGAGTGTTTGGATGATGAAATGTTATTTCTATACTTGATTGACGTGGCGAGTGTAAGCCAACTATGTTATCTCCCCTTTTATTATCTATATTACATGGGATGTTGTGAAGATTTCCTAACTTGCAACATATGCCTTCAATGCGATTATGCCTCTAAGTCGTGCCTCGACACGTGGGAGATATAGTCGCATCGAGGGTGTTACAAGTTGGTATCAGAGCCTTCCCCGACCTTAGGAGCCCCATTGCTTGATCGTTTTTAGCGGCCGAGTTGTGTCTAGAAAAATGTTTTGAGTCATTTAGGAATTATATATCAGAGAGTTTAGGAATTCTTTTTACTTCCCAGTCTCCTCATCGCTCTGGTAAGGATTCTTGACGTAGAGTTTTGACTCTTCTCTTCTCAAATTTCACTAAAAAAAATTTAGGATCACGCGGGTATCTTGGAATCGTTCCGATGGTTTTATGATGAGAACATTGTCTTGGTGCCTCCTGTCAGGGGTTTTGTGGATGTGTCCCGGGGAGTTGAGCTCTCAGGTGTTGTCGTCATAATTTTATCGTTGCAGTTCTGGAATACCTGAGTTTAGTATGCCGACATCGAAAATCTCTTTTATGCAGTTCGTTGGTGAGATAACCTCGACGCCACCCAGTACTGGGGCGGGAGTTTGGGAGTATCGCCATAACTTGTATAACGGATGCTTTTCGAAGGTTGAGGTAGATGGTTTCCGAAGATTTCTTGGTTATGTGTTGAAGGATGGATACAGCTGGATGTAGGATTTGCTAGTTTGGGTGAGATATTATGCTTCCCCTGTATCCCCAACACCTGATTGCATAACCGGAAAGGTTCGGGAGTTTCATAGGTGGGAATTCTAGTAGCTCTAGTTCTTCTTCAACGGATATTGGTTTGAGATTGGGATTTCTTACCGATTATTCATTCTTGATCCGTACCTTGTTGATTTATTTCTCTACCTTAATTCTAAGTGGCTTCTCAATTTATGGATATGTGACCATTTCAAGAGAAATGCATTCGTTCATTTTGTTCGAATGTGAAGACTATATGTTGCAATTTTCATTCCGTTGGATTCAGCTTCAATATTTGCCTATCAATGTGCTAATGGATGTCAACCTCTTCAGGATGGCTCCTCCAACGCGCACGACTCCGAATCCTGATCCGCCACCACCTCCCCCTCCTCCGGAGGCATGGCAAGCTGTGATGGCCGCAACCAATGCAAACACAGAGTTGATCATCCAAATTCTTCAAGAGCGCAATCAAGGCAACCAAGGGAATCAAGGCAACAATCAGAATCACTTTGCTACACTCAACCAGTTCCTTGCTAACGGGCCAAAGACTTTCAGCAATTGTGTTGAGGCAACCGATGCTGACGATTGGCTTGTGGATCTGTGCAAGCATTTCGAGTGCAGTAACGTCAGGCCTGAGGACTTTGTTAAGTTCGCTTCCTTCCAACTCAAAGATCAAGCTGCAGAATGGTTCCAGCAGTACAAGGACTCTAGAGGTGGACGTGTTATCACCTGGGATGAATTTCATCAAGATTTCCGAGCTCATCATATCCCTCAGAGCGTGGTTGAAAGCAAGCGTGAGGAATTTCGCAACCTAAAGCAAGGCTCTTTGTCTGTCTATGACTACAACAAGTTGTTTTAGAAGCTCGCCCGCTTTACCAAGCAGGACGTGCCTGATGAGAAGAGCATGATATACCAGTTCAGGGGTGGTCTCAGAGAAGAAATTCAGCTAGCTCTTGTTCTCTTCGAGCCCTTGAGATACGGTGAGTTCTACAACATGGCACTGAAGCAAGAGGCTGCTCAGTTGAGGTGTGATGCTTCCAAGAAGCATGTCAGAGATGTTACTCCTTCTTCCTCTACTCAAGTGGCCAAGCAGCAGAAGTATTGGCTTCCTCCTCCTCCGTTTCGTCAGCCGTATCAGCAGAAGAGCAAAGGTGGCAGTGGTTCTTCCCACCCACCCAACCCTGGCTTTCAGAACAAGACTTCATCTCAAGCTCCAAGATCGAGTGTTCCGTATCACCGTACGCTTTCAGAGGTCACGTGCAACAAGTGCCAACAGAAGGGTCACTATGCCAACAAGTGTTTCAACCAGAGGCGTCTTCCTCCTCCTCCTGTCAGATCGGCAAGTACAGCTGTGGTCAAGCATAATCCCAAGCACGCCAAGGTCAACTTGATGAATGCAGCTCAGGCAGAGGACTCGTCAGATGTCATCATGGGTAACCTTCCTGTTAACGATGTTCCTGCAAAAGTACTTTTTGACTCTGGTGCATCGCATTCCTTCATGTCATTCCCATTTGCATCGGAGAACAATTTTAGTACTAAGGCTTTACCTAGAGCTATGCAAGTCGTCTCTCCTGCTAAGCGTCTGAGTTCTAGTATGACGGTTCCGGAGATTTGTATCATGATGGGTGATTTCAAGTTTTTGGCTTCTCCAATGGTTCTTGGTAACTCGGATATTGATCTTATTCTCGGGATGGATTGGCTTTCTAAGAACAAGGCTCAGCTTGATTGTGCAGCAAGGCAGATTCAATTGACTCATTCGTCTGAGGATGTAATTGTCTTTGCCGCTCGGGATAATACCATCCGTCTGTTTTCTCTCAATGAGAAGGGTGAACTGGATGCTATCTCGCAAATTCCAGTCGTTTGTGAATATCAAGAAGTCTTTCCAGAAGAGCTTCCAGGAATGCCTCTGCACCGGCCAGTTGAATTCGTCATTGATCTTGAGCCCGGCACGGAACCTGTGTGCAAACGTCCTTACAAGCTCGGACCTGAAGAGTTGAAGGAGCTGAAGAAGCAACTCGATATTCAAGAGAAAATGGGTCTCATCCGGCCTAGTTCTTCTCCGTGGGGTTGTGGTGTTCTTTTTGTGAAGAAGAAGGATGGAACGGACCGACTTTGTGTTGATTACCGTCCATTGAACAAGAAGACCATCAAGAACAAATACCCACTTCCCAACATCAACGAGCTGTTCGAACAACTCAAAGGTGCCCAAGTATTCTCCAAGCTTGATCTCCGTATGGGTTATCATCAGATTCGAATCCGTGAGCAAGATATTCCCAAGACGGCTTTCAGGACAAGCTTTGGTTCATATAAATACATTGTCATGTCTTTTGGCCTCGTCAACGCTCCTCCGACGTTCTCTCGCATGATGAACTTCATCTTCAATGCCTACACCAACGACTTCGTTTTGGTCTATCTCGACGACATTCTGGTTTTCTCCAAGAACAAGGAAGATCATGCCAAGCACTTGTGTTTGGTTCTTGATAAGCTCAGGGAACATCAGTTCTATGCCAAGTTCTCCAAGTGTGAATTTTGGCTCGATGAGGTTCTTTATCTTGGTCATATCATCTCTGCCAAGGGCATTGCGGTGAATCCTGAGAAGGTGTCTGCAATTGTCAATTGGGAACCTCCTCAGAACGTGAAGCAACTCCGTAGCTTTCTCGGTCTCGCAAGCTATTGCCGAAGATTCGTTGAAAACTTTTCTAAGATCGTGAAGCCTCTCTCTAAGATCGTGAAGCCTGTCTCTAATCTTCCTCGGTCTCCAGGGGCTGTTTACGTGCAAGGGCAGAAAGGTCATTTTCAGTATGCCAAACCATAGTGATAATGAAATCAACAGAACAGGCTCGACGAGACGAAGAAGTGGGCTTTGGAATCACCTCATTTGGAGTTGTGATTAAAAAGATATGAAGGGTTGAAGTTCAGGGACTTTTCTGCAAAAATATCATCACAAACAAGTCCCTGAGTGGATAAGGCAGAAGCACAAAGTGATAAATACGCTTTTTGACTAAGAAAACGTAGTTTGGGATGAAACAGAGAGGAATACGCTTTCAGAATAACGAAAACATACTCTGAGCTGGAGCAGAGGGAAAATATGCTTTCCCGAAGGTGAAAACTTACTCAACCGAGTATGCCTCCACTTAATCCAGTTAGTAGAGGCGGGGCCGGGGCTTGTTTCGCTGACGTGCGGGTCCCATGGGTTGGGCCCGTAACTTATCTAGGTCAGCCGCCCGGGTCAACGCATGCAGGGGCGGGACCGGCCTACTGGATCGCTGCCAAGTGGGGTCCGCGGGGAGGAGGGGCCCACCTGTCCTGGCTCCTTCTTCCTCCCGCCTGGATGCACTGGGCCGAGCAGGGGAGCACACCCCGACGACGCTCGCCGGCGATCCCGGCCACCATACGGGGCGTGCGACCTACCGACGAGCTCAGCGTGACGAGGCGGTTCCCTTCCCGGTGGTAGAAGACACCAGGGAGCATCGAGCCGAGAGGGATGTCGACCGCGGCGGACGACGGCCTCGGTCACCGAGGGGCTCGCGGACACCGCGCACCGGAAGGGAAGGAGAAGGGCGGAGGTGATTGGGTGGACTCCTAGAGATGCTCTGGTGGTGGAGGGGTGGAGAGACGGGGCCAGCGTTGTGCCAATTTAGGCGGAGGGGATCGGCGGCCATGGCGACAGAGAGAGGCGGGGAGGGGCTCTCGAGCTCCGGGGAGAGGACGGGGAGGGCTAGAGGAACGTGGAGGAGCTGATGGAGTGCTCAGGAGAGGCTTGGGTGGCCTTATATAGGCAGAGGGGCGAGGACGTGCCGCGCTGGCGTCGCCGCGGACACGCGGCCAGCGCTGCGGACGCGTGTGCACGCGCATGGGCTCATCAGGAAGGCGACGGGGAGACACAGGGAGGAGCCCATGGGGAAGAGGCGGCCAACGGAGCACGGGGAGGAAGAAGACGGCGAAGAACCGAGCCAAAACGCCACTGTGCGCCCGTGGGCATGCGGCGGCTTGCATCGGTGAGGAAGCTGCTGGAGGGGGAGCGGGGTCCAGGTGATCGGCGACGACAAGAGGAAGACAATGGACAAGCTCACGTGCACTAAGACGATGAGAGGGAGAGGGGCTCGAGCAAGAATCCATCCTGGGCGCGGCCAACGGCAGCAGAGCGCGCGCACAGGCTTGCCATTAACGCGGTCACCGCGTGCACTAGCATGTAGCGGGGGAAATGAGCTGGAGCGTGTTGTCTAGTGGCAAGTTCATCCAGTAGAGGTTCCTACTGCGGTGGTAGATTGGTTAAAAGTGCTCTGGTTAAGTGGTAAACCACCTCTGAAGTTTATTGCAGTAAACTTGATCGAGCACTGCTAATCCACAGAGACTTGATTGAGGTCAATGGAGTTGTCTGGTAGGTTCAGGGTAAGAAGGACTTACATCCTGGTAATTTTGAGAAGAATTGGACCACTAATTAATATAGTTGCTTTACAACTAAGTAATCTGGCCCAGAATGAAGATCATGATGATGCTCTCAAATGGAGAAGCCACTTGAGCTGAACATTGGCAAGGCAGGCTTATTTGGCCATATGAAGATGCTGCAAAAGGTTTCATACCAATTGGATAAACCAAAATGGTACTTCCTTCACAAACATTTCCACTGACGAGAAACTTGCAAGAATTTTGGAGAATTATTGGCTAGGTGAAATGGTGCCAAATTTTGTGGAGAGCTGTTATTTGGGTGGGAGAACAATCTGGTATTTTCTCAGAATTAATGAAGCAACATAAACTGCACTTGCTTCACAACCTGAAAATATTGCCAGAATCAAAGATTTGGTCCTGTGCTCGAAGAGATCAAAGTATTGAGCTTAAATTTGGAGGAGGCTAATGATATGAGCACATGAAGAGTCATGCCAAATTTCAACTCATTTGAATGCTCCTAGCTAGTACTTCCTTCACAGGGGCTTCTGTTTGACAGAAACTTTGAAAAATCACTGAGGAAGATTGGCGAGGCAAATAAAGTTGAATTTTGGCATGTGGCAATGATATGGACAGGAAAAGGTGTCCAAGGAGTTTGAGGTCCATTGGGAAAAGGAAAATAGCACTTGCTTCACATTCTGCCATTTAGGACAAAATAGGAAATGAATTATTTGAGCATGATGATAAACATGACAAATGAAATATTTTGTCATATTTGATGAATATAGGACCCAAAAAATTTATGAGAATTATTTGTGAATTTTAGGAGTGATAGAAATATAGGTTGCTCCACAACTTAGGGCAATTTGAGTTATTCCTTTAATAGAAAAGGAATATTCCCAATAAAAAGAATATTGGGATTTGGGCTAGGATGAAAATGACAGGGTCTAGGGAATGATTTGGGTATGACAAGCCATTCTGGAAACAAAGAAGAGGGCATCTTCTTCAATTTCCAGACCACATAGCCACGGAAAAAGGAAACTCAAGCAAAAACCTCAGAAAAAGAAAAGAAAAAGAAAGGGCCAAAAATCAGGCTGTCACAGCCCTCGCGTTCCATTTCAAGTACGACGGCGCCTCAATGCTGCTCTTCAAGGTCTTCAACGTGGAGGGTCGCTCCTTGGAGTGCTGCCCCGAAGGATAGCGCCAGGACGAGGCGCGCCCCGCCTGGGGCTGCTCCAGCAGCAGCGACTCTTGGGAGTCCAGCGGTTCTCCCGAGCTCTACGAGACTCCAGAGACGAGCGACGATAGCTACATGCCCTCGAGCTCTCGCCGCGCCCGGAGGAAGGCTGCAACGTCCGGCCGCCGGCGTCACTGATCTGGATGAGGTTGGCGCCAGCCTCCCGCGGCCCACTGTTGATGATGGCGTCGGCCGCGGGGGTGTGCAAATAAGATTCTCCTAGGTTCGCGTCTTTTGTTCCCTGTGAGGAATCAAGAAGTACCTTGTGGGGGCGTGTAAAGGGTTTGCAATGTCTTTGTTGATGTTATCCCAATTAAGGAAGCCTTGTTAGCGCAAGTCCTGTTTAGGCTCGGTCTTCCCTTTCCAACCTTGCGACAGCTTGTTGCTCTACGCTGACAGGTCTCGGTCCCCAGGCAAGCTTCAGCCGTCGCTGGTGTCGGTGTTCTGGGAACGGGGGTCCCCAGACTTGCCTGCCTGCGGCCTGCGGCGTGGCTCAAAAGGGGGCCCAGCGCGGCCCATCTTCACCAACACAAGCCCAAGACCCTCGCGAGGGGCCAAACCTCACGGGGCGGACGACGCGGAGCTTCCTCAGGCACGGCCTCGTTAGGCTGGCTCACGAGGAGGCAGAGAGATAAAGGTGGGGTACCTCACGAGGTGCCCGTGACGCAAGCCATGACGACCGAGGGCGCCAGGCGGGTGCCAGCCCGCGCAGTGTCCTCCTTTCCTCTTCGGTGCAAAGGGGGCAAGCGTAGCCGCGGAGTACCGAGGCATCGGGCAAAGGTTGCCATTTCGGTGCAATGAGACCAAGACCATGAGGACTACAAGACGGAGGTCATCATGGAGCCCGAGACGGCATCATCACCAGAGCTTTGTGCAGGCGAAGACTACTTTTGTCAGGGTAGCTAGTACTAGCTGTCCCCCTTCAAATTAGCCCGCCATTGTTGGCTCCCTTCCCGCTCGATATTTGGGAAGAGGACCAGGGCCTCTATAAATAGGACCAGCCACCCACAGAGCAAAGGGGGTGGGACGAGGATAGGAGGTTCAGAAAGGATAAAAGGATCAGAGAGAGAGAAGGGTGACTGAACTCCTCCCAGCAGTTCATCTCCCCAGCCAAGAACAGACCCTCGCGAGGCTGTTCTTCCTTGTATTGTTCATCATCATCAGCCCAAGAGGCAATCCACCACGCCACACACTGGAGTAGGGTATTACACCACAACGGTGGCCCGAACCAGTATAAACCCTGTGTCTCTTGTGTTGTTCTTTCCATAGTTTAGATCTTAGCGAGGCGGAGGGGTGCCGGTAAGTAGGAGGCGAAATCTCCACGCGCACCCTAGTGTTTGAACCTCAAGGGTCTGCCGGAACCCGAAATCCGACATTTGGCGCGCCAGGTAGGGGTGCGCCAGGATTCCTCTTCCACCACCCCATTCTCCTCCGACCATCACGCCCATGTCTGACGCTCGTCGGGCCCGCGCCGAGCGCCGGGCCGCACTCGCTTCCTGCGTCGCCCAGACGGCCCCTGTCGGCGGGCGTCCTCGCTGTTCCCCGTCACCTGCCGTCAACACCGCCACCGGCCCGGCGGGGGACGGGCAGCAAGCATCGTCCTAGCATCCGTCCCTGCGGCAAGACGGCCGCACCGCAACTCCCTCGCTCACCCTAGCTGGTTCTTCGTCCCGCGCGCTCCACGCGCCCATGGAGGCTCGGGCTGCACTCATCTCGGCAAACGAGCTCCTGCGCTACCGTCTCGTCGACGACGTCTACGAAGAATGGCTCGACCGCGTCGCCAAGCTCGTCCGCGCCGCAGGGGGCTCTCCTGCACTGTCCGTTCCGCTGCACTGCACCCAGCCCCGCACGGGCGATGAAGCTCCGGCGGCGCCCCAGCCGCCTCCTCCTCAGGAAGGCGCCATGGCTCCAAGGCGCGTGGCCCCTGGGCGGAACCCGCTCCGTCAGGTGCCAGCGCGGCAGGAGCAGAGCTGTCAAGAAGTCCCTCGCCCGCTAGAAGCTGCCCGGGCGCTCCCTGCTCCAGCATGTCGCGACCATGCTCCTGCTCCTGCGCGTCAAGACCCCGCGCTGCTCCCAGCTGCAGCGCGAGGGGACATGCAAGACCTAGCTCCCCGTCATCCCAGGCCCCCCGTGGCCACAGCAGGCTGCCACGCCTTCACCGCCGAGCTACACAGCGTCGCGTGGCCCGGCAAGGTCAAGCCAGACTTGCCTCCTCGCTACGACGGCATGGCTGACCCTGCGGAGTTCCTCCAGCTCTACGAGCTGGGCATCGAAGCTGCCAACGGAGATGAGAAGGTCATGGCGAACTGGTTCCCCATGGCGCTCAAGGACAGGGCCCTCACCTGGCTCCTGAACCTGACTCCAGGCACAATCTCCTCCTGGGACGAGATGCGCACCCGCTTCATCGCCAACTTCCAAGGCACTCGTGACCGGCCACCCGCCGTGAGCGACATGCGCCGCATCAAGCAACAGCCCGGGGAGACCCTGCAGGAGTACATCCAGCGCTTCAACAACGCACGCCTCGAGATTCCCAAGGTGACTGAGGAGGCCATCATCTCGGCCTTCTCCGACGGCGTGCGCGACGTCAAGATGAAGGAGGAGCTGGCAATGCGTGAAGACCTGTGCACTTCCTTGGAGCTGTTCAACCTGGCAACCAAGTGCGCCAGGGCCGAGGAACGGCGTCTCTACCTCCTCGAGCTGCCTGCCGCAGACCCAGAAGAGAAGAAGCCCAAGGCGAAGGATGTGAAGTGCAAGGGGGCTGCAGTGCTCACGGCAGAACCAGACACCAAGCGGGGCAGAGATCAGCCTGAACCTTCCAAGGGCATCCGGTACTGTGTGTACCACGACCTCCACACCCACAACACTAACGAATGTCAAGAGCTCCGAGTCATGCGAGAAGGAAGAATTGGCCGTCGCCCTGACCGCGGTGACCGGGGCTACGTTCGAGGAGGAGGAAGGAACGCAGGACGCTGGGAAGACCATGGCCCGCGCCAAGGGTGGCGCGATCAACCTCGCGAGGATCGCTGGCAAGACCCGCCTCGCGAGGGAGGCTGGAGGGATCAGCCTCGCGAGGGAGACTGGAGGGATCAGCCTCGTGAGGATCGCCCGCAAGGCAACGCAGGCCTCCCACCGCTGCCACCGCAGCCAAGGAGAAACGAGGACCGCCACCAGGACGAGAGGACTGGGGGCTTCCAGGAGCCGCGCGCGATCGCCTGCATCCTGGGCGGGGCACAAGCCCCAGCCTCTTAGCGCACCTTCAAGCAGTTCGCCCGCGAAGTGAATGCAGTCCTCCCCAGGCTCGAAGCCACACGCCCTCTCAGGTGCTCGGCGTGCGCCATCACGTTCAGCTCAGTAGATCAGCTCAAGTGTGCGGCTATAGCCGGAGTCCTCCCGATGCTTTGTTCCCCAATCGTCAGCAACGTGGTGGCCACCAAGACCCTCATCGATGGCGGGGCAGGGCTCAACGTCCTGTCCGTGGAAACATTCAACAACCTCCAAGTGCCCTACAGCCAGCTTCAGCCAACCAAGCCTTTCTCCGGTATCACCGACGGCTCCACGGTCCCGATTGGGCAGGTCCGCCTCCCTGTCACCTTCGGGGCACGCGACAACTACTGCACCGAGCTCATCGACTTCGACGTCGCTCACATTCGCCTGCCGTACAACACCATCCTTGGGTACCCAGCACTGGCCAAGTTCATGGCCGTAACTCACCACGGCTACAACGTCCTCAAGATGCCAGGAAGCGGCGGAGTCATCACGGTGCCCTGTGAAGAGAAGGACGCGGTGTGTTCCCTAGAACGAGCCTTTTAGGCCGCGTCACTGGAAGACCCAGATCGCAGAAGCAGGAGGCCTCCCGAGACCGCCCCTAAGAAGAAGAAGACATCATCCAGCCTGACCACTCAGGAGGCAGGCCCCTCTGGGCCCGTGCCTGCCCAGGGAGAACCTCCTTCCATCGCATAGGAAAGCGCACCCGGCGCCCTCCTCAGGCAGGGCTCGGGGGCTCTCCCCTGGAGGGCCGCCGACCTAGCTAGGGTCACGTGGGAGGCGCTTGGGCACCACATGGAGGCGTGTTTCGAAGCACGTTTCCCTCAAGAAGGAGCAAGGCAAGGAGATCCAGACCCTCAGGAGTTTGTCAGCAAGGCTATTCAGGAGCTACAGGAGTCAAGAGTCATGAAAGGCGGCCGCCGCCTACCAGCAGTGGCTCCCCATCCAGGCGAGGATGGTGGGCTGCGCGTCTGCATCGACATACCAGGGCTCAACTGAGTCGCCTCTCGGGAGCGCCTCTGGCCCTCGCGAGTGGGGCGCTGCGGAGGCCCACCCCACAGCTACGTTCGCATGCCTTACGGCTTGCCGAATGCGGCCGACACGTACCGGCGCCTCATGAGGGGCATCACGGAGGCACGAGAGACCAGGCGTTCCGCAGCCCTGGTAGGGATGGAGATGGCCCGCGAGGAGCCGCCAGCGCCTCCGGAGCCTCCCGAGGCCCCTGGGCCTAGGGGCTCATGAGGATCGGCTCCCGCAGCCCACCGAGCCTGCTACACCAATGCTCCTTCGTCCTCAACATCATCAGGTGACATCTTTCGAGTTTTATTTCCAGCTGGAAGCGCCCCCCCCCCAGGGCTGCATTATTCCCAGGCCGCGTGTGTCCGTCCCTGCGGCGTGTATCCCTTTTTTTATTTCATGTTGTTAGCTTACCTTGTTGGGGGCGCCCCTCGGGCTGCATGATCCCCAAGCCGCTCGGGCCAGGCCCAGCGGCATGTATCCCATTTGCGTTTATTTCTGGTTATGTGTTAGACCCACCATGCTTGATTATTTGATGCCGGTCTGCGGCACCTCTTCTTCTCCATGCCGACCACTTGCACGTTAAAGGGGGGTACCTAAGCATCGCGACTCAGGGCTCTTACTGGCTCTCCAGCCCTCACCCTCTGGCCTTGTCCATGGCATCGCGACCTGGCATACCAGCGACGGCTGAGACCAGCTCGAGGGCCGGGACCCGAGGACGTAGAGTGCCGACATCTAACCAAATTTGCAGGGACACATCACAAGATAAGGCCCAGTGCCAGGCGCAACCCGCCTAGAGGTAGAGCCCTGTGAGTCCCGCGCTGGCTCACGGGTGCCCAGATACACCTCGCCAGGCCCTACCGTGCCAGCCACGTGTCAGGGCGGGGCTGTACACGCCCCCCTCCCACGTACCAGTGGAAGCACCATGCTCCCCGCTGGCTGATGACACTGCCGAGGAGCGGCTATGCCCGTACACATACGGAAGCGCTATGCTCCGCGCTGGTGATAAACAACTGAGGGTGGCCCCCGGGCCGCATCAACCTCAGGGAGCCCAGAGCTCAGTGTCTAGCCTCATCGTAACGCCTCCCCTTGGGAGTGCCGCGCGAGGGGGCTGGGCACGGGGGCTGCGCCTGGGTCACACCCAGATGCACGCCGCCCAGCCAGGTCCCCCCGGGCCTGGTTCGTCGCGTGTCTCTCCCCGAGCGGAGCCAAGGTACGAAGGCCGTTTGAGCGTCAAGGGGGACTCCTGAGCATCGCGACTCAGGAGCCTAACTGGTCACGTAGCCCCTCACTCCGTGGCCCCGTCCTGGTTTCCGGTCGGGACCAACGCTGGGTGAGGCACGCGCGCGGCTGGGCTCTGCAGACGTAGAACGGTAGATCCACCCGCATCACACCTCCCTACTTGTTGTTCGTGCGCCAAGGGGGACTCCTGAGCATCGCGACTCAGGAGCCTAACTTGTCACGTGGCCCCTCACTCCTTGGCCCCGTCCTGGTTTCCGGTCGGGGCCAACGCTGGGTGAGGCATGCACGGGGCCGGGCTCTGCCGGCGTAGAACATAAGCAAGTAGGAAGCAAAAGAGCCAATTTCAAGGAATTCAAAAGAAAATATTACAGTCCACACTGTTATCTCAATGCCAAACGCAAGTTTAAATGCCTCCCCGAGGCATGATACATGTGCAGGAATTAAAGGCAGGACAGGAGCCACGACGGAGTCACTTGTCGGCGGTGGAGCAGCACGGATTGGGTATGCCTCATGGAGCGGTGAGGTCGGCAGCGCCTTGCTTCGGCTTGGTGCCGAAGGCCCGGAACTTCCCCAGCAGGGCCTCTGCGCGACCCTTCACAGCCTCGGCAGTGGCAGCGGCACGCTCGCCGCTCACTGGCTCCAGCAGGCTATCGAGGTCGACACCGGGATCGCGAAGGTAGATGTGGGTGAGGACCCGCGTCAGTGCGGCAGAAGACAGGACGCGTGCCTCGGCCTCGGCCGTGGGGCCAAGGCCAAGGGCGACATCTTCAAGAGCGTGAACCAGGAAGGGAAGCAACTTGGTGGGGCCGTCCTCGGCGCCAGCCAGTGGGCTCTCCAGGCCACTGTCGTAAAGCGTCCTCACTGAGGAGCGAGTCCTCGCCTCCATCTCCGTGAAGGCCACGCGGTCCTCGGTGAGAACCAGGGCCTCGTCGTCCAGCTTGACCTTCCTAGCCCCCAACTCCTGCTCCAGCGCACCTAGGCGGTCGCGACGTTTCCTGAGCTTGACCTCCCTCTCCTTGACAGCCGCCTCGCGAGCCTTCACGCTTTCTTCCTGCTCTTGGCGAAGGCGGACCTCGTCCGCGAGCTGGTCCCGCAAATCTTGCAGCTTGCCCTCCAGCGCCTTGCAACGCCCACAGACGTCGACCACCTCCCCCAGGGCTGCATCACGAGCAGCCTTCACCTCAAGGATGGCCTGCTTCTCCTCGTCGCATGCTGTCGAGGCCTGGACCAGCGCCGCCCGAATCGAAGCGTCGGAGCGAACCCATCCTGAAGCCAGCTCCAAGCGCCCGGCCACCAAACGGGGGTCGGCGCCAAGAAGATCCTGCCGTAGTCGGTCCAGCTCAGCAACAGCACGATCCAGAATGGCAGAAGGAGTCGGAGAGACAGCAGCCGGTGGAGTAGGAGGAGAAGGCGGCAGCGTGGCCACAGCATCCTGAGGCGGAGTCTGCCGCGCCCCGACAGCTGTAGTGGCGGCGGCAGGCGAGAGCACCTCGGGAGCCACTTGGGCTGTGGGGGCTGAGCTCGCCCCAGCCGGCTCAGCCAGGCCTCGCGAGGACGACCGGGCAGGAGAAGCCTGTGCGTCGCGGTCACCCTCCTTCGCAGGCAGAGGCGCTGCCACGGGTGGAACCTCGGGAGCTCCCTTCGGCTTCTTTGCTGCGGGCGCCAGCCTATCCAAGAAATGCGGACGTCAAGCCTCAGAAGCAGAGCAAGAAATAAAGACAAGAATCGAATGCTTACAGGTCGTCGCCAGTGAGCTCAAGCGGCCTCCGGCCAAATTTGAAGCCTGAAAGCCAGCTGGAAGGGTCAACCTCGGGAAGCTTGGAGGCGGAAGGTGCATCTGCGGTCCGCCCGGGGGCCGGGGCAGACCCGCGGGAGATTAGCCCGGTCCTGACCTTCTTCGGGATCGGGGGTGAGCTCCCGCCGTCCTGCTCGTCGTCGTCGTCTTCATCGTCATCCTCGTCGTCATTGCTCGGAGAGAGGCGGAGAACGCGGGACCTGCGCCGGGGGAGGAGAGCCCTTGACTCTCCGCCAGTCGCCTTGGAGTCAGGCCCTTTTCCCCGCTCCCCTCCTTCCTCCTCTTCGCTGGAGTCGTCGGAGGGCACGTCCACCGGTTCCTCGGGAGTTTCCATGGGCACGGGCCCATCCCCGTTGAAGACGGGCATGGACTCCACTACCTGCCCCCCGTCGTCGCGGAGGAACAAGGGCGTGGGAGCGCCCGCCAACCTCGCCACATTGCCCCCGACCAGAGATTGGAGAACCGCAGCCAGGTCTCCATTGGCCAAGGCCGCGGGGCTCGGACGGGGCCTCCACATTGGAAGTGAGTACTGCCGAAGCGGAGCCAGCTGGTGCTCCAGGAATTCCCTCAGCAGCGATGCGCCGGTCAGCTTTGCCGCAGCCATGTCGGCTGGCCTCAGATCCGTGTCCATCTTCTCCAACACCAGTTTCGCGTGGGGGTCCGCGAGCTCTGCTCGACCCCAATCGCTGGAGCTCGTGGGCTGCTCTACGGGCAAGATCAGCCGAGGGTGGATGCGCCTAGCATCCACCAAGACCCACTTGCTCCTGAAGCCCTCAATCCTTTTCCCGGGGTTCGAGATGGCAATGGCGCCACCGTACGCGACGAAGCTCGCGCACGCGGAAGCAATACCACGAGAGGTCCGGAGGTAGAAGTAGTGGCACAGCAAGGCCACTGAGGGCTGCACCCCTACGTGAGCCTCGCAGTAATAGGCGAAGATTGCCAGGAGAAGGACGGAGTTGGGGTGGAGATGCAAGGCTTGTAGCTTATAGTGGCGGAGGACAGAGAAGAAGAACTCGAAGAAGGGAGGCACCAGGCCAGCAGCAATGGCACTTACGAAGAACGGATAGAAGGTGCTCCCTTGACCCTCAGGGGTGGCGGAGCCGGCTTTAAACACCTTCGCCCCGTTGATGCCCCGCGCCGTCGCCATCCGGCGCAACCGGGCAAGGCTCGCCTCCGACACGTTTGGCGGGTCCAGGCAGACGAGTACCAAGCCACGGCCAGGAGCTGATGAGGCGCCATGGCTTCCTAGGTCACACGGTCGGAGTGGATATGGAAATTTTGGAGGAAGGAAGGAGAGGCGCAAGAAAGGGGATCTGAGAAGCAACCGGGGAAAGGAGGAAGCAAAGCCTAGGTGGATGCCGCTCCTTTATCAACTCACGCGGTTGCTAAGGTGCCCACGTCCAATCAACCGCCACGCGGCGCCCAAGGCCGCAGGCTGTTAGGGCCCACGGCGCTTCGCTCTTGCCCTTCCGCCTCCTCGCACGGCCAAGTACGGGCGCGCCTTGGGACCGGGGGCTACTGTCAGCGTTCTGGGAACGCGGGTCCCCAGACTTGCCTGCCTGCGGCCTGTGGCGTGGCTCAAAAGGGGGCCCAGCGCGGCCCATCTTCACCAACACAAGCCCAAGACCCTCGCGAGGGGCCAAGCCTCGCGGGGCGGATGACGCGGAGCTTCCTCAGGCACGGCCTCGTCAGGCTGGCTCACGAGGAGGCGGAGAGATTAAGGCGGGGTACCTCACGAGGTGCCCGTGATGCAAGCCATGACGACCGAGGGCGCCAGGCGGGTGCCAGCCCGTGCAGTGTCCTCCTTTCCTCTTTGGTGCAAAGGGGGCAAGCGCAGCCGCGGAGTACCGAGGCATCAGGCAAAGGTTGCCATTTCGGTGCAATGAGACCAAGACCATGAGGACTACAAGACGGAGGTCATCGTGGAGCCCGAGACGGCGTCATCACCAGAGCTTTGTGCAGGCGAAGACTACTTTTGTCAGGGTAGCTAGTACTAGCTCTCCCCCTTCAAATTATCCCGCCATTGTTGGCTCCCTTCCCGCTCGATATTTGGGAAGAGGACCAGGGCCTCTTTAAATAGGACCAGCCACCCACAGAGCAAAGGGGGTGGGACAAGGATAGGAGGTTCGGAAAGGATAAAAGGATCAGAGAGAGAGAGAAGGGTGACTGAACTCCTCCTAGCAGTTCATCTCCCCAGCCAAGAACAGACCCTCGCGAGGCTGTTCTTCCTTGTATTGTTCATCATCATCAGCCCAAGAGGCAATCCACTACACCACACACTGGAGTAGGGTATTACACCACAACGGTGGCCCGAACCAGTATAAACCCTGTGTCTCTTGTGTTGTTCTTTCCATAGTTTAGATCTTAGCGAGGCAGAGGGGTGCAGGTAGGTAGGAGGCGAAATCTCCGCGCGCACCCCAGTGTTCGAACCTCAAGGGTCTGCCGGAACCCGAAATCGGACAGCTGGTATGCCAGGTCGCGTGCCGTGGTCAAGGCCAGGAGGTGAGCGGCCCGAGGTCCAGTAAGAGCCTCTGAGGCGCGATGCTCACGGGGTTCCCTTTAGCGCTCAAGTAGTTGTGGTAAGATAAGAAAGGGAGGCGAGGTTGCCGCAACAGGGCTGTGGCGAGCGTGTCCCCTAGGTCCCGACGATTGGTTGATCTGAGCTTGTGACTTATCTTGGCGGTCCGGGGTCGATTCTTCGTGATGCGCTAGACCGGTGTGCGATCATCCGCAACGTAGCTAGGACAGGCCCATACGAGTCCTCCCCCTTCAATGCTCTCCTTCGTGCTCTACGTCCTCAGGTCTCGGCCCTCGAGCGAGCTCAGCCGCCGCTGGTATGCCAGGTCGCGTGTCGTGGTCAAGGCCAGGGGGTGAGGGTTGGAGAGCCAGTAAGAGCTCCTAAGTCGCGATGCTCAGGAGCCCCCCTTTTAACGTGCAAGCGGATTACTTGGAAGAGGTGGGAGCTCGTGGTGCCGCCTGGTGCAATCCTCGTGAGATTCCTGTGAGCCAGCACAAGGAAGAACACGATCTGCCGTTATGGTTGCCAGCCTGCCGTTGGTTGCTGCGCGTGGGGGTGAAGGCACTGAGGGCCAGGTGAGGTGACGTGCGCGGGGCGTGTCGCGAGCCAGAGCTTGACCGCTCAGGTTTATCGACATGGTAGGGACGGACCCATGCACCAGTGCCGTGCCTGCATGCTGAGGCCCCGTGGGAGGCGACGATTGAGCAGGTAGTAATCATAGGTAGATCGAACATGAGAGAAGCAGGCTTAAGCAAGTGCATGAGAGATACGTGCCACTGGGTCAGGCCCGAGCGACTTGGGGATGATGCAGCCCGAGGGGCGCCCCCAACAAGGTAAGCTAAAGACATAAGAAAAGGATACATGCCACAGGGACGGACCCACGCGGCCTGGGAATGATGCAGCCTGAGGGGCGCTCCCAGCTGAATGAACTTGGAAAGATGTCACCTGGTCATGTTCACGAAGGAGAGTTGAGGCAGCTGAAGCTGTATGGCGAAGGGGTTGCTCCTCACGAGCCTCCGGAGGCCCTAGAGTCTCAGATGGTTCCTTGAGCATCATCTCCATCTCCATCAGGATAGCGTGGTGTTTGGCTTCCTGATCCACTAGGATGCGCCGCAAGTTGCGCTAGTAGGCGGATGATACACTTGGCAGGCTAACGGGTATGCGAACGTAGCTGTGCGGTGGGCCCTCGCAGCGTCCCACGCGGGAAGGCCATAAAAGCTCCTGAGAAGCGGCCCTGTTGAGCCCTGGATGTCGATGCAAACATGCCGCTCGGCATCCTCGCCTGGATGGGAAGCTACATCTCATGAGCGGCGGTCGCCACGTGTCGGGGATATACCCCGCGGTATGACCCGGCCGGAAGTATGACCCGGTCGGACTTGGCGGCTCATAGAGACCCAGCAAGTATTTGATGACTTACTGATGACCCCAATGGCGGGTCAGATGGATGACAAGGCCCAAGGCCGAAAAGACCGGTTCACGTGATGGTGGGCCGACTTAAGAGGAAAGCATAAGGAATATTCTCTTACAAAGGAAGCAAGACTAGGACTCCACTTGTAATAGAGTAATCCTAATCCTATTAGGACTAGTCATGTAACCCACCACTTCAACATATATAAGGAGGGGCAGGGTGCCCCAAGAGGGGACAAGCAACAAGCAATAATCTCTAGGGCTAGACACAAAGGGGGAGCCGGCTTATGCGGCAACTCTCTCACGAGCAGCATAATGAGATCTAGCCACAAACAGCATGTAGGGCTATTCCAGATGATGTTTCCCGGGGCCCGAAGCCATCTAAATACTTGTCTTGTGTTACGTTTCTCGATTCCGCTCAACCCCTCTCAAGCTACTACAAAGATGCATTGGCCTCACGACTAAGTCCTCATACTAGGACGTCTGCCGTGACAATTCAACGACAGTTGACGCTCACCGTGGGGCTCGCGCACGATGATGTTGAGTTCTTGGAGGGATCTCTCTGGGGAATCGAGAAGTTTTTAATTCATCAGATGAAGAAGATTCAAGAAATTAGGGTTGCATTAGGTGTGCTGTCACACAGTCGCCGAGTTAACGAAACCGACAAGCGGAGCAATCGAAAGTCAGATCAAGTCTTTTTGAGCGCTTACGCGTCGGTAAGACCGATAGGACTACCGTCAAGCGTCACCATGATTCTAGTACCCGGACAGGTTCTCCGCCCAATGACGGCTGTGCTACAGGGTCACTTCAAGATCCCGACACAGAAGCATTATCGGGTTTTTTCGTCAAAATATCAAGATTGTTGGATTATTGCTAGTTCACAACCAAGTCGGCACCACGACCACGACTCAAAGAAACAAACAGGGATTGATCGGAACGGCCACGAGCCAGGCTCCTTGGCCACTACGGGACGCGCTTCGCCTCTCGTCCGAGTGACCGTCGCCCCTCGCCTCTTGTCCGAGTTAGCGTCGCGCCTCGCCTCTCGACCGGGTCGCTCGCGCCAAGTCGCCCTGGCCTCGCGCTTGAGCCGCCGGATTCCACCTTCTGCAGGGGCCTCGAGCGCTGTTTCTGCCATGAACGACTCGCGTTGCTCCGCCTCGCCGGGGGACTCCTCATTAGCGGCCACGACCCGATCCACCGGGGTTGTAGCCGCTTCAAACCACCGCTTCCTTAAGTCACCAGGGCCATCCAACTCGCCTCGTATCTGCTGCTGCGGTTGCGGCCGCGCGCTGAGCCGGCCGTATATGACCGTCTGCAGCTCTGCCTCCGAGCGACTGCTAAGGCGTGCCGCCATCCTGCAAGCCGCCCCGGTGGCCTCACTTCTGTCTTGGCATCCTAAGTCGCCCGCTTATTGGAATGTCTCCAACCCGCCTCTGCCTCGGCCTTTCTCAAACTCCGACCTGCCATCGCAGCCACCGAGCGGATGCCTTTGACGCTGCTATGCTCACTAGCGTGAGTCGCCGCCACCGCCGTAGTTTCACTGCGGCACGCCCGTCCTGCGCTGAGGCCGCCACTACCTCTGCTCGGAACCGCCCGCTCGGGCTCCACTATCCGCCACTGAGCTATCCCGGCCATGAGCCGTCTACGCGTGACCCACCACTTTAAGTCGCCGGCGTGTTGAGCCACCACTTCGCGCTTGTCCGAGCTGCCGCAGGCTTGCTTCGCCTCCACTGTAGGTCGCCGCTGCCTCAAACACAGCAGCGCCAAGCCGCCGTCCGCCTCAAGTCGCCGGTGCCCCTCTAACATGGCCGCTGGGCTGCTGCTGGTGCTAGTGACCCATGCGCCTCAAGTACCACAGCAGAGCCGGGGCCTCGTCAACCGCATCGCCGCTCGCCGCTGTTGCTGTCACAGCTGCGCCACAAGACGCCTCGGATGCCTAGCCTCGCGTCCGCCGGTTCCGCAAAACCGCCCGTTGCCCCCTGCCCTTCACCGCGCCTCGCGCCATCGTTGAGCTGCCTTCACTGGGTGGCCCTGCCTCCGTGTACTTTTGCCTCACTAACCAAGGCCAAGTAATATTATTACTACTATGTTTTGTTTCTCACACAGCAGGAAATCTGACTGAAGCCTGCGAATCAACACATTAAAAGAAAAGGGAGTCAACGGAGTGCCAGCGCTGTTAAAGCCGTGCCTGATCGGCACCAGAATCAGTCCTGAGGTCGTGGTCTGCATTTTCTGTTTTTTCAGTCTACTACACATGCATGTGAAGACAAAGACAACAGCAGGGACAGAAACAAGTTGCTCCTGCCACCGTTCATGCGAAAGGTTTCCGCCTCCTTTGGTCTTTGGTTTGGTTTGGAGGAATTTCATAGGAATTCTAGAGGATAGGATTCTTATGGGATTTTTTCCTTTAGAGCCCTCTGGTTCATAGGAATGGATTCCTATTCCTACATAGGATTGGTTCCTATCCTCCACATTTCATAGGAAAATAAAAATGAGCCTAGACTCAATGGAAAAATTCCTTTGGTGTCAACCAAATGACATCTTGTTTCCTATTCCTACTCATAGGATTTGAGATACATGTCATCTCATTTCCTACAAGATTCCTATTCCTACGATAATCCTATCCTATGAACCAAAAGAGGCCTTCACGGTCCTACAGAATTACTTGGTTGCAGGCAGGACAAAAGAAACAGGTGACCTGAAAGACTACACTCAGATTTTTTGATCTTCAATCACTGCCTGCAACCGAGATATATCGTTAGAACATCGATGTAAGGCTCCGGTATGCAAATGATGGAGCAAGTCAACGGGAATAAAGAAAATAAGGAGGAGTTTGACCCGATGGATAAAGAGATAGGCCTCAGGCCTCTTAAAAATGGGGTTAATAATGACCCAGAGGGTCCTTTCTGAGCCGCCTAGCTCCGTTCTGCTGCGGTCGCATTTTGAACTATTGCCTCTGCCAATCGCCGCCTCGCATTTGCCGGTTTCGATCGTACGATCGTCTTTGAGTCGTTTCACCTTTGTTATCAAGCAACTGGAGAAGAGAATACCACAGGTTGTTCATAAAAGTCCTTTTGCAAGGGCAGGAGGGAGGGGGCTCAAGACCAACTCCCAAGGTGACCTAGGCCCTGACAAAATTGTCGCAGTCACTCAATGACAGGGTCATGTGATTGTGCTGCCTCGAGTGACCTGTTGCATAATGCCAAGCTGCAAAAGGTTTAATGGATCAATTATCGCTATGGGAAAAAAGAAATCAGCGGCAAACGGGCGACGCTGACATGGGATGCTCGTACGATGAAGGAGTAAACTACTACATGTGTACTGTTGTTTGACCCCAATTAAAGTTTAGCCTGCGCATAGGTCATCTATCATCCGAATATATCAGGTGATACCCGTCTAGTCTATTTTAAAGAGAACATATTTAGTTTCTTTAAGAACAATTACTCTGACTGGTAATATTTTTGCGCAGGACAGTGATTCAATATAAGGGTGGTGCCATGTTGTGTTTATGGAGTGTGCATTAGCATCATCATGCACCGGCGTCCGCGCTCGCTTGTTACTGAAGAGGTGTACGCAAGCCGCCGCCCGTGCAGCTCGATCTACATCAACTCGCTGAAACCACGCCTGTGATTGACTCGCCGACCGCGCGGCTTGCCACTACTGCAATTGATTCACCCGTTCGCACCGGCTTACAATGCCACGGCCGGCTCAACCATCTGCTCCCGTGGCCGACTTGCCCGAGATTGGTTTCAGCTTCACCATGGTGATCATCAACCTCACGGTGGATAATTTCTAGCTTAACATATCAGGTGAAATCCATCCAGTATATTTTTTATATATTTCTTTTCTTTAAAAGAGCAATTACTCTGGCTTGCAAGTTCTCCAAATGCAGGACAAGTTATATCACTGAGCTGTTGACTGACTCATACCGGTTTATATCACGGCCAAATATGGAGAATCTCAAGACAACTCCTCGAGTCGCCTTGAGACTCGGGGGCTATGATGACATGACTCAGTAAATAATTGCCAGTTTAAAGCAGATTCAAGAACTCCGGGTCATCGGAGGGAATGATAACCCGGTTCCGGAGGACACCGCCATATTGATGAAAATTTAAAGGCCGTCGGAAAATTGTCGGTTCAAAATAAAGATTCCGGTTTAAAATCTGGTTCAAGAGACATCTCTCTCCCGCAAAGCTTTGAAGCTCTCAAATCCGGTTCAAACATCCAGCTCAAGGTAAATTTGTCTCTTACAAAACTTTTAAGCTCTCAAATCCGGTTCAAACATCCGGCTCAAGGACAATCTGTCTCCCACAAAGTTTTGAAGCTTTCAAATCCGGTTTAAAGTTCCGGTTCAAAAAGAATTAATCTCTCGCAAGATTCGAGTTCTCAGAAAAATTAAAGGTTGCCAAAGAGAACTTGCTGCCATGATGCGCGGTTCAAACGTGGGTATCCTGCCTTACGGCTTTCCTTATTATGGTCACTTGGGGGCTTCCTGCTCATCGAGCATAGCTATTGGAACCCTCTTGATCGGCGCGATGCCAAAATTTATATGGTCACTTGGGGGCTTCCTATTCAAACATAGGTCATATTTGAACCAAAGAGAACATAGTTGTCGGTACCCGCTTGATCGGCACACTGCCAAACTCACTAGGGGGCTTCTTGATCGTATTCGAATCATAGCTTAACCCCTTTTGGGTCCGACTTGGATCGTATTCGAATCAGGGTCATTAAAACCACTCAAGGTCATTTGGGGGCTTCCTATTCAAACATAGGTCATATTCGAACCAAAGAGAACATAGTTGTCGGTACCCTCTTGATCGGCACATTGCCAAAGCCACTGGGGGCTACAAGATCATATTCGAATCTTAGCTTAACCCCTTTGGAACGGTTTACTGATCGTATTTGAATCAAAAACCTCGATTTTTATTTGGTTTAAGTTTTTGCAAACAATCTTTTGTTTTGTCTTGAGAATTTTTTGCCCAGATCTAAGTATAAGTGTGGTTTCGTTTAAACCCGGCTTGGCTTTGGACGATAAGTCACCAGCATGTGACAATCATCATATATTTGGAAGTATTGGCTTCTAAGGATTGGGTTATCACCCTTACTGCACAGGTCATGTAAACCGGCAGTACAAATTCAATATCACAATGGTTATATGTGGGATATTATGACCCGCCCTGCGGTAAACCGCCAAGGGATCTTGTGATTTACTTGTGTGCAGGATAAGACTACATTTGGGTGGTTACCCGCCCTGGCTTTTGACGCTAAGTCGCCAGGGCATATGTTGTTTAAACTTTGTGCAGGATTTACAGAGCTATGATTTACATAAATGATTAAGTTCCAGCCCATCATCAAAGATTGAAATTGGTGTCTCAAAAGGGTTATCAATTCTTGATTTTCTCAAAGGCTATAAGCCGTCGGGTTATAAAAATTCCGGCTTACGATGGAGGCGTATTAAATTACCATCGGCCAACAGCCGTCGGGTATTTAAACTCCGGATTTACTTGTCAAGAGATAAGTGTCAGCGTTCTGGGAACGGGGGTCCCCAGACTTGCCTGCCTGCGGCGTGGCTCAAGTGGGGGCCCAGCGTGGCCCATCTTCATCAGCTCAAGCTCAAGACCTTCGCGAGGGGCCAAGCCTCGCGGAGCAGACGACCGGACGCTTCCTCGGAGGCAACCTCATCAGGCAGGCTCGCGAGGAGGCGGAGAGATCAAGGTAGGGGTACCTCATGAGGAGCCCATCACGCAAGCCATGACGATCGAGACCAGGCGGGCGCCGGCCTGCGCAGTGTCCTTGTTTCCCCTTTGGTGCAAAGGGGCAAGCACAGGCCAAGGCATCGGGCTAAGGTTACCATTCCGGTGCAACGAGACCAAGACCAGCAGAGCGGCAGGACGGAGGTCACCGTGGAGCCCAAGACGGCGTCATCACCGTGAAGACCACCTTGGGTCAGGATAACTTGTACTAGATGTTCCCCTTCAAAATGGCCAATTGTTGGCGCCCTTCCCGCTCATTATTTGGGGAGAGGCCCAGGGCCTCTATAAATAGAGCTAGCCACCACAGAGTAGAGAGGAGAGGGAGATCTGGTAGAGCTCTAGCAGAGAGAGAGAGGCGACTGAACTCACCCAAGCAGTTCATCGCACCAGCTCAAGAACACCTCTCGCGAGGTTGTTCTTCCCTTGTAATGTTCATCATCAGCCCCCAAGGAAATCCACAACACCACACACCAGAGTAGGGTCTTACACCACAACGATGGCCCGAACCAGTATAAACCTCGTGTCCCTTGTGTTGTTCATTGTTTCCAGCTTAGATCACGCGAGGAGATTGGACGTAGATCGGTAGGGGAGAGATCTCCGTGCGCACCCCAGTGTTCGAACCTCAAGGGTCTGCAGGAACCCGAAATACGACAATAAGGTATTCAAAGTCGCTTTGGCGCAATGGCTATTATTTTATCAATGGATATGATTTATTCTACATTGGAAGAAATAGTCCCGAGTCGCTGTAGGCTTACGACCCGGCACTTGGGGGCTGCATTATTCAAGTTGAGATTACATCAAATATGCAAGTCCCATGTCACTGCCAGCATGCACCATGGCCCTTGGGGGCTAATGCAAAGTCATTTCATACTTTCTTCACTAAAAGACCTGACTCATCACATCGTAATGAGCCGGCCCTTGGGGGCTACCAATTGCTCCTGTCAACAATTTAAGGTACACAAGTCTTATTCCATTATATTGAAGGCTCCACTGCTTAGTTGGTAAAACACAAAGCTCTTAACCTTGTGGACGTGGGTTCAAGCCTCATGATGGGGGTTACATCATATGATGTTCTTTTCAAAAAAAGTATATATAAAGTCTCAGCTCAATATTATCTTACTGAGCCGGCCCTTGGGGGCTGCACGTTGCAGTTCAAGTCTACATGATCATATTTATAAAGTCCCTGCTCATTATTGCATAATGACCCGGCCCTTGGGGGCTACACTGGTTGAAGTTTTTATGAGCATAAGGCAATTACAAGTCCCATGTTGCTGCAAGCATGCCAACCCGACACTTGGGGGCTACATATGAGGAATACTCGGTTCTGACTAGTGATTGAGATGAACAACATGGATTTCTTCAAAGTGGTAATATTTATATTGAAGCAAGTCTTAAGTCATCACTTTGCTCTACTCAAGACTTGGGGGCTACAGGTAACACGGATATAAGGAGAAATATTTTCAAAATCTCAGTTTCTGAGCAAACCAGATTGACCAGACGTCACTAATCATTATGACCCAGTGTGTGCAACAATCATAACCCGGCGTCGACAACAACTATGACTCGGTGCTATCAATATTTACAAACCGGCAATTTTGGTAATATTAAACTGACAAGTTCTACATCTTCAAACCGGCTGAATATCAGATGAGTATTTCAAGACCAATATTTCTTAAATCGACGCTTTGGAACCGGACTCAAGTTGATTATTCTTCACAATATTTCTCTGGGAGAAACCAACATCAGCGATTTAAGTGTGAAGCTGGCTTATTGACCCGGATTTTCTAGAAGGAGAAAATGACAAGGACTTAAGGATGATCAAGTGCCGGCTTACAAGAATATTTAACCCGGATCACAACCTATCAAGTTTGTTCTTGTGTTTATTTTACAGGATCAGTCTAACATGGATAAATCCAAATTAAACTGGGGGCTAATGTCGGGGATATACCCCGCGGTATGACCCGTCCGGAAGTATGACCCGGTCGGACTTGGCAGCTCACAGAGACCCGGCAAGTATTTGATGACTTACTGATGACCCCAACGGCGAGTCAGATGGATGACAAGGACCAAGGCCGAGAAGGCCAGTTTCATGTGATGGTGGGCCATCTTAAGAGGAAAGCATAAGGAATATTCCCTTACAAAGGAAGCAAGACTAGGACTCCACTTGTAATAGAGTAATCCTAATCCTACTAGGACTAGTCATGTAACCCGCCACTTCAACATATATAAGGAGGGCGGGGCACCCCAAGAGGGGACAAGCAACAAGCAATAATCTCTAGGGCTATACACAAAGGGGGAGCCGGCTTATGCGGTGACTCTCTCATGACCATAATGAGATCTAGCCACAAACAGCATGTAGGGCTATTCCGGATGATGTTTCCCGGGGCCCGAAGCTGTCTAAATCCTTGTCTTGTGTTGCGTGTCTCGATTCCACTCAACCCCTCTCAAGCTACTACAAAGATGTGTTGGCCTCACGACGAAGTCCTCATACTAGGACGGCTGCCGTGACAATTCTACGACACTGCGCATGGCCCTTGCGTCTTGCAACTCCTGGGTGGTCTTCGTGATGAACTCCTAAACGGTGGGCAATCCTTGCCATGTGCCCTCCTGAGGGAAACGTGCCACGAAGCACGCCTCCAAGTGGTGCCCCAGCGTCTCCCTCGCGAGGTGGGCAAAGTTTGAGGCCTTCCAGAAGAAAGCCCCCGAGCCCTGCCCGAGAAGGGCGCCGGGCGCGCCTTCCTATGCGATGGAGGGAGATGCCCCTGGAGCGGGCGTTGATCCTGACGAGGCTCCGGCTGCGGCGTCACCCTCCTGAGGTCCTGCGTGGCGCAGCTGTTTCTTCTTCTTGGGGATGGCCTCAGGAGGGCCCTCACCCTTGCTGTCGAGGTCGTCGATTGCTGCAGCTTGGAAGGCACGCTCGAGAGAGCACACCGCATCTCTTTCTTCACATGGGACCGTGATGATCCCGCTGCTTCCCGGCATCTTGAGGACATTGTAGCCGTGATGGATTACTGCCATGAACTTGGCCAGGGCTGGATACCCGAGGATGGCGTTGTACGGCAGGAGGATGTACGCGACGTCCAAGTCGATGAGCTTGGTGCGGTAGGTCTTGCGTTCCCCGAAGGTGACAGGGAGGCGGACCTGCCCTATCGGTGTGGTAGAACCATCGGTCACTCCTGAGAAAGGCTTGGTGGGCTGAAGCTGGTCATACGGCACTTGGAGGTAGTCAAACATGTCGACGGACAAGACGTTGAGCCCTGCGCCGCCGTCGATGAGGGTCTTGGTAACTTGCACGTTGCTGATGACTGGGGAGCAGATTATCGGGAGGGTGCCAGCGGTAGCTGCACACTTGAGCTGGTCTGCCGAATTGAACGTAATGGGGCACTGGGACCATCTGAGCGGGCGCATGGCTTTGAGCTTGGGGAGGACTGCATTCACTTCACGAGCAAACTGCTTGAAGATACGCTGCGAGGCTGGGGCCTGGGCTCTGCCCAAGATGCAGGCGATAGCACATGGTTCCTAGAAGCCCCCAGCCCCCTCGTCCTGATGGTGTTCGTCATTCCTTCTTGGTGGTGGTGGCAGCGGAGGGAGTCTGGCGTTGCCTTGAGGAAGATCCTCACGAGGCTGATCCCTCCAGGCGCCCTCGCGAGGCTGGTCCTGCCAGCGGTCCTCACGAGGCCGATCACGCCACTCCTGGCGCGGGCCACGGTCGTCCCAGTGTCCGCCACCATGTCCTCCTCCTCGGCCGCAACCCCAGTCGCCGCGCTCGGGGCGTCGACCGAAGCGCCCTTCGTGAATCGCTCTGAGCTCTTGACAGTTGTTGGCGCTGTGGGTGTTCAGGTTGTGGAAGGCGCAGAATGGACGGCTGCCCTTGGATGACTCTGGTTGGTCTTTACCACGCTTGGTGTCTGGTTCCGCTGTGAGCACAGCTACTCCCTTGCGCTACACATCCTTGGCCTTGGCTTTCTTCTCCTATGGGTCCGCAGCAGGGAGCTCGAGGAGGGAGAGGCGCCCCTCCTCAGCTCTAGCACACTTGGTCGCGATGTTGAATAGCTCCAGGGTCGTGCACAGCTCTTCATGGATGGTGAGCTCCTCCTTCATCTTGATGTCGCGGACGCCATCAGAGAACGCAGAGATGATGGCCTCATCGGTCACCTTGGGGATCCTGATCCGTGCGCTGTTGAAGCGTTGAATGTACTTTTGCAGGGTCTCTCCTGGCTGTTGCTTGATGCGGCGTAGGTCGCCTGCAACCGAGGGACGGTCGCGAGTGCCCTGGAAGTTGGTGATGAAGCGGGTGCGCATCTCGTCCCAGGAGGAGATTGAGCCCGGAGGCAGGTTCAGGAGCCAGGAGCGGGCGCCTTCCTTGAGAGCCATGGGGAACCAGTTCGCCATGACCTTCTCGTCGCTGTTGGCTGCTTCGATGCTCAGCTCATAGAGTTGCAAGAACTCCTCGGGGTCGGGGGTGTCGTCGTAGCGAGGAGGCAGATCTGGCTTGAACTTGCCTAGCCAGGCGACGCTATGCAGCTCGGGGGTGAAGGCGCGGTAGCCAGCTGTGGTCACCGGGACCCGCCTTGGGGGTGGAGCTTGGTCTTGATGGGGTCCGCGCCCTGCCACTATAGGTGGCGTGCACACTTGCCACAGCAGCCGATCCTGGCATGGTGGCATGAGGAGCGGCAGAGCATTTTGTTGCGGCCGAGGGACTTCTTGGTAGCTTCTCTCTTCACGCGCGGGCGCGGGACACAGCGGGTCGCGGCGCGGAGCCATGCGTCTTAGCACCAGGGCGCCGTCTTGGGGCTAAGGTGGTGGAGGCGCTCCATGAGCTATGTCGCCCGTAGCTGGCGGAGGGTGAGGCGGAGAGAGGGACGGCGCAGGGGAGCCCCCTGCAGCGCGGACAAGCTTGGCGATGCGGTCGAGCCAGTCCTCGTAGAGGTCGTCGACCAGACAGTAGCGCAGGAGCTCCTGCGCCATGAGGAGCGCAGCCCGTGCATCCATGGGAGGGCGACGTGCATGGGAAGAAGAACCGGCCAGGGTTAGCGATGGAGTGGCGGTGCGGCCGTCCCGCCGCACCGAGGGGTGCAGTGTAACACCCCAGATGTAACTTTCCCAATTTGTACTCCAACTCTTGCCGTTTCCGGCGTTAAGTTATATTTATTCCTCGGGTTCGGGTCTTTGCCTCCGTGTGTTGTTTTCGTTTTCATGCATCTCATATCATGTCATCAGGTGCATTGCATTTGCATACGTGTTCATCTCATGCATTCGAGCTTTTTCCCCGTTGTCCGTTTTGCATTCCGGCGCTTCGTTCTCCTCCGGTGGCCATTTCTAGCTTTCTTTCATGTGTGGGGATTAAACATCTCCGGATTGGACCAAGACTTGTCATGCGGCCTTGGTTTACTACCGGTAGACCGCCTGTCAAGTTTCGTATCATTTGGACTTCGTTTGATACTCCAACGGTTAACCGAGGGACCGAAAAGGCCTCGTGTGTGTTGCAGCCCAACACCCCTCAAATTTGGCCCAAAACCCACCAAACTCTGATCCATGTCCTAGAGCGTTCGATCATGATCGCGTGGCCGAAAACCGCACCTCATTTGGACTCTCCTAGCTCTACTTATGCCTATATATACCCCCTCCATTTTCGGATCTCGTCTTCCCCCTCGAAACCCTAGTTGTAAAAAAAACAGAAACCTCCGCCGACGGACGTGTCCGCCCCCGGCCGGACAACTACCGCCGCAGCCCGCCCACTCACCAGCCGCCACGTGGTACGGACCACTTCGCCGCGCCGCTGAAGCCCGCCGGCCCGCGGGAGGCCCGCCCCTCGCCCCCACGGGCCAGATCCGCGCCGCCGTCCTCCACTCGCCCGCGCCGCCGTCCTCTTCCCCGAGCCGGCAGGCTCCTTGACGCCGGCCACCGCGAGCACCATCGCCGGCGCCGCCGCACCTCGTCGCCGCTCCTCGCCACCGGCCACCGCCCGCCGTCCAGCGCCCCCCCGGGCGCCTCGTCGCCGGCCGCCGCCCCCGCGGCCACCCTCTCCATCGGCCGACCTCGCCGGAGCCGCCCACCTCGCCGGAGTTCTCGAGATCCGCGCCATGAACAGTACCTGCTACAGTGTCGCCCCGATCTAGATCCAAAACCCTAATCTCGGTTGACTTTTCCCTCTCCTCCCAGTATTTTTATGCCTACTTTGACCAGTGATAACTCCGCATCCGTAGCTCCGTTTTGGACGTTTAATATATCGAAATGTTTGTCTCGACGAGTACATCATTACATTCCATTGCATCATTTTCATTTGAGTTCATCTTGATGCCCGAAATGCTGTTAGAAGGAGACTTCGTGAGTTAATTGTCAGATCTGCTAGTTCATCTTAGACTTTTGTCATTTTTGCCATGATTAATGCGTGCATGCTATGCCTGTGAGTCCTTCATATGTTTTGTTAAGCATTTTGTCTTTTTTCCGGAGGTGCAACCCATGCATTTTTAGGATGTGTGTGGTGACTTGTGCAAGCTCGCAAAAAGAGGCACCCGGAAAATCTGTTTACAGAGACTTAGTTGTTTTCACAAAGTCTGGGATATTTTAGTTCATGATGCCATATGTTCAGCTTGTTTCCTAGTGATCTGTTTCTCTTTTGAGGATGATCAGTAAAGGAGTTCTGTTAATAATGTTCTGCTCTATCAATCCATGTCTTTGTTTGCAATTGTGGAGCACCCTAGCTTGAGTCAATCGAGCTCTACTTTTGCTTCGTGGTGAATCTGGGCAGATCGTCAACTCGTTTGCGATTTTGCCGATGTTATTGTAGTTGATACGTGCATGCTATGCCATTGATCTTGCCATGTCTAGCTTGTATTTTGTGCCTTCTTAATGGATGTATTCCTTCCTTGCCATGACTTGCACCGTGGTGAGTGCATCGAGCTCGTTTACATGCCTTCGTGAGTTATATTTCAGCATGTCTCAGTTTTCACTAAGTCTGAAAACTGATTGTGTTTTAGCTATGTTCGTGAGCTCGGTAGAGTATTTTGTGATCCCTTTTGGCCCCAGGTCACTTTGGGACTTTCGTTAAGCTTGTTGAGTAGCTCCATGCCATGTTCTTACTTGTCTTCATCAGGTCATGTATCATGTTGTTTTGCTGCTCCGAAGAGGGCTTCGTGATCTGAAATTTCAGACTAGTGTTAATTTCACTAAGTCTGGAATCTGTTTTGCATTTGCGTTTTTGCCATACTTGTTTGAACCTCATAATGGATGAATTGGCCGTGGCTCAGTGCTAGTCTTTTGTTAAGCATCTTGTGTGCATCCCTGACATGTTTTTGTTGTCTTGTTTGGTGGCTGTAGCATGTTCATCTCATTGCATTTAGATGCCTACTTGCTGTAAATCGCAGACCGATGTCATATCTTAAAACGCTTGCAATTTCCAAACCGTAACTCCGATTCCAATGATCTTTATATCGTTTTCAAGCGATTTCATCCCCTCTATCCAGTGGCACCCTTGGAATTCCAAGTTGATGCCAGGTTCATGCATTTCCTGTCATACCTTGCATTTTGCATCCCGCATCGCATTCCACATGGCATATCATCATTTCTTCATATTGCTTGGTCTTGCATGTGGTTGATTGTATCCTTGTTGCTTGTTTGTCTTGTTGGGTAGAGCCGGGAGACGAGTTCGCTACCGAGGAGCCCATTGAGTTTGCTTGTGAGGATCCAGTCAACTCTGACAACTGTGCAGGCAAGATGATCATACCCTCGAAATCACTACTATCTTTGCTATGCTAGTTTGCTCGCTCTTGCTATGCCAATGCTACGATGCCTACCTTTTGCTTGTCAGCCTCCATATTGCCATGTCAACCTCTAACCCACCTTGTCCTAGCAAACCGTTGATTGGCTATGTTACCGCTTTGCTCAGCCCCTCTTATAGCTTTGCTAGTTGCAGGTGAAGATTGGAGGCCGTTCCTTGTTGGAACATTTATTTACTTGTTGGGATATCATTATATTGCTATGTTATCTTAATGCATCTATATATTTGGTAAAGGGTGGAAGGCTCGGCCTCTCGCCTAGTGTTTTGTTCCACTCTTGCCGCCCTAGTTTCCGTCATATCGGTGTTATGTTCCCGTATTTGCGTTCCTTACGCGGTTGGGTTATAATGGGAACCCCTTGATAGTTCGCCTTGATTAAAGGTTTTCCAGCAATGCCCAACATTGGTCTTACCATTTGCCACCTAGCCTTTTCCTTTCCCTTGGGTTCTACAGACTCAAGAGTCATCTTATTTTAACCCCCCCCGGGCCAGTGCTCCTCTGAGTGTTGGTCCAAACTAGAGTCCTGTGCAGCGCCCCCTCGGGGAAACTCGAGGTTTGGTTTTAGTTGTATGGAGCGCTCATCTGAGTGTGCCCTGAGAAAGAGATATGTGCAGCTCCTATCGGGTTTTGTCGTCACATTCGGGCGGTGTTGCTGGTCTTGTTTTAACCTGTCGAATTGTCTTGTTGTACCGGGTTGCCGAGTCTGATCGGTGTGTCTCGGGTGGAGGTCTATTCCTTCGTTGACCGTGCGAGCTTGTCATGGGCTAAGTTGGGACTCCCCTGCAGGGATTGAACTTTCGAAAGCCGTGCCCGCGGTTATGGGCAGATGGGAATTTGTTAATGTCCGGTTGTAGATAACTTAAACCTTCATTAATTAAAATGAATCAACTGTGTGTGTTGCCGTGATGGCCTCTTCTCGGCGGAGTCCGGGAAGTGGACACGGTGTTGGAGTTATGCTTGCGCAGGTTGTTCCTCTAGATTCTCGCTCGCGCTTTGCCTCCTCTTCTCGCTCTCTTTTGCGTATAAGTTAGCCACCACATATGCTAGTCGCTTGCTGCAGCTCCACATATACTTGCCTTACCCTTCCTATGAGCTTAAATAGTCTTGATCGCGAGGGTGCGAGATTGCTGAGTCCCTGTGGCTCACAGTTACTACAACTCCAGATGCAGGTCCAGGTGAATCCGCTCCAGGTGACGAGTATGAGCTCAAGTGGGAGTTCGACGAGGACTCTCAGCGTTATTATGTTTCCTTTCCCGATGATCAGTAGTGGTGCCTAGTTGGGGTTTGATTCAGGGCCTTGTCGCATGTTGGGTTTTCTTCTATTTTGGCGCCGTAGTCGGGCCATGAGTGCTTGTATGATGGATGTTATTTATGTACTTTGATGTGATGTGGCGAGTGTAAGCCAACTATGTTTATCCCCCTTTTATTATGCTTTACATGGGATGTTGTAATGATTGCCTAACTTGCGACATTGCTTTCAATGCGGTTATGCCTCTAAGTCGTGCCTCGACAAGTTGGTAATCAGAGCCTTCCCCGACCTTAGGAGCCCCATTGCTTGATCGTTTTTAGCAGCCGAGTTGTGTCTAGAAAAATGCTTTGAGTCTTTAGGAATTATATATCGGAGAGCTTAGGAATTCTTTTTACTTCCCGGTCTCATCATTGCTCTGGTAAGGCATCCTGACGTAGAGTTTTGACTCTTCTCTTCTCAAATTTCACTAAAAAAATTTTAGGATCACGCGAGTATCTTGGATTTGTTCCGATGGCTTATGATGAGAATACTGTCTTGGTGCCTCCTGTCAGGGGTTTAGTGGAAGTGTCCCGGGGAGTTGAGCTCTGAGGTGTTGTCATCATAATTTTATCGTTGCACTTCTGGAATACTTGAGATATGTTCGCCGACATCGAAAATCTCTTTTATGCAGTTCGTTGGTGAGATAACCTCGACGCCACCCGGTACTGGGGCGGGAGTTCGGGAGTATCGCCATAACTTGTATAACGGATGCTTTTCGAAGGTTGAGGTAGATGGTTTCCGAAGTTTTCTTGGTTATGTGTTGAAGGATGGATACAGCTGGATGTAGGATTTGCTAGTTTGGGTGAGATATTATGCTTCCCCTGTATCCCCAACACTTGATTGCATAACCAGAAAATTTCGGGAGTTTCATAGGGGGAATTCTAGTAGCTCTAGTTCTTCTTCCACGGATATTGGTTTGAGATTGGGATTTCTTACCGATTATTCGTTCCTGATCCGTACCTTGTTGATTTATTTCTCTACCTTAATTCTACGTGGCTTCTCAATTTATGGATATGTGACCATTTGAAGAGGAATGCATTCGTTCATTTTGTTCGGATGTGAAGACTATATGTTGCAATTTTCATTCCGTTGGATTCAGCTTAAATATTTATCTGTCAATGTGCTAACGGTGGTCAACCACTTCAGGATGGCTCCCGCTAAGAGCACCAGTCAAAACCAGAATCAAGATCCGCCACCACCTCCACCTCCTCCAGAGGCATGGCAAGCTGCGATGGCCGCAACCAATGCAAACACTCAGCTGATCATGCAAATTCTCCAAGAACGCAATCAAGGCAGTCAAGGGAATCAAGGCAGCAATCAGAGTCACTTTGCTACACTCAACCAGTTCCTTGCTAACGGGCCAAAGACTTTCAGCAATTGTGTTGAGGCAACCGATGCTGATGATTGGCTTGTGGATCTGTGTAAGCATTTTGAGTGCAGCAACGTCAGGCCTGAGGACTTTGTGAAGTTCGCTTCCTTCCAACTCAAAGATCAAGCTGCAGAATGGTTCCAGCAGTACAAGGATTCCAGAGGTGGACGTGTTATCACTTGGGATGATTTCCGTCGAGATTTCCGAGCTCATCACATTCCGCAGAGCGTGGTTGAAAGCAAGCGTGAGGAATTCCGCAATCTGAAGCAAGGTTCTTTGTCTGTCTATGACTACAACAAATTGTTTCAAAAGCTTGCCCGCTTTGCCAAGCAGGACGTGCCTGATGAGAAGAGCATGATATACCAGTTCAGGGGTGGTCTCAGAGAAGATATTCAGCTCGCTCTTGTCCTCTTCGAGCCCTTGAGATACAATAAGTTCTACAACATGGCACTGAAGCAAGAGGCTGCTCAGTTGAGGTGTGATGCTTCCAGGAAGCGAGTCAGAGATGTTACTCCTTCTTCCTCTACTCAAGTGGCCAAGCAGCAGAAGTTTTGGCTTCCTCCTCCTCCGTTCCGTCAGCCGTATCAGCAGAAGAGCAAAGGTGGCAGTGGTTCTTCCCACCCACCCAACCCAGGCTTTCAGAACAAGACTTCGTCTCAAGCTCCAAGATCGAGTGCTCCGTATCACCGTCCGCTTTCAGAGGTCACGTGCAACAAGTGCCAACAGAAGGGTCACTATGCCAACAAGTGTTTCAACCAGAGGCGTCTTCCTCCTCCTCCTCCTGTCAGATCGGCAAGTACAGCTGTGGTCAAGCATAACCCCAAGTTCGCCAAGGTCAATATGGTGAATGCAGCTCAGGCAGAGGACTCGTCAGATGTGATCATGTGTAACCTTCCTGTTAATGGTATTCCTGCAAAAGTTCTTTTTGACACGGGTGCATCGCATTGCTTCATTTCCAAACCTTTTGCATCAAAGTATGAGTGTGATTATCAGTATCTGCAAAGTTCCTTGCAAATTGTGTCATCGGGCAAGCAGATGACAACTAACACCTGCGTCCCTAAGGTTACTATCACATTGGGTGACTACAAGTTCCTTTCTTCCCCAATTGTTCTCGGTAACTCGGATATTGATCTTATTCTCGGGATGGATTGGCTTTCTAAGCACAAGGCTCAGCTAGATTGTGCTGTCAGGCAGATTCAATTGACTCATTCGTCGGAGGATGTAATTGTCTTTGCCGCTCGGGATAATACTATCCGTCTGTTTTCTCTCAATGAGAAGGGTGAATTGGATGCCATCTCGCAAATTCCAGTCATTTGCGAATATCAAGACGTCTTTCCAGAAGAGCTCCCAGGAATGCCTCCGCACCGGCCAGTTGAATTCGTTATTGAACTTGAACCTGGCACGGAACCTGTGTGCAAACGTCCTTACAAGCTCGGACCTGAAGAATTGAAGGAGCTGAAGAAGCAACTCGATGAGCAAGAAAGAATGGGTCTCATCCGGCCTAGTACTTCTCCGTGGGGTTGTGGTGTTCTTTTTGTGAAGAAGGATGGAACGGACAGACTTTGTGTTGATTACCGTCCAGTGAACAAGAAGACCATCAAGAACAAATACCCACTTCCCAACATTAATGAGCTATTCGAACAACTCAAAGGTGCCCAAGTATTCTCCAAGCTTGATCTCCGTATGGGTTATCACCAGATTCGCATTCGTGAAGAAGATATTCCCAAGACAGCATTCAGAACAAGCTTTGGTTCATATGAATACACTGTCATGTCTTTTGGCCTCGCCAACGCTCCTCCGACATTCTCTCGCATGATGAACTTCATCTTCAACGCCTACACCAATGACTTCGTTTTGGTATATCTCGATGACATTCTGGTTTTCTCGAAGAACAAGGAAGATCATGCCAAGCACTTGCGTTTGGTTCTCGATAAACTCAGGGAACATCAGTTCTATGCCAAGTTCTCCAAGTGTGAATTTTGGCTCGATGAGGTTCTTTATCTTGGTCATATCATCTCTGCCAAGGGCATTTCCGTGAATCCCGAGAAGGTATCCGCAATTGTGAATTGGGAACCTCCTTAGAACGTGAAGCAACTCCGAAGTTTTCTCGGTCTCGCAATCTATTGCCGAAGATTCGTTGAAAACTTTTCTAAGATTGCGAAGCCTCTCTCAAATCTTCTTCAGAAGCACGTCAAGTATGTTTGGTCTCCAGAGTGTGATATTGCTTTCAACACTTTGAAAGAGAAGTTGATCACTGCTCCAGTTCTGACTCTACCTGATGAATCCAAGCCGTACGAGGTCTTTTGTGATGCCTCTCTCCAAGGTCTTGGCGCAGTTTTGATGCAAGAGAAGAAAGTTGTTGCTTATACATCTCGCTAGTTGAAGCCTAATGAGAAGAACTACCCCACTCACGATCTCGAGTTGGCGGCAGTTGTACATGGTCTTTTGACTTGGAGACATCTTCTATTGGGAAGAAAAGTGGACATTTTCACTGATCACAAGAGCCTCAAGTACATCTTCACTCAGCTTAATCTCAACCTAAGACAAACTCGATGGGTCGAAATGATTCAAGAGTATAATCCGAATATCGAGTATACTCCAGGCAAGGCTAATGTGATTGCTGACACTTTGAGCAGAAAGGCCTACTGCAACAGTCTGATTCTCAAGCCTTATCAACCCGAGCTTTGTGAGGCTTTCCGTAAGCTTAATCTGCAAGTTGTTCCTCAAGGTTTCCTCGCCAACCTTCAAGTCTCTCCTACCTTAGAAGACCAGATTCGCCAAGCCCAGCTTCTTGATTCTATGGTGAAAAAGGTGAAGATTGGGATTGCCAAGAGTCAGTCCAAGTACAAGTGCTACCGCCTTGATGACAAGGACACTCTTTTCTTCGAGGATCATATTGTTGTGCCCAAAGGTGAACTTCGTAAAGTGATCATGAACGAGGCTCACAATTCTCTCCTCTCCATCCACCCTGGGAGCACGAAGATGTATCAGGACCTCAAGCAAGCTTTTTGGTGGACTCGAATGAAGCGCGAGATCGCTCAATTCGTGAATGAATGTGATGTCTGCAGAAGAGTGAAGGCAGAACACCAAAGGCCAGCTGGTCTCCTCCAACCTCTTGCCATTCTAGAATGGAAGTTTGACCACATTGAAATGGACTTCGTGACTGGGTTTCCAAAGTCCAAGCGTGGCAATGATGCTATATTTGTTGTCATCGACAAACTCACCAAAGTGGCTCACTTTCTGCCTATCAAAGAGTCGATCACTGCAGCTCAATTGGCGGAACTCTATACCTCTCGCATTGTCTCTCTGCACGGTATTCCTCAAGTGATCTCTTCAGACCGTGGCAGCATCTTTACCTCGAAGTTTTGGGATTCTTTTCAGAAGGCCATGGGCACTAACATCCGCTTCAGCACAGCTTTCCATCCTCAAACAAGCGGTCAAGTCGAGCGTGTCAACCAGATTCTTGAAGATATGCTCAGGGCTTGTGTGATCTCCTTCGGCATGAAGTGGGAGGATTGTCTTCCTTATGCTGAATTCTCCTATAACAATAGTTTTCAAGCAAGTTCGGGCAAGGCCCATTTTGAAATTCTGTATGGCAGGAAGTGTCGTACCCCTCTCAACTAGTCTGAAACCGGTGAACGTCAGCTGCTGGGTAATGACTTAATCACAGAAGCAGAAGAAATGTGCAAAGTCATTCATGATAACCTCAAAGCAGCCCAATCCCGCCAGAAGAGCTACTATGATAGTAAGCACCATGATTTGGCTTTCGAGATCGGAGATCATGTTTACCTCCATGTCTCTCCTATGAAGGGTACTCGTCGCTTCGGTATCAAAGGGAAGCTTGCCCCTAGATACGTGGGACCTTTCAAGATTGTCAGCAAGAGAGGCGACCTCGCCTATCAACTCGAGCTTCCTTCAAACTTTGCAAATGTTCATGATGTGTTCCACGTCTCTCAGCTTCGAAAGTGCTTCAAGACTCCTGACCGCACCATCAACTTCGAGGACATTGAGCTCCAAGAAGATCTCTCCTATCGTGAGCACCCAGTTGCTATTCTTGAAGAGACTGAACGCAAGACTCACAACAAGTCAATCAAATTTTTCAAAGTCAAGTGGTCTAACCATTCCGACCGTGAAGCTACCTGGGAACACGAGGATCACCTCCGTTCTGAGTACCCGGAGTTCTTCCAGTCCTAGATCTCGGGACGAGATCTTTTCGTAGTGGTGGAGTGTTGTAACGCCCCAGATGTAACTTTCCCAATTTGTACTCCAACTCTTACCGTTTCCGGCATTAAGTTATATTTATTCCTCGAGTTCGGGTCTTTGCCTCCGTGTGTTGTTTTCGTTTTCATGCATCTCATATCATGTCATCAGGTGCATTGCATTTGCATACGTGTTCATCTCATGCATTCGAGCTTTTTCCCCGTTGTCCGTTTTGCATTCCGGCGCTTCGTTCTCCTCCGGTGGCCATTTCTAGCTTTCTTTCATGTGTGGGGATTAAACATCTCCGGATTGGACCGACACTTGTCATGCGGCCTTGGTTTACTACCGGTAGACCGCCTGTCAAGTTTCGTATCATTTGGACTTTGTTTGATACTCCAACGGTTAACCGAGGGACCGAAAAGGCCTCGTGTGTGTTGCAGCCCAACACCCCTCAAATTTGTCCCAAAACCCACCAAACTCTGATCCATGTCCTAGAGTGTTCGATCACGATCGCGTGGCCGAAAACCGCACCGCATTTGGACTCTCCTAGCTCTACTTATGCCTATATATACCCCCTCCATTTTCGGATCTCGTCTTCCCCCTCGAAACCCTAGTTCTAAAAAAACAGAAACCTCCGCCGACGGACGTGTCCGCCCCCGGCCGGACAACGTCAGCCGCAGCCCGCCCACTCGCCAGCCACCACGTGGCACGGACCACTTCGCCGCGCCGCCGAAGCCCGCCGGCCCGCGGGAGGCCCGCCCCTCGCCCCCACGGGCCAGATCCGCGCCGCCGTCCTCCACTCGCCCGCGCCGCCGCCCTCTTCCCCGAGCCGGCAGGCTCCTTGACGCCGGCCACCACGAGCACCATCGCCGGCGCCGCCGCACCTCGTCGCCGCTCCTCGCCACCGGCCACCGCCCGCCGTCCAGCGCCCCCCCGGGCGCCTCGTCGCCGGCCGCCGCCCCCGCGGCCACCCTCTCCACCGGCCGACCTCGCCGGAGCCGCCCACCTCGCCGGAGTTCTCGAGATCGCGCCATGAACAGTACCTGCTACAGTGTCGCCCAGATCTAGATCCAAAACCCTAATCTCGGTTGACTTTTCCCTCTCCTCCCAGTATTTTTATGCCTACTTTGACTAGTGATAACTCCGCATCCGTAGCTCCGTTTTGGACGTTTAATATATCAAAATGTTCGTCTCGATGAGTACATCATTTCGTTCCATTGCGTCATTTTCATTTGAGTTCATCTTGATGCCCGAAATGCTGTTAGAAGGAGGCTTCGTGAGTTAATTGTCAGATCCGCTAGTTCATCTTAGACTTTTGTCATTTTTGCCATGATTAATGTGTGCATGCTATGCCTGTGAGTCCTTCATATATTTTGTTAAGCATTTTGTCTTCTTTCCAGAGGTGCAACCCATGCATTTTTAGGATTTGTGTGGTGACTTGTGCAAGCTCGCAAAGAGAGGCACCCGGGAAATCTGTTTTCAGAGACTTAGTTGTTTTCACTAAGTCTGGGATATTTTAGTTCATGATGCCATATGTTCAGCTTGTTTCCTAGTGATCCGTGCCTCTTTTGAGGATGATCAGTAAATGAGTTTTGTTAATCATGTTCTACTCTATCCATCCATGTCTTTGTTTGCAATTATGGAGCACCCTAGCTTGAGTCAATCGAGCTCTACTTTTGCTTCATGGTGAATCTGGGCAGATCGTCAACTCGTTTGCTATTTTGCCGATGTTATTGTAGTTGATCCGTGCATGCTATGCCATTGATCTTGCCATGTCTAGCTTGTATTTTGTGCCTTATTAATGGATGTATGCCTGCCTTGCCATGACTTGCACCGTGGTGAGTGCATCGAGCTCGTTTACATGCCTTCGTGAGTTATATTTCAGCATGTTTCAGTTTTCACTAAGTCTGAAAACTGATTGTGTTTTAGCTATGTTCGTGTGCCCGTTAATATATTTTGTGATCCCTTTTGGCCCCAGGTCACTTTGGGACTTTTGTTAAGCTTGTTGAGTAGCTCCATGCCATGTTCTTACTTGTCTTAATCAGGTCATGTATCATGTTGTTTTGCTGCTCCGAAGAGGGCTTCGTGATCTGAAATTTCAGACTAGTGTTAATTTCACCAAGTCTGGAATCTGTTTTGCATTTGCGTTTTTGCCATGCTTGTTTGAACCTCATAATGGATGAATTGGCCATGGCTCAGTGCTAGTCTTTTGTTAAGCATCTTGTGTGCATCACTGCCATGTTTTTTTTTGTCTTGTTTGGTGGCTGTAGCATGTTCATATCATTGCATTTAGATGCCTACTTGCTGTAAATCGCAGACCGGTGTCATATCTTAAAACGCTTGCCATTTCCAAACCGTAACTCCGATTCCAATGATCTTTATATCATTTTCAAGCGATTTCATCCCCTCTATCCAGTGGCACCCTTGGAATTCCAAGTTGAGGCCAGGTTCATGCATTTCCTGTCATATCTTGCATTTTGCATCCCGCATCGCATTCCACATGGCATATCATCATTTCTTCATATTGCTTGGTCTTGCACGTGGTTGATTGTATCCTTGTTGCTTGTTTGTCTTGTTGGGTAGAGCCGGGAGACGAGTTCGCTACCAAGGAGCCCGTTGAGTTTGTTTGTGAGGATCCAGTCAACTCTGACAACTGTGGCAAGATGATCATACCCTCGAAATCACTACTATCTTTGCTATGCTAGTTTGCTCGCTCTTTGCTATGCCAATGCTACGATGCCTACCTTTTGCTTGTCAGCCTCCCAATTGCCATGTCAAACCTCTAACCCACCTTGTCCTAGCAAACCGTTGATTGGCTATGTTACCGCTTTGCTCAGCCCCTCTTATAGCGTTGCTAGTTGCAGGTGAAGATTGGAGGCCGTCTTGTTGGAACATTTATTTACTTGTTGGGATATCATTATATTGCTATGTTATCTTAATGCATCTATATATTTGGTAAAGGGTGGAAGGCTCGGCCTCTCGCCTAGTGTTTTGTTCCACTCTTGCCGCCCTAGTTTCCGTCATATCGGTGTTATGTTCCCGGATTTGCGTTCCTTACGCGGTTGGGTTATAATGGGAACCCCTTGATAGTTCGCCTTGATTAAAGCTTTTCCAGCAATGCCCAACATTGGTCTTACCATTTGCCACCTAGCCTTTTCCTTTCCCTTGGGTTCTGCAGACTCAAGGGTCATCTTATTTTAACCCCCCCCCCGGGCCAGTGCTCCTCTGAGTGTTGGTCCAAATTAGAGTCCTGTGCAGCGCCCCCTCAGGGAAACTCGAGGTTTGGTTTTAGTTGTATGGAGCGCTCATCTGAGTGTGCCCTGAGAAAGAGATATGTGCAGCTCCTATCGGGTTTTGTCGTCACATTCGGGCGGTGTTGCTGGTCTTGTTTTAACCTGTCGAATTGTCTTGTTGTACCGGGTTGCCGAGTCTGATCGGTGTGTCTCGGGTGGAGGTCTATATCTTCGTTGACCGTGCGAGCTTGTCATGGGCTAAGTTGGGACTCCCCTGCAGGGATTGAACTTTCGAAAGCCGTGCCCGTGGTTATGGGAAGATGGGAATTTGTTAATGTCCGGTTGTAGATAACTTAAACCTTAATTAATTAAAATGAATCAACTGTGTGTGTTGCCGTGATGGCCTCTTCTCGGCGGAGTCCGGGAAGTGGACACGGTGTTGGAGTTATGCTTGCGCAGGTTGTTCCTCTAGATTCTCGCTCGCGCTTTGCCTCCTCTTCTCGCTCTCTTTTGCGTATAAGTTAGCTACCACATATGCTAGTCGCTTGCTGCAACTCCACATATACTTGCCTTACCCTTCCTATGAGCTTAAATAGTCTTGATCGCGAGGGTGCGAGATTGCTGAGTCCCTGTGGCTCACAGTTACTACAACTCCAGATGCAGGTCCAGGTGATTCCGCTCCAGGTGACGAGTACGAGCTCAAGTGGGAGTTCGACGAGGACTCTCAGCGTTATTATGTTTCCTTTCCCGATGATCAGTGGTGGTGCCTAGTTGGGGTTTGATTCAGGGCCTTGTCGCATGTTGGGTTTTCTTCTATTTTGGCGCCGTAGTCGGGCCATGAGTGCTTCTATGATGGATGTTTGGCGCCGTAGTCGGGCCATGAGTGCTTCTATGATGGATGTTATTTATGTACTTTGATGTGACGTGGCGAGTGTAAGCCAACTATGTTTCTCCCCCTTTTATTATGCTTTACATGGGATGTTGTAATGATTGCCTAACTTGCGACATTGCTTTCAATGCGGTCATGCCTCTAAGTCGTGCCTCGACACGTGGGAGCTATAGCCGCATCGAGGGTGTTACAGTGCAGCGAGGATGCTTGCTGCTCGTTCCCCGCCAGGCCGGTGGCGGCGTTGGCAGCAGGCAATGGGGAATGACGAGGCAGCCCGCCGACGGGAGCCGTTCTGAGCAACATGGGCGGCGAGGGCAGCCCGGTGCTTGGCACGAGCGCAGCGCGTGTCTACCATGGAGACGATGAAGCGACAGAGCATGGAGCGATGGAAGGAAGCTTTGGCGCACCCCTACCTAGCGCGCCAAATGTCGGATCACGGGTTCCGGCAAACCCTTGAGGTTTGAACACTGGGGTGCGCTCGAAGGTTTTCTCCCTATCGATCCACGCCCTAGCTCTCTAAGATCTCGCAGATGAACTCAACTAACTCACAACACAGAAAGACACAAGATTTATACTAGTTCGGGCCACCGTTGTGGTGTAATACCCTACTCAAGTGTGGTGGTGGTGGATTTCCTCTAGGGCTGATGAAGAATAGTTACAAGGGGAAGAACTGCCTCCTGAGGTTGAGGTGTTCTTGTGCTTGGTGGACTGGTGATGAGGTCGATCCTCTCCCCTTCCACTGTGGTGGCTAGTTCTACTTATATAGGCCCTGCACCTCTCCCCAAATATTGAGCGGGAAGGGAGCCAACAATGGCCAATTCGAAAGGGGACAACCAGTACAAGTTATCCTGACAAAAGGTGGTCTTCTCCTGCCAATGGCTCTAGTGATGACGCCGTCTTGGGCTCCATGGTGAACTCCGTCATGTCATCCTTCTGGTCTTGGTATCGTTGCGCCAATATGGAAACCTTTGCTTGATGCCTCGGTACTCTGTGCCTGCGCTTGCCCCACTTGGCACCAAAGAGGAAACAAGGACACTGCGCGCGCTGGCGCAGCCTGGTCATGATCGTCATGGCTCACGTCATGAGGACCTCGCGAGGTTTGCCTTGCCTTGATTTCTCCGCCCCTCATGAGCCTGCCTGGCGAGGCTGCTCCTAAGGTGGTCTTGCATCGTCCGCCTTGTGAGGCCTGGCCCCTCGCGAGGATCTTGAATGCCTTGTCGATGAAGATGGGCCGTACAGACCTGCCAGCCCAGCCACGCCATGGGCCACAGGCAGGGAAGTCTGGGGACCCCCGTTCCCAGGACGCCGACAGCTATACGATGATGTTGTGGACAGGATGAGACTATTGTCGGGGCTGGCCAACAACCTGTCAGTCTATGGCCATGCTTGGTTGTGCGACCAGTTATTTGGTCGATTCGAGATGTTCAACCTCCCGGCAACCATCATCCCCCTGAACATCAACTCTGCTCGTGATCAGATATTGAAGTGGATGCTAGATTATAACACCGAGGGAGTGTTGGGCACTTGGCGGCTCCCTTCTCTTGATGAAGAGCTCCAGTGGTCGAGCATCCTGGTGGAGAAGTCCACCAGGGATGAAGGGGAGATGTACAAACGCACCTCTGCTGCGGAGGTTGCGTACATTCTGAAGAGGGTCGCGGAGGACAAGGATGCCCGCCGCATAGAGATGGAAAAGGCCGCAAAGTCTGGGAAAGGCAAAGGGAAGGCTGGGAACGGGAGCTCTTCCCAGGGCGCCAGTGAGGCACAAGCCACAGAAGATTCTGTCCAGGAAGAGTTTGCCGGGGATAGCTTTGCCGGGCTAGATGCTCTGGCCACGGCAGCAAAGGAGCTCTAGGAAGGAGAGGAAGCAGAGAGGGAGAGGAACGCGACAGTGTCCCCTGAGGAGGAGGGGTGGCTTGTGGCAGGACAACAAGCTCCCGCATCGGATCCAGATCTGCATACCCCCAGGCGCACTGCGGCCCGGGGAGCAGCGATCTCTAATCGAGCGCCACCCGCCAAGAAGGTGAAGAAGACCTCCGCCAAGATCAACAAGGCCGAGGGGGGCGTGCCGTCAATCCCCCCGTCTTTCCCGGGCCAGGGCACCTTCTGCCAAACAGCTGGTGTCTACGAAGGAGGAGTCTGGCTCCAATGCTAGCTTGAGTTCTTCGCATACCTCATCTCCCCTGGAGCCCTTGATGTCACGGCAAGCACTGAAGCTGCCAGAGAGATCCACCCTTCCACCTCAGAAGAGAAGACGAGAGTCCCCTCCTCCCATGGAGTTCAACTTGAACTCCATGCTTATTGCGGAAGAGTAAGGAGAATTCCTCTTTGTGGTAAACATCTTCCAATGCAAATCTTGAATGGTTCACTGACTGACCTCTTGTTCTTGTTATTGTCGGCAAGTAAGTGGAGGAGGACACGGGGACCCTCATCCATCACTCCTGGAGGAAACTCCGGCGCCTCGGGTCGCTGAAGGGCGCAGGGGGTTCGACGTTGGCAGGGAAGGATGCGGAAGACACCGTACCGAGACCCCAATCCAGCCCCCGGCCTGGGTGCGGGGACTCGACCCCGCCCGCTGAAGGTGATGGAGACGGCCCTTCCGCCCGTTCACACGGAAGTGGGGATGAAGCATCGTGGGACGAGCCTCTTTTGGAGGAGCATGCGCCCCCTGCCGCCCAAGCTGAGGATGTCGTCATGGAATCCTCTACAGCAGAGACAGCGTAGAAAGCTGCCGGGACTTCCCCGGCAGAGAGCGAAGCCCGTGACCCAGCAACGACTGTTGCCGGGGAAACAAAAACCCCTGCCCGGCAGACTTCTTCAAGTATCTAGCTTATCCTTTCTTCTCTTACATACTCTGGCTGCTTCCACTGGCTCCTTTATTTGCTCCGAACCTTCCATTCTTATGTTTGTTTTCCGGCTCCTTCCACCCGCAGCCGCCCAGGCCGAGGAACCAGACTTGTTGGAAGTGGTGGCGGACATAGGGAGGTCAGCCGCAGATGGGGCCGCGAAGATCGCGGCCGCTGAAGGGCATGATCTCGTAGCCGGGGTAACGCATGGTTCCTGGGTAATGACGGAGCATTCTCTGGAGAGCACCCCGGTGGAGGAAGTGGTCGCCAAGGTGAAGATTCCTCTTCAAACCATGGGTCCACTCCCCTCTGCCGGGGGCCCTATGGACGCCCTGCCATCTTCCTCAGGCACGTTGGCCGTGGTGTCACTGTTGCCTGATATCGGAACCCCCGGCCCGTCTTTGACAGAAGCAGAGCTTGATGAAGAGCTTCAATTGTCGGATCACGGGTTCCGACAAAACCCTCGAAGTTCGAACACTGGGGTGCGCATGAAGGTTTTCTCCCTATCGATCCACTCCCTAGCTCTCTAAGATTTCGCAGATGAACTCGACGAACTCATAAGACAAACACACAAGATTTATACTGGTTCGGGCCATCGTGGTGGTGTAATACCCTACTCCAGTGTCGTGGTGGTGGATTTCCTCTTGGGATGATGATGAACAGTACAAGGGGAAGAACAACCTCCTGAGGTTGAGGTGTTCTTGTGCTTGGCGAACTTGTGTGGGTGAGATGCCTCTGAATGAGTTCTCCTTCTCTTTCTCTCATTTTCTCTCGTCCCCATCTATTGTGGTGGCTAATTCTACTTATATAGGCCCTGGTCCTCTCCCCAAATATCGAGCGGGAAGGGAGCCAACAACGGCCAATTCGAAAGGGGACAGCTAGTACAGCTTATCCTCACAAAAGTAGTCTTCGCCTGCAAAAGGCTCTGGTGGTGACGCCATCTTGGGCTCCATGGTGACCTCCATCTTGCCGTCCTGCTGGTCTTGGTCTCGTTGCACCGATATGGAAACCTTTCCTTGATGCATCGGTACTCCGCGCCTACGCTTGGCCCCTTGGCACCAAAGAGGAAGCAAGGACACTGTGCGCGCTGGCGCCCGCCTGGCACCCGTCTGGTCTCGATCGTCATGGCTCACGTCATGAGGACCTCGTGAGGTTTGCCTTGCCTTGATCTCTCTGCCCCTCGTGAGCCTGCCTAGCGAGGCCGCTCCTGAGGAGGTCTTGCATCGCCCGCCTCGCGAGGCTTGGCCCCTCGCGAGGGTCTCGAATACCTCGTCGATGAAGATGGATTGTACAGCCCTGCTAGCTCAGCCACACCGTGGGCCGCAGGCAGGCAAGTCTGGGGACCCCCGTTCCCAGAACACCGACAGTAGCCCCCGGGCCCAAGGCGTTCTCGGGCTTGGCTTTGAGGCGAATCCAAACGTCAAGCGCGGAGCACCGCGAGCCCAAAAGCCGGTGGCCTTGGTTGACGCGTGGCGGTTGATTGGACGTGGACGTCTCCGCTTCCCCACGCTGCCTCGGCAACTGCCCGATTTGACAAGTCCCTGCGACATGCAAGGAAAACCATCATTACGTGTGATTGTGGGGGTGATGGTTGGCCTTCTCCTGCTATAAATGAGGAAGGGGGCGGAGCCCCCGTCCCCCACTTCTTCCCATTCCGTCTGCTTCTTCCTCCTCTGCTCCACCACCGACTCCAATGGCACTGTCGAAGAGGTTCTCCGCCACGGAGAAAGGAAAGGCCCCTCATGAGGGGCCTGGCTCCCCAGCGCCCAAGCGGGGACGCGACCGTCCCCGCAAGCACACCACGACTCCCGTCGTGGCCCCCACTCCCGGGATGGCGCCGCTGCGCGTGGTGGGGGTCGCTCCAGTCGCGGCAGCCCCATCGATGAGGTGAGACGTGGCGTGGTTGCGCGGCCTCCGCAGCCGCGCTTCCACTCGGCAGAGGTGCTGCCGGAGTTCGTTGTCTGGTCGAAGGATCCGGCCGGCAACTGGCTTCAGCTTCCGCGCTTCTTTGTCGATGAGCTGCCGGACCCTGGTCCAGGCGGGCTCTGGCTGCAGGCGGGTGGCTGCTGCAGCAGGGCCTCCTGGGTCGCGGTTGAAGTCTCCACCGCGGGCAACATAGCTCTGGCCCGCGGTTGGCAGACGTTCGCCCGTGCGCGTGGACTGGGCAGGTGGTGCACCCTCCATTTCAAGTATGACGGTGATGTGACCCTCTACGTGAGGGTGTTTGGGGAAGATGGTCGCCGCGCCAGGTGCTGCCTCGAGATGAATGATGGCGAGGTGCTCGGTCTTGGTGATGGCCGCGACGAGGGCGAGCCCGCCAGCCGCACCTCGTCTAGCTATGGTGGCTCTTGTCTTTGTGAAAGCTCCGACAATGGTGGCTACGACCAGCCGCCACGCTCGCTTCCAAGGTGGTAGCGGGTCGTCTCATCACCGCGCCTCCGTGAAGCGTGAGGAGGGATCCGGCTAAGCTCGGGACATCGCTGGAGGCCTGCCCCCGTGGTTCGCTGCAACGCCGCTTTTGTTTTGTTCCTCTTTTCTTTCCTGCATCAAAATGAAACCAGTATGGGCCCGGAGGGGCATGTATCGAACTGTGATTCCTCAATCATTATGTTATGCTTGTTATTTCCATGTTGTGTCGTTATTTTGTGCGGAGATAACTTAGCCTGGCGCATTCGGGGCAGCCTCTTCTTCACGAGGCACTTGTTTCCTCGTGCCCGTCTTGGCTTAGTGGTTGCTCAGGAACTGCAAAAAAAATTCATTAGGAAGCTCGCTAGGAGACTTATCGTTCACCCGAGCCTGGACCCAGCGCTTCATATCACGATACCCGAGGGGCACGAATTAGGAGAGATGTGCTGGCTTGTGGGCTCGAATGAGGGTGCCTCATGAGAAAGCAGACCGAAGGCAGAGAGAAGGACCAACACGGGAGGAAGAAACCCTCGCGAAGGCACCTGCCTAACCCCCTCATGAGGTATGCGAGAGAGAGAACACAAGCGAACTGGAATCGGAAGAGGCGGCAAAAGGCGACGGAACCAAATCAACAAGGAACATCAGAAGCAAACTTCAATTAAGAGAAGGCGAGCCAACTATGGAAAGCAAATGAAAAGCCGCGTCTGGCACCTAGTCTAGTCTTCAAGTCTTCTCACCAGCGCGGAGCTAAGTGCTGCCACTAGGCGTGGGAGGGAGCCCCTAAGGACCGAGGGCGGCACTCCTGAGACTCCGGGGCGTGTACAGCCTCACTCATTATTACATGAGAGTGTCACGGGCGGCGATTCTTCACAGGCACCGGGCCTTCTTCACAGGCACTAGGCCTTTCTTCACAGGCACTGGGCCTTTCTTCACAGGCACTGGGCCTTTCTTCACAGGCACTGGGCCTTTCTTCACAGGCACTGGGCCTTTCTTCACAGACACTGGGCCTTGCTTCATAGGCACTGGGCCTTGCTTCACAGGCACTGGGCCTTTCTTCACAGGCATTGGGCATTGCTTCACAAGCACTGGGCCTTGCTTCATGGGTAGAACTTCCGGAGGTGCTGGATGTTCCAGGCGTTCTGGATGGGCACCCCGTCCTATGTCTCCAGGCACGCGGCGCCAGGCCTAGAGATATGGACGACCCTGAACGGGCCCTCCCACATGGGTGAGAGCTTGTGCAACCCTTCCCTAGAGAGGACCCGCCTCAGGACGAGGTCACCTGCCTCGAGCGTCCTGGAGCGGATGTTGCGACAGTGGTATCGCCGTAGTGCCTGCTGGTACCTTGCCGCCCTCAGTGCAGCTTCGCGGCGATGTTCCTCCCCCAGTACAAGGTCCATCCCCACGTGGCATCCTGCTGCGTTTCATCAAACGCCATGACCCGTGTGGAGCGATGCTTGACCTCAGAGGGAGGACCGCTTCGGCTCCATAGACAAGGAACAACGGGGCCTCTCCCGTCGGCTTAGTGGCAGTGGTGCGGATGGACCACATCGCGGACTGGATCTCGTCGTGCTAGCCCCTGCCGCAGGCCTCGAGCTTCTTCTTGAAGGTCCTGGTCTTGAGGCCTCTCAGGACCTCCGCATTGGCGCGTTCGGCCTGGTCATTGCTCCTGGGGTGCGCCACCGAAGCATAGCAGATCTGCATTCCAAGGTTAGCACAGTATGTTTTGAAGAGGTTACTGGTGAACTGCGAGCCATTGTCGGTGATGATGCGGTTGGGGACCCCGAAATGGCTCACGAGGCCCTTGCTGAACTTAACCATGGAACCAGCTGGGATGGTGCAGACGACTTCCACTTCCTCCCACTTGGTGAACTTGTCGGTGGAGACGTAGAGGTAGCGGTAGCCCCCTGGCGCTTGAGGGAATGGGCCCAAGATATCCAGCCCCCAGACCGTGAATGGCCAGTGAATTGTAATACGACTCACTATAGGGCGAATTCGAGCTCGGTACCCGGGGATCCTCTAGAGTCGACCTGCAGGCATGCAAGCTTCGCAGGACTTCACCAGCTCAGCTGCGTCGTTGAGCGCCGTGGGCCAGTAGAACCCACTGCGGAACACCTTGTCGACAAGAGTCTGTGACGACGAGTGGTGTCCGCAGTCCCCGCCGTGTATGTCAATCAGCAACTCCTTCCCCTGGTCCCTGGAAATGCAACGCAGCAAAACATCATTCGGTCGCTTCCTGTACAACTCACCGCCCTGTATGAAGTATGTCGTGGCTTGCCAGGCCACACGCTCTGCATCCTCTTCCTTCTCCGGTAGCGCCCCTTTCCTCGGATATTCCTTGAATTCCTTGGTCCAACATCCCTCTTGGGGATCGAGCGCCAAGAGCAAGCGAGCTCCTGAGGTCGGGCCACAAGCTGGGGCTCCCGTGGCAGGCGGTTGAGGGAGCTCCTCCCGAGGCCGTGCTGTGCTTGAAAGTGGTGGCATCGCTGACGGCTTGAAGAGCTGCTCCTCGAAGACACTAGGCTCTTGGGGCTGCCGCTTGGATGCCCTCCTGGCGATGTCGTCGGCTTCCTTGTTGGTGCCTCGGGGCACAAGCTGCACCTCCAGGCCTAGGAACTGCTTTTCCATCTTACGTACCTCTACGAGGTATGCCTCCATGTGCTCATCCTTTGGCTCATATACTTTGTTGGAGAAGTTGACTAGGAGCTGTGAGTCGCCCTTAACGGTGAGGCGTTTTACCCCTAGAGCTGTCGCGGCCTTCAAGCCAGCTATGAGACCTTCGTATTCTGCGATGTTGTTGGAGACCTTCTCACCCTGCTGAAAACAGAGCTGCACAACGTAGTAGAGCTTGTCCTGCGTGGGCGAGATGAGTACTGCTCCAGCCCCCACGCCCTGGTGCACGAAGGCACCATCAAAATACATGACCCATCCGTCGGGCGCCTCGCTTCCTGGCGAGGTGGATCGGTCCTTGCCCACTTCAAGTGCCGGGGCATCCGTCCGTTCCGCCACAAAATCAGCGAGCGCGGCTCCCTTGATGACCCTGGTAGTGTTGAACTGCAACTGGAACGCCTGCTGCTCGATGTTCCACTCAGCGACCCTTCCAGCGGAGTTGGGGCTCCTGAGCACCCTCTCCAATGGGTAGGCCGAGACGACCTTGATAGGGTGGCCCTGGAAGTAGTACCGCAACTTGCGCGAGGCCAGCAGGAGCATGAGCAGGAGCTTCTGAGGCATGGGATACCGTGCCCTCACGTCCCTCAACACCGTGCTGACGAAATACACCGGGTGCTCGATGAGGACCGGCGTGTTGGTGAGGCGCGCGTCTTGTGAAAGCTGGGGTGCCTCCTGAGGTGGCGCGACCCCTGGCGCCTGATCGCTTGCGGGAATCTCTACGGTGTCGTCCTGCCGAGCTTGGTTTTCTGTTGCCGCCGCTATGGCTCTTGTTGCGCCTTCTTGAGTCATCTCGGCTGGCGGCGTAGCTTGGCGCGGCGCGCTCTTGGCCTGGTGCTCCTCTCGAACCGCCACTAGCGCAAAGCTGGCGGAGTATGGGGTGGCGGTAAGATAAAGTACTAGACGCTCAAGAGGTCGTGGCGCCACCATCACCGGAGGGCTGGTCAGGTATCTCTTGAGCTCTTGGAAGGCTCCGTCAGCCTCCGGAGTCCACTCGAACGGGCCCTTCTTCTTCATCAGCTTGAAGAAGGGTAAGGCGCGCCCTCCCAGCTTGGAGATGAAGCGCCCCAACGCAGTCACCCGACCAACCAACTTCTGCATTTCCTTGAGGGTATGCAGTGGGCTCATGCCCTCAATGGCCTTGATCTTCTTCGGGTTCGCCTCGATCCCTCTGTGTGACACGAGGAATCCTGGCAGCTTGCTAGAAGGGACACCGAACACACACTTTTCCGAGTTAAGCCGCAAGTTCACCTGGCGCAGGCTTTCGAAGGTCTCCTCTAGGTCTTGGATCAAGGTTCTCGCCTCCCGAGACTTCACCACAATGTCGTCGACGTAGGCCTCCGTGTTCCTCCCGAGCTGCCGCCCTAAAGCGATGTGCATCAGCCGCTGAAAGGTCGCACCCGCGTTGCGCAGTTGGAAGGGCATACATGTGTAGAAGTACACCCCACACGGGATCAGGAAGGTTGCCTTCTCTACATCTTCCACCGCCATCTTGATTTGGTGATACCCTAAGAATGCATCTAGGAAGCACAGTAGGTCGCACTCGGCGGTGGAGTCGATGATCTGGTCGATGCGCAGGAGAGCGAACGGATCTTGAGGGCACGCCTTGTTGAGGTTGGTGAAGTCGACGCACATTCGCTCCTTCCCGCCTTTCTTCGGCACCACGACGGGGTTTGCCAGCCATTCGGGATACCTAACCTCACGAATGGCACCTGCCGCCTCCAACTTGCGGGTCTCTTGGATAATGAAGGCCTGCTTCTCCGTGGATTGCCGCCTTGCTCGCTGCTTCACAAGGCGCACATTGGGGCATACCCTTAAGTGGTGCTGAATCACCTCTCTCGGGACCCCACCAGCTGATTGGGCTCCCATGCGAATATATCCTTGTTCGCGCGCAAGAACTTCACCAATGATTCCTCTTGGCTGGGGTTGAGGCCGGCACCTATGGTGAAGGTGGCTCCTGAGGAGCTGTCCTTGTCGACCCGCACCTGCTTGGTTTCTGCCTTGTCTTGGGTGAACAACTGATTCTTCTTGGTTGGCGCGGCCTCCTTGGCCTCGGGGGCACCGGCGCCGACGGGCTGCACCGCCGCAGCGGTCCTGAAGGCAAGTTTGAGTGTCGTCACAGCCTCCTTGGTGTCCCCCTTGACGGTGAGGACACCTTTGCTTCCAGGCATCTTCATGAGGTTGTAGGCTGGATGAGTCGCTCATGTCTACTACACAACCTTCTTCTTGTAGACGTTGTTGGGCCTCCAAGTGCAGAGGTTTGTAGGACAGTAGCAAATTTCCCTCAAGTGGATGACCTAAGGTTTATCAATCCGTAGGAGGCGTAGGATGAAGATGGTCTCTCTCAAGCAACCCTGCAACCAAATAACAAAGAGTCTCTTGTGTCCCCAACACACCCAATACAATGGTAAACTGTATAGGTGCACTAGTCCGGCGAAGAGATGGTGATACAAGTGGTATATGGATAGTAGATATAGGTATTTGTAATTTGAAAATATAAAAACAGCAAGGTAGCAAGTGATAAAAGTGAGCGTAAACGGTATTGCAATGTGTGGAAACAAGGCCTAGGGTTCATACTTTCGCTAGTGTAAGTTCCCTCAACAATACTAACATATTTGGATCACATAACTATCCCTAAACATGAAACAAAGAGTCACTCCAAAGTCACTAATAGCAGAGAACGAACAAAGAGATTATGGTAGGGTACGAAACCACCTCAAAGTTATTCTTTCCAATCAATCCGTTGGGCTATTCCTATAAGTGTCACAAACGGCCCTAGAATTCGTACTAGAATAACACCTTAAGATACAAATCAACCAAAACCCTAATGTCACCTCAAGTATCCGTGGGTATGATTATACGATATGCATCACACAATCTTAGATTCATCTATTCAACCAACACATAGAACCTCAAAGAGTGCCCCAAAGTTTCTACCGGAGAATCACGACGAGAACGTGTGCCAACCCCTATGCATAGGTTCCCAATGTCATGAAACCCGCAAGTTGATCACCAAGACATACATCAAGTGTTCTCAAGTCTTTGAAGACACAATCCGATAAGATAACTCCAAAGGGGAAACTCAATTCATTACAAGAGAGAAGAGGGGGAGGAGAAACATAGGATCCAACTATAATAGCAAAGCTCGCGATACATCAAGATCGTATCATCTCAGGAACACGAGAGAGAGAGAGATCAAACACATAGCTACTGGTACATACCCTCAGCACCGAGGGATAACTACTCCCTCCTTGTCATGGAGAGCACCGGGATGATGAAGATGGCCACCGGTGAGGGATCCCCCCTCCGGCAGGGTGCCGGAACAGGGTCCTGATTGACTTTTGGTGGCTATGGAGGCTTCTGGCGGCGGAACTCCCGATCTAATCTCCGTTCTGGAAGTTTTAGGGTACGGCGATATATATGGGTGAAAGGAGTACGTCGGTGGAGCTACGGGGGCCCCACGAGGTAGGGGGCGCGCCCCCCGCCCTCGTGAGCACTTCCCGAATCTTCTAACATGGGGTCCAAGTCCATCGGGTGGCTTTCGTTCCAAAAATAACTTCTCTAGTTGATTTCGTTCCGTTTCGACTTCGTCTAATATTCCTTTTCTTCAAAACACTGAAATAGGCATAAAACAGCAAATCTGGGCTGGGCCTCTCGTTAATAGGTTAGTCCCAAAAATAATATAAAAGTGGATAATAAAGCCCAATATTGCCCAAAACAGTAGATAATATAGCATGGAACAATCAAAAATTATAGATACGTTGGAGACGTATCAGTCGCTGCCATGAACTAGGCTAGAGCTGGGTACCCGAGGATGGCGTTGTACGGGAGGCCGATGCGGGCGATGTCGAAGTCGACCAGCTCGATGCGGTACTTGTCGCGCATGCCGAAGGTGACGAGAAGGCAGATCTGCCCCAGGGGGCGGGCAGCGCTGCCACCAACACCTAAGAAAGGCTTGCTGAGGCTGAGCCACTCGAGCGACATGTGAAGAAGGCTGAAGGCTTCCACGAAGAGCAAATTGAGGCCAGCGCTGCCGTCGATGAGGGTCTTGGTGACGGCCATGTTGCAGATGGTCGGTGTGCAGAGCATCGGAAGCATGCCCGAGCCGGTGGTGGTGACGGGATGGTCTTCTGAGCTGAAGGTGAGGTCGGCCTCAGGCGCAGCCCGGCCCGGCGGAGCCCCCGAGCGCTTGGAAACGGCACCAATCTAGCGGAGGAACGGCTTGATGTGGCGGTCTGAAGGCGGCGCCTGTGAGCCGCCTAGCAGGCCCGCAACCGCGTGGTGTGCCGGTGCCGTGTAGCACGCAGTGAAGAGGTCGCCCAGCTCCTCCCAAGACGCCACCGTGGATCCAGGAAGGTTGAGCAGCCAGGCGCGGCGCTCGCCGGCGAGGGCCATGGGAAGCCAGTTGGCCATGACCTTGTCATCACCCCCGGCCTCGAGGACGGCCTCCTCATATGCCAGCAGGAAAGCTGATGGGTCCGCTGCGCCGTTGTAGCGCGGCGGTATCTCCGGCCTGAACTTGGGTGGCCACCGCACCCGCCGCAGGGCGGGGGCTAGGGCTCGGAGCCCTCTGGCCCCGTCGTCGGCGCTGGCTGTCGGAGTCGGTGGCAGGGCGCCTGCCATGTGGGCGAAGCGCGATGGCGATGGAGCACAGATCGACGGAAGAGAAGCTACGGCGCACCCCCTACCTGGCGCGCCAAATGTCGGATCACGGGTTCCGGCAAAACCCTCGAGGTTCGAACACTGGGGTGTGCATGAAGGTTTTCTCCCTATCGATCCACGCCCTAGCTCTCTAAGATTTTGTGGACGAACTCGACGAACTCACAAGACAAAGACACAAGATTTATACTGGTTCGGGCCACCATGGTGGTGTAATACCCTACTCCAGTGTGGTGGTGGTGGATTGCCTCTTGGGCTGATGATGAACAGTACAAGGGGAAGAACAGCCTCCTGAGGTTGAGGTGTTCTTGTGCTTGGCGAACTTGTGTGGGTGAGATGCCTCTGAATGAGTTCTCCTTCTCTTCCTCTCGTTTTCTCTCATCCCCCTCTACTGTGGTGGCTAATTCTACTTATATAGGCCCTGGTCCTCTCCCCAAATATTGAGCGGGAAGGGAGACAACAACGGCCAATTCGAAAGGGGACAGCTAGTACAGCTTATCCTGACAAAAGTAGCCTTCGCCTGCAAAAGGCTCTAGTGGTGACGCCGTCTTGGGCTCCATGGTGACCTCTGTCTTGCCGTCCTGCTGGTCTTGGTCTCGTTGCACCGATATGGAAACCTTTCCTTGATGCCTCGGTACTCCACGCATGTGCTTGCCCCCTTGGCACCAAAGAGGAAGCAAGGACACTGCGCGCGCTGGCGCCCGCCTGGCGCCCGTCTGGTCTTGATCGTCATGGCTCACGTCATGAGGACCTCGCAAGGTTTGCCTTGCCTTGATCTCTCCGCCCCTATTGAGCCTGCCTGGCGAGGCCACTCCTGAGGAGGTCTTGCGTCACCCGCCTCGCGAGGCTTGGCCCCTCACGAGGGTCTTGAATACCTCATCGATGAATATGGGACGTACAGTCCTGCTAGCTCAGCCACGCTGTGGGCCACAGGTAGGAAAGTCTGGGGACCCCCGTTCCCAGAACGCCGACATCAGTGTCTTTTGGCACCACTGCATCTTTAAGATGGGGAGGGCGATGATATTGCCGCCATCACCATGGATTTGTCCTTCATCAAATCCATGATGGCGGGCTTGAAGGAGATGCAGGATCGACAAAACCAGAAGTGGCGGGAGCTCAAGGAGTGGCGCGAGTCCACCGAAAAGGTGGACCAGAAGCTGAAGGACAAGTGCCTGGAGTTGCGTGAATGGCACGACAAGCGGTTCAAGGCACTCATGAAGCAGCAAGAGACTCTTCAGATGATGAGGGAGGATGCCGTGGCTTGGGAGAGGCATCTGGCGGATCACAAAGCATCTTTGGATGCCACGGAGCAAGAAATCTCCCTTCGGGAGGAGAATCTTGAAGCCACCCTCTGCGCCAAGGATGAAAGTTTGGAGCCTTTGGTGCAGCAATGCACCAAAGAACTGAAGGATGAGCACGGGGCTGCTTTGGACACCCTCTCCACTGATAACGCTGCCCAAATGAAGAAGCTTGTTGATGATCTGGATGGCGCATCCTCTGCTAAGGCCGAACTCGACCAACAGTGGCCAAATTGAACGAAGACCTTGCCGGGAGCGCCAAGGAGGTGGAGGTGCTCAAAGAAGAGGCGCAGCATGCAGAACTCCATCTGGCTGATGTGCAGTCGCAACTCTCCTCCAAGACCCAAAGCCTTGAAGCCGCCAACAACAACATTTCTGATATGACGGCTAGGATTGGCTCCTTGGAGAAGTCGGCAGAGTCTCTTGAATCCCAGCATCAGTTGTAGTCCATGGACTTGGAAGATGCCAACCGTCTCCAGCAAGATGCAGAGGACAGGCTGAAGAATCGGGTCGACATGAATAACCTCTGGATCAAAAGCCTGGTTGATATTGCAGATCATCTCGGCGCCCAAGCTGCGACGATGGGCATGGAAGGCCCGGTCTACTCAGCCAGCAAGCAGGAGGTCCCGAGTGTCAAGCTGGGGATCTTCTTCAACAAGTTGATCGACAAGCTGAAGGGGCATGAGGAGGGGAGGGGCGAGTGCTTTGCGACCGAGTCACGGAGGCTCGCCCGCGACGCCCTCTTCATGGTTTTGAGCAACATCGCCTGCCGACACCCAGAGCTCGACTTTGGCGATGGCTTTAAGAAGCCGCCAACGGGTGCTGACATTGCCGCTGCCGAGGAGAAGGCTGCTCCCCTTGCTGACAGGGTTCTCCTTGTTTAAGTTAACCCTTCTGGTCCTGTAATAGAACATGATGATACATCTCCAACGTATCTATAATTTTTTATTGTTCCATGCTATTATATTATCTGTTTTGGATGTGTAATGGGCTTTATTATGCACTTTTATATTATTTTTGGGACTAACTATTAACTGAAGGCCCAGTGCAAATTGCTATTTTTTGCCTATTTCAGTGTTTCGCAGAAAAGGAATATCGAACGGAATCCAAACGGAATGAAACCTTCGCGAGGATCGTTTTGTTGGGGAACGCAGTAATTTCAAAAAAATCCTACACACACAAGATCATAGTGATGCATAGCAACAAGAGGGGAGAGTGTCTTCCACGTACCCTCGTAGACCGTAAGCGGAAGCATTATGAGAACGCGGTTGATGTAGTCGTACGTCTTCATGATCCGACCGATCCAAGTACCGAACGTACGGCACCTCCGAGTTTAGCACACGTTCAGCTCGGTGACGTCCCACGAACTCCGATCCAGCAGAGCTTCGAGGGAGAGTTCCGTCAGCACGACGGCGTGGTGACGGTGATGATGATGCTACCGACACAGGGCTTCGCCTAAGCACCGCTACGATATGACCGAGGTGGATTATGGTGGAAGGGGGCACCGCACATGGCTAAAATATCAAATGATTAACTTGTGTTTCTATGGGGTGCCCCCCTCCTCCATATATAAAGGAGTGGAGGAGCGGGAGAGGCCGACCCTCCTAGGCGCGCCCCAAGGGGAGTCCTACTCCCACCGGGAGTAGGACTCCAACCCTTCCAAGAGTAGGCGTAGGAGAGAGGGAAGGAGGAGAGAGGGGGAAGGAAAGGGGGCGCCCCCCCTCCTTGTACAATTCGGACTAGAGGGAGAGGGGGCGCATGGCCTGCCATGGCCACCCTCCTCTTCTCCACTAAGGCCCAATAGGCCCATTACACTCCCCAGGGGGTTCCGGTAACCCCCCGGTACTCCAGTATTTGTCCGAACTTTCCCGAAACCCTTCCGAAGTCCAAACATAGTCATCCAATATATCAATCTTTATGTCTCGACCATTTTGAGATACCTCGTCGTGTCCGTGATCATATTCGGGACTCCGAACTACCTTCGGTACATCAAAACACATAAACTCATAATATCGATCGTCACCGAACGTTAAGCGTGTGGACCCTACGGGTTCGAGAACTATGTGGACATGACTGTGACTCGTCTTCGGTCAATAACCAATAGCAGAACCTGGATGCTCATATTGGTTCCTACATATTCTACGAAGATCTTTATCGGTCAAACCGCATAACAACATACGTTCTTCCCTTTGTCATCGGTATGTTACTTGCCCGAGATTCGATCGTCGGTATCTCAATACCTAGTTCAATCTCGTTACCGACAAGTCTCTTTACTCGTTCCATAATGCATCATCCCACAACTAACTCATTAGTCACAATGCTTGCAAGGCTTATAGTGATGTGCATTACCGAGAGGACCCAGAGATACCTCTCCGATACACGGAGTGACAAATCCTAATCTCGATCTATGCTAACTCAACAAACACCATCGGACACACCTGTAGAGCATCTTTATAATCACCTAGTTACGTTGTGACGTTTGATAGCACACAAGGTGTTCCTCCGGTATTCGGGAGTTGCATAATCTCATAGTCCGAGGAACATGTATAAGTCATGAAGAAAGCAGTAGCAATGAAACTGTAACGATCATAATGCTAAGCTAACGAATGGGTCTTGTCCATCACATCATTCTCCTAATGATGTGATCCTGTTCATCAAATGACAACACATGTCTATGGTTAGGAAACATAACCATCTTTAATAAACGAACTAGTCAAGTAGAGGCATACTAGGGACACTTTGTTTTGTCTATGTATTCACACATGTACTAAGTTTTCGGTTAATACAATTCTAGCATGAATAATAAACATTTGTCATGATATAAGGAAATATAAATAACAACTTTATTATTGCCTCTAGGGCATATTTCCTTCAGTCTCCCACTTGCACTAGAGTCAATAATCTAGATTACACAGTAATGATTCTAACACCCATGGAGTCTTGGTGTTGATCATGTTTTGCTCGTGAGAGAGGCTTAGTCAACGGGTCTGCAACATTCAGATCTGTATGTATCTTGCAAATCTCTGTCTCCCTCCTTGACTTGATCACGGATGGAATTGAAGCGTCTCTTGATGTGATTGGTTCTTTTCTGAAATCTGGATTCCTTTGCCAAGGCAATTGCACCAGTATTGTCACAAAAGATTTTCATTGGACCCGATGCACTAGGTATGACACCTAGATCGGATATGAACTCCTTCGTCCAGACTCCTTCATTTGCTGCTTCCGAAGCAGCTATGTACTCCGCTTCACACGTAGATCCCACCACGACGCTTTGCTTAGAACTAGACCAACTGACAGCTCCACCGTTCAATAAAAACATGTATCTAGTTTGTGACTTAGAGTCATTTGTATCAGTGTCAAAGCTTGCATCGACGTAACCATTTACGATGAGCTCTTTGTCACCTCCATAAACGAGAAACATATCCTTAGTCCTTTTCCGGTATTTCGGGATGTTCTTGACCGTTGTCCAGTGATCCACTCCTGGATTACTTTGGTACCTCCCTGCTAAACTAATAGCAAGGCACACATCAGGTCTGGTACACATCATTGCATACATGATAGAGCCCATGGCTGAAGCATAGGGAACATCTTTCATTTTCTCTCTATCTTCTGCAGTGGTCAGGCATTGAGTCTGACTCAATTTCACACCTTGTAACACAGGCAAGAACCCTTTCTTTGCTTGATCCATTTTGAACTTTTTCAAAACTTTATCATGGTATGTGCTTTGTGAAAGTCCAATTAGGCGTCTTGATCTATCTCTATAGATCTTGATGCCCAATATATAAGCAGCTTCACTGAGGTCTTTCATTGAAAAACTCTTATTCAAGTATCCTTTTATGCTATCCAGAAATTCTATATCATTTCCAATCAACAATATGTCATCCACATATAATATTAGAAATGCTATAGAGCTCCCACTCACTTTCTTGTAAATACAGGCTTCTCCAAAAGTCTGTATAAAACCATATGCTTTGATCACGCTATCAAAACGTTTATTCCAACTCCGAGATGCTTGCACCAGTCCATAGATGGATCGCTGGAGCTTGCACACTTTGTTAGCATCCTTTGGATCGATAAAACCTTCAGGTTGCATCATATACAACTCTTCTTCTAGAAATCCATTCAGGAATGCAGTCTTTACATCCAATTGCCGAATTTCATAGTCACAAAATGCGGCAATTGCTAACATGATTCGGACGGACTTAAGCATCGCTACGGGTGAGAAAGTATCATCATAGTGAACTCCTTGAACTTGTCGAATACCTTTCGCAACAAGTCGAGCTTTATAGACAGTAACATTACCGTCAGCGTCAGTCTTCTTCTTGAAGATCCATTTATTCTCGATGGCTTGTCGATCATTGGGCAAGTCAACCAAAGTCCACACTTTGTTCTCATACATGGATCCCATCTCAGATTTCATGGCCACAAGCCATTTCGCGGAATCTGGGCTCATCATCGATTCCTCATAGTTCGTAAGTTCATCATGGTCTAGTAACATGACCTCCAGAATAGGATTACCGTACCACTCTAGTGCGGATCTTACTCCGGTTGACCTACGAGGTTTAGTAGTATCTTGATCTGAAGTCACATGATCATCATCATTAGCTTCCTCACTAATTGGTGTAGGAGTCACAGGAACAGATTTCTGTGATGAACTACTTTTCAATAAGGGAGCAGGTACAGTTACCTCATCAAGTTCTACTTTCCTCCCACTCACTTCTTTCGAGAGAAACTCCTTCTCTAGAAAGGATCCATTCTTAGCAACGAATGTCTTGCCTTCAGATCTGTGATAGAAGGTGTAACCAACAGTCTCCTTTGGGTATCCTATGAAGACACATTTCTTCAATTTGGGTTCGAGCTTATTAGGTTGAAGCTTTTTCACATAAGCATCGTAGCCCAAAACTTTAAGAAACGACAACTTTGGTTTCTTGCCAAACCACAGTTCATAATGTGTCATCTCAACGGATTTAGATGGTGCCCTATGTAACGTGAATGCATCCGTCTCTAAAGCATAACCCCAAAACATTGGCGATAAATTAGTAAGAGACATCACAGATTGCACCATATCTAGTAAAGTATGATTACGACGTTCGGACACACCATTACGCTGTGGTGTTCCGGGTGGCGTGAGTTGCGAACCAATTCCGCATTGTTTCAAATGAAGACTAAACTCATAACTCAAATATTATCCTCCACGATTAGATCGTAGAAACTTTATTTTCTTGTTACGATGATTTTCCACTTCACTCTGAAATTCTTTCAACTTTTCAAATGTTTCAGACTCATGTTTCATCAAGTAGATATACCCATATCTTCTCAAATCATCTGTGAAGGTGAGAAAATAACGATACCCGCCGCGAGCCTCAACATTCATCGGACCACATACGTCAGTATGTATGATTTCCATCAAATTTGTTGCTCGCTCCATAGTTCCGGAGAACGGCGTTTTAGTCATCTTGCCCATGAGGCATGGTTCGCAAGTACCAAGTGATTCATAATCAAGTGATTCCAAAAGTCCATCAGAATGGAGTTTCTTCATGCGCTTTACACCAATATGACCTAAATGGCAGTGCCACATATAAGTTGCACTATCATTATTAACTTTGCATCTTTTGGCTTCAATATTATGATTATGTGTATCACTACGATCGAGACTCAATAAACCATTCACCTTGGGTGTATGACCTCATAAGGTTTTATTCATGTAAACAGAATAACAATTGTTCTTTGACTTAAATGAATAATTGTATTGCAATAAACATGATCCGATCATATTATGCTCAACGCAAACAGCAAATAACATTTATTTTAGGTTCAACACTAATCCCGAAGGTAAAGGGAGTGTGCGATGGTGATCTTATCAACCTTGGAATCACTTCCAACTCACATCATCACCTTGATACGTCCATTTTGCATCATGCTTTTATATCAATATTTCTTGCATTATGGGATGTTATTACACATTATGTCACAATACTTATGCCTATTCTCTCTTATTTTACAAGGTTTACATGAAGAGGGAGAATGACGGTAGCTGGGATTCTGGGCTGGAAAAGGAGCAAATATTAGAGACCTATTCTGCACAGCTCCAAAAGTCCTGAAACTTCATGGAAGTTATTTCCAGAATATATAAAAAATATTGGGCAAAAGAAGTACCTGAGGGGGCCCACACCCTGGCCACGAGGGTGGGGGCGCGCCCTACCCCCTGGGCGCGCCCTCCTGCCTCATGGGCTCCCTGGTGGCCCTCCGATGCCCATCTTCTTCTATATGAGGTCTTTCATCTGAGAAAAAAATAATAAGCAAGCTTTGGAGAAGAAACTCTGCCGCCACGAGCTGGAACCTTGGCGGAATCAATCTAGGGCTCCGGCAGAGCTGTTCTGCCGGGGAAACTTCCCTCCGGGAGGGGGAAATCATCACCGTCATCTCACCAACGATCCTCTCATCGGGAGGGGGTCAATCTCCATCAACATCTTCACCAGCACCATCTCATCTCAAACCCTAGTTCATCTCTTATATCCAATCTTTGTATCCAAACCTCAGATTGGTACCTGTGGGTTGCTAGTAGTGTTTATTACTCCTTGTAGTTGATGCTAGTTGGTTTACTTGGTGGAAGATCATATGTTCAGATCCATTATGCATATTAATACCCCTCTGATTATGAACATGGATATGCGTTGTGAGTAGTTACGTTTGTTCCTGAGGACATGGGAGAAGTCTTGCTATAAGTAGTCATGTGAATTTGGTATTCGTTTGATATTTTGATGAGATGTATGTTGTCATCCTTCTAGTGATGTCATGTGAACGTAGACTACATGACACTTCACCATTGTTTGGGCCTAGAGGGAGGCATTGGGAAGTAATAAGTAGATGATGGGTTGCTAGAGTGACAGAAGCTTAAACCCTAGTTTATGCGTTGCTTCGTAAGGGGCTGATTTGGATCCATATGTTTCATGCTATGGTTAGCTTTACCTTAATACTTCTGTTGTAGTTGTGGATGCTTGCAATGGGGGTTAATCATAAGTGGGATGCTTGTCCAAGTAAGGACGATACCCAAGCACCGGTCCACCCACATATCAGATTATCAAAGTACCGAGCATGAATCATATGAACGTGATGAAAACTAGCTTGACGATAATTCTCATGTGTCCTCGGGAGCGCTTTCCTTCATATAAGAGTTTCTCTAGGCTTGTCCTTTGCTACAAAAAGGATTGGGCCATCTTTCTGCACCTTATTTACTTTATTACTTGCTACTCGTTACAATTTACCTTATCACAAAACTATCTATTACCGATAAATTCAGTGCTTGCAGAGAATACCTTACTGAAAACTGCTTATCATTTCCTTCTGCTCCTCGTTGAGTTCGACACTCTTACTTATCAAAAAGCTACGATTGATCCCCTACACTTGTGGGTCATTAAGACTCTTTTCTGGCGCCTTTGCCAGGGAGTGAAGCACCTTTGGTAGGTGGAATTTGGTAAGGAAAATTTTATATAGTGTGCTGAAATTTACTGTCACTTGTTACTATGGAACATAATCCTTTGAGGGGCTTGTTCGGGGTATCTACACCCCGACCAGTAGAGCAAAGAGTTGCTTCTCAACCTACTGAACCTACTGAAAATGTTTACTTTGAGATTCCTTTGGGTATGATAGAGAAACTGCTAGCTAATCCTTTTGCAGGAGATGGAACATTGCATCCCGATTTACACTTAATCTATGTGGATGAAGTTTGTGGATTATTTAATATTGCAGGTATGCCCGATGATGTTATCAAGAAGAAGGTCTTCCCTTTATCTTTGAAGGGAGATGCATTGACATGGTATAGGCTGTGTGATGATATGGGATCATGGGACTACAAGCGATTGAAATTGGAATTTCATCAGAAGTTTTATCCTATGCATCTTATTCATCGTGACCGTAATTATATATATAATTTTTGGCTTCGCGAAGGAGAAAGCATCGCTCAAGCTTGGGGGAGGCTTAAGTCAATGTTATATTCATGCCCCAATCATGAGCTCTCAAGAGAAATGATTATTCAAAATATTTATGCTCGGCTTTCTCTCAGTAATCGCTCCATGCTCGATACTTCTTGTACTGGTTCTTTTATGATGAAGACTATTGAATTCAAATGGGATTTATTGGAAAGAATTAAATGCAACTCTGAAGATTGGGACCTCGACAAAGGTAAGGAGTCAGGTATAACACCTAAGTTTGATTGTGTTAAATCTTTTATGGATACCGATGCTTTCTGTGAATTTAGCACTAAATATGGACTTGACTCTGATATAGTAACTTCTTTCTGTGAATCCTTTGCTACTCATGTTGATCTCCCTAAGGAGAAGTGGTTTAAATATAATCCTCCCATTGAAGTAAAAGCAGTTGCACCTATTAAAGTTGAAGAAAAGACTATCACTTATGATGATCCTGTTGTTCCTGCTGCTTATATTGAGAAACCACCTTTCCCTGTTAGAATAAAGAATCATGCTAAAGCTTCAACTGTGGTTAACAAAAGTAATATTAAGACACCTAAACCCCCTGAGCAAATTAAAGTTGAACCTAAGATTGCTATGGTTAAAGATCTCTTGGCCGATAATATTGATGGGCATGTTATTTACTTCTGCAATGAAGCTGCTAGAATTGCTAGACCTGATGCTAAAAATAAACATAGACATGTTGTAGGCATGCCTGTTATTTCTGTTAAAATAGGAGATCATTGTTATCATGGTTTATGTGATATGGGTGTTAGTGCAAGTGCAATACCCCATTCCTTATACCAAGAAATTATGCATGATATTGCACCTGGTGAGATAGAAGATATCAATGTTACCATTAAACTTGCCAATAGAGATACTATTTCACTGATTGGGATTGTTAGAGATGTTGAAGTCTTGTGTGGGAAAGTTAAATACCCTGCTGATTTTCTTGTTCTCGGTTCCCCACAAGATGACTTTTGTCCCATTATATTTGGTAGACCCTTCTTGAATACTGTTAATGCTAAGATAGACTGCAATAAGGATATTGTTTCTATTGGTTTAGGGGATATGTCTCATGAGTTTAATTTTGCTAAATTTCATAGACAACCCCATGATAAAGAATTTTCTGGTAAAGATGAAATTATTGGTCTTGCTTCTATTGCCGTGCCTCCTACTGATCCTTTGTAACAATATTTGCTAGACCAGGAAAATGATATGTTTATGAATGAAAGAAGGGAAATAGATGAAGTATTCTTTAAACAGGGACCTATTCTAAAACACAACTTGCCTGTTGAAATCCTAGGGGATCCTCCTCCACCCAAGGGTGATCCCGTGTTTGAGCTTAAACCATTGCCTGATACTCTTAAATATGCTTATCTTGATGAAAAGAAGATATATCCTGTTATTATTAGTGCTAACCTTTCAGAGCATGAAGAAGAGAGATTATTAAAAACTCTGAAGAAGCACCGTGCTGCTATTGGATATACTCTTGATGATCTTAAGGGCATGAGTCCCACTCTATGTCAACACAAAATAAATTTGGAGAAAGACGCCAAACCAGTTATTGATCACCAACGATGGCTAAATCCTAAGATGAAAGAAGTGGTAAGAAAGGAAATATTAAAGCTCCTTGAAGCAGGTATGATTTATCCTGTTGCTGATAGTCAGTGGGTAAGTCCTGTCCATTGTGTCCCTAAGAAGGGATGTATTACCACCGTTCCTAATGATAAAGATGAATTAATTCCGCAAAGAATTATTACAGGTTATAAGGTGGTAATTGATTTCCGCAAATTAAATAAAGCTACTAAAAAGATCATTACCCTGTGCCTTTCATTGATCAAATGCTAGAAAGATTATCCAAACATACACACTTTTGCTTTCTAGATGCTTATTCTGGGTTCTCTCAGATACCTGTGTCAGCTGATGATCAAGAAAAGACTAGTTTTACTTGCCCTTTCGGTACCTTTGCTTATATACGTATGCCTTTTGGTTTATGTAATGCACCTGCTACCTTTCAAAGATGCATAATGGCTATATTCTCTGACTTTTGTGAAAAAATATGTGAAGTTTTCATGGATGATTTCTCTGTTTATGGATCCTCTTTTGATGATTTCTTGAGAAACCTTGATCGAGTTTTGCAGAGATGTGAAGAAACTAACCTTGTCTTAAATTGGGAGAAGTGCCACTTTATGGTTAATGAAGGTATTGTCTTGGGGCATAAAATTTCTCAAAAAGGTATTGAAGTTGAAAAAGCTAAAGTTGATGCTATTGAAAAGATGTCGTGTCCCAAGGACATCAAAGATATAAGAAATTTGCTTGGTCATGCCGGTTTTTATAGGAGGTTCATTAAGGACTTCTCAAAAATTTCTCGGCCTCTGACTAACCTATTACAAAAAGATATTCCTTTTGTCTTTGATGATGATTGTGTAGAAGCATTTGAAATACTTAATAAAACCTTGATTTCTGCACCTATTGTCCAACCACCTGATTGGAATTTACCCTTTGAAATCATGTGTGATGCTAGTGATTATGTTGTAGGTGCTGTTCTAGGACAACGAGTTTATAAGAAATTAAATGTTATCCAATATGCTAGTAAAACCCTAGATGATGCCCAGAGAAATTATGCTACCACTGAAAAAGAATTCCTAGCAGTTGTATTTGCTTGTGATAAGTTCAGACCTTATATTGTTGATTCTAAAGAAACTATTCACATTGATCATGCTGCTATTAAATATCTTATGGAAAAGAAAGATGCTAAACCTAGACTTATTAGATGGGTTCTCCTGCTACAAGAATTTGATTTGCATATTATTGATAGAAAGGGAGCTGAGAACCCCGTTGCAGACAACTTATATAGGTTAGAGAATGTTCTTGATGACCCACTACCTATTGATGATAGATTTCCTGATGAACAATTAGCTGTCATAAATGCTTCTTGTACTGCTCCATGGTATGTTGATTATGCTAATTATATTGTTGCTAAGTTTATACCAGCTAGTTTCACATACCAGCAAAAGAAAAAGTTCTTCTATGATTTAAAACATTACTTCTGGGATGACCCACATCTTTATAAAGAAGGAGTAGATGGTGTTATTAGACGTTGTGTACCTGAGCATGAACAAGAACAGATCTTATGCAAGTGTCACTCCGAAGCTAATGGAGGACACCATGCTGGAGATAGAACTGCACACAAGGTATTGCAATCCGGTTTTTATTGGCATACTCTCTTCAAGGATGCCCATAAGTTTGTTTTGTCTTGCGATGAATGTCAAAGAATTGGTAATATTAGTAGACGTCAAGAAATGCCTATGAATTATTCACTCATTATTGAACCATTTGATGTTTGGGGCTTTGATTATATGGGACATTTTCCTTCCTCTAATGGGTATACACATATTTTAGTTGCTATTGATTACGTTACTAAGTGGGTAGAAGCTATTCCAACTAGAAGTGCTGATCATAACACCTCTATTAAGATGCTTAAAGAAGTTATTTTTCCGAGGTTTGGAGTCCCTAGATATTTAATGACTGATGGTGGTTCACATTGTATTAATGGTGCCTTTCGTAAAATGCTTGCTAAGTATGATGTTAATCATAGAACTGAATCTCCATATCATCCACAGTCTAGTGGTCAAGTAGAATTGAGTAATAGAGAGCTTAAATTAATTATGCAAAAGACTGTTAATAAATCTAGAAAGAATTGGTCCAAGAAACTTGATGATGCATTATGGCCTTATAGAACTGCATACAAAAATCATATGGGTATGTCTCCGTATAAAATGGTTTATGGTAAAGCAGGTTACTTACTTCTTGAATTAGAACATAAGGCATATTGGGCTATTAAAGAGCTCAACTATGACTTCAAATTGCTGGTGAGAAGAGGCTTTTTGACATTAGCTCACTTGATGAATGGAGAACCCAGGCTTATGAAAATGCTAAGTTGTTTCAAGAAAAAGTAAAAAGATGGCATGACAAAAGGATACAAAAACATGAGTTCAATGTTGGTGATTATGTATTGTTATACAACTCCCGTTTAAGATTTTTTTGCAGGCAAACTTCTCTCTAAATGGGAAGGTCCTTATGTTATCGAGGAGGTCTATCGTTCCTGTGCCATAAAAATCAACAACTTCGAAGGCACAAATCTGAAGGTGGTGAACGGTCAAAGAATCAAACATTATATCTCAGGTAATCCTATAAATGTTGAAACTAATATTATTGAAACCGTAACCCCAGAGGAATACATAAGGGACACTTTTCGGAACGTCTCAGACTCCGAAAAGGAATAGGTACGTGGTACGGTAAGTAAACCGACTCCAAAATAGTTCTAATGGCAATATTTCTTCATTTTGGAATATATAAGAAAATAGGAAAATAAGAAGCAGGCCGGAAAGGACACGAGGCTTCCATGAGGGTGGAGGGCGCGCCCTACCCCCTGGGCGCGCCCCTGCCTCGTGGGCACCTCGTGTGCTCTCCAGACTCCGTTTTCTTGCACGATACTTCTTTTGGTAGGTAAAAATTCACTATATAATCTCCTGAAGGTTTTGACCATTGTATCACACGAATATCCTCTATTTTTGTTTCGAGTTGTTTCTGCTACAGATTTAGAGCAAGATGTCTTCTCCAGAGTCAGTCGAGGAGAGTCGGGTGTCTCATCCGACACCAGGTACAGGGGCAAACAGTGATGCCTATCACTTTGGGCCCTCAATGGAGAAGGAGATGGAAGCTGACTTGAAAAGGATAGATGCCATGGAGGAGGATCAAGAAGTTACTCCTCGTTTCCGGGCAGGATTCACGATGGGGGAACTATAGAGCTCAGCTATTCCAAACTCGTTCATCCCTTCCAATGTTAGATTTCTTTCTTATGAAAATATGAAAAAGAGTGTTACTTGTTCTCCCACAGCTATGCAACATCCTTGGGTGAAAGGAGCTTTAGCCATCACGGGAAAGCTCCAAAGGAAATAATGAACCTCAAGCAGCAAGTCAATAAGCTCAAGGAAGAGAATCGTATCCTGAGAGGCATCATCGCCAAGAACATCACATCACCACCCCCGAAGAAGGAGACATAATCACCTGGGTATGGGCACTCCCCTTGGCAACTGCCAAGCTTGGGGGAGTGCCCCGGTATCGTATCACCATCACTTTTATCTTTACCATTTTTCTTAGTTCGATCCTTTTGATAATATCTTGATCTAGTAGAATAAAGTTTTAGTATGATCTAGTTGCAAGTTTTGCTTTATGATCTTTTATGTAATCGAGTCTATGAGCTATATATAATAAAGATTAGTGTTGAGTCAAGGGCTTGATCATTTTACTATGATCTTGAGGGAATAAAATAAAAGAAAAGAAATAAAAAGAAATAAAGAGATCGTATGGATCTTATGGAGAGTAATGAGCTCACATATAAAGAGTATGTTGAATAAAAGTTGTTGAGAGTTGACAAATATAGTTTTGGTCATTGTTGCAATTAATAGGAAGTAATAAAGAAAGAGAGGTTCACATATAAATATACTATCTTGGACATCTTTTATGATTGTGAGCACTCATTAAAATATGACATGCTAAAGAGTTGATGTTGGACAAGGAAGACAACGTAATGGGTTATGTTCTCTTGCATCTGAGATAAATTATATTGTCATGGATCATCCAACATGTTGAGCTTGACTTTCCCTCTCATGCTAGCCAATTTCTTTGCACCAAGTAGAGATACTACTTGTGCTTCCAAATATCCCTAAACCCAGTTTTGCCATGAGAGTCCACCATATCTACCTATGGATTGAGTAAGATTCTTCAAGTAAGTTGTCATCGGTGCAAGCAATAAAAATTGCTCTCTAAATATGTATGACTTATTAGTGTGGAGAAAATAAGCTTTATAGGATCTTGTGATATGGAAGAAATAAAAGCGACGGACTGCATAATAAAGGTCCATATCACAAGTGGAAATATAAAGTGACGTTCTTTTGCATTAAGATTTCATGCATCCAACCATAAAAGCGCATGACAACCTCTGCTTCCCTCTGCGAAGGGCCTATCTTTTATTCTTGTCTTATACTTCATGCAAAGAGTCATGGTGATATTCACCTTTCCTTTTTACATTTTATCCTTTGGCAAGCACAATGTGTTGGAAAGATCCTGATATATATAGCTAATTAAATGTGAGTTTTCATGAACTATTATTGTTGACATTACCCTTGAGGTAAAACGTTGGGAGGCAAAACTATAAGCCTCTATCTTTCTCTGTGTCCGATTAAAACTTCATACCCATAAATATTGTGTGAGTGTTATGAAAGACTAAAAGATGGTTGAGCATGTGGACTTGTTGAAAAGCTCTTATATTGACACTTTCCTATGTTATGATAAATTGCAATTGCCTCAATAACTGAGATTAGAGTTTGTTGGTTCTTGATACGTCTCCAACGTATCTATAATTTTTGATTGTTCCATGCTATTATATTATGTATTTTGGATGTTAATGGGCTTATTTTTACACTTTTATATTACTTTTGGGACTAACCTATTAACCGGAGGCCCAGCCCAAATTGCTGTTTTTTGCCTATTTTAGAGTTTCGCTGAAAAGGAATATCAAACGGAGTCCAAAAGAATGAAACCTTCAGGAGCGTTATTTTTGGAACAAACGTGATCCGGGAGACTTTGGGTGGACGTCAAGAAACAATCGAGGAGGCCACGAGGCAGGGGGCGCGCCGTCCACCCTCGTGGGCCTCTCGTTGCTCCACCGACCTACTTCTTCCTCCTATATATATCCATGTACCCCGCAAACATCCAGGAGCACCACGAAACCATATTTCCACCGCCGCAACCTTTTGTACCCAAGAGATCCCATCTTATGGCCTATTCTGGAGCTCCGCCGGATGGGGCTTTGATCGCGGAGGGCCTCTACATCAACTCCATGGCCTCTCCGATGATGTGTGTAGTTTACCTCAGACCTTCGGGTCCATAGCTAGTAGCTAGATGGCTTCTTCTCTCTCTTTGGATCTCAATACAAAATTCTCCTCGATTCTCTTGGAGATCTATTCGATGTAATCTTCTTTTGCGTTGTGTTTGTCGAGATCTGATGAATTGTGGGTTTATGATCAAGATTATCTATGAACAATATTTGAATATTTTCTGAATTCTTTTATGTATGATTGGTTTATCTTTGCAAGTCTCTTCAAATTATTAGTTTGGTTTGGCCTACTAGATTGATCTTTCTTGCAATGGGAGAAGTGCTTAGCTTTGGGTTCAATCTTGCGGTGCTCGATCCTAGTGACAGAAAGGGAAATGACACATATTGTATTGCTGCCATTGAGGATAAAAAGATGGGGTTTATATCATATTGCATGAGTTTATCCCTCTACATCATGTCATCTTGCTTAAGGTGTTACTCTGTTCTTATGAACTTAATTCTCTAGATGCATGCTGGATAGCGGTCGATGTGTGGAGTAATAGTAGAAGATGCGGAATCGTTTCGGTCTACTTGTCTCGGACGTGATGCCTATATACATGATCATACCTAGATATTCTCATAATTATTCGCTTTTGTATCAATTTCTTGACAGTAATTTGTCCACCCACTGTAATACTTATGCTATCTTGAGAGAAACCACTAGTGAAACCTATGGCCCCGGGTCTATTCTCCATCATATAAGTTTCCATCTACTTTATTTTGCTATCTTTTACTTTCAATCTATATCATAAAAATACCAAAAATATTTATCTTATTATTATCATCTCTATCAGATCTCACTCTTGCAAGTGGCCGTGAAGGGATTGTCAACCCCTTTATCGCGTTGGTTGCGAGGTTCTTATTTGTTTGTGTAGGTACGAGGTGACTCGCGTGTGGTCTCCTACTGGATTGATACCTTGGTTCTCAAAAACTGAGGGAAATACTTACGCTGCTTTACTGCACCACCCTTTCCTCTTCAAGGGAAAGCTAACGCAGTGCTCAAGAGGTAGCAAGAAGGATTTCTGGCGCCGTTGTCGGGGAGGCTTACGCCACGTCAAGTCAAGATTCGATCTCCCGCCAATGTGCGATTTCTGGCGCTGTTGCCGGGGAGATCTACGCCAAGTCAAGACATACCAAGTACCCATCACAACTCTTATCCTTCGCATTAGATTATTTGCCATTTGTCTCTCGTTTTCCTCTCCCCCCACTTCACCCTTGCCGTTTTATTCGCCCTTCTTCTGTTTGTCTTTCCATTTGCTTTGATGTCTTACTTAGCTCGTTTGCTCGTTTGGTTGGAATAGTTGTTTATTTATTGCTAAATAGAGAATCTAAGATCTATGGATCCTCATCCGCTTGCTAATCTTTTTAAGCGATCCAATTATGATGAACCAATTGCTAGTGAGTTTTGTGCACTGGATTATCTTTATGAAGTTTTGATTGAAATTCGTGAATCTGAAAATTGTGATAAAGTTCTTTATGGAGTGATTCACGATGAATCTTTGAATAAAAAGCATGATTTCAATAATGATAGTATAAATTCTATTAATGTCAATATGCAAAACCCTAATCTTGGGGATGCTAGTTGCTATGTCTACTACTTGTTGCAATGATCATGATTGGAGTGATTCTTCTTATGATCTTGAAAATTTATTTAAGCCCCATGATGAATATGAGATTGATAATAGTGTTTGTAGTATTATTGAAAGTGGGTTTGGAAGAGTGTCAACTTTAGATCCCACATATTTGGCGAATGTTCAATCTTATGAAATTTTTGATAAAAGTGGGTTTGGAGAGGTCATGACTTTAGTTAATGTTAATCCCACTATTTTGGAAGAGTGTCAACTTTGCATGCATGTGGATTGTGTTGAAAATATTTTATGTGATAGCTATTTTGTTTAATTTGCTTATGATCCTACATGTAATTATTATGAGAGAGGAAAATATGGCGGTATAAATTTTCATGTTACTAAATTACCTCTCGTTATGTTGAGATTGCTATTGTTTCTTTCCGCTTCCTTGCATGTGCTAGTTTTTGCTTACCTTGATAATTTTTTTGCCTATAAGATTCCTATGCATAGGAAGTATGTTAGACTTAGATGTGGTTGTCACGTGTTTTATGATGCTCTCTTTGTGCTTCAATTCTTGTCTTTCATGTGAGCATCGTTGAAATCTTATGCCTAGCTATAAGGCTTTAAAGAAAAGTGCTTGTTGGGAGACAACCCAATATTTTTTCTTGTTGTTATTCAATAAATAATTTATCTAGCCTATGTTTTGGTTGTGTTTAATTAGTGTTTGTGCCAAGTAGAACCGTTGGGAATACTTGGGGAAAGTCTTTTTGATCTTGCTGTAAAAAAACAGAAATGATAGCGCTCACGAGAATTTCTGCCATTTTTTAGAGAATGCTATTTAGTTAATTCTTTTTGAAGATGATTAATAGATAAATTACTCACGTCCAGAAATTTATTTTAGAATTTTTTGGATTCCATAAGTTTGTGTTAGTTACATATTACTACAGACTATTCTGTTTTTGACAGATTCTGTTTTTCGTGTGTTGTTTGCTTATTTTAATGAATCTATGGCTAGTAAAGGAGTTTATAGACCATAGAGAAGTTGGAATAAAGTAGGTTTAACACCAATATTAATATATAATGAGTTCATTACAGTACCTTGAAGTGGTATTTTGTTTTCATTCGCTAACGGAGCTCACGAGATTCTCTTGTTAAGTTTTGTGTTATGAAGTTTTCAAGTTTTGGGTAAAGATTTGATGGGTTATCGAACAAGGAGTGGCAAGAGCCTAAGCTTGGGGATTCCCATGGCACCCCAAGGTAAAATACAAGGACACCAAAAATCCTAAGCTTGGGGATGGCCCGGAAGGCATCCCCTCTTTTGTCTTCGTTCATGGGTAACTTTACTTGGAGCTATATTTTTATTCGCCACATGATATGTGTTTTGCTTGGAGCGTCTTGTATGATTTGAGTCATTGCTTTTTAGTTTACCACAATCATCCTTTCTGTACACACCTTTTGAGAGAGACACACATGAATTAGAATTTATTAGAATACTCTATGTGCTTCACTTATATCTTTTGAGCTATATATTTTTGCTCTAGTGCTTCACTTATATCTTTTAGAGCACGGCGGTGGTTCTATTTTATAGAAATAATTGATCTCTCATGATTCACATATATTATTTTGAGAGTCCTTTAGAACAACATGGCACTTTGCTTGTAGGCATAATAAAAACTTTCATATAAGTGCATTGAATACTAAGAGAAGTTTGATACTTGATGATTGTTTTGAGATATGGAGATGGTGATATTAGAGTCATGCTAGTTGAGTAATTGTGAATTTGAGAAATACTTGTATTGAAGTTTGTGATTCCTGTAGCATGCACGTATGGTGAACCATTATGTGATGAAGTCGGAGCATGATTTATTTATTGATTGCCTTCCTTATGAGTGGCGGCCGGGGACGAGCGGTGGTCTTTTCCTACCAATCTATCCCCCTAGGAGCATGCGCGTAGTACTTTGTTTCGATAACTAATAGATTTTTGCAATAAGTATGTGAGTTCTTTATGACTAATGTTGAGTCCATGGATTATACGCACCCTCACCCTTCCACAATTGCTAGCCTCTCTAGTACCGCGCAACTTTCGCCGGTACCACAAACCCACCATATACCTTCCTCAAAACAGCCACCATACCTACATATTATGGCATTTCCATAGCCATTTCGAGATATATTGCCATGCAACCTTCCACCGTTCCGTTTTCTATGACATGCTTCATCATTGTCATATTGCTTTGCATGATCATGTAGTTGACATCATATTTGTGGCAAAGCCACCGTTCATAATTTTTTCATACATTTCACTCTTGATTCATTGCATATCCCAGTACACCGCCGGAGGCATTCACATAGAGTCATATTTTGTTCTAAGTATTGAGTTGTAATTCCTGAGTTGTAAGTAAAAATAAGTGTGATGATCATCATTATTAGAGCATTGTCACAGTGAGGAAAGGATGATGGAGACTATGATTCCCCCACAAGACTCCGGACGAAAAATAAAAATAAAAAAAGAGGCCAAAAAAAGGCCCAACTAAAAAAATGAAATGAGAGAAAACAAGAGAAGGGACAATGTTACTATCCTTTTTCCACACTTGTGCTTCAAAGTAGCACCATGATCTACATGATAGAGAGTCTCTTATGTTGTCACTTTCATAAACTAGTGGGAATTTTACATTATAGAACTTGGCTTGTATATTCCAATGACGGGCTTCCACAAATTGCCATAGGTCTTCGTGAGCAAGCAAGTTGGATGCACACCCACTTAGTTTCTTTTGTTGAGCTTTCATACACTTATAGCTCCAGTGCATCCGTTGCATGGCAATCCCTACTCACTCACATTGATATCTATTAATGGGCATCTCCATAGCCCGTTGATACGCCTAGTTGATGTGAGACTATCTTCTCCCTTTTTGTCTTCTCCACAATCACCATTCTATTCCACCATAGTGCTACATCCATGGCTCACGCTCATATATTGCGTGAAGATTGAAAAAGTTTGAGAACATCAAAAGTATGAAACAATTACTTGGCTTGTCATCGGGGTTGTGAATGATTTAATACTTTGTGTGATGAAGATAGAGCATAGCCAGACTATATGATTTTGTAGGGATAACTTTCTTTGGCCATGTTATTTTGAGAAGACATGATTGCTTAGTTAATATACTCAAAGTATTATTATTACTATGTCAATATTAAACTTTTATCTTGAATCTTTCGAATCTGAACATTCATGCCACAATAAAGAAAAACTGCATTGAGAAATATGTTAGGAAGAATTCCACATCAAAAATTCTGTTTTTATCATTTACCTACTCGAGGACGAGCAGGAATTAAGCTTGGGGATGCTTGATACGTCTCCAACGTGTCTATATTTTTTGGTTGCTCCATGCTATTATATTATCTATTTTGGATGTTAATGGGCTTATTTTTACACTCCTATATTACTTTTGGGACTAACCTATTGACCGGAGGCCCAGCCCAAATTGCTATTTTTTGCCTATTTTAGAGTTTCGCCGAAAAGGAATATCAAACGGAGTCCAAACAGAATGAAACCTTCGGGAGCGTTATTTTTGGAACAAACGTGATCCAGGAGACTTGGAGTGGACGTCAAGAAACAATCAAGGAGGCCACGAGGCAGGGGGGCGCGCCCTCCACCCTCGTGGGCCCCTCGTTGCTCCACCAACCTACTTCTTCCTCCTATATATATCCACGTACCCCGCAAACATCCAGGAGCACCACAAAACCCTATTTCCACCGCCGCAACCTTCTGTACCCAAGAGATCCCATCTTGGGGCCTTTTTTGGAGCTCCGCCGGACGGGGCTTTGATCATGGAGGGCCTCTACATCAACTTCATAGCCTCTCTGATGATGTGTGAGTAGTTTACCTCAGACCTTCGGTTCCATAACTAGTAGCTACATGGCTTCCTCTCTCTCTTTTGATCTCAATACAAAGTTCTCCTCGATTCTCTTGGAGATCTATTCGATGTAATCTTCTTTTGCGGTGTGTTTGTCGAGATCTGATGAATTGTGGGTTTATGATCCAGATTATCTATGAACAATATTTGAATCTTCTCTGAATTATTTTATGTATGATTGGTTTATCTTTGCAAGTCTCTTCGAATTAACAGTTTGGTTTGCCCTACTAGATTGATCTTTCTTGCAATGGGAGAAGTGCTTAGCTTTGGGTTCAATCTTGCGGCACTCGATCCCAGTGACAGAAAGGGAAACGACATGTATTGTATTGTTGCCATCAAGGATAAAAACATGGGGTTTATATCATATTGCATGAGTTTATCCCTCTACATCATGTCATCTTGCTAAAGGTGTTACTCTGTTCTTATGAACTTAATACTCTAGATGCATGCTGGATAGCGGTCGATGTGTGGAGTAATAGTAGTAGATGCAGAATCGTTTCGGTCTACATGTCTCGGACGTGATGCCTATATACATGATCATACCTAGATATTCTCATAATTAATCGCTTTTCTATCAATTGCTTGACAGTAATTTGTTCACCCACCGTATAATTTATGCTATCTTGAGAGAAGCCACTAGTGAAACCTATGGCCCCGGGGTCTATTCTCCATCATATAAGTTTCCAATCTACTTTATTTTGCTATCTTTTACTTTCAATCTATATCATAAAAATACCAAAAATATTTATCTTATTATTATCATCTCTTGATGATCTCACTCTTGCAAGTGATCGTGAAGGGATTGACAACCCCTTTATCACGTTGGTTGCAAGGTTCTTATTTGTTTGTGTAGGTACGAGGTGACTCGCGCGTGGTCTCCTACTGGAATTATACCTTGGTTCTCAAAAACTGAGGGAAATACTTACGCTGCTTTACTGCACCACCCTTTCCTCTTCAAGGGAAACCCAACGCAGTGCTCAAGAGGTAGCAGTTCTCAATGAAGTTTATGGTTCATACTTGAAATTATGATTGAATTGTTACTTTAGCATAAGAGATCATATGACAATATATATATATATGTGTGTGTTTGTGTTGCTGCTCTAAGAATCATCATGATGCCCTCATGTCCGTATTTTATTTTTATCGACACCTCTATCTCCAAACATGTGGACATATTTTGCGATTTCGGCTTTCGCTTGAGGACAAGCAAGGTCTAAGCTTGGCAGAGTTTATGTGTCCATTTTGCATCATGCTTTTATATCGATATTTATTGCATTATGGGTTGTTATTACACATTATGTCACAATACTTATGCCTATTTTCTCTTATTTTACAAGGTTTACATGAAGAGGGAGAATGCCGGCAGCTGGGATTTTGGGCTGGAAAAGGAGCAAATATTAGAGACCTATTCTGCACAGCTCCAAAGGTCCTAAAACTTCACGTAAGTTATTTCTAGAATATATAAAAAATATTGGGCGAAAGCAGTACCTAAGGGGGCCCACACTCTGGCCACGAGGGTGGGGGCGCGCCCTACCCACCTGGGCGCGCCCCCTGCCTCGTGGGCTCCTTGGTGGCCCTCCGATGCCCATCTTCTGCTATATTAGGTCTTTCGTCCAAGAAACTCCGCCACCATAAGGCGGAACCTTGGCCAAACCAATCTAGGGCTCCAGCAGAGCTGTTCTACCAGGGAAACTTCACTCCAGGGGGGAATCATCACCGTCGTCATCACCAACGATCCTCTCATCGGGAGGGGGTCAATCTCCATCAACATCTTCACCAGCACCATCTCATCTCAAACCCTAGTTCATCTCTTGTATCCAATCTTTGTATCCAAACCTCAGATTGGTACCTGTGGGTTGCTAGTAGTGTTGATTACTCCTTGTAGTTGATGCTAGTTGGTTTACTTGGTGGAAGATCATATGTTCAGATCCATTATGCATATTAATACCCCTCTGATTATGAACATGAATATGCTTTGTGAGTAGTTACATTTGTTCCTGAGGACATGGGAGAAGTCTTGCTATAAGTAGTCATGTGAATTTGGTATTCGTTCGATATTTTGATGAGATGTATGTTGTCATCCCTCTAGTGGTGTCATGTGAACGTCGACTACATGAAACTTCACCATTGTTTGGGCTGAGAGGGAGGCATTGGGAAGTAATAAGTAGATGATGGGTTGCTAGAGTGACAGAAGCTTAAACCCTAGTTTATGCGTTGCTTCGTAAGGGGTTGATTTCGATCCATATGTTTCATGCTATGGTTAGGTTTAACTTAATACTTTTGTTGTAGTTGCGGATGCTTGCAATGGGGGTTAATCATAAGTGGGATGCTTGTCCAAGTAAGGACAGCACCCAAGCACCGGTCCACCCACATATCAGATTATCAACGTACCGAACGCGAATCATATGAGCGTGATGAAAACTAGCTTGACGATAATTCACATGTGTCCTCGGGAGCGCTTTCCTTCATATAAGAGTTTGTCCAGGCTTGTCCTTTGCTACAAAAAGGATTGCGCCATCTTGTTGCACCTTATTTACTTTTATTACTTGTTACTCCTTACAATTTACCTTATCACAAAACTATCTATTACCAATAAATTTAGTGCTTGTAGAGAATACCTTACTGAAAACTGCTTATCATTTCCTTCTGCTCCTCATTGGGTTCGACACTTGTACTTATCGAAAAGAGACGATAGATCCCCTACACTTGTGGGTCATTAAGACTCTTTTCTGGCGCCGTTGCCTAGGAGTGAAGCGCCTTTGGTAGGTGGAATTTGGTAAGGAAAAATTTATATAATGTGCTGAAATTTACTGTCACTTGTTACTATGGAACATAATCCTTTGAGGGGCTTGTTCGGGGTATCTTCACCCCGACCAGTAGAGCAAAGAGTTGCTTCTCAACCTACTGAACCTACTGAAAATGTTTACTTTGAGATTCCTTCGGGTATGATAGAGAAACTGCTAGCTAATCCTTTTGCAGGAGATGGAACATTGCATCCCGATTTACACTTAATCTATGTGGATGAAGTTTGTGGATTATTTAAGCATGTAGGTATGCCCGATGATGTTATCAAGAAGAAGGTCTTCCCTTTATCTTTGAAGGGAGAGGCATTGACACTCTTACTTATCGAAAAGTTACGATAGATCCCCTACACTTGTGGGTCATCACACCTCGCCCTTAACTAGTCTCTGTTTATTTTGCAACTTCCGTTTTGAGTTACTACTCTTAGCAATTGAACCAGTATCAAATACTGAGGGGTTGCTATAAACACTAGTAAAGTACACATCAATAACATGTATATCAAATATACTTTTGTTCACTTTGCCATCCTTCTTATCCGCCAAGTATCTAGGGGCAGTTCGGCTTCCAGTGACCAGTCCCTTTGCAGTAGAAGTAGTCAGTCTCAGGCTTAGGTCCGGACTTGGGTTTCTTCACTTGAGCAGCAACTGGCTTGTTGTTCTTCTTGAAGTTCCCCTTCTTCCCTTTACCCTTTTTCTTGAAACTGGTGGTCTTGTTAACCATCAACACTTGATGCTCCTTCTTGATTTCAACCTCCGCAACCTTTATGTAACACCCTCGATGCGGCTATATCTCCTACGTGTCGAAGCACGACTTAGAGGCATAACCGCATTGAAAGCAATGTCACAAGTAAGGTAATCTTCACAACAACCCATGTAAATATATAAAAGGGGAAAGGATACATAGTTGGCTTACACTTGCCACGTCACACAAATATATGAATAACATTACAATCATCCAATACACTCATGGTCCAACTACGGTACCAAAATAAAGATCAACCCCCACATGCGACAAAGTCCCCGATCGCCCCAACTGGGCACCACTACTGATCATCTGGGAAAGACACATAGTAACGGCGAGAGTCTTCATCAAACTCCCACTTGAGCTCAAGCGCATCTTCTGGAACGGTATCATCGGTCCCTGCATCTGGTTTGGAAGTAAACTATGAGTCACGGGGACTCAGCAATCTCGCACCCTCGCGATCAAGACTATTTAAGCTTATAGGTAAAGGCAAGGTAATATGTGGAGCTGCAGCAAGAGACTAGCATATATGGTGGCTATCATGTTCGCAAAAGAGAGCGAGAAGAGAAGGCAAAGCACGATCGAACAACTATGATCAAGAAGTGATCCTAGAACAACCTATGTCAAGCATTACTCCAACACCGTGTTCACTTCCCCGACTCCGCCGAGAAGAGACCATCACGGTTACACACGCGGTTGATTCATTTTAATTAAGTTAAGTTTCATGTTATCTACAACCGGACATTAACAAATTCCCATCTGCCCATAACCGCGGGCACGGCTTTCAAAAGTTCAAATCCCTGCAGGGGAGTCCCAACTTAGCCCATCACAAGCTCTCACGGTCAACGAAGGATATTCCTTCTCCCGAGACATTCCGATCAGACTCGGCATCCAGGTTTTACAAGACATCCTCGACAATGGTAAAACAAGTCCAGCAACACCGCCCGAATGTGCCGACAAATCCCGATAGGAGCTGCACATATCTCGTTCTCAGGGCACACTCAAATGAGCACTCCATACAACTAAAACCAAACCTCGAGTTTCCCCGAGGGGGCGCTGCACAGGGCTCTAGTTTTGGACCAACACTCAGAGGAGCACTGGCCCGGGGGGTTTAAATAAGATGACCCTTGGGCTCCGGAAACCCAAGGTAAAAAGAGGCTAGGTGGCAAATGGTAAAACCAAGGTTGGGCATTGCTGGAGGAGTTTTATTCAAGGCAAAATGTCAAGGGGTTCCCATTATAACCCAACCGCGTAAGGAACGCAAAATCCGGGAACATAACACCGATATGACGGAAACTAGGGCGGCAAGAGTGGAACAAAACACTAGGAAAAAGGCCGAGCCTTCCACCCTTTACCAAGTATATAGGTGCATTAAGATAAACAAGATAATATGGTGATATCCCAATAATGAACAATGTTCCAACAAGGAACGATCTCCAATCTTCACCTGCAACTAGCAACGCTATAAGAGGGGCTGAGCAAAGCGGTAACATAGACAATCAACGGTTTGCTAGGACATGGTGGGTTAGAGGTTTGACATGGCAATTTGGGAGGCATGATAAGAAAGTGGTAGGTATCATAGCATAGGCATAGCAAAAGAGCGAGCATCTAGCAAGCAAAGATAGAAGTGATTTCGAGGGTATGATCATCTTGCCTGCAAAGTTGTCAGAGTTGACTTGATCCTCGTAAGCGAAGTCAACGGGCTCCTCGTTAACGAACTCGTCTCTCGGCTCTACCCAAACAAGACAAACAAGCAAAAGGAACACAATCAACCACGTGCAATGCTCAAACAACATGATACAAACATGGTATGCTATGCGGGATGTGATATGTGATGCATATGCAAGATTTGACAAGGAATAATTGAACCTGACCTCAACTTAGAAATCTAAGAGTGCCACTGGAAAGGTGAGGTGATTTCGGTTGAAATCGATATAAAGATCACCGGAATCGGATGCACGATTTAGAAATGGCAAGCAAAACAAATATGGCATCGGTCTGCGATAATCAGCAAGCAGCCATCTAAATGCATCAAGAAAAATATGATACAACACTCAAACATAACAACAAAATACATGGAAGGGATCCACTCATAATGCTTGACAAAATATGAACACTGAGCTACGGCCAATTCATCCATTAACAGGTTAAAACAAGCATGGCAAAAGTGCAAATGACAACAGGTTTCAGACTTGGTGAAATTAACACAAGTCTGGAATTTAACACCAGGAAGCACACTTTAGAGCATGAAAAACTACATGCTACAGGACCTTAACATGGCAAAGCAAGGCATGGCATGAAGCTACTCAAAGCACTTAACAAAAGTCCCTTAGTGTCCTTGAGCCAAAAATGGATCAGAAAATACAATTGCAAGCATGTGAACATAGCAAAAACATAATCAGATTACAGACTTAGTGAAAAACTGGAGCATGCAAATCCGTTAACGAGTAGGCATGTTCACGAGCTCGATGCACTCACTACAGAGCATGGCATGACAAACTAAGCATACACCCATCAAGAATACATGTCCTAGAATCTATACATGGTAATAACAACAACATATCATGCACGGATCAATAGCAACATCCTCGGCAAAATCGCTAACAAGTCAACAATCTGCCAGGATTCACGAAATAGCAAAAGTAGAGCTCGATTGACTCAAGATAGGATGCTCCATAAATGCAAACAAAGCAATGGATGGATAGAGCACCACAAGTTTAACAAATCATCCTTACTGATCATCCCCAAAAGAGGCACGTATCATTAGGAAACAACATGAACATATGGCATAACGACAAAAACAGAACGAAGACTTAATGAAATTCTAAGTCCCTGAAATCAGCATTACCGATTACGCTACTTTGCAAGCTTGTGCTAGTCACCACACATATCACAAAAATACATGGTAAGCACCTCTGTAAAGATGGCATGGCATATAACAAAACACATGTAGAGCTCAGGAGCATATCATGCACACATTAATCATGGAAAAATGACAAATATCTATTTGATGAAACAGATCTGACAATTATATCACATATCCCTCTTCCAACAGAATTTCGGGCATCAAGATAAGCTCGAATGAAAATGATGCAATGAGACGAAATGATGTACTCGTCGAGACGAACATTTTGATATGCTACACGCGCAAATCGGACCTATGGATGCAGAGATACGACATGCCAAAGTTTGCAAAATAAATAGGGTTTCGGGGGAAAAGTCAACCCTCGAAGTGGATCCAGATCTGGATCGGCCGGAGTTACTGTAGCAGGGTGCGACTTCCGAGGTTCGCCGGAGACGGGGATGACGCCAGACTTGGAGGAGAGTAGGTGCTGCAGTGGAGGTGCCCGGAGGTGGGGCGACGCCGGCGCGGGGCGGCGCCGGAGCTCGGCGGCGCGGGTCGGCGAGGTAGCGCGGCGGGGCGGCGTTCGAGGTGGCGAAGGCAGTCGGCAATGGCAGCGCGGCGGCCGGCCGAGCGAAGCGGCGATGCCGGCGGACGGCGGAGCGAGCACCGTCGGGCGCCGCGGCCTCAGGCACCCGCGCGGGCGGCGGCACGCGGATGGGCTTGGGGGGCCCGAGCTGGGCCTCGTCGGGCCGGCGGTGGAGGGAGCAGCGAGGCGACACGTGTCACGCCCTAGTTGGGCGCGGACGGCGGCAGCGGTGCGTCCGGCGCGGAGCAGACATGTCCGGCGCGGCAGGAGACGATTTCTAGGGTTTTGGGGAAGAAGACGCGTGATTTTTGGAGGAGGAGCTATTTATAGGCATAGAGGGAGCTAGGAAGCTCCAAATGGAGTGCGGTTTTCGGCCATGCGATCGTGATCAAACGCTCTAGATGATGGAGAGGGTTTAGGTGGGTTTTGGGCCAAATTGGAAGGGTTTTGGGCTGCAACACAAACGAGGCCTTCTCGGTCCCTCGGTTAGCCGTTGGAGTATCAAACGAAGTCCAAATGGTACGAAACTTGACAGGCGGTCTACCAGTAGTAAACCAAGGCCGCATGGCAAGTCTCGGTCCAATTCGGAAATGTTTAACCCCCACACACGAAAAGAGGTAGAAAGGAGCACCGGAGGAGATAGGAGCGCCGGAATGCAAAACGGACAACGGGGAAAATGCTCGAATGCATGAGACGAACACGTAAGCAAATGCAATGCACATGATGACATGATATGAGATGCATGACAAAGACAACAACCAACGGAGACAAAAACCTGAAACCGAGGAAATAAAATAACTTAGCGCCGGAAACGGCAAGAGTTGGGATACATATAAGGTAAATTACATCTGGGGTGTTACAACACTCCACCACTACGAAAGGATCTCATCCCGAGATCTAGGACTGGAAAAACACCGGGTAGTCAGAACGGAGGTGATCCTCACGTTCCCAGGTGGCTTCACGGTCGGAATGGTGTGACCACTTCACTTTGAGGAATTTGATTGACTTATTGCGAGTCTTGCGTTCAGTCTCTTCAAGAATAGCAACTGGGTGCTCACGATAAGAAAGGTCTTCTTGGAGATCAATGTCTTCGAAGTTGACTGTGCGGTGAGGGGTCTTGAAGCACTTGCGGAGCTGAGAGACATGGAACACGTCATGCACATTTGCAAAGTTGGAAGGAATCTCGAGTTGATTGGCGAGATCGCCTCTCTTGCTGACGATCTTGAAAGGACCCACGTATCTAGGGGCAAGCTTCCCTGTGATACAGAAGTGACGAGTACCTTTCATTGGAGAGACGCGGAGGTAAACATGGTCTCCAATCTCGAAAGCCAAATCATGATGCTTACTATCATAGTAGCTCTTCGGGCGCGATTGCGCTGCTTTGAGGTTATCACGAATGACTTTGCACATTTCCTCTGCCTCTATGATTAAGTCATTTCCAAGAAGTTGACGTTCACCGGTCTCTGACCAGTTAAGAGGAGTACGGAACTTCCTGCCATAGAGAATTTCAAATGGGGCCTTGCCCGAACTTGCTTGAAAATTGTTGTTGTAGGAGAACTCGGTATATGGAAGACAATCTTCCCACTTCATACCGAAGGAGATAATGCAAGCCCTGAGCATATCTTCGAGAATCTAATTGACACGCTCGACTTGACCGCTAGTTTGAGGATGAAAAGCTATGCTGAAACGGATGTTGGTGCCCATGGCCTTCTGAAAAGAATCCCAAAACTTGGAGGTGAAGATGCTGCCACGGTCTGAAGAAATCAACTGTGGAATGCCGTGCAGAGAGACAATCCAAGAGGTATAAAGCTCCGCCAATTGAGCTACAGTGATAGACTCTTTGATAGGCAGAAAGTGAGCCACTATAGTGAGTTTTTCGATGACAACAAATATAGCATCATTGCCACACTTGGACTTTGGAAATCCCGTCACGAAGTCCATCTCAATGTGGTCAAACTTCCATTCTGGAATGGCAAGAGGTTGGAGGAGACCAGCTGGTCGTTGGTGTTCTGTCTTCAATCTTCTGCAGACATCACATTCATTCACGAACTGAGCAATCTCGCGCTTCATTCGAGTCCACCAATACGCCTGCTTGAGGTCCTGGTACATCTTCGTGCTTCCAGGGTGGATGGAGAGGAGTGAATTGTGAGCCTCGTTCATAATGACTTTACGAAGGTCACCTTTAGGCACAACAATGCGATCCTCGAAGAAGAGGGTATCATTGTCATCAAGGCGATAGCACTTGTACTTGGGTTGACTCTTGGCAATCCCAATCTTCACCTTCTTCACCATAGCATCAAGAAGTTGAGCCTCGCGAATCTGATCTTCCAAAGTAGGAGAGACTTGAAGGTTGGAGAGGAACCCTTGAGGAACAACTTGCAGATTGAGTTTGTGGAAAGCTTCACAAAGCTCGGGTTGGTAGGGCTTGAGAATCAGACTGTTGCAGTAAGCCTTCCTACTCAATGTGTCAGCAATCACATTGGCCTTGCCTGGAGTATATTCGATACTCGGATTATACTCTTGAATCATTTCGACCCAACGAGTCTGCCTGAGGTTGAGATTAGGCTGAGTGGAGATGTGCTTGAGACTCTTGTGGTCAGTGAAGATGTCCACTTTTCTTCCCAATAAGAGATGTCTCCAAGTCAAAAGAGCATGCACAACTGCCGCCAACTCGAGGTTGTGAGTGGGGTAGTTCTTCTCGTTGGGCATCAACTGGCGAGAGGTATAAGCCACAACTTTCTTCTCTTGCATCAACACTGCGCCAAGACCTTGAAGAGAGGCATCGCAGAAGACCTCGAACGGTTTGGATTCATCAGGAGGAGTCAGAACTGGAGCAGTGACTAACTTCTCTTTCAAGGTGTTGAAAGCGATGTCACATTTAGGAGACCAAACGTACTTCACGTGCTTCTGGAGGCTTCTGGAGAAGGTTGGAAAGAGGCTTCGCGATCTTTGAAAAGTTCTCAACGAACCTTCGACAGTAGCTTGCGCGACCAAGGAAGCTACGGAGTTGCTTCACGTTCTGAGGTGGTTCCCAATTCACAATTGCAGACACCTTCTCAGGATTCACCACTATGCCCTTGGCAGAGATGATATGCCCAAGATAGAGAACCTCATCGAGCCAAAACTCTCACTTTGAGAACTTGGCATAGAACTGATGTTCTCTGAGCTTATCATGCACCAAATGCAAGTGCTTGGCATGATCTTCCTTGTTCTTGGAAAAGACCAAAATGTCATCGAGGTAGACCAAGATGAATTCATTTGTGTAGGCGTTGAACATGAAGTTCATCATGCGAGAGAAAGTCGGCGGAGCATTGACGAGGCCAAAAGACATGACAGTGTATTCATATGAACCATAGCTTGTTCTGAACGCCGTCTTGAGGATATCTTGCTCACGAATTCGAATCTGGTGATAGCCCATACGGAGATCAAGCTTGGAGAAAACTTGAGCACCTTTGAGTTGTTCAAACAGCTCGTTGATGTTGGGAAGTGGGTACTTGTTCTTTATAGTCTTCTTGTTCAATGGACGGTAGTCAACACAAAGTCGGTCTGTTCCATCCTTCTTCTTCACAAAAAGAACTCCACAACCCCACGAAGAAGAACTAGGTCAGATGAGACACATTCGCTCTTGAATATCGAGTTGCTTCTTCAGCTCCTTCAACTCTTCAGGTCCAAGCTTGTAAGGACGTTTGCAAACAGGTTTCGTGCCAGGCTCAAGATCGATGACGAATTCAACTGGCCGGTGCGGAAGCATTCCTGGAAGCTCTTCTGGAAAGACGTCTTGATATTCACAAACGACTTGAATTTGAGAGATGGCATCCAGTTCACCCTTCTCATTGAGTGAAAACAGACGGATGGTATCATCACGAGCGACAAAGACAATTACATCCTCAGACGAATGAGTCAATTGAATCTGCCTGGCAGCACAATCAAGATGAGCCTTGTGCTTAGAAAGCCAATCCATTCCAAGAATAAGACCGATATCCGAGTCGCCCAGAACAATGGGACAAGCTAGAAATTTGTAGTCGCCCAACGTGATAGTAACATCCGGGACGCAGATATTAGCTGTCATTTTCTTGCTCGGTGACATGATTTGCAAAGATCTTTGCAAATACTGATAATTGCACTCATACTTTGATGCAAAAGGTTTTGAAATGAAGCAATGCGATGCACCAGTGTCAAAAAGAACTTTTGCAGGAACATCGTTAACAGGAAGGTTACCCATGAGGACATCTGACGAGTCATCTGCCTGAGCTGCGTTCAATAAGTTGACCTTGGCGTGCTTGGGGTTATGCTTGACCACAACTGTACTTGCCGATCTCACCGGAGGAGGAGGAGGGAGGCGCCTCTGATTGAAGCATTGTTGGCATAGTGACCCTTCTGTTGGCACTTGTTGCACGTGACCTCCAAGAGCGGACGGTGATACGGAGCGCTTGATCTTGGAGCTTGAGACGAACTCTTGCTCTGAAAGCCAGGGTTGGGTGGGGGGGAAGATCCACTGCCACCTTTGCTCTTCTGCTGATAAGGTGGAGGGAACTGAGGAGGAGGAAGCCAATACTTCTGCTGCTTAGCCACTTGAGTTGAGGAAGAAGGAGTTGCATCTCTGACTTGCTTCTTGGAAGCATCGCACTTCAGTTGAGCAGTCTCTTGCTTCATTGCCATGTTGTAAAACTCATCGTACCTCTTGGGCTCAAAGAGAATGAGAGCTAGTTGGATTTCTTCTCTGAGACCACCCCTGAACTAGTATATCATGCTCTTCTCGTCGGGGACGTCTTGCTTAGCAAAACGGGCTAGCTTCTGAAACATCTTGTTGTACTTGTAGACAGACATAGAGCCTTGCTTCAGGTTGCGGAATTCCTCACGCTTGCTTTCAGCCATACTCTGAGGAATATGATGAGCTTTGAAGTCTTGATGGAATTCATCCCAGGTAATCACACGGCCTCCTCTGGAATCTTTGTACTTCTGAAACCATTCTGCAGCTTGGTCTTTGAGTTGGAAGGAAGCGAACTTGACAAAGTCCTCAGGCCTGACGTTACTGCACTCGAAATGCTTGCATATGTCCACGAGCCAATCATCAGCGTCTGTTGCCTCAACACAATTGCTGAAGGTCTTTGGCTGGTTAGCAAGGAACTGGTTGAGTGTAGCAAAGTGATTCTGATTGTTGCCTTGGCCCTGGTTCCCTTGTTGCGCTCTTGAAGAAGTTGCATGATCAGCTGCGTGTTTGCATTGGTAGCGGCCATCACAGCTTGCCATGCCTCCGGAGGTGGAGGTGGTGGTGGCGGATCAGGATTCGGAGTCGTGCGCGTTGGAGGAGCCATCCTGAAGAGGTTGACATCCATTAGCACATTGACAGACAAATATTGAAGCTGAATCAAACGGGTTGAAATTGCAACATATAGTCTTCACATCCGAACAAAATGAACGAATGCATTCCAATTGAAATGGTCACATATCCATAAATTGAGAAGCCACTTAGAATTGAGGTAGAAGAAAAACAACAAGGTACGGAACAAGAACGAATACTCGGTAAGGATCACCCAATCTCAAACCAAATATCCGCGAAGAAGAACTAGAGCTACAAGAATTCCCACCTATGAAACTCCCGAACCTTTCCGGTTATGCAATCAGGTGTTGGGGATACAGGGGAAGCATAATATCTCACCCAAATCTAGCAAATCCTACATCCATGTATCCATCCTTCAACACATAACCGAGAAAAAACTTCGGAATCTACCTCAACCTTCGAAAAGCATCCGTTATACAAGTTATGGCAATACTCCCGAACTCCCGCCCCAGTACTGGGTGGCGTCGAGGTTATCTCACCAACAACTGCATAAAAGAGATTTTCGATGTCGGCGAAACTCAGGTATTCCAGAACTGCAACGATAAAATTGTGACGACAACACCTCGGAGCCAACTCCCCGGGACACTGCCACAACCCCTAAATGTCAGGAGGCACCAAGAACAATGTTCTCGTCACAAATCGATCGGAACGATTCCAAGGTACGCGCGTGATCCTAAAAAAAGTGAAATTTGAGAAGAGAAGAGTCAAAACTCTACGTCAGGATGCCTTACCAGAGCGATGAAGGGACTAGGGAGTAAAAAGAATTCCTAAACTCTCCGATTTATATAATCCTAAATGACTCAAAACATTTTTCTAGACTCAACAACGCCAACGATTCGATCAAGCAGGGGGCTCCTAAGGTCGGGGAAGGCTCTGATTACCAACTTGTCACACCCACGATGCAGCTATATCTCCTAAGTGTTGAAGCATGACTTAGAGGCATAACCGCATTGAAAGCAATGTCACAAGTAAGGTAATCTTCAGAACAACCCATGTAAATATATAAAAGGGGAAAGGATACATAGTTGGCTTACACTCGCCATGTCACACAAATATATGAATAACATTACAATCATCCAATAGACTCATGGTCCAACTATGGTACCAAAATAAAGATCAACCCCCACATGCGACAAAGTCCCCGATCGCCCCAACTGGGCACCACTACTAATCATCTGGGAAAGACACAAAAGACACATAGTAACGGCGAGAGTCTTCATCGAACTCCCGCCGAGAAGAGACCATCACGGTTACACACGCGGTTGATTCATTTTAATTAAGTTAAGTTTCATGTTATCTACAACCGGACATTAACAAATTCCCATCTGCCCATAACCGTGGGCATGGCTTTCGAAAGTTCATATCCCTGCAGGGGAGTCCCAACTTAGCCCATCACAAGCTCTCACGGTCAACGAAGGATATTCCTTCTCCCGAGACATTCCGATCAGACTCGGCATCCCGGTTTTACAGGACATCCTCGGCAATGGTAAAACAAGTCCAGCAACACCGCCCGAATGTGCCGACAAATCCTGATAGGAGTTGCACATATCTCGTTCTCAGGCACACTCAGATGAGCGCTCCATACAACTAAAACCAAACCTCGAGTTTCCCCGAGGGGGCGCTGCACAGGGCTCTAGTTTTGGACCAACACTCAAAGGAGCACTGGCCCGGGGGGGTTAAATAAGATGACCCTTGGGCTCCGGAAACCCAAGGGAAAAAGAGGCTAGGTGGCAAATGGTAAAACCAAGGTTGGGCATTGCTGGAGAAGTTTTATTCAAGGCGAACTGTCAAGGGGTTCCCATTATAACCCAAGCGCGTAAGGAACGCAAAATCCGGGAACATAACATCGATATGACGGAAACTAGGGCGGCAAGAGTGGAACAAAACACTAGGCAAAAGGCCGAGCCTTCCACCCTTTACCAAGTATATAGGTGAATTAAGATAAACAAGATAATATGGTGATATCCCAATAATAAACAATGTTCCAACAAGGAACGATCTCCAATCTTCACCTGCAACTAGCAACGCTATAAGAGGGGCTGAGCAAAGCGGTAACATAGCCAATCAATGGTTTGCTAGGACATGGTGGGTTAGAGGTTTGACATGGCAATTTGGGATGCATGATAAGAAAGTGGTAGGTATCGTAGCATAGGCATAGCAAAAGAGCGAGCATCTAGCAAGCAAAGATAGAAGTGATTTCGAGGGTATAATCATCTTGCCTGCAAAGTTGTCAAAGTTGACTTGATCCTCGTAAGCGAACTCAATGGGCTCCTCATTAGCGAACTTGTCTCTCGGCTCTACCCAAACAAGACAAACAAGCAAAATAAACACAATCAACCGCGTGCAATGCTTAAGCAACATGATGCAAACATGGTATGCTATGTGGGATGCGATATGTGATGCATATGCAAGATTTGACAAGGAATGATTGAACCTGGCCTCAACTTGGAAATCCAAGAGTGCCACTGGAAATATGAGGTGATTTCGGTTGAAATCGATATAAATATCACCGGAATCGGATGCATGGTTTAGAAATGGCAAGCAAAACAAATATGGCACCGGTCTGCGATAATCAGCAAGTAGCCATCTAAATGCATCAAGAAAAATATGATACAGCACTCAAACATAACAACAAAATACATGGCAGGGATCCACGCATAATGCTTGGCAAAATATGAACACTGAGCTACGGCCAATTCATCCATTAACAGGTTAAAACAAGCATGGCAAAAGTGCAAATGACAACAGGTTTCAGACTTGGTGAAATTAACACAAGTCTGGAATTTAACACCAGGAAGCACACTTTAGAGCATGGAAAACTACATGCTACAGGAACTTAACATGGCAAAGCAAGGCATGGCATGAAGCTACTCAAAGCACTTAACAAAAGTCCCTTAGTGACCTTGAGCCAAAAGGGATCAGAAAATACAATTGCAAGCATGTGAACATGGCAAAAACATAATCAGATTATAGACTTGGTGAAAAACAGGAGCATGCAAATCAGTTAACGAGTAGGCATGTTCACGAGCTCGATGCACTCACTACAGAGCATGGCATGACAAACTAAGCATACACCCATCAAGAATACATGTCCTAGAAGCTATACATGGCAATAACAACAACATATCATGCACGGATCAATAGCAACATCCTCGGCAAAATCGCTAACAAGTCAACAATCTGCCAGGATTCACGAAATAGCAAAAGTAGAGATCGATTGACTCAAGCTAGGATGCTACATAAATGCAAAAAAAGCCATGGATGGATAGAGCACCACAAGGTTAACAAATCATCCTTACTGATCATCCCCAAAAGAGGCACGTATCATTAGGAAACAATATGAACAAATGGCATAACGACAAAAACAGAACGAAGACTTAGTGAAATTCTAAGTCCCTGAAATCAGCATTACCGATTACGCTACTTTGCAAGCTTGTGCTAGTCACCACACATATCACAAAAATACATGGTAAGCACCTCTGTAAAGATGGCATGGCATATAACAAAACACATGTAGAGCTCAGGAGCATATCATGCACACATTAATCATGGAAAAAATGACAAATATCTATTTGATGAAATAGATCTGACAATTATATCACATAGCCCTCTTCCAACAGAATTTCGGGCATCAAGATGAGCTCAAATGAAAATAATGTAATGAGATGAAATGATGTACTCGTCGAGGTGAACATTTTGATATGCTACACGCGCAAATCGGAGATACGGATGCAGAGATACGACATGCCAAAGTTTGCAAAATAAATAGGGTTTCTAGGGAAAAGTCAACCCTCGAAGTGGATCCAGATCTGGATCGGCCGGAGTTACTGTAGCAGGGCGCGACTTCCGAGGTTCGCCGGAGACGGGGATGACGCCGGACTTGGAGGAGAGGAGGCGCCGCAGTGGAGGTGCCCGGAGGTGGGGCGACGCCGGCGCGGGGCGGCGCCGGAGCTCGGCGGCGCGGGTCGGCGAGGTAGCGCGGCGGGGCGGCGTTCGAGGCGGCGGAGGTAGCCGGCAATGGCGGCGCGGCGGCCGGCCGAGTGAAGCGGTGATGGGGCGGACGGCGGAGCGAGCACCGTCGGGCGGCGCGGCCTCGGGCACCCGCGCGGGCGGCGGCGCGCGGATGGGCTTGGGGGGCCCGAGCTGGGCCTCGTCGGGCTGGCGGCGGAGGGAGCAGCGAGGCGACACGTGTCACGCCCTTGTTGGGCGCGGACGGAGGCGGCGGTGCGTCCGGCGCGGAGCGGACATGTCTGGCGTGGCAGGAGACGATTTCTAGGGTTTTGGGGAAGAACACCCGTGATTTTTGGAGGAGGAGCTATTTATAGGCATAGAGGGAGCTAGGAAGCTCCAAATGGAGTGCGGTTTTCGGCCACGCGATCGTGATCGAATGCTCTAGATGATGGAGAGGGTTTAGGTGGGTTTTGGGACAAATTGGAAGGGTGTTGGGCTGCAACACAAACGAGGCCTTCTCGGTCCCTCGGTTAGCCGTTGGAGTATCAAACGAAGTCCAAATGGTACGGAACTTGACAGGCGGTCTACCGGTAGTAAACTAAGGCCGCATGGCAAGTCTCGGTCCAATCCGGAAATGTTTAACCCCCACACATGAAAAGAGGTAGAAAGGGGCACCAGAGGAGATAGGAGCGCCGGAATGCAAAACGGACAACGGGGAAAATGCTCGGATGCATGAGACGAACACGTAAACAAATGCAATGCACATGATGACATGATATGAGATGCATGACAAAGGCAACAACCAACAGAGACAAAAACCCGAAACCGAGGAAATAAAGTAACTTAGTGCCGGAAACGGCAAGAGTTGGGATACATATAAGGTAAATTACATCCGGGGTGTTACACTTTAGCATTGCGAAGATCTCGGGAATCGTCTTATCCATCCCTTGGATATTATAGTTCATCACGAAGCTCCAGTAGCTTGGTGGCAGTGATTGAAGAACTCTGTCAATGACACTATCATCAGGAAGATTAACTCCCAGTCGAGTCAAGTGGTTGTGGTACCTAGACATTCTGAGTATATGTTCACTGACATAACTATTCTCCTCCATTTTGCAGCTTTAGAACTTGTTGGAGACTTCATATCTCTCAATCCGGGCATTTGCTTGAAATATTAACTTCGACTCCTGGAACATCTCATATGCTCCATGATGTTCAAAACGTCGTTGAAGTCCCGGTTCTAAGCCGTAAAGCATGGCACACTGAACTATCGAGTAGTCATCAACAAGCGACTACCAGGCATTCACAATGTCTGCAGTTGCCGGTGTGGGTGGTACACCTAGCGGTGCTTCCAAGACGTAATTCTTCTGTGCAGCAATGAGGATAATCCTCAAGTTACGGACCCAGACCGTGTAATTGCTACCATCATCTTTAAACTTTGCTTTCTCAAGGAACGCATTAAAATTCAATGAAACAACAGCACGGGCCATCTATCTACAACAACATAGACATGCAAAATACTATCAGGTACTAAGTTCATGATAAATTGAAGTTCAATTAATCATATAACTTAAGAACTCACACTTAGACAGACATCCCTCTAATCATCTAAATGATCACGTGATCCATATCAACTAAACCATGTCCGATCATCACGTGAGATGGAGTAGTTTTAAATGGTGAACATCACTATGTTGATCATATCTACTATATGATTCACGCTCGACCTTTCGGTCTCAGTGTTCCGAGGCCATATCTGCATATGCTAGGCTCATCAAGTTTAACCCGAGTATTCTGCATGTGCAAAACTGGCTTGCACCCATTGTATGTGAACGTAGAGCTTATCTCACCCGATCATCACGTGGTGTCTCGGCACGATGAACTTTCGCAACGGTGCATACTCAAGGAGAACACTTATACCTTGAAATTTAGTGAGAGATCATCTTATAATGCTACCCTCGATCTAAGCAAAATAAGATGCATAAAAGATAAACATCACATGCAATCAATATAAGTGATATGATATGGCCATCATCATCTTGTGCATGTGATCTCCATCTCCAAAGCACCGTCAGGATCACCATCGTCACCGGCTTGACACCTTGATCTCCATTGAAGCATTGTTGTCGTCACGCCAACTATTGCCTCCACGACTATCGCTACCGCTTAGTGATAAAGTAAAGCAATTACATGGTGATTGCATTTCATAAAAAAAGTGACAACCATATGGCTCCTGCCAGTTGCCGATAACTTGTGTTACAAAACATGATCATCTCATACAATAAAATTTAGCATCATGTCTTGACCATATCACATCACAACATGCCCTGCAAAAACAAGTTAGACGTCCTCTACTTTGTTGTTGCAAGTTTTACGTGGCTGCTAGGGGCTGAGCAAGAACCGTTCTTACCTACGCATCAAAAACCACAACACGGTATAGTGATTGCTTTTTGATCTTCAGAAAGAACCCTATTCATTGAATCCGATTCAACTAAAGCTGGAGAAACAGACACCCACTAGCCACCTGTGTGCGAAGCACGTCGGTAGAACCAGTCTCGCGTAAGCGTACGCGTAATGTCGGTCTGGGCCGCTTCATCCAACTAGTGACGGCAAGCAATATGTATATACCCACTCCCACAACTCCTTTGTGTTCTACTTGTGCATATGACATCTACGCATAAACTTGGCTCAGATGCCACTGTTGGGGAACGCAGTAATTTCAAAAAAAATCCTATGCACATGCAAGATCATAGTGATGCATAGCAACAAGAGGGGAGAGTGTCGTCCACGTACCCTCGTAGACCGTAAGCGGAAGCGTTATGAGAACGCGGTTGATGTAATCGTACGTCTTCACGATCTGACCGATCCAAGTACCAAACGAACGGCACCTCCGAGTTCAGCACACATTCAACTTGGTGACTGTAACGCCCCGAGACCGTTGCGCCAGGTGTCTTCCAGTTATTCGCTGTTTTTGCCTTGTCATTCGCTTGCGTGTTGCATCTTGCCATGTCATCATGTGCATTGCATCATCATGTTTTCAAAACTTGCATCCGTCCGGGTTCTCCCAGTCCCTTCCGTTGTCCGTTCTGAGCCCAAACACACTTGCACGCGCCCGCGGCACCTCCGAAATATTATTTTATAAATGGGCGGAAAATGTTCTCGGAATGGGATGAAAGATGGCGTGCGGTGTTGTTATGTTGTTAGTAGGTCTCCTGCCAAGTTTCATCGCATTCAGAGTCCGTTTGACGCCCCAACGGTTAACTATAGCAACAATATAGTCGGTCAAACGTCGGATGTTTCCGGTCTCCGAAAATAGTCGTCGGGCTGCACTCCTTCCCCTCTCTCTTCTCAGTCCAACCACACACTTGACCTCGTTCGCCTAACCCCTCTTTGCACAGTGCATCGACACCTCGCCCGTGTCCGAAACTTCCACGAACCCGAACCAGACTTTTGTTATCGTTGGGTCCGGATCATCCCAAAACATCTATAAACCATCTCCATTTTCTTATTTGGACCCTCTAGCCTTATTTTCTCGGTCGTCCGATTATAGTCGTAGGGATGAGATAGCCCTACCCTAATCCCTACCTATATAAATAGTCAAACCATAGTCCGAGTCGTCCCATCCATTCCATCCATCCCATCCGCCACCACTAGCTCCACCTGGTCTTCCCCTTTCCTTGGGATCTTGCCCGATCCAATTCCACCAACCGAAGCCGCCTCCTCCTTCCTCGTTTTCCCCATCGGGCCAACCATGTAACACCCCGGATGTAACTTACCCAATATGTACTCCAACTCTTGCCGTTTCGGCCTTAAGTTATTTTATTTTCTCGGGTTCGGGTTTTTGTCTCCGTGTGTTGTTGTCGTTGTCATGCATCTCATATCATGTCATCATGTGCATTGCATTTGCATACGTGTTCATCTCATGCATTCGAGCATTTTCCCCGTTGTCCGTTTTGCATTCCGGTGCTCCGTTCTCCTCCGGTGGTCATTTCTACCTTTCTTTCGTGTGTGGGGATTAAACATTTCTGGATTAGACCAAGACTTGCCAAGCGGACTTGGTTTACTACCGGTAGACCGCCTGTCAAGTTTCGTACCATTTGGACTTCGTTTGATACTCCAACGGTTAACCGAGGGACCGAAAAGGCCTCGTGTGTGTTGCAGCCCAACACCCCTCCAATTTAGCCCAAAACCCTCTCCATCATCTAGAGCGTTCGATCACGATCGCGTGGCCGAAAACCGCACCTCATTTGGACACTCCTAGCTCCCTCTATGCCTATATATAGACCCCCTCATCCAAATCCGGATCTCTTCCCCGTCCAAACCCTAAATCCCAGATCCGCCGCCGCCGGACAAAAACTCGCTGGGCCGGACACATCTGACCCGCGCCGCCGCTGCCACTTGTCGCCTTCCGGTTCGCCGCCGCCTCCACCTACCGCGCCGGCCCGGAGAGCCCGCGGGAGGCCCTCCCGGCCCGGAGCCGCGCCGCCCGCGCCCGCCTCCATCTCCCCGCGCTTCGGCCGCCGCCCGCCACCGGCGTCCGCCGCCTCCGCCGCGATCCGCCGTCACCCAAGGTCGCCGCCGGCGCCGCCCGACCGACCCGCGCCGCCCGCGCGCCCCCGTCGACACCGGCCGCCGTGGCCGCCCCGCCCGGCCACCGCTTCGGCCGCGGCGCCCCTCGCCGGCCCCTCGCCGTCCGGCCGTTCTCCTCCATCTCCGGCAAAGCTCCGGCCAACCTCGTAACTCGTGCACCCGGATCTGGATCTAGATGCAAATATCCTGGGTTGACTTTTGCCCGAAACCCTAATATTTTGGCTATGTTCATTGCATCGTAACTCCTCATCCGTAGCTCCGTTTCGGGCATATAGCATATCAAAATGTTCGTCTCAAAGTGTACATCATTTCATTCCATTGCATCATTTTCATTTGAGTTCATCTTGATGCCCGAAATACTGTTAGAAGAGTGCTATTTGAGTTAATTGTCAGATCTGCTGCTCCAATTAGATATTTGTCATTTTTGCCATGATTAATGTGTGCATGATATGCCCATGAGCTCTGCATATGTTTTGTTAAGGGTTTTCCCATCTTTCCAGAGGTGCAACCCATGTATTTTTGTGATGTGTGTGGTGACTAGCACAAGCTTGCAAAGTGAGGCATTTGTTAATGCTGATTTCAGGGACTTAGCATTTCCACTAAGTCCTTGAGCTGTATATCTCATATGGCCATATGTTCATGTTGTTTCCTAGTGATCCGTGCCTCTTTTGAGGATGATCAGTAAGGATGTTTTGTTAATATTTTAGTGCTATATCCATCCATGTCTTTGTTTGAAATTATGGAGCACCCTAGCTTGACTCAATCAAGCTCTACTTTTGTCATTTCGTGAATCTGGGCAGATTGTCTACTTGTTAGCAATTTTGCCGAGGATGTTGTAGTTGATCCGTGCATGCTATGGTTTTGCTCTTGCCATGTCTAGCTTGCATTTTGTGTATTCGTGATGGGTGTATGCTTAGCTTGTCATGACTTTCTCTGTAGTGAGTGCATCGAGCTCGTAAACATGCCTACTTGATATCTGTTTTCAGCATGCTCCAGTTTTCACTAAGTCTGTGATCTGATTATGTTTTTACCATTTTCACATGCTTGTAAATGTATTTTCTGATCCATTTTGGCTCAAGGTCACTAAGGGAATTTTGTTAAGCTCTTTGAGTAGTTCTATGCCATGCTTTACTTTGCCATGTTCAGGTCCTGTAGCATATTGTTTTCATGCTCCGAAGAGTGCTATCTGATCTGAAATTCCAGACAAGTGTTAATTTCACTAAGTCTGAAATCTGTTTGTCAAATGCATTTTTGCCATGCTTGTTTGAACCTGTTAATGGATGAATTGGCCGTATCTCAGTGCTAGACTTTTGTTAAGCTTCATGAATGCATCCCTGCCATGTATTTTGATGCCATGTTTGGGTGCTATAGCTTGTTCATCTCATTGCATTTAGATGGCTACTTGCTGTAAATCGCAGAACGTGGTCATATTTGAATCGCTTGCCATTCCCAAACCGTAACTCCGATTCCGGCGTTCTTTATATCGTTTTCAAGCGATTTCATCTCATCTTTCCAGTGGCACACTTAGATTTCCAAGTTGAGGCCAGGTTCATTCATTCCCTGTCACATCTTGCATATGCATCCCGCATCGCATCCCGCGTAGCATACCATCTTTGCATCATATTGTTTGAGCTTTGCATGTGGTTGATTGTGTTCCGTTTGCTTGTTTGTCTTGTTTGGGTAGAGCCGGGAGACGAGTTCGCTAACAAGGAGCCCGTTGAGTTTGCTTTCGAGGATCCAGTCAACTCTGACAACTTTGCAGGCAAGATGATCATACCCTCGAAATCACTACTATCTTTGCTTTGCTAGATGCTCGCTCTTTTGCTATGCCTATGCTACGATGCCTACCACTTGCTTATCATGCCTCCCAAATTGCCATGTCAAACCTCTAACCCACCATGTCCTAGCAAACCGTTGATTGGCTATGTTACTGCTTTGCTCAGCCCCTCTTATAGCGTTGCTAGTTGCAGGTGAAGATTGGAGACCGTTCCTTGTTGGAACATTATTTACTTGTTGGGATATCATTATATTGCCATGTTATATTAATGCATCTATATACTTGGTAAAGGGTGGAAGGCTCGGCCTCTCGCCTAGTATTTTGTTCCACTCTTGCCGCCCTCGTTTCCGTCATATCGGTGTTATGTTCCCGGATTTTGCGTTCCTTACGCGGTTGGGTTATAATGGGAACCCCTTGATAGTTCGCCTTGATTAAAGCTTTTCTAGCAATGCCCAACCTTGGTTTTACCATTTGCCACCTAGCCTCTTTTCCCCTTGGTTTTCCAGAGCCCGAGGATCATCTTATTTAAACCCCCCCCCCTGGGCCAGTGCTCCTCTGAGTGTTGGTCCAAACTAGAGTCCTGTGCAGCGCCCCCTCGGGGAAACTCGAGGTTTGGTTTTAGTTGTATGGAGCGCTCGTATGAGTGTGCCCTGAGAACGAGATATGTGTAGCTCCTATCAGGATTTGTCGGCACATTCGGGCGGTGTTGCTGGTTTTCTTTTAACTTGTCGAAGTGTCTTGAAGAACCGAGATACCGAGTCTGATCGGAATGTCTCGGGAGGAGGTCTATTCCTTCGTTGACCGTGAGACCTTGTCATGGGCTAAGTTGGGACTCCCCTGCAGGGATTTGAACTTTCGAAAGCCGTGCCCGCGGTTATGGGCAGATGGGAATTTGTTAATGTCCGGCTGCAGATAACTTGAACCTTAACTTAATTAAAATGAATTAACAGTGTGAGTTGCCGTGATGGTCTCTTCTCGGCGGAGTCCGGGAAGTGAACATGATGTTGGAGTAATGTTTGTGCAGGTTGTTCTCTAGTTCCTCGCTCGCGCTTTGCCTCCTCTTCTCGCTCTCTTTTGCGAACAGGATAGCCACCATATATGCTAGTCGCTTGCTGCAGCTCCACATATTTACCTTGCCTTTCCTATTAAGCTTAAATAGTCTTGATCGCGAGGGTGCGAGATTTCTGAGTCCCTGTGGCTCACAGTTTACTTCCAAACTAGATGCAGGGCCTGATGATTCCGCTCCAGGTGACGCACATGAGCTCAAGTGGGAGTTCGATGAGGAATCTCAACGTTACTACGTGTCTTTCCCTGATGATTAGTAGTGGTGCCCAGTTGGGGGTGATCGGGACCGTGTCGCATGTTGGGTTATCTTTTATTTTGGCGCCGTAGTCGGGCCATGAGTGTTTGGATGATGTAATGTTATTTATGTACCTTGATTGACGTGGCGAGTGTAAGCCAACTATGTTATCTCCCCTTTATTATTTATATTACATGGGATGTTGTGAAGATTGCCTAACTTGCGACATTGCTTTCAATGCGGTTATATCTCTAAGTCGTGCCTCGACATGTGGGAGCTATAGCCGCATCGAGGGCGTTACAAAACATCTCCTCTCCCTCGATTCACCCATTCCCGCAGCTCCTCCCTGCCTCGGTCCTCGATCTAGATCAAGAGGAGCGCTGAGCCGCAAGCTCCAGCGTCGATCCATCCCAGGCTCTTCCCGCCACCGCGTCGTTCCTCTGCTTCGTCGCCTCCACGGAACACCGGTGCCCCAGTCTATTCCGCCGCTGCGCCATGGATGGCCATGGTGCTCCATGCCGACGCCACCAGACCACCCTCTCCTTCAGCATCAAGCCCTGCTCATCATCGCCCGCTCACGCCAGCACCAAGAACCCCGTCGTCCTCCAGCATCCTCGCCACCAGAGCCCCGAGCTGCCCCGTCGTCCTTCGGCCATGCAGACGCCTTCGTAGGTGACCACAGGAGTAGGAGCTTCTCCAGCCGCGAGCTCCCGAGGCCTCCTCCTCGACCCTCCCCGCGTGAACCCCATTGCTGCTCGTCACCATGGCTGACCCTGCAGCAAGCTCCGCTGTCGCGCCATCTTCAGGCGCTCGAGCATGAGCTCACCTGCGCCCCGTCTTCCTCCTCGTCGCACGGATCCAGGAGGCTCGACACCCAGCCGCTCGCCTCCCGCTCGCGTTGACCCTGCCGCTTCCCTACATCGCCCTATTGCTACGCCTGCACCGCCTGAAGCCGTCGCACCCCTGCTTCCTCTGCTTCCTGAACGAGCCACGTGCTCGCGTTGACCGACTCCAGCCAGATCGACCGCGCCCTCCCCATCGACCGCCATGGGCCGCAACCCCACAAGGCCCGGCCGCTCCTGCGTCCAGCGCGCAAGGAAGGCTGAGCCACTGTTTTGGCCCAGCCAAATCTGGCCTAACGTGAGCATCCGCCACCTGTCCCTCACCCAATGCGATTCCTGCTATGTTGAGCACTACTCCTATTCCAGTTTCGGCCCGTAGTATTTTTTTCTGCGCTACGATTTTAGCATTTATTCCAGAGTTTGCAGTTTTACAGAAAACCCCTTCATGATCATGCATTTAATAACTCCACAACCGTGCATCGGTCTAAAATGTTTTATATATGTAACTTTCTTAGAATTTTGTCTAGTTTCATAGTTTCCAACTTTCATCCATCTTAAAAATGTTTAAACTTGTTGTTTGTTTAATTTTGCATATATGCCATGCTAAAATACTTTAATTCATAACTAAACAACCGTAGCTCGGTTTTAAATAATCTTTATATCTAAATGGGGTAGAAAAATGCATAGGTTAACATGGTAGCACTACTTTGCATGTTAAACAACTATAAAATATGCTTTAGGATAGAACAGTACCAAATCCATAAATTGCATATGAGGATTTTTCCGAACTTGTTGCTTGTTGTTCCGGCTTCATTTAAACTTGCCTAGATAGGTAGTTTTATTATGCTTCACCTCTTGCCATGTTTAACAACATCTAATATTGTTGGGTATATAAACAAGAGAGAACTAAATAATTGATGTGGTGTTTCATCATACGCAACTCGTTGCATATTGACCTCCACTTAATTTGTAGTATTGTTTGTGCACTTTGCCATGCCATGCCTCATTAAACCGGACATGCATCATACTTGGTTGCGCATCATGCCATGTTTATGTGATGGTTGTTTACTATGTTGTTGGCTTCTTTCCGGGTTGCCTCTCTCGTTAGCTTCGGTTTCGTTCCGGAGTTATGAGGATTCGTTCGACTACGTCCGCTTGTCTTCTTCATGGACTCATTCTTCTTCCTTGTGGGATCTCAGGCAAGATGACCATACACTCAAAATCACTTCTATCTTTGCTTGCTAGTTGTTAGTTCTATCGTTATGTCGTTCTACCTACCACTTGTTATATCATGCCTCCCATATTGCCATGTCAAGCCTCTAACTCACCTTTCCTAGCAAACCGTTGTTTGGCTAAGTTACCGCTTTGCTCAGCCCCTCTTATAGCGTTGTTAGTTGCAGGTGAAGCTGAAGGTTGTTCCATGTTGGAACATGGATATGTTGGGATATCACAATATCTCTTATTTAATTAATGCATCTATATACTTGGTAAAGGGTGGAAGGCTTGGCCTTATGCCTGGTGTTTTGTTCCACTCTTGCCGCCTTAGTTTCCCTCATACCGGTGTTATGTTCCTTGATTTTGCGCTCCTAACATGGTTGGTGTTATGGGAACCCCTTGATAGTTTGCTTTGAATAAAACTCCTCCGGCAAGGCCCAACCTTGGTTTTACATTTGCCTAACAACCTATACCTTTCCCTTGCGAGTAATTAACCTGAGGGTCATCTTTATTTTAACCCCCCCCCCCCCTCGGGTCAGTGCTTCTCTAAGTGTTGGTCCGAACTGAGTAGACGGCGGGGCCACCTCGGGGAAACTTGAGGGCTGGTTTTACTCGTAGGATGTCTCATCCGATGTTTCCCTGAGAGCGAGATATGTGCAGCTCCTATCGGGACTGTTAGCACATCGGGCGGCTTTGCTGGTCTTGTTTTACCATTGTCTAAATGTCTTGTAACCGGGATTCCGAGACTGATTGGGTCTTCCCGGGAGAAGGAATATCCTTCATTGACCGTGAGAGCTTGTGCTGGGCTAAGTTGGGACACCCCTGCAGGGTATAAACTTTCGAGAGCCGTGCCCGCGGTTATGTGGCAGATTGGAATTTGTTAATGTTCGGTTGTAGAGAACTTGACACTTGACTTAATTAAAATACATCAACCGCGTGGATAGTCGTGATGGTCTCTTTTCGGTGGAGTCCGGGAAGTGAACATGGTCTTGTGTTATTGAGGGAGTCCTGGATTAGGGGGTGTGTGGGTAGCCGGACTATACCTTCAGCCGGACTCCAGGACTATGAAGATACAAGATTGAAGACTTCGTCCCGTGTCCGGATGGGACTTTCCTTGGCGTGGAAGGCAAGCTTGGCGATGCGGATATTCAAGATCTCCTACCATTGTAACCGACTCTATGTAACCCTAACCCTATCGGTGTCTATATAAACCGGAGGGTTGTAGTCCGTAGGCAATCAACTCCATATACAACAATCATACCATAGGCTAGCTTCTAGGGTTTAGCCTCCTTGATCTCGTGGTAGATCTACTCTTGTACTACCCATATCATCAATATTAATCAAGCAGGAGTAGGGTTTTACCTCCATCGAGAGGGCCCGAACCTGGGTAAAAAACATCGTGTCCCTTGTCTCCTATTACCATCCGGCCTAGACGCACAGTTCGGGACCCCCTACCCGAGATCCGCCGGTTTTGACACCGACATTGGTGCTTTCATTGAGAGTTCCTCTGTGCCGTCACAATCAGGAAGGATGCCTCCTCCCGTCTTTAAAGACGGCGCCGTTGCTAAGGGAGCCTTGGCTGTCGGCCAAACCCTCCGGCTAGGTGGTTTCCTCATGACCGCCTGTTCGGCTGTTGCGCCGACGGTGACCTCTCGGATCATCAAAAGCAACCTACACGTCAGCTCGGAGCTCGTCGAGCAGCTAGATCCAATGGAGCTCTCTTCTGTAAATGAGCTCTTGGATCGCATCGCCGCCCTTGGGGTCGCTACGGATTACGACCAGGTTGGGCTTAAACCCGATCCAAGAGAAATTAACTCTCCCCAAGTCACCCACCATGTTGCCGTGGTAGAAACGTTGTGCGGCGACCCTTCATCTATTTTAAGGACTAACTACGTCCGAATTCCCGACCCCTCCAAGCCGGATACCCGCGGAGGGGGAGATATAACTCAAGACCTGAGCTTAGGATCAGGCAACGGGCCAGATTCACTGGACAACATCCAAGAATCCGAACTTCAGAGTTCGGAAACTCTTCGGCCTCCGAATCTTGGATTGAGTGAGGTTTCACATTTAACGACACCCGCCCACCCAATCATAAGCGATCTCTCCCAAATCAGGCAGAGGCCCGAGGAAATAGTACATCATTACTGGGCCAGATTCCTCCTGGTTATGAACAGGATAAAGGATTGCCGCGAGGAAGACGCAATCTCAATTTTTTGCGGTAATTGCACGGACAAGGGAATCCTTAACGCCGTATGTCGTCGTGATATCACACACTTCGCTGACTTGGCGTCCATGGTACAAAAATACTGTGCGATGGAAAGCGCCTGGAAAACCGAAATAAATTTTTGGGATAATCCGGCCTTGAATAGTAATCCCGTCCGAACTAAGAGGGTGCATCATCACAGGACACCCGGGATAAACACCAAAAAGCCAAAACCCTCTACAGGGCATGGAACCGTACTGGAAAGATGGCTTGATGGTCCCTGTAGAATTCACAGTACAAAGGACGCCACACCAACTCACAGCCTTAGAGCATGTTGGATACTCCGGCAAGTGGCCAAAATCAGCGAGGACCTCTTAATTCCGGAGGCTGCAGAAAGCCAGCCCAAGGACACCAGTACTGTTCTCACAGTCTTCGAGACTTTTGTATCAAACAATGTGCGAAAAAGAACACTCTGCAGCCTCGCCGAAGTCTATCAAGTTGCAACAATAAATCCATGGAGAGACACTGCCATTACCTTCAATGCAAGTGATGAACCTAGATTCCGAACAGCCCGAGCACCAGCCGCATTGGTCCTCAGTCCCATAGTGGACGGATTTTGCCTCACCAAGGTGCTCATGGATGGAGGCAGCGGACTGAACCTCATTTATGAGGAAACCCTTCAAAAAATGGAAATAGACTGGAACCGCGTCGAGCGAAGCAGCACAACCTTTAGAGGAATAATCCCCAGTCGGGAAGCGCGCTGCACTGGAAAAATCACACTAGATGTGGTGTTCGGCACGCCGGATAATTACAGGTCCGAAGAAGTCACATTTCAGGTGGCCCCGTTTAAGAGCGGATATCACGCTTTACTAGGGCGGGAAGCATTCACAATCTTCCAAGCAATACCCCATTACAGGTACATGAAGCTTAAGACGCCCGGGCCGAATGGAATTATCACTCTAGCTAGTGATCCAGACATAGCACTCCGCGCCGAAAATAAGACGGTCGCATTAGCCCTTGAGGCGCTATCCGAAGCCTTAGCGGCCGAGGAACTGACTGCGCTGCGCTCCACGGTTAACAGGGATGATGTGATACTCGATAAGAGATCCAAATCCACATCCTTCAAGCCAGCCGACGAAATAGTCAAATTCCAGGTCCATCCAACGGACCCCAATAAAACAGCTTCAATCGGGGCACGACTGAACCCTGATGCAGACGCCGCACTGCGAGAGTTCCTACGAGAGAACTGGGACATCTTCGCCTGGCACCCTTCAGACATGCCAGGGATCCCACGCAGGCTGGCCGAACACAGCTTAAATAAGGATTTAAACCTGTCAAACAAGCCCTTCGGCGTTTTTCCGAACCCAAGAGACAGGCTATGGGAGAGGAGCTAGCCAAGCTATTGGAGGCCGGATTCATCAGAGACATAAAACATCCAGACTGGCTAGCAAACCTGGTGATGGTACCAAAGAAGGACAAATCCTGGCGCCTGTGTGTCGATTTTAAAGACCTTAACAAGGCTTGCCCAAATGATCCCTTCCCCCTCCCCCGCATCGATCAAATTATCGATGCCACCGCAGGACACGATTTGTTGTGTTTCCTTGACGCATACTCCGGTTACCATCAAATCAAGATGGCAGAATCAGACCAAGCTGCAACAGCATTCATCACACCATACGGCCCATTCTGCTTCAACACAATGCCCTTCGGGCTGAAAAACGCCGGCGCAACATACCAGGGCATGATCCAGACATGTCTGGCAAACCAGATCGGTAAAACAGTGGAGGCGTATGTGGATGATGTGTTCGTCAAATCAAGACATGTCGAATCCCTAGTAAACGACTTGAGGCTTACATTCGATAACCTCCGACAATATGACATCAAGCTCAACCCAGAAAAATGCATCTTCGGCGTTCCAGCCGGAAAGCTCTTGGGCTTCATTGTATCCGGTAGAGGAATTGAAGCAAACCCAGCCAAGATCCGAGCTTTGTCACAATTGGATGTCCCAAAGGACCTTAAACAAATACAAAAATTAACCGGGTGCGTGGCGGCTTTAAGCCGCTTCATCTCCCGCTTGGGAGAAAAGGCATTACCCCTTTATCGCCTCCTTCGGCGCACCAAACACTTCAAGTGGACGGATGCCGCCATAGCCGGACTTGATGAAATAAAAGCCATATTGGCAACAAACCCAATCCTGGCCGCGCCGAACACCGGCGAACCAATGTTATTGTACATTGCAGCAACACATCAAGTTGTCAGCGCAGTGCTCGTTGTCGAGCGGGAAATGGATGGACACAAATTCCCCCTTCAAAGGCCGGTCTACTACATATCCACTGTCCTCACTCCATGCAAATCACGGTACCCGCATTATCAAAAGATTGCATACGCGGTATTCATGGCATCCCGGAAGCTACGACACTACTTTCAAGAGTGTTCCATAACAGTAGCCTCGGAAGTACCACTCAACGATATTATCAACAACCGCGATGCAATGGGCCGGATTGGAAAATGGGCCATCGAGCTTCTCCCGTTCAATATAACCTATAAGCCACGGCGAGCTATTAAATCGCAAGTTTTGGCCGACTTCGTCACAGAATGGACGGAGGCCGAGCTCCCTAAAGAGTACGGCACATATTCAAACTGGATTATGCATTTCGACGGCACCAAAATGTTGGCCGGACTGGGGGCTGGCGTCGTCCTGACGTCCCCAACAGGAGACACAGTCCAATATGTGCTCTAGATCATGTACACGGATTCCAACAATGCAACCGAATATGAGGCCCTCCTACATGGTCTCCGGATAGCAGTATCCATGGGTATCCAGCGCCTAGAGGTACGCGGGGATTCAAACCTCGCGATATCCCAAATAAATGGAGACTTCAACGCCAAGGACCCAAAAATGGCAGCTTACCGCAACGCCGTCCTAAAAATGTCAGCTCGGTTCGAAGGGCTGGAGTTTCACCATATAGCCCGAGAAAACAATCAAGCAGCGGACGTCCTGGCACGCATCGGAGCAAAACGCGATGCAGTCCCCCCCAACATCTTTTTGGAAAGATTGTTCAAGCCATCCGTAGCATGGGAGGGGGGACCCGCAAATAACAGCCCGGACCCAGCCGCACCACTCGACGCCGAACAATCTGACACAATTGGAGGCTCTGCCAATGAAATTACACCTTCAGCCCACGTAATAATGGCGGTTATCGCCCCGTGGACAGAACCATTCCTAGCCTACCTTACTAGGCAGGAACTCCCGGAGGACCAAAACGAGGCCCGCTGCATAGTGCGGCGATCTAAAGCCTATAGAGTCCATGAGGGAGAGCTTTATAAGAAAAGCACTACCGGAGTCCTTTAAAGGTGCATCTCCGAAGAGGAAGGGCGGAACCTTCTGGCTGAAATTCATGCCGGACTCGGTGGTCACCATGCCGCTGCTCGGTCCCTTGTTAGCAAGGCTTTCCGTACAGGCTTTTATTGGCCGACGGCCCGGGCAGACGCTCAGGACCTAGTCCAACGATGCGCTGGTTGCCAACTTTTTGCCAACCAAAGCCATATGCCACCCACCGCACTCCAAACTATACCCATCACCTGGCCTTTTGCGGTCTGGGGGCTTGACATGGTCGGACCCCTTAAAGGTGGGACCGATAGGAAAAAATACTTACTGGTCATGGTGGATAAGTTCACCAAATGGATAGAAGCCAAGCCTGTTAAAACGGCCGAATCCAGACCTGTGATAGACTTCATATCCGGGGTTGTACACCGTTATGGCGTCCCCCACAGCATCATAACTGATAACGGTACAAACTTTACCGCCGACGAGGTAAAACTCTGGTGCAAAAACATGGGCATCAAGTTCGATTATGCTTCCGTATATCACCCACAAACCAACGGCTAGGTCGAACGCGCAAATGGTCTTATCATGAGCGGCATTAAACCCAGACTGGTGCGGTCCCTCAAGGAATCTAACACGCACTGGGTAAAGGAGCTCGACTCCGTGCTATGGGGGCTACGGACCACGCCAAATCGCACCACCGGATACACACCATTTCTATGGTGTACGGCGCAGAGGCAGTTCTGCCCTGCGACATAATTCATGACTCACCTAGAGTGCGCATGTACGAAGAAAGAGAAGCCGAGCTCGATCGACAGGACAACTTGGACACCTTGGAGGAGGAGCGTGACGTGGCAAAAGCTCGTTCCGCATTTTATCAACAGCAGGCCCGAAGATATCAAAGCAGAGAAGTACGGGCCAAAAATTACAATGTTGGCGAACTAGTTCTACGCCTGCCGGATAAGAAAAAGGACAAACTCAAGCCCAAGTGGGAAGGTCCATTCATAATTGACCAAGTCCTGACTGGTGGGGCGTACCGCCTGCGAGATGCGTCGAACAACCGACTCGAGCCGAACCCGTGGAACGCCACCCGTCTCCGAAGATTCTATGCCTAGCGCCGGACTCTGTGTTCGTCTCCTTCCTCTGTCCATCCCTTTTTGTATTTTTCTGTCTTACATTTCTCTCCTTCCCATTTTTTTTCTTGTATAGCCCTTAAAGGCTCATCTAGTGACGCGCCACTCGCGCTCATTAAACCTGGGGGCTTCTTTAACAGAAGCTTATTTATACGGGCTTCACGCCCAACACATGCGTCAAACTTCCGCATGTACCTTTTTCTTCACCATTATATGCATCGATATGACTTAAGTTTTGGCCAAGCTGGGTTTCCTGGCTCCTGTGCTTACCCCTACGTTCCCGATTGTTCGGCTAGGCGGTAAAGGGAGCACCTCTGCGATTGTTACTGCCGGGTCAGCCGGATGTGTACCTCAGACTGGGTGAAGCCGAAAGCTAGCGTTCTTAAGAGAATATTCGGTCGGTGAAATAAAAGATGATCTTTTTACTCATTTTATGCGCCCCTAGATGCTTTTTCTGAATCTTTTCACGCATTACAGACATGCACTTTAGGGCATGCCTCCCAGCGAAAGGAACCCTTAACGGAACTATTCTCTCTGAAAGATGTTTCTTACTAACCATGTAATATAACATAACTAGTTGGGCACTTGTCTGATAAAGCACTAATGACCCCTACGCCTGGTCTCCACGCATACCCCGGTTCTTATATAACCGCTATGGTATTCGGACACACTCCGGACCGTCAGGTCCCGAGGTTGAAGCAAAAAGGTCGGCAACGACAAACGATCTACAATCCGGCTAGAAGGCATTACACATGTCAATTCAAAATTACATAGTCATTCTGACTGATTGTATTCCTCTTCTATACCATCTAACAGGCTGTCTAATTTGCAATCCTGCTGGGAATACTTCGCGGCTAACTCTACTTGGCCGTATACTAAGCTTACAGGGATCTCCTTCCCGTCAGGCCCCACTGGTCCGACCTTGGCCATGTGGTTTGGGTCAGACTTCGTAAAACGGGTCTTCACCATGGCCCAGGCCTCCCTAGCGCCTTGTCGGCAGGCCGATATCTTCCACAACCGGAAGCGCCGCCGAGCTCCCTTCAGCTTCTCCGCAAGCTCTCCAAGGCCCTCGGGCATGGAGTGGGCAGGCCATAAGGCTTGGGCAATGCCTCGCATCGCCTGCCGAATTCGCTCATGCAGTTGCATGAGTTCGGGAAGAAGGTCACCCGTAGAACCAGGCATCTCCTCTGCAGGACGACCTGTGAGCATACCTACAGACATTACTCTGTTAGTCGACTTCGTCGCCGAACTCTTTTTTCAAAGTTCGTTCAAGCACTTACTAAATATGCCGCGTCAAAGCCGCTGATTCTCCTTCGTGGAGTCTGACAGCTGGCCACGAACATCTTTAAGTTCGACGTCCAGCCTAGTGTTGGCATCCTGAAGATCGTTCTTCTCTCGCCTCACCTTTGTCAACATACTCTCACCGGCCTTTAGCCGGCGTAAGAGTTGTTGCTTTTCCGGATCGAGTCCGGCGCCATCTGCAACATGATTTGTCAAATTTGCACCTACACCGCCCAATACTAATCTTTCGAAGTGTATCTTACCTGAGGGGGTCTCTTTGGGCTCCCCTGCTGCGGCTAGTGCGGCCTCTAGTTGGGCCTTGCACTTTTCCAGCTCCTGAGACAGTACAGTATTCTTCTCTGTAAGAACCTGCATATTAAATGATCCTTAAATCAGTTGCTCTAACTGTTTCAAGTCTCGGGGGCTACTGGTATATATATATATATTTGACCAAAATTTTCTTACCCGTATGTCTTTTACATACTGCTCCGTGGCTCTGGCTAAACCATCTTGAGCGGCATGGAGGTACGCATCTCCCGAATTAAAGGCATCTAAAGCCTCTTGGGAGAAACAAGCGTCGCGTAGAACTGTCCGGCGATGCCTGTGGTTCATGGCACTCTCCACTTCAGAATTTGTGGCAGACAGCCTGTCCGCATCCTCTGTCGGTGGAGCATCCGGTGCGCGCCTTGTGCTCGCCTCCGCTTCCTGGCCAGACGTTGGAGCCTGGCTGGTGGAGGCGCGATTGGCAACCTCTCCGGATGTAGTCCGGCGAGGTCTCTTCGTTCTGAAGATAGCACGAACGTTAATATGCCCTGACAGAATAACACCAGGGAAACAGAGGGTGCGCTATACCTTTGCGCCGGCATCTCAGTCCGGACTACATTCCTTTTTGCCCCACGGGGCCCTGCGGCCCCTCGTTGGCTAGCCACCGCAGGTTCGGCCTCCTGCCTCGGAAATCTCCCCTGCAAAACACGGTTGTCGTCAGAAACACCGGAATACGTGAGAGTGGAATCTCTCTCGAAGGAATGAGACTCCGGTTTCTGTCACCTGGGAGGCCGGGATTAACCCTGGGTAATCAGCCGTGATGGCTACCAAGGTATTGTCCTTGCTTAGCTGATGGAACACCCCATCGATAAGCTCCACCGATATGTCTGGATCCTCTTCGGAGTCCAGATCGAGGGACCGTTCTGGGTCCTCGGGCTGTGGAGGGCGGCTGTTTATATCCTTTACCACCTGTCGCAGTTCCTGCATTGAAGTCGTTAGACTACATATCTAACCGTGGGAGTATAACACAAACGGGCAAGCACAGTTGTTCACTTACCCAACTTGGAGGATCGTACATAGTAAATCCGGCCTGCGGGTTGACGCGGAGGAATTCCTCCTTTTCTCCCTTGTACAAAGAGGATAAGATCTTTACTAGAGCGGCAGCTGAGGCCGGCCCCTTACGACCGTAACGGGTGGCGTCATCCTCCCCGTTGAAATCCCACATGGGGTGACCTCTATATTGAAGTGGCTGCACCCCCTGCATAATGCATGCGGCCATGACTCCAATCATGGTTAGTCCGGAATGAGCCAACAGTCTTATCCGGCCCATCAGGTAAAGGACGTCTCTGTCGCTTTCTCTCTGAGAGCTCCGCGTACGCCAGCTCAAGCGTTTCTTCAATGGGGCACTATTGAACTCAGGGAAACCGACCCGGATAGGGTCCGGTAGCGGGATGTCATCTATGTAAAACCATTCCGAAGGCCAGTCCTCGGACGCCTTCTTTGGGGTTTTGGATAGGTATCCGGTCCCGGCGATGCGCCATACTTCGGCTCCGCCCACTTGGTATATAGACCCCTCTCGAGAACGGGGCACCAGGCAGAATAACCTCTTCCACAGCGCGAAATGAGCCTCAATGCCTAAAAATAGCTCGCAAAGGGCGACGAAACCCGCAATATGCAATACGGAGGCGGGCATGATATTGTGCAGCTGGAGGCCGTAGAACTCCAGAAGCCCACGGAGAAATGGATGAATTGGAAACCCTAGTCCCCTTATTAGATAGGGGACGAGGCACACCCGCTCTCCTTTAGAAGGATTGGAGGTGCTCTCCGCTTGTTTTCCGCCATTGTAGGTGGCGAGACCGGCTCGGACCGGGACCATGTATGCCGGAGGGAGAAATCCCTTGGCCTGAAGCGACACTAACTCGCTATGCGGGATGGTGCAACTCTCCCAGTCCCCGGGTTTGGGACCGGAGGGGCAAGGGGAGGAGCTGCGACGACTGGTCATGTTGGAATGGACCTTTGCTGGAAGCGCTCTGATGATAACTCGCGGAAAGGAGAAGATGTCGTTTGGACCTAAATCCCCATCCCGTTAAATAGGCGGCTCGTTTATACGGCTAGGGGTGTGGATGTAAAAACGCCCCGGCTTTTCGCATTTGTTTGACACGTGGAAGACGGCCATTATTGGGCGTGGAAGCCGAGGAGCACTACATTACAAAAATCAGACATTATTCCTACAGGTACACAAGATTTGGAGAAGAACCCGCCTTGCAATGCCGAACAATCTGCGTGCTGGACTCGTCGTCATTGAAGCCTGGTTCGGGGGCTACTGAGGGAGTCCTGGATTAGGGGGTATGCGGGTAGCCAGACTATACCTTCAGCCGGACTCCAGGACTATGAAGATACAAGATTGAAGACTTCGTCCCGTGTCCGGATGGGACTTTCCTTGGCGTGGAAGGCAAGCTTGGCGATGCGGATATTCAAGATTTCCTACCATTGTAACCGACTCTATGTAACCCTAACCCTATCCGGTGTCTATATAAACCGGAGGGTTGTAGTCCGTAGGCAATCAACTCCATATACAACAATCATACCATAGGCTAGCTTCTAGGGTTTAGCCTCCTTGATCTCGTGGTAGATCTACTCTTGTACTACCCATATCATCAATATTAATCAAGAAGGAGTAGGGTTTTACCTCCATCGAGAGGGCCCGAACCTGGGTAAAAAACATCGTGTCCCTTGTCTCCTGTTACCATCCGGCCTAGACGCACAGTTCCGGACCCCCTACCCGAGATCCGCCGGTTTTGACACCGACAGTTATGCTTGAACGTAAGTAGTTTTAGGATCACTTCTTGATCACATCTAGCTTCTCGACCATTGCATTGCTTCTCTTCTCGCTCTTATTTGTGTATGTTAGCCACCATATATGCTTAGTGCTTGTTGCGGCTCCACCTCATTACGCTATCCTACCTATAAGCTTAAATAGTATTGATCTCGCGGGTGTGAGATTGATGAGTCCTCGTGACTCACAGATACTTCCAAACAGTTGCAGGTGCCGAGGATACCAGTGCAGGTGACGCAACCAAGCTCAAGTGGAAGCTCAATGAAAATCTTGATCGTTGTTTTGTGTCTTTTCCGGTTGATCAGTAGTGGAGCCCAGTTGGGACGATCGGGGATCTAGCATTTGGGGTTGTCTTCTTTTATTTTGGTTCCGTAGTCAGACCTTGATTGTATTCTGGATGATGTATGTTTAACTTGTTATTTGTGTGAAGTGGTGATTTTAAGCCAACTCTTTATCCCTTTCTTATTCAGTACATGGGATTGTGTGAAGATTACCCCACTTGCGACTAAACCACCATGCAGTTATGCCTCTAAGTCGTGCCTCGACGCATGGGAGATATAGCCGCATTATGGGTGTTACAAGTTGGTATCAGAGCCATCCCCGACTTAGGAGCCCCCTGCTTGATCGAATCGCTGACGTTGTTGAGTCTAGAACAAAATGTTTTGAGCCTTAGGATTATATATATCGGAGAGTAGGATTCTTTTTACTCCCCAGTCCCTTCATCCTCTGGTGAGCCTCCTGACGTAGAAGTTTTGACTTCCCTCTCCTCAAATTTCACGAATTTTTTTTAGGATCACGCGGGTATCTTGGAATCGTTCCAATAGTCTTGTGACGAGAACATTGTTCTTGGTGCCTCCTGACATTTAGGGGTTGTGGCAGTGTCCCGGGGAGTTGAGCTATGAGGTGTTGTTGTCACAATTTTATCGTTGCAGTTCTGGAATACCTGAGTTCGCCGACATCAAAAATCTCTTTTATGCAGTTGCTGGTGAGATAACCTCAACGCAACCCAGTACTGGTGCGGGGTTCGGCAGTATTTCCATAACTCGTATAACGGATGCTTTTCGAAGGTTGAGGTACATGATTTCCGAAGGTTTCTTGGTTATGTGTTGATGGATGGATACAGCTGGATGTAGGGATAGTTAGTTTGGGTGAGATATTATGCTTTCCCTATATCCCCAACACCTGATTGCATAACCAAAAAGTTTCGGGAGTTTATAAGTGGGAATTCAAGTATCTCGTAGGATATCTTTCCAACAGACACATGATACATATGGGATCTATCATATGTTTGTTTCCGGCTAAATCTGCAAGCCAAATCCTTTGTTTTGTTTTCAGTTGTGGTATTCGAGTTGCTTCAATGTCAAGTGTTGATTCCATACCTTTTCCTAAGCGGTGTTCTCATACTGCTATGTGAATACCAATCCTTCTTGATCATCGAGGTTGTCATGTTAATTCTTTTCCAACCGGCGTGCTTCTCTTCAAGTAGATCCGATCATCTCAACATCCGCAAGATCACTTCTCAGTTTTCCCAACGTTGTTCGTTTCATCTGTCCCCAAGTTGCCTTTGTTTTCCCGCCCACCCACCCCCTTTTCCTTCAAGGACTCGGATTTCTTAATCAAATATCCTTTTATTGATGGGAAGTCTCTCTATTCTTTTCTGTTAATGCTCTTATCCGATGATTCTCAAGAAGATACTAAAGGAGCTTCAAGTTCATCATTCTTCGTTCTTTTCCTTTTCTGGTAGATTCAATTCAAGCTTTTTCAATCATATCTTTTCCTCCTTTCAAATGTTTTATAATGCCGGTGCACCTCTTAATCATTCACTTCTCGCTATTCATTTGTTCTGGGGTGCTCAAGATATCTTAGAAGGCTCGTCTTTTCATTCAAGATCCTTTCAATCTATTTCGAGGTTGTTATCTCATTCAAGCCATTTAATTCAACCAGCGCAATCTCCCTTTCAAGTAATCGTTCAACGGTGTTTCTTTTGTGTGGGCCCTAACCCATAGGTTTTTCCCAGGATCTTACCTGACTCTTCTATTTTCCTGGTGTTACTCTCAAATTCTTGTCCAAGTTTAATGTAAGAATGAATTATCATCAGTCAAATGTCTTTCTCCAAGATCTTTCAAATTATTTTCATTGTTGATTCAGCCTTTATATTATTCATTATTCCAGAGTGTCTCAACAATTCTTGATGGTCTTTCTCGTCGTCAGTCTCGGATTTTGAAGACCAAAGAAGAGTTCCTCTTAAAATCCTTACTCGTTCTTTCAAAGATCCGTGATTCTAGCTTGATACCATCCTCTCTTAATTGTTTTCGATTGTGAGAATTCTTTTCACCCATCCAGAGCAATTCAGGTGTCTTTTCAGTTTGATTCTCTGGATTCCATCATATCAGAATTATTCATTCAAAGCTTTCAGCTCTCGTTCTCCAAATCTTACCGGTGCATCGCTCAAGTATTCTCTAGTCAGCTCGTGATTTCTTCGTTCTCTTGGATCTAAATTCCCTCAAGTATCTTTGTTCATTTTCAAATTCTTACCGGTGATTCATCCCTTTACTTCGTTCGTTTTCAATTCTTACGGTGGTTCGTTCAAGTTTTCCCTTCCTTGTTATCATATCAACTTATACGTTGTTTCCAATTCTATTGGTGATTCGTTGAAGACTTTCTCAAGTTTACGCTATATCTTTCTTAATCCTTTCTACGAGAATAAGTTGTATGCAATCCGTTGCTTGTCATCAATCTAAATTGGTGAAGGATATGCATAACATAATTCTTATTATTGTTTCATCCAAGTGATCTAGTTTCTTCTTTCCAGAGTGTCCATCATGTCACATTTTGCGGTTCGAGATGCTTCATCTTTTCTTTCCGGAGTTTCAAGTTTTTCTCGGTTATATCATCGCGAAGCTCCATCTAATCAATGCAAGGATTCATCTTATTATTTTCAAGCTTATTTTCCTTGCGACCTTCTTTTATCTATCCGGAGTTCTTCGAGAGTTTCTTCATGGTGGTTCGTCAAGGATTCCTTTCATTCTTCAATTGTCCTCAAGATTTCTCTCGAAGTTAAGATCCGCCAAGCTATACTCTCAAATAAACATGGTGTTCAACACATGTCTTGTTTTGAGGAGTTCAAGCATTCTTTATCTTGCATTCTGAAGTGCAATTCTTTCTACCTTATCTTTTGAGATGGTGTTATGTCATCCTTGACAGTGTCCTTCATGTTTCATGCGTGATAAGTTGTTAGGAATGAGATATTTAAACCCATCATTCTCTTCCTTGGAGTTATCTTGATATAGATTTCACCTAAAGCCTTCCCTAAGGAATGTTGCTATTGTGGTGCTTATCAATGATCCAAGTTTTATCCTATCCTCTCGGCGGAAGAAGTTTTTCATCTCCTCGTCGATCTAAAGCAAGCAATTGTTTCCGTTTGTGGCAGGATTTCACCTCAAGTTTTTGAGATGTCTTCCATAAGTCCACGGGAATCATACCTTTTGTTGTTGATTTTTCAACAACTCTGTTCAACCCTTCTTCGCAGGAAGGCTCCTTCATGTTCATTCATGGTGGAAGTTGATGTTCTCTTCTCCGTTCTTTTCATTCCACTCATTTGTTCCGGAGGCATTGTGATGTAACTCTCTTCGACCCATCATCTCATTTTGTAAATATCATGTTCTTTTCCTTGCTTATCCATTTAACATGAGTGTTGTGTCCTCTGCTCAAGTTTTTTTCATCTTATCAAGTCTTAAATATCTTTTCTACCAGAGTGTTGTCTTCTTTCTTTCGTTCTCATTCCTTGCTTATTCCGTTTCAACCGGAGTGGTTACATGTCCTTCCTTGTCGCTGGAGCTCTTCATTCATGTCTTTCAACCTACAAGGTTCTCGTAATGTTCCTTGTTACTCTTTTCTAACAGAGTGTTTTCAACTTTGTTCATCTTCGTTGTATTCTTTCTTTCAATTTGTTCAACCTCGCAAGGTTCTTTGGTTTCACGCACTTGTCAAAGAAGCAACTTAGTTTTACCTCTTCTCTTCCTCTTCTATTTTCTCTCCGGTGCCATCCCTAGATCTCGGGACGAGATCCTCTTGTAGTGGTCGAGTGTTGTAGTGCCCCGAGACCATTGTGCCAGGTGTCTTCCAGTTATTCGTTGTTGTTGCCTTGTCATTTGCTTGCGTGTTGCATCTTGCCATGTCATCATGTGCATTGCATTATCATGTTTTCAAAACTTGCATCCGTCCGGGTTCTCCCAGTTCCTTCCGTCGTCCGTTCTGAGCCCAGACACACTTGCACGCACCCGCGGCACCTCCGAAATATTATTTTATAAATGGGCGGAAAATGTTCTCGGAATGGGATGAAAGTTGGCATGCAGTGTTGTTATGTTGTTAGTAGGTCGCCTGCCAAGTTTCATTGCATTCGGAGTCCGTTTGACACCCCAACCGTTAGCTATAGCGACAATATAGTCGGTCAAACGTCGGATGTTTCCGGTCTCCGAAAATAGTCGTCGGGCTGCACTCCTTCCCCTCTCTCTTCTCAGTCCAACCACACACTTGACCTCGTTCGCCTAATCCCTCTTTGGATAGTGCATCGACCCCTCGCCCATGTCCGAAACTTCCCCGAACCCGAACCAGACTTTCGTTACCGTTGGGTCCGGATCATCCCCAAACATCTATAAACCATCTTTGTTTTCTTATTTGGACCCTCTAGCCTTATTTTCTCGGTTGTCCGATTATAATCGTAGGAAAGAGATAGCCCTACCCTAATCCCTACCTATATAAATAGTCAAACCCTAGTCCGAGTTGTCCCATCCATTCCATCCATCCCATCCGCCGCCACTAGCTCCACCTGGTCTTCCCCTTTCCTCGAGATCTTGCCTGATCCAATTCCACCAACCGAAACCGCCTCTCCTTCCTCGTTTTCCCCATCGGGCCAACCATCTCCTCTCCCTCGATTCACCCATTCCCGCACCTCCTCCCTGCCTCGGTCCTCGATCTGGATCGAGAGAAGCGCCGAGCCACAAGCCCGAGCGTCGATCCATCCCAGCCTCTTCCCGCCACCGCGTCGTTCCTCTGCTTCATCGCTGCCACGGAACACTGGCGCCCCAGTCTCTTCCGCTGCTGCGCCATGGATGGCCATGGAATTCCACGCCGGCGCCACCGTACCACCCTCTCCTTCAGCGTCGAGCCCTGCTCGTCATCGCCCACTCGCGCCTGCACCAAGGACCCCGTCGTCCTCCAGCATCCCTGCAGCCCCCCGCCATCGGAGCCCCGAGCCGCCCCATCGTCCTTCGGCCCTGCAGATGCCTTCATCGGCGACCACAGGAGCAGGAGCTTCTCTTGCCACGAGCGACCGAGGCCTCCTCCTCGACCCTCCCCGCGCGAACCCCATTGCTGCTCGTCACCATGGCCGCCCCTGCAGCAAGCTCTGCCGTCGCGCCATCTTCAGGCGCTCGAGCACGACCTCGCCCGCGCCCCGTCTTCCTCCTCGTCGCGCGGATCCAGGAGGCTTGACGCCCAGCCGCTCGCCTCCCGCTCGCGTTGACGCTGCCGCTCCCTTGCATCGCCCTGTTGTCGCGCCTGCACCGCCTGAAGCCGTTGCACCCCTGCTTCCTCTGCTTCCTAAACGAGCCACGCGCTCGCGTTGACCGACTCCAGCCAGATCGAGCGCGCCCTCCCCATTGACCACCATGGGCCATGACCCCACAAGTCCAGCTGCTCCTGCGTCCAGCGCCCAAGGAAGGCCCAGCCACTGTTTTGGCCCGGCCAAATCTGGCCCAACATGTGCATCCGCCACCTATCCCTCGCCCAATACGATTCCTGCAATGTTGCGCACTGCTCCTGTTCCATTTTCAGCCCGTAGTATTTTTTCCATGTGCTACGATTTTAGCATTTATTCCAGAGTTTGCAGTTTTATAGAAAACCCCTTCATGATCATGCATTTAATAACTCCGCAACCATGCATCGGTTTAAAAAAATTTATATATGTAACTTGCTTAGAATTTTGTCTAGTTTCATAATTTCCAACTTCCATCCATCTTAAAAATGTTTAAACTTGTTGTTTGTTTAATTTTGCATAAATGCCATGCTAAAATGCTTTAATTCATAACTAAATAACCGTACCTCGGTTTTAAATAATCTTTATATGTAAATGAGGTAGAAAAATGCATAGGTTAACATGGTAGCACTACTTTGCATGTTAAACAACTCTAAAATATGCTTTAGGACAGAACAGTACCAATCCATAAATTGCATATGAGGATTTTTTTCGGACTTGTTGCTTGTTGTTCCGGCCTCATTCAAACTTCCCTAGATAGGTAGTTTTATTATGCTTCACCTCTTGCCATGTTTAACAACATTTAATATTGTTGGGTACATAAACGAGAAAGAACTAAATAATTGATGTGGTGTTTCATCAATACGCAACTCGTTGCATATTGAGCTCCATTTAATTTGTAGTATTGTTTGTGCACTTTGCCATGCCATGCCTCATTAAACCGGACATGCATCATACTTGGTTGCGCATCATGCCATGTTTATGCGATGGTTGTTTACCATGTTGCTTTCTTCTTTCCGGGTTGCCTCTCTCGTTAGCTTCAGTTTCGTTCTGGAGTTTTGAGGATTCGTTCGACTACGTCCGCTTGTCTTCTTCATGGACTCGTTCTTCTTCCTTGCGGGATCTCAGGCAAGATGACCATACCCTTGAAATAACTTCTATCTTTGCTTGCTAGTTGTTTGTTCTATTGCTATGTCGTGCTACCTACCACTTGTTATATCATGCCTCCCATATTGCCATGTCAAGCCTCTAACCCACCTTTCCTAGCAAACGGTTGTTTGGCTAAGTTACCGCTTTGCTCAGCACCTCTTATAGCGTTGTTAGTTGCAGGTGAAGCTGAAGTTTGTTTCATGTTGGAACATGGATATGTTGGGATATCACAATATCTCTTATTTAATTAATGCATCTATATACTTGGTAAAGGGTGGAAGGCTCGGCCTTATGCCTGGTGTTTTGTTCCACTCTTGTCGCCTTAGTTTCCGTCATACCGGTGTTATGTTCCTTGATTTTGCGTTCTTAACATGGTTGGGTGTTATGGGAACCCGTTGACAGTTCGCTTTGAATAAAACTCCTCTAGCAGGGCCCAACCTTGGTTTTACATTTGCCTAACAACCTATACCTTTCCCTTGGGAGTAATTAACCCGAGGGTCATCTTTATTTTAACCCCACCCACCCCCCCGGGCCAGTGCTTCTCTAAGTGTTGGTCCGAACTGAGTAGACTACGGGGCCACCTCGGGGAAACTTGAGGGCTGGTTTTACTCGTAGGATGTCTCATCCGGTGTTGCCCTGAGAACGAGATATGTGCAGCTCCTATCGGGATTGTCGGGATTGTCGGCACATCGGGCGGCTTTGCTGGTCTTGTTTTACCATTGTCGAAATGTCTTGTAACCGGGATTCCGAGACTGATCGGGTCTTCCCGGGAGAAGGAATATCCTTCGTTGACCGTGAGAGCTTGTGATGGGCTAAGTTGGGACACCCCTGCAGGGTATAAACTTTCCAGAGCTATGCCCGTGGTTATGTGGCAAATGGGAATTTGTTAATGTCCGGTTGTAGAGAACTTGACACTTGACTTAATTAAAATACATCAACCGAGTGTGTGGCCGTGATGGTCTCTTTTCGGTGGAGTCCGGGAAGTGAACAAGGTCTTGTGTTATGCTTGAACGTAAGTAGTTTCAGGATCACTTCTTGATCACATCTAGCTTCTCGACCATTGCATTGCTTCTCTTCTCGCTCTTATTTGCGTATGTTAGGCACCATATATGCTTAGTGCTTGCTGCAGCTCCACCTCATTACCCTATCCTACCAATAAGCTTAAATAGTCTTGGTCTCGCGGGTGTGAGATTGCTGAGTCCTCATGACTCACAGATACTTCCAAACAGTTGTAGGTGCCGAGGATACCAGTGCAGGTGACGCAACCGAGCTCAAGTGGGAGCTCGATGAAGATCTTGATCATTGTTTTGTGTCTTTTCCGGTTGATCAGTAGTGGAGTCCAGTTGGGCCGATCGGGGATCTAGCATTTGGGGTTGTCTTCTTTTATTTTGGTTTTGTAGTTGGACCTTGATTGTATTCTGGATGATGTATGTTTAACTTGTTATTTGTGTGAAGTGGCGATTGTAAGCCAACTCTTTATCCCTTTCTTATTCAGTACATGGGATTGTGTGAAGATTACCCCACTTGTGACTAAACCACCATGTGGTTATGCCTCTAAGTCGTGCCTCGACACGTAGGAGATATAGCCGCATTGTGGGTGTTACAAGTTGGTATCAGAGCCATCCCCGACTTAGGAGCCCCCTGCTTGATCGAATCGCTGACGTTGTTGAGTCTAGAACAAAATGTTTTGAGTCTTAGGATTATATATATATATATATATATATATATATATCAGAGAGTAGAATTCTTTTTACTCCGCAGTCCCTTCATCGCTCTGGTGAGGCCTCCTGACGTAGAAGTTTTGACTTTCCTCTCCTCAAATTTCATGAAAAAAAATTAGGATCACGCGAGTATCTTGGAATCGTTCCGATAGTCTTGTGACGAGAACATTGTTCTTGGTGCCTCCTAACATTTAGGGGTTGTGGCTGTGTCCCGGGGAGTTGAGCTCCGAGGTGTTGTCGTCACAATTTTATCATTGCAGTTTTGGAATACCTGAGTTCGCCGACATCGAAAATCTCTTTTATGCAGTTGTTGGTGAGATAATCTCGACGCCACCCAGTACTGGGGCGGGAGTTCGGGAGTATTGCCATAACTCGTATAACGGATGCTTTTCAAAGGTTGAGGTACACAATTTCCGAAGGTTTCTTGGTTATGTGTTGACGGATGGATACAGCTGGATGTAGGGATTGTTAGTTTGGGTGAGATATTATGCTTCCCCTGTAACCCCAACACCTGATTGCATAACCAGAAAGTTTCGGGAGTTTATAAGTGGGAATTCAAGTATCTCGTAGGATATCTTTCCAACAGACACATGATACGATATGGGATCTATCATATGTTTGTTTCCGGACTAGAGGGAGAGGGGCGCGCGGCTTGCCATGTCTGCCCCTCCTCTTCTCCACTAAGGCCCAATAGGCCCATTACACTCCCCGGGGGGTTCCGGTAACCCCCTGGTACTCCGGTATTTGTCCGAACTTGCCTGAAACCCTTCCGAAATCCAAACATAGTCATCCAATATATCGATCTTTATGTCTCGACCATTTCGAGACTCCTCGTCATGTCTGTGATCATATCCGGGACTCCAAACTACCTTCGGTACATCAAAACACATAAACTCATAATATCGATTGTCACTGAACGTTAAGCGTGCGGACCCTATGGGTTCGAGAACTATGTAGACATGACTGTGACTCATCTCTGGTAAATAACCAATAGCGGAACCTGGATGCTCATATTGGTTCCTACATATTCTATGAAGATCTTTATCGGTCAAACCGCATAATAACATATGTTGTTCCCTTTGTCATCGGTATCTTACTTGCCCGAGATTCGATCATCGGTATCTCAATACCTAGTTCAATCTCGTTACTGGCAAGTCTCTTTACTCGTTCTGTAATGCATCATCCCGCAACTAACTCATTAGTCACAATGCTTGCAAGGCTTATAGTGATGTGCATTACAGAGAGGGACCAGAGGTACCTCTCCGATACATGGAGTGACAAATCCTAATCTCGATCTATGCCAACTCAACAAACACCATCGGAGACAACTGTAGAGCATCTTTATAATCACCTAGTTACGTTGTGACGTTTGATAGCACACAAGGTGTTCCTCCAGTATTCGGGAGTTGCGTAATCTCATAGTCCGAGGAACATGTATAAGTCATGAAGAAAGCAGTAGCAATGAAACTGTAACGATCATAATGCTAAGCTAACGAATGGGTCTTGTCCATCACATCATTCTCATAATGATGTGATCCCGTTCATCAAATGACAAGACATGTCTATGGTTAGGAAACATAACCATCTTTGATAAACGAACTAGTCAAGTAGAGGCATACTAGTGACACTATGCTTTGTCTATGTATTCACACATGTTCTATCTTTCCGGTTAATAAAATTCCTAGCATGAATAAGAAACATATATCATGATATAAGGAAATATAAATAACAACTTTATTATTGCCTCTAGGGCATATTTCCTTCACGTTTTTGGAACAAACGTGATCCAAGAGACTTGGAGTGGACGTCAAGGAAGCAACGAGGCGGCCACGAGGTAGGAGGGCGCACCCAGGGGGCCAGGCGCGCCCCCCACCCTCGTGGCCCCCTCGCAGCTCCACCGACCTACTTCTTTCGCCTATATATCCCCATATACCCTGAAAACATCCAGGAGCACCACGAAACCCTATTTCCACCGCTGCAACCTTCTGTACCCATGAGATCCCATCTTGGGGCCTTTTCCGGCGCTCCGCCGGAGGGGGAATCGATCACGGAGGGCTTCTACATCAACACCAGAGCCTCTCCGATGATGTGTGTGTAGTTTACCTTAGACCTTCGGGTCCATAGTTATTAGCTAGATGGCTTCTTCTCTCTATTTGGATCTCAATGCAAAGTTCTCCTCGATTCTCTTGGAGATCTATTCGATGTAATTCTTTTTGCGGTGTGTTTGTCGAGATCCGATGAATTGTGGGTTTATGATCAAGATTATCTAAGAACAATATTTGGTTCTTCTCTGAATTCTTTTATGCAGTATTTGAATATCTTTGCAAGTCTCTTCGAATTATCAGTTTGGTTTGGTCTACTAGATTGATCTTTCTTGCAATGGGAGAAGTGCTTAGCTTTGGGTTCAATTTTGCGGTGTCCTTTCCCAGTGACAGCAGGGGCAGCAAGGTACGTATTATATTTTTGCCATCGAGGATAAAAAGATGGGGTTTATGTCATATTGCTTGAGTTTATCCCTCTACATCATGTCATCTTGCCTAATGTGTTACTCTATTCTTATGAACTTAATACTCTAGAAGCATGTTGGATAATGGTCGATGTGTGGAGTAATAGTAGTAGATGCAGAATCGTTTCGGTCTACTTGTCATGGACGTGATGCTTATATACATGATCATGCCTAGATATTATCATAACTATTCGCTTTTCTATCAATTGCTCAACAGTAATTTGTTCACTCACCGTAGATTATGCTATCTTGAGAGAAGCCACTAGTGAGACCTATGGCCCCCGGGTCTATTCTCCATTATATTAATGTCCCGCCAACTAGCTATTTCTGTCACTGTTTATTTTGCAGTCTTTACTTTTCAATCTATACAACAAAATACCAAAAATATTTATCTTATTATCTTTATCAGATCTCACTTTTGCAAGTGGCCGTGAAGGGACTGACAATCCCTTTATCGCGTTGGTTGCAAGGTTCTTGATTATTTGTGCAGGTACGAGGGACTTGCGTGTAGTCTCCTACTGGATTGATACCTTGGTTCTCAAAAAATGAGGGAAATACTTACGCTACTTTGCTACACCACCCTTTCCTCTTCAAGGGAAAACCAACGCATGCTCAAGAGGTAACAAGAAGGATTTCTGGCGCCGTTGCCGGGGAGATCTACGCTCAAGTCAAGACATACCAAGTACCCATCACAAACTCTTCTCCCTCGCATTACATTATTTGCCATTTGCCTTTCTTTTTCCTCTCCCCCACTTCACCCTTGCCGTTTTATTCGCCTCTTTTCCGTTCGGCCTTTTCCCGTTTGCCTTTCTTTCGCCATGGCCGAATCAAAAAGGGGTAAGGATTTTCCCCGAGTTCTGGCACTTTGGATATGCCCTCTATCCTTTCTAAGCTCATAAATAATGATGCTATGGAAAGACCTACCGGGGTTATCAATGAGAGTTTGGATAATTTCGATGAAGATGATCCCAAAATCTTTCATTATTTGCTTGATGAGTCTTTGAAAGACGCTTGGTATGGGTTATTAAGGATCCGACCTAGCTATGTGCCCCAATATCAAATTGAGATATACCTAAAAAGATTTTATGTTGGCTTACCCTCTTTGTTCAAGCAAGTTTTGGATTCTATTTTTGAAGAAGGTTTTCTTGAGGGGGATGCCATAGATACCTATGAAAAGATTAAAACTATATTTGGCCACCCCATGAGTGAGACGGTTGAATCCACCTCTCTTTTATGCTTTTATCAAAATGAAATTATCAAAGAGATGAAGTCTAGCTTAGATGCAAATTTTCGTAGCATGCTTAATCTTTCTTCCACCATTAATGGCCATGTGCTTTCTCAAAATAGAAGGATAAATGCTATAGATAAGAAATTTTCTCTTTTCTTCCCCAACACCAAAGATGATAATACCTAGATCTATTCTTGCTTTTATGCCTAGCTAGGGGCGTTAAACGATAGCGCTTGTTGGGAGGCAACCCAATTTTATTTTTGTTTCTTGCTTTTTGCTTATGTTTAGTAATAAATAAATCATCTATCCTCTGTTATGATTGTGTTTTTTATGTTTTAATTAGTTTTTGTGCCAAGTAAAGCCTTTAGGATCTTCTTGGATGATTGTTGTTTGATCTTGCTGAAAAATACAGAAAGTTTGCGCTCACGAGAATAATTTTTATTTTTAACCAGAGAGCGATAAAATACTGATTCCGACTGCCGTAGATCAATATAAAAATTATCTAGGTCTTCCTAATTTGGTAGAGTTTTGGGAGTTACATAAGTATTCGAAACCTACAGATTACTACAGATTGTTCTGCTTTTGACAGATTCTGTTTTTCGTGTGTTGTTTGCTTATTTTGATGAATCTATGGCTAGTATCAGGGGGTATGAACCATAGAGAAGTTGTAATACGGTAGGTTTAGCACCAATATAAATAAAGATTGAGTTCATTACAGTACCTTGAAGTGGTGGTTTGTTTTCTTATACTAACGGAGCTCATGAGATTTTCTGTTGAGTTTTGTGTTGTGAAGTTTTCAAGTTTTTGGGTAAAGATTTGATGGATTTTGGGATAAGGAGTGGAAAGATCCTAATCTTGGGGATGACCATGGCACCCCAAGGTAAAATTCAAGGACAACCAAAAGCCTAAGCTTGGGGATGCCCCGAAAGGCATCCCCTCTTTCGTCTTCGTCCATCGGTAACTTTACTTGAGGCTATATTTTTATTCACCACATGATATGTGTTTTACTTGGAGTGTCTTGTATGATTTGAGTGTTTGACTTTTAGTTTATCACAATCATCCTTGCTGTACAAACCTTTTGGAGAGACACACATGAATCGGAATTTATTAGAATACTCTATGTGCTTCACTTATATCTTTTGAGCTAGATAATTTTGCTCTAGTGCTTCACTTATATCTTTTTAAAGAGGACGGTGGTGGTTTTATTTTATATAAATTATTGATCTCTCATGCTTCACTTATATCATTTTGAGAGTCTTTTAGAACAGCATGGTAATTTGCTTTGGCTATAAAATCAGTCTTAATATGATAGGCATCCAATATGGGTATAATAAAAATGTTCGTATAAAGTGCATTGTATACTATGAGAAGTCTGATACTTGATGATTGTTTTGAGATATGAAGATGGTAATATTAGAGTCATGCTAGTTGAGTAGTTGTGAATTTGAGAGATACTTGTGTTAAAGTTTGTGATTCCCATAGCATGCACGTATGGTGAACCGTTGTGTGATGAAGTCGGATCATGATTTATTTATTGATTGTCTTCCTTATGAGTGGCGGTTGGGGACGAGCGGTGGTATTTTCCTACCAATATATCCCCCTAGGAGCATGCGCGTGGTACTTTGTTTCGATAACTAATAGATTTTTGCAATAAGTATGTGAGTTCTTTATGACTAATGTTGAGTCCATGGATTATACGCACTCTCATCCTTCCACCATTGCTAGCCACTTTAGTACCGCGCAACTTCCGCTGGTACCATAAACCCACCATATATCTTCCTCAAAATAGCCACCATACCTAGCTATTATGGCATTTCCATAGCCATTCCGAGATATATTGCCATGCAACTTTCCACCGTTCCATTTATTATGGCACGCTTCATCATTATCATATTGCTTTGCATGATCATGTAGTTGACATTGTATTTGTGGCAAAGCCACCGTTCATAATTGTTTCATATATGTCACCCTTGATTCATCGCATATCCCGGTACGCCACCGGAGGCATTCACATAGAGTCATATTTTTGTTCTAGTATCGAGTTGTAATTCTTGAGTTGTAAGTAAATAAAAGTGTGATGATCATCATTATTAGAGCATTGTCCCGGTGAGGAAAGGATGATGGAGACTATGATTCCCCCACAAGTAGGGATGAGACACCGGATGAAAGAAAAAAAAGAGTCCATAAAAAAAGAGAAGAAAAGGCCCAAATAAAAAAACAAAGAAAAAGAGAGAAGGGGCAATGCTACTATCCTTTTACCACACTTGTGCTTCAAAGTAGCACCATGATCTTCATGATAGAGAGTCTCCTATGTTGTCACTTTCATATACTAGTGGGAATTTTTCATTATAGAACTTGGCTTGCATATTCCAATGATGGGCTTCCTCAAAATGCCCTAGGTCTTCGTGAGCAAGCAAGTTGGATGCACACCCACTTAGTTTCTTTTTTGAGCTTTCATACACTTATAGCTCTAGTGCATCCATTGCATGGAAATCCCTACTCACTCACATTGATATCTATTGATGGGCATCTCCATAGCCTGTTGATACGCCTAGTTGATGTGATACTAACTTCTCCTTCTTTGTCTTCTCCACAACCACCATTCTATTCCACCTATAGTGCTATATACATGGCTCACGCTCATGTATTGCGTGAAGATTGAAAAAGTTTGAGAACGTCAAAAGTATGAAACAATTGTTTGGCTTATCATCGGGGTTGTGCATGATTTAAATATTTTGTGTGGTGAAGATAGAGCATAGCCAGACTATATGATTTTGAAGGGATAACTTTCTTTGGCCATGTTATTTTGAGAAGACATAATTGCTTAGTTAGTATGCTTGAAGTATTATTATTTTTATGTCAATATTAAAATTTTATCTTGAATCTTTCGGATCTGAACATTCATGCCACAATAAAGAGAATTACTTTGAAAATTATGTTAGGAAGCATTCCACATCAAAAATTCTATTTTTATCATTTACCTACTCGAGGACGAGCATGAATTAAACTTAGGGATGCTTGATATGTCTCCAACATATCTATAATTTTTGATTGTTCCATGCTATTATATTATCTGTTTTGGATGTTCAATGGGCTTTATTATGCACTTTTATATTATTTTTGGGACTAACCTATTAACTGAAGGCCTAGTGCAAATTGCTGTTTTTTTGCCTATTTCAGTGTTTCGCAGAAAAGGAATATCAAACGGAATCCAAACAGAATGAAACCTTCGTGAGGATTGTTTTAGAAACAAATGTGATCCAGGACACTTGGAGTGGACATCAAGGAAGCAGCGAGGCGGCCACGAGGTAGGAGGGCGCGCCCAGGGGGCCCAGTCGCGCCCCCACCCTCGTGGGCCCCTCGCAACTCCACCGACCTACTTCTTTCGCCTATATATACCCATATACCCTGAAAACATCCGGAGCACCACAAAACCCTATTTCCACTGCCGCAACCTTCTGTACCCATGAGATCCCATCTTGGGGCCTTTTTCGGTGCTCCACCGGAGGGGGAATCGATCACGTAGGGGTTCTACATCAACACCATAGCCTCTCCGATGATGTGTGAGTAGTTTACCTCAGACCTTCGGGTCCATAGTTATTAGCTAGATGGCTTCTTCTCTCTCTTTGGATCTCAATACAAAGTTTTCCTTGATTCTCTTGGAGATCTATTCGATGTAATTCTTTTTGCGGTGTGTTTGTCGAGATCCGATGAATTGTGGGTTTATGATCAAGATTATCTATGAACAATATTTGGTTCTTCTCTGAATTCTTTTATGCATGATTTAAATATCTTTGCAAGTCTCTTCGAATTATCAGTTTGGTTTGGCCTATTAGATTGATCTTTCTTGCAATGGGAGAAGTGCTTAGCTTTGGGTTCAATCATGCGGTGTCCTTTCCCAGTGATAGCAGGTGCAGCAAGGCACGTATTGTATTGTTGCCATAAAGGATAGAAAAGATGGGGTTTATGTCATATTGCTTGAGTTTATCCCTCTACATCATGTCGTCTTGCCTAATGCGTTACTCTGTTCTTATGAACTTAATACTCTAGATGCATGCTGGATAGCGGTTGATATGTGGAGTAATAGTAGTAGATGCAGAATCATTTCGGTCTACTTGTCACGGACGTGATGCCTATATACATGATCATGCCTAGATATTCTCATAACTATTCGCCTTTCTATCAATTGCTCGACAGTAATTTGTTCACCCACCATAGATTATGCTATCTTGAGAGAAGCCACTGGTGAAACCTATGGCCCCCGGGACTATTCTCCATTATATTAATCTCCCATCAACTAGCTATTTCTATTGTCGTTTATTTTGCAATCTTTACTTTTCAATCTATACAACAAAAACACCAAAAAAATTATCTTATTATCTTTATCACATCTCACTTTTGCAAGTGGCCGTGAAGGGACTGACAACCCCTTTATCACGTTGGTTGCAAGTTTCTTGATTGTTTGTGCAGGTACCAGGGACTTGCGTGTAGTCTCCTACTGGATAGATACCTTGGTTCTCAAAAAATGAGGGAAATACTTACGCTACTTTGTTGCATCACCCTTTCCTCTTCAAGGGAAAACCAACGCATGCTCAAGAGGTAGCACATGATGCACATTTTATGTTTAGTCTCCTTATCTCTAGTGTTTGTGCGAAACTGGTATTTCTAGTTGGATCTTTAAATGTGTGTTTATCCCGTTGAACTCTATACGCTTGTGTTCGTACGATCAATTCCTATGTATGCTCTGGATGCCTACCGATATCATATTGCCGCTGTTGTCATAAGGGTCCGGCCCTTAACAGTCACTTTGGCGTGGATGCATCTCGTCATGTTTTTCCTAAGTAGCTCTCGCCGTAGCCTCTCATCCTGCGAGCATGGCTCTGGACAGGAAAATGGAGCTACCAAAGAAACTAACCGAGGTTCCATCGCATGAGGGCTTTCACAATACGAACACTCACTAGAGTCAAGGGATAAACGACCGCAGAAATCTAAAACGCATCAAACAGAAGTGGTAGCATGGACTTAGCTTTCGTTTTGAGCTTCTTTTTCGTCTGTTGGGCCACGCACGTTCGACGCGCCCGCGGCGCCCGGAGGAGTAGAGGGCGATTTGGTGGCTTTTTCGCTCCCGGCGAGAGTCGGCAAGCATTTCTTGTGACCGGTGGTCATAGGGGGCACTGTGGTGAGCCTCCCTGGTCCTCTTCCTTTTTGCTTCCCCCCTTGAGTCAGTACGACGACTACCATCGCACGGATCGTGCCAATGCAGGCAACCTCGCCGAAGTGTGCTTGCCGGGGAATCAATCGACGAACTCATAGCAGCACTTTGCTCAGGATTGCCCACGACGGGGGAAATACTGGACCGAGCATTGTGTGGTAATCGTCGACGTCGGTGATGCCGAGGCTAAAGCAGTTCGACTGCTGACGAGGTGGAGGGATAGGAGGGACGGAGCTTGTTTCCACATGTCTTGTGCCCCTTTCCCCCGGACGGCGCTCGGATGGCGATAATGCCATACGAGCTCCCGGGGTTAATCTATCGCCATCGGTGGTGGCCTTGGTCATAACCATCGCCACGGCAAATTCTGAAGAGCGACAACATGACGCAAGAGTGGATCTTTCCCCTGCTTCGCTTCCGCGTCGCCGCGGGCGCCATGGTCGATGGCGCCGTCAATGATGGAGGCGGTGCTAAAGATGACATGTTGCGCATGCTTTTAGGTTCGCACAACCGATTCCCCTACCTGGCGCGCCAAAGATGTCGCGGGATGTCCGCGACCACCTATGGGACCGGGCGGCCCCTTGCTGGTTCGACGGGGGACGTCGCGTTGCACAAAGAGCAGACCAGCGCGCGGCAGCACGGCAGAGAGCACACAAGAAATTTACCCAGGTTCGGTCCGCCATGAGGCGTAAGACCCTACTCTTGCTTTGGTGGATTGATGATGGAAATGAATGTGGTGGTGCGTGGTACACTTTCCCGGCAAGATCTGCCTCGGGGCTACGGTGACCACAAGCGTATGATGGCTTGGGTTTTGTCAAGTTTCCAAACCTCTAACCCCCTCCTACGATCGCCATGAGCCTCCTTTTATAGATTAAGGGGTCACCACAGTGGCAAAACAGTCATTACCCATTGATATGATAGCAAACAGTGCCATCATACCTAACTCTATGGGCTGGCAGGGTGCACTAAATGCACCGCTCAGTGTCACATCACTAGTTGCCCGGCAAGGCCTACCGGGCTTATATTGCCAGCTTCACTCCTGTTCTCTTGACATGTCGCTAGACGGGTGTCACCTGTGGGTTTCTTCTGTAGGAGATGGCTGCCATGTGGCAAATGCCGCCACTTAATCACCTTGCGGCTTGACACCATACTGATTGACGACGTGGGTCATTCTTGTGTGGTTGGCGGGGTTGTTCAGGCCCCGCAAGCCCCGACAGGTGTTGCCGGGGAGTCTTGGTTGCTTGCTTCTGGTGGTGGCCTGGCCCCTTACCGGGCTCGCCTGCCCGGTGAGGGAGGCCCTTCTCTTGCCGATATCATGTTCCTTTGGCTTGGTCTTGATCTCTCTGAGCTGCATGTTGGTTCTTCAAGTCTCTCGGCCCTTCGACTTCTGTCTTGCCCTCGTCTTGTCTATGCACGAGTCAGGGGAAAATGCATGCCCCTGTATATTTTCCCCGACGGGCGGCTGGAATTGATTTTCGTCGACTCCCCTAGGGTTTCTGAAATATTGGGGTATTTATAGAGTAAAGAGGCGGTGCGGGAGGCCATCGAGGTGGGCACAACCCACCTGGGCGCGCCCTGGTGGGTTGTGCTCCCCTCAGAGCTCCCCTCAGGTACTTTCTTGGCCCAACAGATGTCTTCTAGTCCAGAAAAAATCACCAAAAAGTTTTGCTGTGTTTGGACTCCGTTTGGTATTGATTTTCTGCGAAGTAAAAAAACAAGCAAAAAATAGCAACTAGCACTGGGCACTATGTCAATAGGTTAGTCCCAAAAAATGATATAAACTTGCTATAGAATGATTGTAAAACATCCAAGAATGATAATATAACAACATGGAACAATCAAAAATTATAGATACGCTGGAGACGTATGACTCAACTCCATATATTATTTGCCAATAATATTTGGCTATCTTATGATGTTTGAGTAGATCCATTTTGTCCTATGGGTTAATCATGATATTGGTTGGTATGATTGTATATTTTATTTATGGTGTTGTCCTACGGTGCCCTCCGTGTCACGCAAACGGAGGGATTCTCACTGTAGGGTGTTGCAATATGTTCATGATTCGCTTATTGTTCGTTGCGGGGGTGACAGCAGCCTAAACACGGATAAGTGGGTTGTTGCGTATGGGAGTGAAGAGGACTTGATACTTAATGCTATGGTTGGGTTTCACGACCTTAATGATCTTTAGTAGTTGCAGATGCTTGCTAGAGTTCCAATCATAAGTGCATATGATCCAAGTAGAGAAAGTATGTTAGCTCATGCCTCTCCCTCATATAAAATTGCATGAATGATTACCGTCTAGTTATTGATTGCCTAAGGAAAAGTGACTTTCTTGTTGACAAAAGCTGTCCACTTTTATTACCTTGCAATTTATTAGTAGTTTGATTCTCGCAAAGTACTCGTAGCTTTATTCTTGCAAAATAGTTTCATACTTGTTTTAGGTAAAGCAAATGTCAAGTGTGCATAGAGTTGTATAGGTGGTCAATAGAACTTGAGGGAATATTTGTTCTTCCTTTAGCTCCTCATTGGGTTCGACACTCTTATTTATCGAAGAAGGCTACAAACGATCCCCTATACATGTGGGTTATCACCTACATAAGGGTTGTTGGGACACTTTTCAATTATAGCATTCATCTCGTGCTCTGGGACACAATGCCTAATCATGTCATCTGGTCCATGCTGATAAAGGAAAGGGTCATCCCAGAAATAATACTTTAGCTCACTGAAAAACTTTTTCCTCTGATGATAATTCATATCCGGCGGCATGTACTTTCCTGCAAGAAAGTTGGCATAATCTGCAAACCAGGGCTCTATCTTTTTTATCATAGCCAAACTCTCACCTGGAAAGACTCATTTATTGGAACTGGGTTGTTTGGTATTCTTTTCATGCGTGATAGGTGGTCTGCTACTGGATTATCCTCTCATTTGCAGTCTACTATCTGCAAGTCAAACTCTTGAAGTGGTAATATTCATCAAATCAATCTAGGCTTATCATCCTTCTTAGCAAGAAGATAATGTAAGACATGATGATCTGTGTTAATTATCACTTTTGAATTAATAATATAGGGCCTAAATTTATCGCAAGAAAAAACAATAGCAATCAATTCTTTTTCTGTGGTAGCTAATTGCTTTTGATCTTCATCCAAATTCCTGCTAGCATAAAAGACAACATTAATCTTTTTGATCATCCGCTATTCCAAGACAACTCCAGCAGCATAGTTGCTAGCATCTCACATGATCTCGAAGGGCTGGTCCCACTTTGGAGGTTGGATGATCGGAGATGTGATCAAAGCATCTCTTAGTTTTCCGTTGGCCTGCACACAACTCTTATCAAAAGAAGAAGGCACATATTTTGCAAAAGGTCAGTCAATGTTTTGATAATTTAGAGAAGTCCTTAGTGACCTTGAGTTATGCTTGGGGGAGTTGATACGTCTCCAATGTATCTACTTCTCTAAACACTTTTGCTCTTGTTTTGGACTCTAATTTGCATGATTTGAATGGAACTAATCGGGAATAATTTGTTTTTAGCAGAACTACTTTGGTGTTGTTTTTTGTGCAAAAATAAAAGTTCTCTGAATTGGGCGAAACTTGGCGGAGATTTTTTGTTGAATATTTTTAAAATACTGGAGCAAATACCTGCTAGAGGGGGCCCACCAGCTGCCCACAAGGCAGGGCGCGCGCCTACCCCAGTGTGCCCCTGCTACCTTGTGGGGCCCACGTGCAGCCTCTAACCTAATTCCAGTCCTATAAGTTCCGTCTTCCCGAGAAAAAAATAGGAGATAAGGTTCAAAAAATAGGAGATAAAATTTCATCGCGTTTTACGATACAGAGCCGCTGCCACGTACTGTTCTTCATCATGAGGCCCGATCTGGAGTGTGCTCGGGGCTACAGAGGGGGCAATTCATCAATCGCCTCGTCATCAACAACCTCGTGATGCTCACCAGCGGGAGTGAGTAATTCCATAGTAGGCATACTGGAGGTAGATGGAGATGGATGAGATTAATCATGTAATCGAGTCAATTTTTTAGGGCTAGATCCTTAATATCCACTATGTTCTGTGACTGATGTTGCTAGGACTTGGCTATGCTTAATGCTTGTCACTAGGGCCCGAGTGCCATGATCTCAGATATGAACCCTTTATGTTTTCATTAATATATTTGAGTTCATGATCATATCTGCAAGTTATATGCACTTGCTATTGTTCTTATCCGTAGACCCCAAGGTGACAATAATTGGGATACTCTTCGGGGATGACTGTAATTTGAGGAGTTCATGTATTCATTAATTGTTAATGCTTTGTTCTAGTTCTCTATTAAACAAAGCGCCTTAATTACCCTTAGATTTTCATTAGGACCCCGCTGCCATGAGAGGGTAGGACAGAAGATGTTATACAAGTTCTTATTATAAGTATGTAGGACAGAAGATGTTATACAAGTTCTTATTATAAGTATGTATGACTATATACGGAATACATGCCTACATATGATTGATGAATTGGAGCTATTGTGTACCACTCTAGGTTGTGATTGTTACATGATGAATTCCTCCAAATATCCATCGCTACTCCATGCTTATGCTTTGCTCATATTGTCTTTGCTATGTTACTACTATTTTTGCTACTGTTCCCACTGATACGAAACTACTAATGTTACTGTTACTATTGCTACTGCTAACCGCTGCTATCAAAACTATCATACTACTGCACTATTAATATTTTGCTCCATAGAAAAACCTCTCAGGTGTGGTTGAATTGACAACTCAACTGCTAAGTCTTATAAATATTCTTTGGCTCCCCTTATATCAAATCAATGAATTTGGGTGAAATACTACTCTCGAAGATTGTTGCGATCCCCTATACTTTGTGAGTTATTAGGGCGCCACGTGCCACCCCCACATGCCCTAGGGGCGCATGGAGGCCTTGCAGGATCCACCTGGCCCATCACTCTTTGCGAATGGAGGTTCATCTACACCACCTTCTTCCCAGCCAACACCACAACATGAGGTGGGAGGAGATCACGAAGCATCGACTGGTGATGTGGTAGCTGCAGCATTGGCTTGGACCGCAAGTGTGATGGAGAAGGGAGATGCAACCTCACCATCTATAGTAAGGGGTGGTGCAATGAAGAACCATTGTCTAGCAAGGAGGACGCCATCCTCACGCGCGCTGGGATGGCGTGTCCCAAGAACACTAACTGTTGGGGAGGCGGAGCCGATGACAAAGATGACGAAGAAGAAGTAAGAAGTGAAGGAAATATGCCCTAGAGGCAATAATAAAGTTATTATTTATTTCCTTATATCATGATAAATGTTTATTATTCATGCTAGAATTGTATTAAGCGGAAACATAATACATGTGTGAATATATAGACAAATAGAGTGTCACTAGTATGCCTCTACTTGACTAGCTCGTTGATCAAAGATGGTTAAGTTTCCTAGCCATTGACATGGGTTTTCACTTGATTAACGGGATCACATCATTAGGAGAATGATGTGATTGACATGACCCATTCCATTAGCTTAGCACACGATCGTTTAGTATGTTGCTATTGCTTTCTTCATGACTTATACATGTTCCTATGACTATGAGATTATGCAACTCCCGTTTATCGGAGGAACACTTTGTGTGCTACCAAACGTCACAACGTAACTGGGTGATTATAAAGGTGCTCTACAGGTGTCTCCGAAGGTACTTGTTGGGTTGGCGTATTTCGAGATTAGGATTTTTCACTCCGATTGTCGGAGAGGTATCTCTGGGCCCTCTCGGTAATGCACATCACTTAAGCATTGCAACTAATGAGTTAGTTGCGGGATGATGTATTACGGAACGAGTAAAGAGACTTGCCGGTAACGAGATTGAACTAGGTATTGAGATACCGACGATCGAATCTCGGGCAAGTAACATACCGATGACAAAGGGAACAACGTATGTTGTTATGTGGTTTGACCGATAAAGATCTTCGTAGAATATGTAGGAGCCAATATGAGCATCCAGGTTCCTCTATTGGTTATTGACCGAAGACGTGTCTCGGTCATGTCTACATAGTTCTCGAACCCGTAGGGTCCGCACGCTTAACATTACGATGATAGTTATATTATGAGTTTATATGTTTTGATGTACCGAAGGTTGTTCGGAGTCCCGGATGTGATCACGGACATGACGAGGAGTCTCGAAATGGTCGAGACATGAAGATTGATATATTGGAAGCCAATGTTTGGATATCAGAAGTGTTCCGGGTAAAATCGAGATTTTACCGGAGTACCGGGAGGTTACCGGAACCCCCCGGGAATCAAATGGGCCTTAGTGGGCCTAGGTGGGAGAGAGGAGAGGAGGCAAGGGCTGGACGCGCGCCCCTCCCCCTCTAGTCTGAATAGGACAAGGAGAGGGGGGCGGCGCCCCCCCTTCCTTCCTTCTCCTCCACTCCTCCCCCCAAGTCCTAATCCAACTAGGAAAAAGGAGGGGAGTCCTACTCCCAGTAGGAGTAGGACTCCTCCTGCGCGCCTCCTCCTGTGGCCGGCCGCACCCCCCCCCCTTGCTCCTTTATATACGGGGGCAGGGGGCACCCCATGAACACAACAATTGATCATTGATCTCTTAGCCGTGTGCGGTGCCCCCCTCCACCATAGTCCACCTTGAAAGTGCTAGTGATCGACTAGAGGGGGGGTGAATAGGCGATTTTTATGAAAGTCTTCAAAACATGGAAGTTTCGAAGACAAACGATAGAAATAAACCTATTACCATGCAGCGGAAGGTAGACTACACTAGGCAAACCATAGTCAAGTATTCAATGAAGTGAAAGCATAATGACTAATAGCAGCTAGGCAGTAAGATCGGGTAGGAAGATATTGTGAAGCCAATCAGAACAAGTAGTCACTCAGTGAAGACAAAAGATAATGCAATCATACAATGACTTCACAAGGACCAACAGTAAGCAAAGGGAAGGGAAGGATGAAACCAGTGACTCGTTGAAGACAATGATTTGTTGGACCAGTTCCAGTTGCTGTGACAACTGTACGTCTGGTTGGGGAGGCTGAGATTCAACTCAGAAGACCTCGTCTTCACCTTATTCCCCTTGAGCTAAGGACACCCAGTCCTCGCCCAATCACTCTGGTAAGTCTTCAAGGTAGACTTCCAAACCTTCACAGAATTCGTTCACCGGCGATCCACAATGACTCTTGGATGCTCAAAACGCGACGCCTAACCGGCTGGAGGATTCACAGTCCTCAAGTGTAGTAAGTCTTCAGATCACACAGACAGGAAGACTTAAGTGATGCCTAACACTCTTTGGCTCTGGGTGTTTAGGGCTTTATCCTCGCAAGGAATTCTCTCTCAAAGGCTTCGAGGTGGGTTGCTCTCAAACGACAAAAGCCGTACTCTAACTCTGAGCAGCCAACCATTTATGGTTGTAGGGGGTGGGCTATTTATAGCCACTAGGCAACCCGACCTGATTTGTCTGAAATGACCCTGGGTCACTAAGGAACTGACACGTGTTCCAACGGTCAGATTTCAAACACACACGGCAACTTTACTTGGGCTACAAGCAAAGCTGACTTATCCAACTCCGGAAAAGATTTGCTCTCATAGTTTTCACTCGAAGACATAGGATTTTGGTTAAGCATCACTTCAGTCATCCTCACTGGTTCTCTTGGACCCCACTTAATAGTACGGTGGTTCCTATGACTCAACAAAGAAGAAAAAGAACGACGAAAGAACTAAGTCTTCGCGCTCCATAGTCTTCATGCGATGTCTTCTCTTGTCATAGTCTTCAATGTGAATGTCTTCACATACCACCTTTGTCTTCAATGTCTTCTTCATTTTTAGAGGTCATCTCTGGTGGGAAAACCGAATCAATGAGGGACTTCTACCTGTGTTATCCTACAATTCTCACAAACACATTAGTCCCTCAACTAGGTTTCTCGTCAATACTCCAAAACCAACTAGGGGTGGCACTAGATGCACTTACAATCTCCCCCTTTTTTGTGATTGATGACAAACTAGTTGAAGTTTTCAATGGGGAATATAATATGTGAAATTGTAAAGGATAGGGGATTGTCTTCATAAGTTGCAAGGGCTCCCCCTGAAGATGTGCATATAAGTAAGTTGCTTTTGGAATGCAAATGCACATGGCAGGTTGTACTTGTGGAGATCCTCTTCAACTTATGATGACAATTTATCATGCATGAAAAGTATGTGAAGATAATGACATGCATCGTGAAAAATGGACGTCTACAAAATGATCTAAGTGCGGAATTTATCGTCGCACATGCGGAATTTATCATCTCATCACAGAATAGCAAATAAGTAGGAGACGACCATCAAGTTTAAGTGTTACAACTCAAAGAACCAAATGTATCAAAACGCAAGAGTTGTAAATGTATCAAAACGCAAGAGTTGTAAACACTAGGCAAAATATAAAGCAACCGCCAATATGGACCCGCTTGAAGACTATCAAACTCATATGCTTCTCCCCCTTTTGTCAGTAAGGACCAAAAAGGTTTGAAGACATAGAGCATCTACTCGTTCCCAGGAGGAGTAGGTGAAGCAGCAGGGTCGTCGGTGTTGTTAGGCGGTGCAGACGAACTCGGGGCAGTGTCGATGCATGCAGAAGTAGGGGCGGTGAAGTAGCATCGTCTTCATCATCGATCACTCGCATTCATAGTTGCAGAAGAGGAGGAGAACTCAGAGTCTTCAAGAGACGGAGTTCGTCGCAGCACAGTCCTTCTTGGAGGTGTTGAGTCAAACTTGAAGCATTCAGAGAAGCCATCCTCTTGAAGATCATCTTCGGAGCACATAAGCGTCAGCCCTTTCCATGTACGCCGACAGGTTTCATGGGCAACAAAGGCATTTTTGGTGGCAAGATTGCGAATCCTGTTTACGTCCACCAAGAGGCTTTGCATTTGGCGCTTCAGCCAGCCATGATGCCTATCCTGTTTCTGATGAAGGGAAACCAGAAGCTCGCGGTCATTGAGAACACGGGATTGCTTCTTGGGTCGTTGGGCAATGGTGCTTTCGGTGGCTTCTGTGAGGGCACGGTGAGGTGCACGTGTAGTGCCAGCCAGAGGATAAATACGAGAGACTGCTTGAACTCCTTCAATGTTTTGAGAGAAGCTTTGATTCTCAGCATTCTGAAGACTAAGAGGCTCCTTGGCAGGCTCTGGATAGATGGCTTCAACTGACATATCGATGTCAGGCAGAAAGATCCGATGATTGCGAGCAGAGGGCTGATAGGTGACAGCTGAGTGCAGTTTGATCAGCCGCATAACCCATGGAGCGTAAAACTTCAAGCCAAAAATGTCAGATCCTAATGCAGCAAGCTGGCGAATGAAGAAGTCTTGTGCATTGAAGCTTTTGCCATGAAGAATATGAAAGACCAACGTCTTCATTGCACCTTCTAGCTTGGCATGTGGAGAATGTCCTTCGATGGGCCAGAGAGTTCGCCTGATGATGTGATAGATAGTACGTGGCAGATACTCAAGGTATTCAACATAGAACTCCTTAGGATATTCAGCATCTGGAGGCAAAGGCTTCATCATGCTAAGCATCTGACTCATATTGGGTTCAGGCTTGTGGAAGATGCTTTCCATAGCAGCACTGTGAAGCTGACAACCAGGTTCATACAGATCTCCTGGAGTGGGCAGGCCAGTAAGCTCAATGATATCAAAGGCTTTGGCTTCATGATGAACATTTCATGTCATCCACTCAAGGACCCAAGTCTTCGGATCCCTGTTGTAGCCACGGATATGAAGAGTGGCATAGAATTGGAGCAGCAATTCTTCATTCCAGTGCTCCTTATCAGTGACGAACTGCAGCAAGCCTGACTCTCTGAAGCAATCCAGAGCTTCTTCCAAACAGGGCAGTCCAGTTATGGCTTCAGTGTCAAGACGCATATGTGGGGAAATGTGACCTTGATTGTACAGAATGCATGAGTAATAACTGCGCTGCTGATAACTCCAGAACTGATCAGGAGATATTCTTGCCTTGGTGTAGGGGTTCTTGGCGCTATCAAAGAAGGTGTTGTGTGCCTTGAAGCCATTGATATTGAACGATCCGGGTGCAGATGCAGTGCCTGGAAACCTGGGCAACCTTGGTATTGGCTTCTGAACCTGAGGCCTGTGCTCAACGTGATAGTCAAACTGAGGACCAGCAGCAGGCGGAGGAGTCAGAAAAGGCCATTTGACAGTGACAAGTTGACCATAGTTGAATGCTTGCTCGATAGTGTGTGGCCTTGGTGGCGGAACAGGAGCAGTGGCATCAGCAGAGGCGTCAGGCTACACATCTGTTGCAGGTGCATCATTGGCTTCATTGGCCTCTGGCACATTGGTTGGTGCAGGCTCCACATTTGCTTCAACCATGACTACGTCATTGGCTTCATTTGTGTTGGTGGTGGCAACCTCAAGATTCTCAACCTCCACTTGATGAGCTGGAGGGTCGGGCACAGACACGTTCACTTCAGGAACAGCTTCTTCAGAGTTTGGGGGTGTAGGGACACGATCTTCTTCTTGTTTGTCATCGGCTGATGCAGCCGGATTGTCTTCAGCACCTTGGGCTTTAGACTCAAAGACAGTCATAGTAGGAGTGGTATCTGGAAACACTTGACGTGCAACAGATTGGTGGTGCACTTCTCCTTCTGGAACGCTCGGAAGAGGGACTTGAGACCTTGGTCCTTTGTGAAGCCTGCGTAGCGCTGGCAACGCTTGTGGAGATGGAGTTGGCTGGGCCTCAAAGTCATCCTCTTCTTGCACTGATGGGGTTACTTGGGGAGAGCTTGGAGTGTCTTGTCTCTGTGGGTGATCAGCCCATGATGCATCTTGAGCAGTTGGCATCAGAGGACGACCAATGCTGATGAGTTCGTTGTGCGTAAGCACAGGCGATGATACCAGTTGGTGCTCAATCTGAGGAAGGACTTCATCATCTTAAACATTGTCATGGTGACCAATGTCTTCAGCGGCGGTGGGGTCAACTGTTGGAATGTCTTCAGCTTCAGGAGCCTCTGTGGAAGCAGGCTCATGAACAATCAGTTGGCGCTCGTGGTGTTCAGATGCAGGGCGAACCATTGAGATGGGTTCAACAACTAAGGGCTCTGTGGGAGCAGCCCGATCCTTCTTGGTTTTGTGCTTCTTCTTAGAGGGAGCGACGTCAGAAGCTTCAGGATTTTTCCTTTTTCTGGATTCAGCCTCGGCAGTCCTTGTCTTCTTCAGTTCTGAAGCGGTTGACCTGACCTTTGGCTTCAAGCCAGTCATGCTTCTTGGGAAGACTATGCGGGGTTCTTCCTACCTTGAAGGTGCAGATTGGTCAGTTGAGGGATTCTTCTTCTTTGCAGCCATTCTTGGGTCAATGCCAGGACGACCAAGAGCCTTGCGCTTCTCAGCCTCATTGTAGGCTTGCACACACTTGTCAGCCAGGCTCTTCATGCGTTCACGAGAACCTTGAGCTTCTTCACACTTCTTGAGAAAGGCTTCCTTGAGCTCGTGCAGCATAATCTTGAAGTTTTTCACATCTTGCATGCTGATCTTGGCCATGTGCTTCTTGAACTGAGCTTTCTCATAGTCGATCTTTTGCTTCAGTTCAACGATGCGCTGAGCTAGAGATAGCTCAGAAGTAATGGCGCCATGGAAGGCGACACTGAGGCCAATTGGAAGTTGCAGATCTTCAAAGCTGAGGTTGGGCATGTCAAACCACTCATCAATGAAGTTATGGAGGATTGCCACATCAAAGAGAGGCAAATCATTGAAGATCTCTGCTTCTTCCTTGCTCTTGATCAGTTGCTCAAGAGCGTCATCTGCAAGATCTTCATCGCTGGAAAGATCAATGGCATCATTGCGCAGAATAGCAGCAGCAGTCAGTGCCTGATCAGTACTCTTTCTCATCTCAGTCTTCTTGGAGATGCGCGATAGATCTTCAGACTGCACACTGTCTTCAGGAGGTGCAGTAGCCAGTGGCTTCGCCCGTAAGATTTTTGGTGCTGAGGCAGACTTTGAAGCTTTAGGCTTCTTCAGCTTCGTTGGCTTTGGCGGTGCAGGCGCTTCATCAGATTCAGCGTCATCTGCAGGCTCATCCACGGATGTCCCTTGAACCATGATATGAGTGATGAGACCTTCCAGGTTGTAGAAGGGCCCAACAAGATTGGGTTCAGCGTCGCGGGTGCCATCGGCACGGGGAGCAGAAGGACCAGGGTTGAAGTCTAGTCCCAATGACTTCTTGTTTTGCTTAGCATAGTTCTTGGCAAACTGGAAGTTGCGCTTGAATAGATTGTCATCACGACACCATAGCAATGACGATGGATCAGCATCTGCAGGCTGTGGTCCACGGACCATGCAGGGATAGAAGCCGTGTTCAATGGCTTCATCTCTGGACCTGGGTTGAAGATTTCTGTATAGGATGTCTCCCCATGGTCGCTTGATGGCATTCTTCTCTGCATATTCCTGGGTCACAAACCTGTACTTGAACCATTGCTCAGCCCAGTACCTTCGAATCCATTAGATTCGTGTCTTGCGCTGATTGTAATCCTCTTCTAGGTCTGTCTTGTACAGCTCTGAGAGGTCATCAGGCAGATCTCTTGATGTTCCCCCTCGATGCTGTCGGCCACCCTTCCTTGTTGATTTCTCTGTAGCCATGATCTTCAAACTGAATGGCCTCAACATGTTCAAAGGTTTCAAAGGCTTCCGTTTGCTGGTCAAACAGGAACTGGCTTCGGGACAATTTATATGATGCTATAAGAATTCTGCAAATGAATGCAGACTATGAGAACCAAGGGATTCTCCCACGGACATGTACCTGTGACAGCATTAAGGTGCGAAGGAAGGGGAAGAGGTCATATGCATTCTCAGAAGATTTTGAAGATAAATCAGTTTAGAAGACATTGACCTCATAGGCGAAGACATTCACTCATAGATAGGGAGTTGGTTCCAGATTTGTACGAATCCACGAATAAGTACAAGTGAGGAATCTAACTACTTTGTGAAGCATAAGTGAACATACTAGGCATATTATGAGATGCAGTATGAAATAGATCCAACTTGTGTGAACAAAAACTGCTTGTGGTAGAAAGTGATGGATCTATAGAATCAAAGGGGCCGTAAAAAAAGAAGTTTTATTTACCACACGAAGAACTGCTAGACGGAGTGGGAGAGGAGGCCGAGCAGATCGATCGTCCATGCCCTAACTTGGCGACGGAGGACACCTATGGCGACGGCAGAGAAGACGATGTCCGCGGCCGGCGTGAAGACGGTGTCAGTGAGGTCGCGACAACTAAGCGCTTCATCGCCGGCGTCGTCGAGGGCGAGCGGTGGCGCTAGGGTTTGTATGAGAGTGGAAGAAAGGATAATGACTATGGTGAGGCGTGTATTTATATAGACAGGGACAGCATAATGTTATTACACAGGTGCCCCTAGCATTTCACATCTGAAGGACACGTGGCCATCATGCAACATATCGGAGGTTGTTCCACGTTCCCACGCATGCCTGGATTGTCGGGTGGTCATTCCCACTTCTCCGGGTTTCAGGTGAAGGAATTAGCATTGAAAACGGACTTAATGTTTGTCTCTGTATCTTCTGCTGACAAGGATGCAGAGAAGATATTCGACAGTTTCAATAGAATGCATATGATTTGGAGAGATAGAGTTTGAGATAGAAAGCATAGAGAGGTTAGGGTCCGATCACATTCACTTAGTTCAAAAGATTCAACAAGAAGACATAGCTATAAGTGAATGTTGTAGAGGACAAACCACTAGTATATATATATATATATAGATTAGACAGACAATCAAATCAACATAGTGAAGATAATCATGAAGGCAAGTTGAGATTGAAGCCAAACCAAATGTGAAGACATACCAAACGTAACGCCATGAGTGAAACACTTCAAACAGAAAAATTTGGTGGTGGCATTACCCACCGTATAGGAAGTATTAGACTCAGACACGGCGCACAATTATCATGGCGCTCCGAAGTCAAATTTCACATTAATGTATTCACACTTATAATGTAAGTCTTCATTGATTGAAGATATACTTTACTTTGTGTGTTGCACATCTAAGTCATCAATATGCATAAGTGTTAGGATGTGTGCCTGATCACAGGACATTTGAGGATTCCAAGATATTTAGCTCACACCGTAACTTGCAAAACCTCTTCTCATCCAAGGGCTTGGTGAAGATATCTGCCAATTGCTCTTCAGTGTTGACGTGTATGATATCAATATCTTCCTTCACAACATGATCTCTGAGAAAGTGATGACGAATTTTAATGTGCTTTGTCTTCGAGTGCTGAACTGGGTTGTTGGCAATCTTGATGGCGCTTTCATTGTCGCAGTAGAGTGGCACTTGCTTTAGATGAATGCCATAATCTTTGAGTGTTTGCTTCATCCACAGAAGCTGAGCGCAGCAAGATCCAGCAGCAATGTATTCAGATTCAGTAGTGGAGAGAGATACACAGTTCTGCTTCTTTGAAGACCAACATACAAGTGATCGTCCCAGAAAATGACATGTGCCTGATGTAGACTTGCGATCCACCTTGTCACCAGCATAATCAGCATCCGATAATCCAACCAGATCAAATTCTGAGCCCTTTGGATACCATAATCCTAGTGTTGGGGTGTGAGCCAAATATCTGAGAATTCGCTTCACAGCTAAGTGATGCGATTCCTTTGGTGCCGCTTGGAATCGAGCACACATGCAAACACTAAGCATGATATCTGGCCTAGATGCGCATAAATAAAGCAAGGAACCAATCATGGAGCGATATACCTTTTGATCGAACTCTTTACCATTGTCATCGGGACCCAGATGATGTTTGGCTGGCATTGGCGTCATGAAGCCTTTGCATTCTTGCATCCCAAATTTCTTCAGGCAATCTTTGAGGTACTTCTCTTGAGATATGAAGATGTCGTTGCGTTGCTGACGTATTTGAAGACCAAGGAAGAACTTCAGCTCACCCATCATGGACATCTGATATTGCTCTTGCATCATATATCCAAACTCGTTTGTGTATTTCTGATTGGTGCAGCCGAAGATAATGGCATCCACATATATTTGGCACACAAACAATTCACCATCATATGTCTTCGTGAAGAGAGTGGGGTCGAGGGAACCAGGTTTGAAGCCTTTGCTCTTCAGGAAGTATTTGAGTGTGTCATACCAAGCCCAAGGGGCTTGTTTGAGGCCATACAATGCCTTGTTGAGCTTCTACACCATGCCAGGATGTTTTGGATCTTCAAAGCCAGGCGGTTGTGCAATATACACTTCTTCGTCAATCTTGCCATTGAGAAAAGCGCTCTTCACATCCATTTGATATAGAAGAATGTTATGATGATTTGCATAGGCCAGCAGTATGCGTATGGCTTTAAGTCTGGCCACAGGAGCAAAGGTTTCATCGAAGTCAATCCCTTCAACTTGAGTGTACCCTTGAGCAACGAGACGAGCTTTGTTTCTAACAACTTGACCATGCTCATCTTGCTTGTTGCGATATATCCATTTGGTGCCTATTATATTGTGCTTGCGGGGATCAGGACGCTTAACCAGTTCCCATACATTATTCAGCTCAAACTGTTGAAGCTCTTCTTGCATAGCTTGAATCCATTCAGGTTCCATGAAGGCTTCTTCAACTTTCTTTGGTTCAGATATTGAGACGAATGCAAAGAGCCCACAGAAATTTGCTAGTTGTGTTGCCCTTGAACGAGTGAGTGGACCTGGTGCATTGATGCTATCAATTATTTTCTCAATCTGTACTTCATTTGCAACACGAGGATGTACAGGACGAAGATTTTGCTCTTATTGATCATTGTCATCGTTAGAAGGATTGTCTTCAGGCTGAGCATTGTCTTTAGTTTGATCATTGTCTTCAGGTCGATCAGGTGCGGAGATGATAAGTTCCTCTTCAGGCTGAGCTTCAGAAGGTATGATTTCTCCAGTTCCCATAAGTTTGATTGATTCACTGATGGAACTTCATCTAGCACATTTGGCAGCTGCTCTCTTTGTGAGCCGTTAGTATCATCGAACCGCACATCCACTATTTCAACCACTTTATAATGAAAGAGGTTGAAGACTCTGTAGGAGTACGAATCCTTTCCATATCCAAGCATAAAACCTTCATGTGCTTTTGGTGCAAATTTTGAAGTGTGATGTGGATCCTTGATCCAGCACCTGGCACCAAATACTCTGAAGTAACTGACATTTGGCTTCTTGCTAGTAAGGAGCTCATAGAATGTCTTGTTGAGAAGCTTGTGAAGATAAACATAGTTGATGATATGGCATGTAGTATCAATGGCCTCAGGCCAGAACTTTCTTGGAGTCTTGTATTCATCAAGCATCGTCCGAGCCATCTCAATAAGTGTTCTGTTCTTGCGTTCCACGACGCCATTCTGCTGTGGTGTGTACGGAGCTGAGAATTCATGTGTAATGCCCAAACTATCAAGATAAGTGTCTAGACCAGTGTTCTTGAATTTAGTGCCATTGTCACTTCTGATGTGCTTGATCTTGACGCCATAGTTGTTCATGGCTCGATTGGCGAAGCGTCTGAAGACATCCTGCACTTCAGTCTTGTAGAGGATTATATGCACCCAAGTATATCTTGAATAATCATCAACAATGACAAAGCCATAGAGACAAGCAGTAGTAGTAAGAGTTGAGTAATGAGTGGGACCGAAAAGATCCATGTGGAGCAGTTCGAAGGGTTGAGTCGTTGTCATGATTGTCTTCGAGGGATGCTTGGCCCTCGTCATCTTTCCTGCTTCACAGGCACCGCATAAGTGATCCTTCTTGAACTTGACGCCCTCGATGCCTATGACATGCTTCTTCCTTGCAAGGGTGGGGAGGTTCCTCATGCCAGCATGTCCTAGCCTCCGATGCCAGAGCCAGCATTCAGAAGCTTTTGCTAGAAGACATACGGCAAGTTGTGGTCCTGCTGAGAAATCTACCATGTACAAATCATCTTTCCGATACCCTTCAAACACTAGAGACTTGTCAGATTCCATTAGTACAAGGCAGCGATATTTTCCAAACATCACAATCATGTTTAAATCGCAAAGCATTGAAACAGACATTAAGTTGAAACCAAGGGATTCAACAAGCATGACTTTATCCATGTGTTGATCCTTTGAGATTGCAACTCTACCTAGACCCAATACCTTGCTTTTACCAGTGTCAGCAAATGTGTTGTGACTTTTGTCAGATGGACGTAGTGTTGAGTCCATAAGAAGACTTCGCTTGCCAGTCATGTGATTGGTACACCCACTATCAATAATCCATTCTGAAGCAGCTGGTGTCGTACCCTACAGTGCAGTTAGGGGGATAGGCTTCACGAAGAGAATTGTGAAGCAAAAACATTTGACGAACCAGTGGATTATGAAAGCTTAGATCGAGATTTGGACTGATAGGGCGAGTAGCAAGCGATTCAGGAACAAAGTACATAATAAGACCATTTGGGCATTTGATCCTGCGCCCTACAAGATGTTTAAGGTCCCCAGCAATAGCGTTAGACGATTTTGGTTTTCGGCTGGAGACCTTTCCCTGCAAAAGAGAGTTAAGCTTTCTTAGCCACCCACATCTTCAAGGGTGGCTTCGAAGCAATGAGTCTAAGTGCAGCATCTGAGAACTTTGGCTTTGGAGCCCTAGCAAAAAGTCTTGCGGGTGGACAATAGTACTCATAAGAATAAGGAGAATAGTTCTTGGTCTTATGAACATGGCGGTTTGATGAAACGCGCTCATATTCATAGGCCTGAGTATGGTTTCCCTACAAAACATTTGCGTTAGTGCGACTCAGGTGAGTCCTCTGTCTGTATGAAGCCTTTGGACCATATGAAGCCTGTGGTCTGGGGTTTGTCTTCTTCACCAGTGGTGTCATGATGACATTCACAGGAAGATTCTCCAAACACCTTTTCGGCACCCAGATCTTCTTCATAGGCGGTCCATTCCTGCAGTTAGTACCAATATACCTGGCAAACACTTTCCATTCTGATTCTTAAACAGTTTATAGTTTGCATCAAAGGATTCATCAATAACAATGGGATTAGCACAAGTGAAGCTAGATAGGGTGGATGGATCCGCTGAAGGTTCCTTTGCAGCAACCCATGTGGTTTTGGGGTACTGCTCAGGTTTCCAGTAAGAGCCATCAGCATTCAGTTTCCTTTCGAACCCAACACCCTCTTTCCTAGGGTTTCGGTTCAGGATCTGCCTTTTGAGGACATCACATAGTGTCTGATGCCCTTTAGACTTTTGTACATCCCTGTTTCAAGCAATGTCTTCAACCTAGCATTCTCATCAGCAATAGCAGTGGTATCCTCAGCAGAGGGGTTAGTTACCACATCAATAGTTGAAGATATTGCAACAGTAGCAGTAGTAGAACACTCAGCAACAGAAGTAGTGTTGTCACGCTCAATGCATTTAAGACATGGTGGTTCAAATCCTTCCTAAGCGGAACTGATCTGTTCGGCGCGAAGTGACTCGTTTTCCTTTTGAAGATCTTCATGAGACGCTCTCAATTTCTCAAGATCTTGCTTCCTTTGAAGATAATCATAGGAAAGCTTTTCATGAGTTGTTGAGAGCGTTTCATGATGACTTTCAAGTTCCTCATACTTAACGTGAAGATTCTTTATGTCTTCAATTAAGGACTGAGATCGAGTCATTTCAGCGTCTAACAGATCATCGCTTTTGTCTAACAGTTTTTGAATATGTTCCATAGCTTTCTGTTGTTCAGTTGCAATTTTAGCAAGTGTTTTGTAGTTGGGTTTGGAACCACAATCAGAGTCATCTTCACTAGAAGTTTGATAGTGAGAAGTGCGTGTGTTTACCTTGGCACCGCGTGCCATGAAGCAGTAGGTAGGAGCGGAGTAGTCCTTGTCATTTGCATCGGTGTCGGTGATGAAGTCATTGTCTTTAGTGTTGAAGATGGACTTGGCAACGTATGCTGTAGCTAGACTCGCAACTCCAGAATCGGACTCCTCCTCAGACTCCACCTCCGCCTCCTCAGAAGCGGACTCCTCCTCTGAATCCATTTCCTTGCCAACAAACGCACGTGCCTTGCCAGATGAGCTCTTCTTGTGTGATGAAGACTTTGAGGAAGACTTGGAAGAAGACTTTGAGTATTTCTTCTTCTTCTTGTCGTCAGAGTCATATTCCTTGCTCTTCTTCTTGTTGTTGTTCTCATTGTCCCACTGCGGACACTCAGAGATGTAGTGGCCAGGTTTCTTGCACTTGTGGCATGTTCTCTTCTTGTAGTCATGAGTAGAAGCTTCATCATTTCTTGAGCTTGATCGTGAAGACTTTCTGAAGCCTTTCTTCTTGGTGAATTTTTGGAACTTCTTCACAAGCATAGCAAGCTCCTTTCCAATGTCTTTAGGATCATCAGAACTGCTGTCAGATTCTTCTTCAGATGAGGAGACAACTTTTGCCTTCAAGGCACGAGTTCGCCCATAGTTGGGACCGTAGATGTCTCTTTTCTCAGAAAGCTGAAACTCATGTGTGTTGAGCCTCTCAAGTATGTCAGACGGATAGAGTGTCTTGAAATCAGGACGTTCTTGAATCATCAGGGCTAGGGTGTCAAACGAGCTGTCAAGTGATCTCAGGAGTGTCTTGACGACTTCATGCTTGGTGATCTCAGTGGCGCCGAGAGCTTGAAGCTCATTAGTGATGTCAGTGAGTCGATCAAACGTGAGCTGGACGTTCTCATTGTCATTTCTCTTGAAGCGGTTGAAGAGGTTGCGAAGGACACTGATTCTCTGATCTCTCTGGGTTGAGACGCCTTCATTGACCTTGGAGAGCCAATCCCAGACTAGCTTAGATGTTTCCAAAGCACTCACGCGGCCATACTGTCCTTTGGTCAGATGACCACAAATGATGTTCTTGGCAGTGGAGTCCAGTTGAACGAACTTCTTGACATCAGCAGTGGTGACACCTTCACCAACCTTGGGAACGCCATTCTTGACGACATACCATAGGTCGACATCAATGGCTTCAAGATGCATGCGCATCTTATTCTTCCAGTAGGGATATTCAGTTTCATCGAAGACTGGGCAAGCAGCGGAGACCTTAATTATCCCTGCAGTCGACATAGCTAAAACTCTAGGTGGTTAAACTGAATCACACAGAACAAGGGAGTACCTTGCTCTGGTACCAATTGAAAGTGCTAGTGATCGACTAGAGGGGGGGTGAATAGGCGATTTTTATGAAAGTCTTCAAAACATGGAAGTTTCGAAGACAAACGATAGAAATAAACCTATTACCATGCAGCGGAAGGTAGACTACACTAGGCAAACCATAGTCAAGTATTCAATGAAGTGAAAGCATAATGACTAATAGCAGCTAGGCAGTAAGATCAGGTAGGAAGATATTGTGAAGCCAATCAGAACAAGTAGTCACTCGGTGAAGACAAAAGATAATGCAATCATACAATGACTTCACAAGGACCAACAGTAAGCAAAGGGAAGGGAAGGATGAAACCAGTGACTCGTTGAAGACAATGATTTGTTGGACCAGTTCCAGTTGCTATGACAACTGTACGTCTGGTTGGGGAGGCTGAGATTCAACTCAGAAGACCTTGTCTTCACCTTATTCCCCTTGAGCTAAGGACACCCAGTCCTCGCCCAATCACTCTGGTAAGTCTTCAAAGTAGACTTCCAAACCTTCACAGACTTCGTTCACCGGCGATCCACAATGACTCTTGGATGCTCAGAACGCGACGCCTAACCGGCTGGAGGATTCACAGTCCTCAAGTGTAATAAGTCTTCAGATCACACAGACAGGAAGACTTAAGTGATGCCTAACACTCTTTGGCTCTGGGTGTTTAGGGCTTTATCCTCGCAAGGAATTCTCTCTCAAAGGCTTCGAGGTGGGTTGCTCTCAAACGACAAAAGCCGTACTCTAACTCTGAGCAGCCAACCGTTTATGGTTGTAGGGGGTGGGCTATTTATAGCCACTAGGCAACCCAACCTGATTTGTCTGAAATGACCCTGGGTCACTAAGGAACTGACACGTGTTCCAACGGTCAGATTTCAAACACACACGGCAACTTTACTTGGGCTACAAGCAAAGCTGACTTATCCAACTCCGGACAAGATTTGCTCTCATAGTTTTCACTCGAAGACATAGGATTTTGGTTAAGCATCACTTCAGTCATTCTGACTGGTTCTCTTGGACCCCACTTAACAGTACAGTGGTTCCTATGACTCAACAAAGAAGAAAAAGAACGACGAAAGAACTAAGTCTTCGCGCTCCATAGTCTTCATGCGATGTCTTCTCTTGTCATAGTCTTCAATGTGAATGTCTTCACATACCACCTTTGTCTTCAATGTCTTCTTCATTTTTAGAGGTCATCTCTGGTGGGAAAACCAAATCAATGAGGGACTTCTACCTGTGTTATCCTGCAATTCTCACAAACACATTAGTCCCTCAACTAGGTTTGTCGTCAATACTCCAAAACCAACTAGGGGTGGCACTAGATGCACTTACACACCTCGATAATACTGTAGTGGTGCTTAGGCGAAGCCCTGCGTCGGTAGAACATCAACATCGCCACCACGCCATCATGCTGACGAAACTCTCCCTCAACACTCGGCTGGATCGGAGTTCGAGGGACGTCATCGGGCTAAACGTGTGCTGAACTCGGAGGTGTTGTACGTTCGGTACTTGATCGGTCGGATCGTGAAGACGTACGACTACATCCACCGTGTTGTGCTAACGCTTCCGGTTTCGGTCTATGAGGGTACGTAGAAAACACTCTCCCCTCTTGTTGCTATGCATCACCATGATCTTGCGTGTGCATAGGAATTTTTTTGAAATTACTATGTTTCCCAACAAGAAGGAGGTTTGATGGGCGTTCGAACGATGGTTGGCCATTTTCTCTATCTAGATCTCCTCGCCAAACGGAAATGGAAGGGACTGATGAAAACCCTGCTTCAAGTTTGTGCGACCCTTTTATATCCCAAGGTAGGAAGCAGATGAGGCGCCATTGAGGGCGCATCCCGCCGTATCAGGCTTGACGTGCCATGGGTTGCCACCATCAATCACATATGGACTGATGTCACTCCTTGGCTTTTGCAAATGTTGGTGCCTCTGCTCCCACAGAAGCACGGTGATGTTCCTGCTCCTCCAAAGGGTTGACCCATTAGGATTGGTCCCTCCCACCAACACGTGGCTTCCCCTCCCCTGAGTCGATGTAACACCCCGGATGTAACCTACCTTATCTGTATTCCAACTCTTGCCTTTTCCGGCCTAAGTTATTATATTTCCTCATGTTGGGTTTTTGTCTCCATGTGTTTTTGTCTTTGTCATGCATCTCATATCATGTCATCATGTGCATTGCATTTGCATACGTGTTCGTCTCATGCATCCGAGCATTTTCCCCGTTGTCCGTTTTGCATTCCGGCGCTCCTATGTCCTCCGGTGTCCCTTTCTACCTCTTTTCGTGTGCGGGTGTTAAACATTTTTGGATTGGACCAGGACTTGTCATGCGGCCTTGGTTTACTACCGGTAGACCGCCTGTCAAGTTTCGTACCATTTGGACTTCGTTTGATACTCCAACGCTTAACCGAGGGACCGAAAAGGCCTTGTGTGTGTTGCAGCCCAACACCCTTCCAAAGTGGCCCAAAACCCACCTAAAACTCCTCCATCACCTAGGTCGTTCGATCACGATCGCGTGGCCGAAAACCGCACCTCATTTGGAGCTTCCTAGCTCCCTCTACCTCTATAAATAGCCCCCCCATTCCAAATCCCGGGTCTTCTCCCTCGAAACCCTAGAAAATCTACCCCGCCGCCGCCGGACATGTCCAGCACCGGCCGAACACATCGCCGCCGCCAATAGGAGGCCGCCACCTGTCCCGCGCCGGGCCTTCCTCCGCAGCCGGCCCGCGAGGCCCAGGGTGGGCCCTCCTCCACCGCCGCCCGGGCCCAGCCGCCCCAGCGCCGCACCGCCTGGCTCATCGCCCGCGCCGCCCTACCTCCCGCCGGTGCCGCCCAGTTCACCGGAGACGACCACCGCGTGCTCGCCGGTGCCGACCACCGCGGCGCCCCGTTTCGACTTCCGCGTGCCGACGCCGCGCCTCCTCGTCGCCCGAGCCGGCGCCCCTCCACTCCGGCCGGCGACCTCTCCAGCCACCTCTCCTCCGGCCAACTCCGGCGTCAAGTCCGACTCCGGCCGCCGTCGTCTACAGTTCCGGCAAACCTCGTAGATCGCGCGATCCAGATCTGGGATTTGAACCTCGGTTGACTTTCTCCCCGAACCCTAGATTTTTTGCATACTTTGACACATCATAACTCATCAACCGTTGCTCCGATTCGTGCGTGTAGCATACCAAAATGTTCGTCTCGACGAGTACTTCATTTCATCTCATTGCATCATTTTCATTTGAGCTCATCTTGATGCCCAAAATGCTGTTGGAAGAGGGCTATGTGATGATAGTTTCAGATCTGTTTCAGCAAATGCACTTTTGTCATTTTTGCCATGATTAATGTGTGCATGCTATGATCCTGAGCTCTACATGTGTTTTGAAGTATACCATGCCATCTTTACAGAGGGTGTATGCCATGTATTTTTGTGATCTTCGTGGTGACTAGCACAAGCATGCAAAGTAGCTTACTCAATGTTGCTGATTTCAGGGACTTAGAAATATTCTAAGTCCTTGCCCTGTCCTTATTTTTATGCCATATGTTAATGTTGTTTCCTAGTGATCCGTGCCTCTTTTGAGCATGATCAGTAAGGATGTTTTATAGATATTGTGGTGCTCTATCCATCTATGTCTTTGTTTGCATTTATGGAGCACCCTAGATTGAGTCAATCGAGCTCTACTTTTGCTATAAAATATTCCTGGCAGATTGTTAACATGTTTAGCAATTTTGCCGAGCTTGTTGTAATTGATCCGTGCATGCTATGATGTTATTCTTGCCATGTCTAGCTTCTATGCCATGTCTGCTTGCTGGGTGTATGCTTAGTTTGTCATGCAATGCCTCGTAGTGAGTGCATCGAGCTTGTAAAGATGCCTACTTGATATCTGTTTTTGCCATGTTCCAGTTTTTCACCAAGTCTGAATCTGTTTATGTTTTTGCTATGTTCACGTGGTTGCAATTGTATTTTCTGATCCCTTTTGGCTTATGGTCAGTAAGGGACTTTTGTTGTACGCTTTGAGTAGCTTCATGTCATGTCTTGCTTTGCCACGATATGTTCCTATAGCATGTAGTTATTGTGCTCTAAACATTGCTTCCTGATGTTAAATTCCTGACTTGATGTAAATTTCTCTAAGTCTGAAACCTGTTATCATTTGCACTTTTGTCATGCTTGTTTGAACCTGTTAATGAGTGAATTAGCCGTAGCTTAGTCTTCATATTTTGTCAAGCATCTTGAGTGGATCCCTGCCATGTATTTTGTTGTCATATTGGAGTGATGTAGCATGTTGTTCTTGATGCATTTAGATGGTCTCGTGATGTTAATCGCAGCCTGGTGCCATATTTGTTTTGCTTGTCATTTCCAAACCGTGCATCCGATTCCGGTGATCTTTATATTGATTTCGACCGAAATCAACTCCTCTTTCCAGTGGCACTCTTGGATTTCCAAGTTGAGGCCAGGTTCAATCATTCCTTTTCAAATATTGCATATGCATCACATATCGCATCCCGCATATCATACCATGTTTGCATCATGTTGTTTGTGCATGGCACATGGTTGATTGTGTTCCTTTTGCTTGTTGTTCTTGCTTTGGGTAGAGCCGGGAGACGAGTACATGATCGAGGAGCCCATTGACTACGCTTATGAGGATCAAGTCAACTCAGAGAACTTTGCAGGCAAGATGACCATACCCTTGAAATCACTTCTATCTTTGCTTGCTAGATGCTCGCTCTTTTGATATGCCTATGCTACGATACCTACCACTTGCTTATCATGCCTCCTATATTGCCATGTCAAACCTCTAACTCACCATGTCCTAGCAAACCGTTGTTTGGCTATGTTACCGCTTTGCTCAGCCACTCTTATAGCGTTGCTAGTTGCAGGTGAAGATTGGAGATCGTTCCTTGTTGGAACTTGTTTATTGTTGGAATATCACCATATTATATTGTCTATTTTAATGCACCTATATACTTGGTAAAGGGTGGAAGGCTCGGCCTTATGCCTGGTGTTTTGTTCCACTCTTGCCGCCCTAGTTTCCGTCATATCGGTGTTATGTTCCCGGATTTTGCGTTCCTTACACGGTTGGGTTATAATGGGAACCCCTTGACAGTTCGCCTTGAATAAAACTCCTCCAGCAATGCCCAACATTGATTTTACCATTCTCCACCTAGCCTCTTTTTCCCTTGGGTTTCCGGAGCCCGAGGGTCATCTTTATTAAACCCCCGGGCCAATGCTCCTCTGAGTGTTGGTCCAAACTAGAGCCCCTTGCAGCGCCACCTCGGGGAAACTCGAGAGCTGGTTTTAGTTGTACGAATTGCTTATCCGGTGTGCCCTGACAACGAGATATGTGCAGCTCCTATCGGGATTTGTCAGCACATTCGGGTGGTGTTGCTGGACTTGTTTTACCATTGTCGAGATGTCTTGTAACTGGGATGCCGAGTCTGATCGGATTGTCTTAGGAGAAGGAATATCCTTCGTTGATCGTGAGAGCTTGTGATGGGCTAAGTTGGGACTCCCCTGCAGGGATTTGATCTTTCGAAAGCCGTGCCCGCGGTTATGGGCAGATGGGAATTTGTTAATGTCCGGTTGTAGAAAACCTGAAACTTAACTTAATTAAAATGCATCAACCCCGTGTGTAACCGTGATGGTCTCTTCTCGGCGGAGTCCGGGAAGTGAACACGGTGTTGGAGTCATGCTTGATCGTAGGTTGTTCTAGGATCACTTCTTGATCATAGTTCATCGACCGTGCCTTTGCCTTCTCTTCTCGCTCTCATTTGCGTATGTTAGCCACCATATATGCTAGTCACTTGCTGCAGCTCCACATCATACCTTTACCCTTCCTATAAGCTTAAATAGTCTTGATCGCGAGGGTGTGAGATTGCTGAGTCCCCGTGACTCACAGATTTCTTCCAAAACCAGATGCAGGGACCGATGATACCATTCCAGGTGATTCGGCAGAGCTCAAGTGGGAGTTCGATGAGGACTCAGGACGATACTACGTGTCTTTCCCAGATGATCAGTAGTGGTGCCTAGTTGGGGCGATCGGGGACTATGTTGCATTTGGGGTTTATCTTCATTTTGGTTCCGTAGTCGGACCTTGAGTGTATTTGGAAGAATGTAATGTTATTTATGCTATTTGTGTGACGTGGCGAGTGTAAGCCAACTATGTATCTTTTCCCTTATTGTATTACATGGGTTGTTGTGAAGATTACCTCACTTGCGACATTGCTTTCAATGCGGTTATGCCTCTAAGTCGTGCTTAGACACGTGGGAGATATAGCCGCATCGAGGGCGTTATAAGTTGGTAATCAGAGCCTTCCCCGACCTTAGGAGCCCCCTGCTTGATCGAATCGTTGGCGTTGTTGAGTCTAGAAAAATGTTTTGAGTCATTTAGGATTATATATATATATCGGAGAGTAGGACTTCTTTTACTCCTCAGTCCCTTCGTCGCTCTGGTGAGGCATCGTGACGTAGAGTTTTGACTCTTCTCTTCTCAAATTTCACTAAAAAAAATTAGGATCACGCGGGTATCTTGGAATCGTTTCGATGGTTTTGTGACGAGAACATTGTTCTTGGTGCCTCCTGACATTTAGGGGTTGTAGCAGTGTCCCGGGGAGTTGAGCTCCGAGGTGTTGTCGTCACAATTTTATCGTTGCAATTCTAGAATACCTGAGTTCCGCTGACATCGAAAATCTCTTTTATGCAGTTGTGGTGAGATAACCTCGACGCCACCCAATACTGGGGTGGGAGTTCGGGAGTATCGCCATAACTCGTATAATGGATGCTTTTCAAAGGTTGAGGTAAATGATTTCCGAAGGTTTCTTGGTTATGTGTTGAAGGATGGATACAGCTGGATGTAGGATTTGCTAGCTTTGGGTGAGATATTATGCTTCCCCTGTATCCCCAACACCTGATTGCATGACCAGAAAGGTTCGGGAGTTTCATAGGTGGGAATTCTTGTAGCTCTAGTAATTCTTCCGCGGATATTTGGTTTGTGATTGGGTAATCCTCACCAAGTATTTGTTCTTGCCCGTACCTTGTTGTTTTATTCTTCTACATCTATCTAAGTGGCTTCTCAATTTATGGAAATGTGACCATTTCAATTGGAATGCATTCGTTCATTTTGTTCGGATGTTAAGACTATATGTTGCAATTTCAATCCGTTTGATTCAGCTTAAATATTTATCTATCAAGATGCTAATGGATGTCACCCTCTTCAGGATGGCTCCTCCAACGCGCACGACTCCGAATCCTGATCCGTCACCACCACCTCCACCTCCGGAGGCATGGCAAGCTGTGATGGCCGCTACCAATGCAAACACGCAGATGCTTTTGCAAATCTCGCAAGAGCGCAACCAAGTGAATCATGGCCATGGCAACAATCACAATCAGTTTGCTACACTTAACCAGTTCCTCGCTAATCAGCCAAAGACCTTCAGCAACTGTGTTGAGGCAACAGACGCTGATGATTGCCTCGTGGATATCTGCAAGCATTTCGAGTGCAGCAACGTCAGACCTGAGAACTTTGTCAAGTTTGCCTCCTTCCAACTCAAAGACCAAGGTGCAGAATGGTTTCAGCAATACAAAGATTCCAGAGGAGGTCGTGTGACTACCTGGGATGAATTACGTCAAGACTTCAAAGCTCACCACATTCCTCAGAGTGTTGTTGAGAGCAAGCGTGAGGAATTCCGCAACCTGAAGCAAGGCAGTTTGTCTATTTACCAGTATAACATCATGTTTCAGAAGCTAGCTCGTTTCGCTAAGCAAGACGTCCCTCACGAGAAGAGCATGATTTATCAGTTCAGGGGTGGCCTCAGAGAAGATCTTCAACTAGCTCTCGTCCTTTTTGAGCCCAAGAAGTACGATAAGTTTTACAACATGGCACTGAAACAAGAGGCTGCCCAACTGAAGTGCGATGCTTCCAAGAAGCGAGTCAGAGATGCGACTCCTTCTTCCTCAACTCAAGTGGCTACTAAGCAGCAAAAGTATTGGCTTCCTCCTCCTCCGTTCCGTCAGCCTTATCGGCAGAAGAGCAAAGGTGGCAATGGATCTTTCCCCCCCCCCCAACCCCGGCTTTCAGAACAAGACTTCGTCCCATGCTCCAAGATCAAGTGCTCCGTATCACCGTCCGCTCTCGGAGGTCACGTGCAACAAGTGTCAGCAGAAGGGTCACTATGCCAACAAATGCTTCAATCAGAGGCGTCTTCCTCCTCCTCCTGTGAGATCTGCCAGTACCGCGGTGGTCAAGCATAACCCTAAGTACGCCAAGGTCAACATGATGAATGCAGCTCAGGCATAGGACTCATCAGATGTCATCATGGGTAACCTTCCTGTTAACGATGTTCCTGCAAAAGTTCTTTTTGACACTGGTGCATCGCATTGTTTCATCTCGAGACCTTTTGCATCTAAGCATGATCTGGTTACTCAAGTGTTGCTGAAACCTTTGGCTATTGTCTCTCCGGTCCATCAAATGACTTCTCGAGTATTCGTTCCAGATGTTTCAATCACATTGGGTGACTATAAGTTCCTGTCTTCTCCTAATGTTCTTGGTGACTCGGATATCGATCTTATTCTTGGAATGGACTGGCTTTCTAAGCACAAGGCTCAGCTAGATTGTGCTGCCAGGCAGATTCAATTGACTCATTCGTCTGAGGATGTCATCGTCTTTGCCGCTCGTGATGATACCAACCGTCTGTTTTGTCTCAATGAGAAGGGCGAGCTAGATGCCATCTCGCAGATTCCAGTCATTTGCGAATATCAAGACGTCTTTCCAGAAGAGCTTCCAGGAATGCCTCCGCACCGGCCAGTTGAATTCGTCATCGATCTTGAGCCTGGCACGGAACCTGTTTGCAAACGTCCTTACAAGCTTGGACCTGAAGAGTTGAAGGAGCTGAAGAAACAACTCGATATTCAAGAGCGAATGGGTCTCATCCGACCAAGTTCTTCTCCATGGGGTTGTGGAGTTCTTTTCGTCAAGAAGAAGGATGGAATGGACTGACTATGTGTTGACTACCGTCCATTGAACAAGAAGACCATAAAGAACAAGTACCCACTTCCCAACATCAATGAGCTTTTCGAACAACTCAAAGGTGCTCAAGTATTCTCCAAGCTTGATCTCCGTATGGGCTATCATCAGATTCGCATTCGTGAAGAAGATATCCCTAAGACAACGTTCAGAACAAGCTATGGTTCATATGAATACACTGTCATGTCTTTTGGCCTTGTCAACGCTCCTCCAACTTTCTCTCGCATGATGAACTTCATCTTCAGCGCTTACACAAATGACTTCGTCTTGGTCTACCTCGATGACATTTTGGTCTTTTCCAAGAACAAGGAGGATCATGCCAAGCATTTGAGATTGGTGATGGATAAGCTCAGAGAACATCAGTTCTACGTGAAGTTTTCAAAGTGCGAGTTTTGGCTCGATGAGGTTCTCTACCTGGGGCATATTATCTCTACCAAGGGCATAGCGGTTAATCCTGAGAAGGTGTCTGCAATTGTGAATTGGGAACCATCTCAGAATGTGAAGCAACTCCGCAGCTTCCTTGGGCTCGCAAGCTATTGTTGAAGGTTCGTTGAGAACTTCTCTAAGATCGCGAAGCCTCTTTCCAACCTTCTCGAGAAGCACGTGAAGTACGTTTGGTCTCCTGAATGTGACATCGCTTTCAACACCCAGAAAGAGAAGTTAGTCACTGCTCCAGTTCTGACTCCTCCTGATGAATCCAAACCGTTGGAGGTCTTCTGTGATGCTTCCCTTCAAGGTCTTGGTGCAGTGTTGATGCAAGAGAAGAAAGTTGTGGCCTATACCTCGCGCCAGTTGAAGCCCAACGAAAAGAACTACCCCACTCATGACCTCGAGTTGGCGGCAGTTGTCCATGCTCTTTTAACTTGGAGACATCTCTTATTGGGAAGAAAAATGGACATCTTCACTGATCATAAGAGTCTCAAGTACATCTTCACTCAGCAAATCTCAATCTCAGGCAGACTCGTTGGGTCGAAATGATTCAAGAGTATAATCTGAGTATCGAATATACTCTAGGCAAGGCCAATGTAATTGCTGATACATTGAGCAGGAAGGCTTACTGCAACAGTCTGATTATCAAGCCTTACCAACCAGAGCTTTGTGAAGCTTTCCGCAAACTCAACCTTCAAGTTGTTCCTCAAGGTTTCCTCGCCAACCTCCAAGTCTCTCCTACTTTGGAAGATCAGATTCGCGAGGCTCAACTTCTTGATGCTATGGTGAAGAAGGTGAAGATTGGGATTGCCAAGAGTCAACCCAAGTACAAGTGTTATCGTCTTGATGACAAGGATACTCTATTCTTCGAGGATCGCATTGTTGTGCCTAAAGGTGATCTTCATAAAGTCATTATGAACGAGGCTCACAATTCACTCCTCTCTATTCACCCTGGAAGTACAAAGATGTACCAGGACCTCAAGCAGTCGTATTAGTGGACTCGAATGAAGCGCGAGATTGCTCAGTTCGTGAATGAATGTGATGTCTGCAGAAGAGTGAAAGCAGAACACCAACGACCAGCTGGTCTCCTCCAACCTCTTGCCATTCCAGAATGGAAGTTTGACCACATTGAGATGGACTTCGTGACTGGATTTCCAAAGTCCAAGCGTGGCAATGATGCTATCTTCGTTGTCATCGACAAGCTCACTAAAGTGACTCATTTCCTTCCTATCAAAGAATCTATCACAGCAGCTTAGTTGGCAAAGCTATATACCTCCAGGATTGTCTCCCTACACGGCATTCCGCAGTTGATATCTTCATATCATGGCAGCATCTTCACCTCTAAGTTTTGGGATTCTTTTCAGAAGGCCATGGGCACCAACATTCGCTTCAGCACATCTTTTCATCCTCAAACTAGTGGCCAAGTCGAGCGAGTCAATCAAATTCTTGAAGATATGCTCAAGGCTTGCGTCATCTCTTTCGATATGAAGTGGGAAGATTGCCTTCCATATGTCGAGTTCTCCTACAACAACAGCTTCCAAGCGAGTTCAGGCAAGGCCCCATTTGAGATTCTCTATGGCAGGAAGTGTCGTACTCCTCTTAACTGGTCAGAGACTGGTGAACGTCAACTTCTTGGAAATGACTTGATCACAGAGGCAGAAGAAATGTGCAAAGTTATTCGTGATAATCTCAAAGCCGCGCAATCGCGCCAGAAGAGTTACTATGATAGCAAGCACCATGACTTGGCTTTCGAGATCAAAGACCATGTCTACCTCCGCGTCTCTCCAATGAAAGGTACTCGTTGCTTCGGTATCAAAGGGAAGCTTGCCCCTAGATACGTGGGTCCTTTCAAGACCATCAGCAAAAGGGGCGATCTCGCCTATCAACTTGAGCTTCCCTCCAACTTTGCAAACATGCACGACGTGTTTCACGTGTCTCAACTCCGCAAGTGCTTCAAGACTCCTGACCTGTAACACTCCGGATGTAACTTTCCCTATTTGTATCCAACTCTTGCCCTTTCCGGTGTTAAGTTATATTTATTTCTCGGGTTCGGGTCTTTGTCTCCGTGTGTGTTTTTCTTTTCCGTGCATCTCTTATCATGTCATCTCGTGCATTGCATTTGCATACATGTTCATCTCATGCATTCGAGCATTTTCCCCGTTGTCCGTTTTGCATTCCGGCGCTTCGTTCTCCTCCGGTGGCCATTTCGAGCTTTCTTTCGTGTGTGGGGATTAAACATTTCCGGATTGGACCGAGACTTGTCATGCGGCCTTGGTTTACTACCGGTAGACCGCCTGTCAAGTTTCGTATCATTTGGACTTCGTTTGATACTCCAACGGTTAACCGAGGGACCGAAAAGGCCTCGTGTGTGTTGCAGCCCAACACCCCCCAAATTTGGCCCAAAACCCACCAAACTCTGCTCCATGTCCTAGAGCGTTCGATCACGGTCGCGTGGGCGAAAACCGCACCTCATTTGGACTCTCCTAGCTCCCTCTATGCCTATATATACACCCCCCTCCGAAATCCACGGTTCTCCTCCCCCCTAACCCTAGATCCAACTCCTCCCGCCGCCGCCGGACAGAAAAATCACGTGCCGGACGTGTCCGCCCGGCTCCGCGGGACGAATCCGCCGCCGCCACGTGTCCCGGGGCCGGTCCCCAGTTCGCCGCCGCCCGCGGGCCCGCGAGGCCCGTGCGGGGCCCTCCCGGCCCGCTCCGCCGCCCGCCTCCTCCTCCAGTCGCCGCCCCCGCGCCCGGCGACGCTCGCCCGCTCCGGCCGCCGCGGCGCCATTGCCGGCCGCCGCCCGGAGCACCTCGCCCCGCCGCCCCAAGCCCTCGCCGGCGCCCGCGCCAGGGAGAGGAGCTCCCGGCTCCGGCGACCGCCCGCCGCGCCGCTTCCTCCTCGCCGTCCGGCCCCCCCTCCCCGCTCCGGCCACTTCCTCTCCGGCCGCCGCCGTCGTCTACAGGAATCCCGGCGGGATCCGCCGCCGTCTCGGGCCGCGTGCCCGAACCCTAGATCTGGATCCTGGGGTAGTTTTTTTTTCACTAAGTCCCTAGATTTTTACTCCATATGCTCCTGTTTGAGGACCCGTATCTCCGCATCCGTAGCTCCGTTTTGGGCGTATAATATATCAAAATCTTCGTATCGACATGTACATCATTTCATTCCATTGCATCATTTGCATTTGAGGTCATCTTGTTGCCCAAAATGCTGTTAGAAGGAGGCTTCGTGAGTTAAGTTGCAGATCCGTTAGTTCATCATGCACTTTTGTCATTTTTGCCATGTTTAATCCGTGCATGAGATGCCTGTGCCCCTTTGGGATGATTTTTTAAGCATTTTGTCTTCTTTCCAGAGGTTCCACCCATGCATTTTTAGGATGTGTGTGTTGTCTTGTGCAAGCTTGCGAAGAGAGGTACCTGAGATTGCTGATTTCAGGGACTTCGTGATTTTCACTAAGTCTGGGATATTTTAGTCCATGATGCTATATGTCCAGCTTGTTTCCTAGTGATCCGTGCCTCTTTTGAGGATGATCAGTAAGGGAGTTTTGATATTTATGTTATGCTCTATCCATCCATGTCTTTGTTTGCATATTTGGAGTGCTCTAGGTTGACTCAATCGAGCTCAACTTTTGCTTCATTGTTAATCTGGGCAGATCGTCAACTTGTTTGCGATTTTGCCGATGCTACCGTTAGTGTTCCATGCATGCTATGCCTTTGTTCTTGCCATTTGTAGCTAGCATATTGTGTCTTATTTCTGGATATATGCTTGCCTTGCCATGACTTGCACCGTAGTGAGTGCATCGAGCTCGTTTACATGCCTTCGTGAGTTATAATTCCAGCATGTCTCAGTTTTCACTGTCTGAAAACTGATTGTGTTCGAGCTATGTTCGTGAGCTCGGTAGAGTATTTTGTGAACCCTTTTGACCCCAGGTCACTTTGGGTCTTTTGTTAATCTTGTTGAGTAGCTTCATGCAATGTTCTTACTTGTCATGTTCAGGTCATTTATCATGTTGTTTTGCTGCTCCAAAGAGAGCATCGTGATCTGAAATTTCAGGCTAGTGTTAATTTCACTAAGTCTGGAATCTGTTTTGCATATTCATTTTTGCCATGCTTGTTTGAACCCCTTAATGGATGAATTTGCCTATGGCTCAGTGCTAGTGTTTTGTTAACCATCTTGTGTACATCGCTGCCATGTATTTTGTTTTCATGTTTGGTGGCTGTAGCATGTTCATTTCGTTGCATTTAGATGCCTACTTGCTGTAAATCGCAGACCGGTGTCATATCTTAAAACGCTTGCCATTTCCAAACCGTAACTCCGATTCCAATGATCTTTATATCGTTTTCAAGCGATTTCATCCCCTCTATCCAGTGGCACACTTGGTTTGCCAAGTTGAGTCCAGGTTCATGCATTTCCTGTCATATCTTGCATTTTGCATCCCGCATCGCATCCCGCATAGCATATCATCATTTCATCATATTGCTTGGTCTCGCACGTGGTTGATTGTATCCTTGTTGCTTGTTTGTATTGTTGGGTAGAGCCGGGAGACGAGTTCGCTACCGAGGAGCCCGTTGAGTTTGCTTGTGAGGATCCAGTCAACTCTGACAACTGTGCAGGCAAGATGATCATACCCTCGAAATCACTACTATCTTTGCTATGCTAGTTTGCTCGCTCTTTTGCTTTGCCACTGCTACGATGCCTACCATTTGCTTGTCAGCCTCCCAATTGCATGATTGAACCTTTAACCCACCTTGTCCTAGCAAACCGTTGATTGGCTATGTTACCGCTTTGCTCAGCCCTTCTTATAGCGTTGTTAGTTGCAGGTGAAGATTGGAGCCGTTCCTTATTGGAACATTTATTTACTTGTTGGGATATCATTATATTGCCATGTTATCTTAATGCATCTATATACTTGGTAAAGGGTGGAAGGCTCGGCCTCTCGCCTAGTGTTTTGTTCCACTCTTGCCGCCCTAGTTTCCGTCATATCGGTGTTATGTTCCCGGATTTGCGTTCCTTACGCGGTTGGGTTATAATGGGAACCCCTTGATAGTTCGCCTTGTTTAAAGCTTTTCCAGCAATGCCCAACCTTGGTTTTACCATTTGCCACCTAGCCTCTTTTTCCCTTGGGTTTCCGGAGCCCAAGGGTCATCTTATTTAACCCCCCCGGGCCAGTGCTCCTCTGAGTGTTGGTCCCACTGAGCGATGTCCGAGGCTACCAGGGGCAACTCTGGGCTGGCTTACCCGACGTCTGGCTCATCTGAGTGTGCCCTGAGAAAGAGATATGTGCAGCTCCTATCGGGATTTGTCGGCACATTCGGGTGGTGTTGCTGGTCTTGTTTTAACCTGTCGAAGTGTCTTGAGTTACCGAGATACCGAGTTTGATCGGAACGTCTTGGGAGGAGGTCTTTTCCTTCGTTGACCGTGAGACCTTGTCATGGGCTAAGTTGGGACCCCCCTGCAGGGATTGAACTTTCGAAAGCCGTGCCCGCGGTTATGGGCAGATGGGAATTTGTTAATGTCCGGTTGTAGATAACTTGAACCTTAATCAATTAAAATGAATCAATTGAGTGTGTTGCCGTGACGGCCTCTTCTCGGCGGAGTCCGGGAAGTGGACACGGTGTTGGAGTAATGCTTGCGCAGGTTGTTCCTTTAGCTTCTCGCTCGTGCTTCGCCTTCTCTTCTCGCCCTCTTTTGCGTATAAGTTAGCCACCATATATGCTAGTCGCTTGCTGCAGCTCCACCTACACTTGCCTTGTCCTTCCTATAAGCTTAAATAGTCTTGATCGCGTGGGTGTGAGATTGCTGAGTCCCTGTGGCTCACAGATACTACAATTCCAGATGCAGGTCCAGGTGATTCCGCTCCAGGTGACGAGTACGAGCTCAAGTGGGAGTTCGACGAGGACTCTCAGCGTTATTATGTTTCCTTTCCCGATGATCAGTAGTGGTGCCTAGTTGGGGTTCGATTCAGGGCCTTGTCGCATGTTGGGTTCTTTTCCATTTTGGCGCCGTAGTCGGGCCATGAGTGATTTGTATGATGGATGTTATTTATGTACTTTGATGTGACGTGGCGAGTGTAAGCCAACTATGTACCTCCCCTTTATATTATTTATGTACATGGGATGGGTGATGATTTCCTGACTTGCGACATTGCTTTCAATGCGGTTATGCCTCTAAGTCGTGCCTCGACACGTGGGAGATATAGTCGCATCGAGGGCGTTACAAGTTGGTAATCAGAGCCTTCCCCGACCTTAGGAGCCCCATTGCTTGATCGTTTTTAGAAGCCGAGTTGTGTCTAGAAAAATGTTTTGAGTCACTTAGGAATTATATATCGGAGAGTTAGGAATTCTTTTTACTTCCCAGTCTCCTCATCGCTCTGGTAAGGCATCCTGACGTAGAGTTTTGACTCTTCTCTTCTCAAATTTCACTAAAAAAATTTTAGGATCACGCGAGTATCTTGGTTTTGTTCCGATGGTTTTGTGACGAGAACATTGTTCTTGGTGCCTCCTGTCTTTAGGGGTTGTGGCAGTGTCCCGGGGAGTTGAGCTCCGAGGTGTTGTCGTCACAATTTTATCGTTGCAATTCTGGTATACTTGAGATTTGTGCGCGACATCGAAAATCTCTTTTATGCAGTTCGTTGGTGAGATAACCTCGACGCCACCCAGTACTGGGGCGGGAGTTCGGGAGTATCGCCATAACTTGTATAACGGATGCTTTTCGAAGGTTGAGATAGATGGTTTCCGAAGGTTTCTTGGTTATGTGTTGAAGGATGGATACAGCTGGATGTAGGATTTGCTAGCTTGGGTGAGATATTATGCTTCCCCTGTATCCCCAACACCTGATTGCATAACCGGGAAAATTTCGGGAATTTCATAGGTGGGAATTCAAGTAGCCTTAGGATATCTTTCCAACAGATGTATGATATGAAATTGGGGTTCGACGTCTAGTGGTTCGCCTATTCACGGTCGATTTTACAGTGGTCTCGTTGTGTCTTAAAGAGTCCTTGGCTATGCTGACTCGGGGATGCTTCGTATGTCATGTGCACTGCCTTGTACATGATGGTGCTGTACGATCGAGCCCGTGTAGGTCCCACCACGAAAACTTCGGACGAAATTTCTATCATGTATTTGTTCCGGCCTATTCCGCAAGCCAACCCTTGGTTTTATTTCGAGTTGTGGCATTCGTTTTGCTTCGACGTCATATGTTGATTCCATCCTCCGTTGTTGTACCCCTTCTACCTGATTCTTCGTGGCTTCGCAATTTAGGAATATGTGACCACTTCAAGAGAAATGCATTCGTTCATTTTGTTCGGATGTGAAGACTATATGTTGCAATTTTCATTCTGTTGGATTCAGCTTCAATATTTGTCTATCAATGTGCTAATGGTGGTCAACCTCTTCAGGATGGCTCCTCCAACGCGCACGACTCCGAATCCTGATCCGCCACCGCCTCCACCTCCTCAAGAGGCATGGCAAGCTGTGATGGCCGCTACCAATGCAAACACTCAGCTGATCATGCAAATTATCCAAGAGCGCAATCAAGGCAGTCAAGGGAATCAAGGCAGCAACCAGGGTCACTTTGCTACACTCAACCAGTTCCTTGCTAATGGGCCAAAGACTTTCAGCAATTGTGTTGAGGCAACCGATGCTGACGATTGGCTTGTGGATCTGTGTAAGCATTTCGAGTGCAGCAACGTTAGGCCTGAGGACTTTGTGAAGTTCGCTTCCTTCCAACTCAAAGATCAAGCTGCAGAATGGTTCCAGCAGTACAAGGATTCCAGAGGTGGACGTTTGATCACTTGGGATGATTTCCGTCAAGATTTCCGCGCTCATCACATTCCGCAGAGCGTGGTTGAAAGCAAGCGTGAGGAATTCCGCAAGCTGAAGCAAGGCTCTTTGTCTGTCTATGACTACAACAAATTGTTCCAGAAACTTGCCCGCTTTGCCAAGCAGGACGTGCCTGATGAGAAGAGCATGATATATCAGTTCAGGGGTGGTCTTCGTGAGGAAATTCAGCTCGCTCTTGTTCTCTTTGAGCCCTTGAGATACGATGAGTTCTACAACATGGCACTGAAGCAAGAGGCTGCTCAGTTGAGGTGTGATGCTTCCAGGAAGCGAGTCAGAGATGTTACTCTGTCTTCCTCTACTCAAGTGGCCAAGCAGCAGAAGTTTTGGCTTCCTCCTCCTCCGTTCCGTCAGCCGTTTCAGCAGAAGAGCAAAGGTGGCAGTGGTTCTTCCCACCCACCCAACCCAGGCTTTCAGAACAAGACTTCGTCTCAAGCTCCAAGATCGAGTGCTTCGTATCACCGTCCACTTTCAGAGGTCACGTGCAACAAGTGCCAACAGAAGGGTTACTATGCCAACAAGTGTTTCAACCAGAGGCGTCTTCCTCCTCCTCCTCCTGTCAGATCGGCAAGTACAGCTGTGGTCAAGCATAACCCCAAGTCCGCCAAGGTCAATTTGATGAATGCAGCTCAGGCAAAGGACTTGTCAGATGTGATCATGGGTAACCTTCCTGTTAACGATATTCCTGCAAAAGTTCTTTTTGACACGGGTGCATCGCATTGTTTCATCTCGAGGCCATTTGTTTCTAAGCATGAGTTGCCTTTGCAAGATTTGCCTAGTCAGTTATCTGTGGTTTCTCCGGGTAAATTTATGAATGCAAGCGCGTTTGCCCCAGATGTTTCTATCACATTGGGCGATTACAAGTTTCTCTCTTCTCCGGTGGTTCTTGGCAATTCTGACATTGATCTTATTCTTGGGATGGACTGGCTCTCTAAACACAAGGCTCACCTCGATTGTGCAGCCAGGCAGATTCAACTGACTCATTCGTCTAAGGATGTCATTGTCTTTGCCGCTCGGGATAATACCATCTGGTTGTTTTCTCTCAATGAGAAGGTTGAATTGGATGCTATTTCGCAGATTCCGGTTGTTTGTGAGTATCAAGACGTTTTTCCAGAAGAACTCCCAGGGATGCCTCCAAACCGGCCGGTTGAATTTGTTATTGAACTTGAGCCCGGTTCGGAACCTGTGTGCAAACGTCCCTACAAGCTCGGCCCCGAAGAGTTGAAGGAGCTGAAGAAGCAACTCGATGAGCAAGAAAGATTGGGTCTCATTCGGCCTAGTACTTCTCCGTGGGGTTGTGGTGTTCTTTTTGTGAAGAAGAAGGATGGATCGAGTCGACTTTGTGTTGATTACCGTCCAGTGAATAAGAAGACCATCAAGAACAAATACCCACTTCCCAACATCAATGAGCTGTTCGAACAACTCAAAGGTGCTCAAGTATTCTCCAAGCTTGATCTCCGTATGGGTTATCACCAGATTCGCATTCGTGAAGAAGATATTCCCAAGACAGCATTCAGAACAAGTTTTGGCTCATATGAATACACTGTCATGTCTTTTGGCCTCGCCAACGCTCCTCCGACGTTTTCTCGCATGATGAACTTCATCTTCAACGCCTACACCAATGACTTTGTTTTGGTCTATCTCGATGACATTCTGGTTTTCTCGAAGAACAAGGAAGATCATGCCAAGCACTTGCGTTTGGTTCTTGACAAGCTCAGGGAACATCAGTTCTACGCCAAGTTCTCCAAGTGTGAATTTTGGCTCGATGAGGTTCTTTATCTTGGCCATATCATCTCTGCCAAGGGCATTTCCGTGAATCCTGAGAAGGTGTCTGCAATTGTGAATTGGGAACCTCCTCAGAACGTGAAGCAACTCCGCAGTTTTCTCGGTCTCGCAAGCTATTGCCGAAGATTCGTTGAAAACTTTTCCAAGATCGCGAAGCCTCTCTCAAATCTTCTTCAGAAGCACGTCAAGTACGTTTGGTCTCCGGAGTGTGATATTGCTTTCAACACTTTGAAAGAGAAATTGATCACTGCTCCAGTTCTGACTCCACCTGATGAATCCAAACCGTACGAGGTCTTTTGTGATGCCTCTCTCCAAGGTCTTGGCGCAGTTTTGATGCAAGAGAAGAAAGTTGTCGCTTATACATCTCGCCAGTTGAAGCCTAATGAGAAGAACTACCCCACTCATGATCTCGAGTTGGCGGCAGTTGTGCATGCTCTTTTGACTTGGAGACATCTTCTATTGGGAAGAAAAGTGGACATTTTCACTGATCACAAGAGTCTCAAGTACATCTTCACTCAGCCTAATCTCAACCTAAGGCAAACTCGATGGGTCAAAATGATTCACGAGTATAATCCGAGTATTGAGTATACTCCAGGCAAGGCCAATGTGATTGCTGACGCTTTGAGCAGAAAGGCCTATTGCAACAGTCTGATTCTCAAGCCTTATCAACCCGAGCTTTGTGAAGCTTTCCGCAAACTGAATCTGCAAGTTGTTCCTCAAGGTTTCCTCGCCAACCTTCAAGTCTCTCCTACCTTAGAAGACCAGATTCGCCAAGCACAGCTTCTTGATGCTATGGTGAAAAAGGTGAAGATTGGGATTGCCAAGAGTCAGTCCAAGTACAAGTGCTACCGCCTTGATGACAAGGACACTCTCTTCTTCGAGGATCGTATTGTTGTGCCCAAAGGTGAACTTCGTAAAGTGATCATGAACGAGGCTCACAACTCTCTCCTCTCCATCCACCCTGGTAGTACGAAGATGTATCAGGATCTCAAGCAAGCTTATTGGTGGACTCGAATGAAGCGTGAGATCGCTCAATTCGTGAATGAATGTGATGTCTGCAGAAGAGTGAAGGCAGAACACCAAAGGCCAGCTGGTCTCCTCCAACCTCTTGCCATTCCAGAATGGAAGTTTGACCACATTGAAATGGACTTCGTGACTGGGTTTCCAAAGTCCAAGCGTGGCAATGATGCTATATTTGTTGTCATCGACAAGCTCACCAAAGTGGCTCATTTTCTGCCTATCAAAGAGTCGATCACTGCAGCTCAATTGGCGGAACTCTATACCTCTCGCATTGTCTCTCTGCACGGTATTCCTCAAGTGATCTCTTCAGACCGTGGCAGCATCTTTACCTCGAAGTTTTGGGATTCTTTTCAGAAGGCCATGGGTACCAACATCCGCTTCAGCACTGCTTTCCATCCTCAAACAAGCGGTCAAGTCGAGCGTGTCAACCAGATTCTTGAAGATATGCTCAGGGCTTGTGTGATCTCCTTCGGCATGAAGTGGGAGGACTGCCTTCCTTATGCTGAATTCTCATACAACAACAGTTTTCAAGCAAGTTCGGGCAAGGCCCCATTTGAAATTCTGTATGGCAGGAAGTGTCGTACCCCTCTCAACTGGTCTGAAACCGGTGAACGTCAGCTGCGTCGTTCGATCACGATCGCGTGGCCGAAAACCGCACCTCATTTGGAGCTTCCTAGCTCCCTCTACCTCTATAAATAGCCCCCCCCCATTCCAAATCACAGGTCTTCTCCCTCAAAACCCTAGAAAATCTACCCCGCCGCCGCCGTACATGTCCAGCACCGGCCGAACACATCACCGCCGCCAATAGGAGGCTGCCACCTGTCCCGCGCCGGGCCTCCCTCCACCGCCGGACCGCGAGGCCCAGGGCGGGCCCTCCTCCACCGCCGCCCGGGCCCAGCCGCCCCAGCGTGCCCCGCCGCCTGGCTCATCGCCCGCGCCGCCCTACCGCCCGCCAGCCGCCCAGTTCGCCGGCGATGACCACCGCTTGCTCGCCGGTGCCGACCACTGCGACGCCCCGTTCCGGCTTCCGCGCGCCGATGCCGCGCCTCCTCGTCGCCCGAGCCGGCGCCCCTCCACTCCGACCGGCGACCTCTCCGGCCACCTCTCCTTGGGCCAACTCCGGCGTCAAGTCAGACTCCGGCCGCCGTCGTCTACAGTTTCGGCGAACCTCATAGATCGCGCGATTCAGATCTGGGATTTGAACCTCGGTTGACTTTCTCCCCGAACCCTAGAATTTTTGCATACTTTGACGCATCATAACTCATCAACCGTTGCTCCGATTCGTGTGTGTAGCATATCAAAATGTTCGTCTCGACGAGTACTTCATTTCATCTCATTGTATCATTTTCATTTGAGCTCATATTGATTCCCGAAATGCTGTTGGAAGAGGGCTATGTGATGATAGTTTCAGATCTGTTTCAGCAAATGCACTTTTGTCATTTTTGCCATGATTAATGTGTGCATGCTATGATCCTGAGCTCTACATGTGTTTTGAAGTATACCATGCCATCTTTACAGGGGTGTATGCCATGTATTTTTGTGATCTTCATGGTGACTAGCACAAGCATGCAAAGTAGCTTACTCAATGTTGCTGATTTCAGGGACTTAGAAATATTCTAAGTCCTTGCCCTGTCCTTATTTTTATGCCATCTGTTCATGTTGTTTCCTGGTGATCCGTGCCTCTTTTGAGCATGATCAGTAAGAATGTTTTGTAGATATTGTGGTGATCTATCCATCTATGTCTTTGTTTGCATTTATGGAGCACCCTAGCTTGAGTCAATCGAGCTCTACTTTTGCTATAAAATGTTCCTGGCAAATTGTTAACATGTTTAGCAATTTTGCCGAGCTTGTTGTAATTGATCTGTGCATGCTATGATGTTGTTCTTGCCATGTCTATCTTCTATGCCATGTCTGCTTGCTGGGTGTATGCTTAGTTTGTCATGCTATGCCTCGTAGTGAGTGCATCGAGCTCGTAAAGATGCCTACTTGATATCTGTTTTTGCCATGTTCCAGTTTTTCACCAAGTCTGAATCTGTTTATGTTTTTGCTATGTTCACGTGGTTGCAATTGTATTTTGTGATCCCTTTTGGCTGATGGTCGGTAAGGGACTTTTGTTGTACGCTTTGAGTAGCTTCATGCCATGTCTTGCTTTGCCATGATATGTTCCTGTAGCATGTAGTTATTATGCTCTAAACATTGCTTCCTGATGTTAAATTCCTGACTTGATGTAAATTTCTCTAAGTCTGAAACCTGTTATCATTTGCACATTTGCCATGCTTGTTTGAACCTGTTAATGAGTGAATTAGCCGTATCTCAGTGTTCATCTTTTGTCAAGCATCTTGAGTGGATCCCTTCCATGTATTTTGTTGTCATGTTGGAGTGCTGTAGCATGTTGTTCGTGATGCATTTAGATGGTCTCGTGCTGTTAATCGCAGCATGGTGCCATATTTGTTTTGCTTGTCATTTCCAAAACGTGCATCCGATTCCGGTGATCTTTATATCGATTTCGACCGAAATAAACTCCTCTTTCCAGTGGCACTCTTGGATTTCCAAGTTGAGGCCAGGTTCAATCATTCCTTTTCAAATCTTGCATATGCATCACATATCGCATCCTGCATATCATACCATGTTTGCATCATGTTGTTTGTGCATCGCACGTGGTTGATTGCGTTCCTTTTGCTTGTTGTTCTTGCTTTGGGTAGAGCCTGGAGATGAGTACGTGATCGAGGAGCCCGTTGAGTACGCTTACAAGGATCAAGTCAACTCAGAGAACTTTGCAGGCAAGATGACCAACCCTCGAAATCACTTCTATCTTTGCTTGCTAGATGCTCGCTCTTTTGCTATGCCAATGCTACGATACCTACCACTTGCTTATCATGCATCCCATATTTCCATGTCAAACCTCTAACCCACCATGTCCTAGCAAACCGTTGTTTGGCTATGTTACCGCTTTGCTCAGCCCCTCTTATAGCGTTGCTAGTTGCAGGTGAAGATTGGAGATCATTCCTTGTTGGAACTTGTTTATTGTTGGAATATCACCATATTATATTGTCTATTTTAATGCACCTATATACTTGGTAAAGGGTGGAAGGCTCGGCCTTATGCCTGGTGTTTTGTTCCACTCTTGTCGCCCTAGTTTCCGTCATATCGGTGTTATGTTCCCGGATTTTGCGTTCCTTACACGGTTGGGTTATAATGGGAACCCCTTGACAGTTCACCTTGAATAAAACTCCTCCTGCAATGCCCAACATTGGCTTTACCATTCGCCACCTAGCCTCTTTTTCCCTTGGGTTTCCGGAGCTCGAGGGTCATCTTTATTAAACCCCCGGGCCAGTGCTCCTATGAGTGTTGGTCCAAACTAGAGCTCCTTGCAGCACCACCTCGGGGAAACTCGAGGGCTGGTTTTAGTTGTACGGATTGCTTATCCGGTGTGCCCTGAGAACGAGATATGTGCAGCTCCTATCGGGATTTGTCGGTACATTCGGGTGGTGTTGCTGGACTTGTTTTACCATTGTCGAGATGTCTTGTAACCGGGATGCCGAGTCTGATCGGATTGTCTTGGGAGAAGGAATATCCTTCGTTGACCGTGAGAGCTTGTGATGGGCTAAGTTGGGACTCCCCTGCAGGGATTTGATCCTTCGAAAGTCGTGCCCGCGGTTATGGGCAGATGGGAATTTGTTAATGTCCGGTTGTAGAAAACCTGAAACTTAACTTAATTAAAATGCATCAACCGCGTGTGTAACCGTGATGGTCTCTTCTCGGCGGAGTCCGGGAAGTGAACACAGTGTTGGAGTCATGCTTGATCGTAGGTTGTTCTAGGATCACTTCTTGATCATAGTTCATCGACCATGCCTTTGCCTTCTCTTCTCACTCTCATTTGCGTATGTTAGCCACCATATATGCTAGTCGCTTGCTGCAGCTCCACATCATACCTTTACCCTTCCTATAAGCTTAAATAGTCTTGATCGCGAGGGTGTGAGATTGCTGAGTCCCCGTGACTCATAGATTACTTCCAAACCAGATGCAGAGACCGATGATACCATTCCAGGTGATTCGACAGAGCTCAAGTGGGAGTTCGATGAGGACTCAGGATGATACTACGTGTCTTTCCCGGATGTCCTACGTATAGTAGATGGTAAAAAATACCGTCCTACATGTGGCATGCGCCCCTGCGTGATAAGGCATGCTTCCTATCAGGTTAGTGATCGTGACAACACAAGACGTCTCTTTGACCAACAGGCAACCTCCAGCGACGAAACACTGGCAAGAGAGACCTACTGAAGTGTAATGATGGTCAAGGGTGCTTGAGTCTCTAATGCAAATACGTGTAACATGCAATAAGCTTCCTAGTAGTGACCGACTTAGTCAAGGTAGCCACATGGGCTCTAGCACACCTATTTCATGTGTGTTCACACTAGCATAGACGACTAGTGTGGTGCCCCGAACACTATATAAGGGGGATAATTGTTCTCGCATTCAGATAAAAACAACACTCGAAGGAGTAGGAAAATGAATGCTCGGGCTAATAGGATTACCCACATACTAAGCCCTGAACATTTCCAAAGCTCTCTCGCATACCCCAAGCTCACCCGAGCATATGTAAACACCACCATATCATACATACCAACCAACCAAGAATAGGAGAAGGGTATTACACCACAGTGTGGCATGTGTTGGGGAACGTAGAAGAAATTCAAAATTTTCCTACGTGTCACCAAGATCTATCTATGGAGAGACCAGCAACGAGGGGAAGGAGAGTGCATCTACATACCCTTGTAGATCGCTAAGCGGAAGCGTTCAAGAGAACGGGGTTGATGGAGTCGTACTCGTCGTGATCCAAATCACCGGAGATCCTAGTGCCGAACGGACGGCACCTCCGCGTTCAACACATGTACAACCCGACGATGTCTCCCACGCCTTGATCCAGCAAGGAGAGAGGGAGAGGTTGAGGAAGACTCCATCCAGCAGCAGCACAACGGCGTGGTGGTGGTGGAGGAGCGTGGCAATCCTGCAGGGCTTCGCCAAGCACCACGGGAGACGAGAAGTACTTGGGAGAGGGGAGAGGGCTGCACCAGAACATTCGTATGGCTGCCCTCCCACCCCCCACATATATATATAGGGGAAAGGGAGAGGGGGGGAGGCGCAGCCTTGGCCCTTCCTCCAAGGAAGGGTGCGGCTAGAAGGAGTCCCTCCTCCCCAAGGCACCTTGGAGGTGCCTTCCCCCTTTAGGACTCTTCCTTTCCTTATCCTTTGGCGCATGGGCCTCTTGGGGCTGGTGCCCTTGGCCCATATAGGCCAAGGCGCACCCCCTTACAGCCCATGTGGCCCCCCGGGGCAGGTGGCCCCACCCGGTGGACCCCCGGGACCCTTCCGGTGGTCCCGGTACAATACCGGTGACCCCGAAACTTGTCCGGTGACCAAAACAGGACTTCCCATATATAAATCTTTACCTCCGGACCATTCCGGAACTCCTCGTGACGTCCGGGATCTCATCCGGGACTCCGAACAACATTCGGTAACCACATACAAACTTCCTTTATAACCCTAGCGTCATCGAACCTTAAGTGTGTAGACCCTACGGGTTCGGGAGACATGCAGACATGACCGAGACGTTCTCCGGTCAATAACCAATAGCGGGATCTGGATACCCATGTTGGTTCCCACATGTTCCACGATGATCTCATCGGATGAACCACGATGTCAAGGACTTAATCAATCCCGTATACAATTCCCTTTGTCTATCGGTACGATACTTGCCCGAGATTCGATCGTCGGTATCCCGATACCTTGTTCAATCTCGTTACCGGCAAGTCTCTTTTACTCGTTCCATAACACATCATCCCGTGATCAACTCCTTGATCACATTGTGCACATTATGATGATGTCCTACCGAGTGGGCCCAGAGATACCTCTCTGTCACATGGAGTGACAAATCCCAGTCTCGATTCGTGCCAACCCAACAGACACTTTCGGAGATACCCGTAGTGTACCTTTATAGACACCCAGTTACGTTGTGACGTTTGGCACACCCAAAGCACTCCTACGGTATCCGGGAGTTGCACAATCTCATGGTCTAAGGAAAAGATACTTGACATTAGAAAAGCTTTAGCATACGAACTACACGATCTTGTGCTATGCTTAGGACTGGGTCTTGTCCATCACATCATTCTCCTAATGATGTGATCCCGTTATCAATGACATCCAATGTCCATGGTCAGGAAACCGTAACCATCTATTGATCAACGAGCTAGTCAACTAGAGGCTTACTAGGGACATGGTGTTGTCCATGTATCCACACATGTATCTGAGTTTCCTATCAATACAATTATAGCATGGATAATAAACGATTATCATGAACAAGGAAATATAATAATAACTAATCTATTATTGCCTCTAGGGCATATTTCCAACAGCATGAATATGCATAAATCCTTTTGTCTTGTGGTCTTTTGTAGCTAGAGGAGGACTAAGTGTGTTTTAGCCCCTAGCCGATAAAAAATACAAGGTATCCTTGATCCTTGATGTCCTAAGCTAATTCTCCGACACCCGTCGCTCTTGAAAGTTGAAACAGATAGCAATAAAGGAGCGACACGAATCTAGGAGACGATGGACCCGACATGAAGATTCATGCCACATCACCATCCATACTTCACGCTCTCTCCCAATGGGTACACCACGCGGCGATGAAATATGATCAACCAAACAAACACAAGGGAGTAGTTGCTTCATCGAGCCAGACCAACATAGAATAAGCTGCCAAGCGACTTCAAGGAAGGCAAATGACTTGGGTAACGTGCACATAGCTTCATTAGGAATGCCGACGAGGGGCTTGTCGAGGGAAGTTGATTTGTTGTATTTGTTGGGGAACGTAGCAATAATTCAAAATTTTCCTACGTGTCACCAAGATCAATCTATGGAGTCATCTAGCAACGAGGGAGGAGTGGATCTACATACCCTTGTAGATCGCGCACGGAAGCGTTCAAGAGAACGGGGTTCACGGAGTCGTACTCGTCGTGATCCAAATCACCGATGATCCTAGCGCCGAACGGACGGCACCTCCGCGTTCAACACACGTACGGAGCAGCAACGTCTCCTCCTTCTTGATCCAGCAAGGGGGGAGGAGAGGTTGATGGAGATCCAACAACACGACGGCGTGGTGATGGAAGTAGCGGGATTCCAACAGGGCTTCGCCAAGCGCTGCGGGAGGAGGGAGATGTGTCATGGGAGGGAGAGGGAGGCGCCAGGGCTTAGGTATGGTTGCTCCTCCTTTTCCCCACTATATATAGGGCCAAGGGAGAGGGGGAGGCGCAGCCCTTGCCCCTTCCTCCAAGGAAGGGTGCGGCCAAGGGGGGGAGGAGTCCATCCTCCCCAAGGCACCTCGGAGGTGCCTTCCCCTTTTAGGACTCTCCCCTTTTTCTCTTCTCTTGGCGCATGGGCTTCTTGGGGCTGGTGCCCTTGGCCCATGTAGGCCAAGGCGCACCCCCTACAGCCCATGTGGCCCCCCGGGGCAGGTGGCCCCACCCGGTGGACCCCCGGGACCCTTCCGGTGGTCCCGGTACAATACCGGTGACCCCGAAACTTGTCCCGATGGCCGAAATAGCACTTCCTATATATAATTATTTACCTCCGGACCATTCCGGAACTCCTCGTGACGTCCGGGATCTCATCCGGGACTCCGAACAACTTTCGGGTTACCGCATACTAATATCTCTATAACCCTAGCGTCACCGAACCTTAAGTGTGTAGACCCTACGGGTTCGGGAGACATGCAGACATGACCGAGATGACTCTCCGGTCAATAACCAACAGCGGGATCTGGATACCCATGTTGGCTCCCACATGTTCCACGATGATCTCATCGGATGAACCACGATGTCAAGGACTTAATCAATCCCGTATACAATTCCCTTTGTCTAGCGGTACGATACTTGCCCGAGATCCGATCGTTGGTATCCCGATACCTTGTTCAATCTCGTTACCGGCAAGTCTCTTTACTCGTTCCATAACACATCATCACGTGATCAACTCCTTGATCACATTGTGCACATTATGATGATGTCCTACCGAGTGGGCCCAGAGATACCTCTCCGTTTACACGGAGTGACAAATCCCAGTCTCGATTCGTGCCAACCCAACAGACACTTTCGGAGATACCTGTAGTGTACCTTTATAGCCACCCAGTTACGTTGTGACGTTTGGCACACCCAAAGCACTCCTACGGTATCCGGGAGTTGCACAATCTCATGGTCTAAGAAAATGATACTTGACATTAGAAAAGCTATAGCATACGAACTACACGATCTAGTGCTATGCTTAGGATTGGGTCTTGTCCATCACATCATTCTCCTAATGATGTGATCCCGTTATCAACGACATCCAATGTCCATGGTCAGGAAACCGTAACCATCTATTGATCAACGAGCTAGTCAACTAGAGGCTTACTAGGGACATGGTGTTGTCTATGTATCCACACATGTATCTGAGTTTCCTATCAATACAATTATAGCATGGATAATAAACGATTATCATGAACAAGGAAATATAATAATAACTTATTTATTATTGCCTCTAGGGCATATTTCCAACAGTATTCCCATGCCTGTATACTAATTTCTGGGTTGTATTTGTCGTATATATGTCGTACTAGGGGGCCATGCCTGGGCGGTTGGTTCTTTGATGTGCCCACCCTTGGTTTTTCTTAAGAGCAATTGTGTGACTACCAAAGATGGGGGAGTCTAGGACTTGTCCGCCAAGAAGGCAAGATGGAGGATGGCATCCACTGACCAAGATCAATATATAAGGCCATTCCCTCAAGCAAAGAGGGGGCTTTCAACCCCTCCAAAAACCCTAGATTAGCTTGATTAGGTCATTCATGATCATGTCGTCCACACCCCCATCTTTAGCAACTTAATCCTCAACTTGCCAAACACGCCATTGTACACACCATTGCAAAATCCATTTGTGATATAATCTTCATATAAGGAGAAGTAAGGTTATTATTCGCTACACGCGAGCTCAAACCTGAGTAAAACTTGTGCCACATGTCCATCTGATAACATGAGGTGACGCCTCATTATTATACATCCACTGTATTGCAGTTAGGTACATAGTCATGACCTCAAATGTAAGTCCAATCTACTTAGCGACAAAAATGACATATACGACAAAAATATGTACCGGAACGAGAAAGACGTTACTAACTGAAAGTGCCTTATTTTTTGTTGGATATACATCTTTACTTTAGTTGATACTTGTCCATGGTGCTTCACTACATGTTGATAAAATGAGTGTAATATAATTTGTACCACTGTTTCAAAGTCGGTATCATGATAATGCCTAATTTTTAGTACTTTCCACATGTGATGGTTGTAGGTTCTAAAACTCTTTGCAATAGCTATTTTTTAGCCGTTTATGCCCCTCCCCCCCCCCATTTAGTCCATTTTGTCCAAAGAGGAGATAAACCATCCCCAAGCTCGAGTCGGGGGCACTGCGTCCGGCCACACATTGCCGCCAGAGGGGAGGATGAGGGTTCGCCAATTCGGGTGTGGGGGGGGGGGCTTTTCTTTTTGGCTGCCGCTCAAATTAGACACTCGCCGAGCTCGAGATTGCACACAGCGGGCAACTACAACATCGTTAGCGAGGGCTCGCCAGGGCCTTGCCGGAGGGGAAGAAGAAACTTGACTTGTTCAGATGCGAGTTAGGCGCGAAAGAAAACAATGCGGTTTAGGAGGAGGAAGAACACCAGCGGGCGCTGGATTGAAATCGGACGGTTGGGGTAGAGAGCAGATTTGACTGAAACGAAAATATAAACAACTCAGTAAGAGAACGACCGAGGAGCAGCCCGGCGGCGAGGCAGCGAAGCGCCCGAACCGATTCGAGTGACACTCCTCTTTTTTACCTCCCTCCCTCCCTCCCAAAGTCCAAACCCTAGCCGGCTAGACCTCGCGATCCAATCCACATCTAACCCACCCGTAGAGATTTCGGCGGCCGATGTCTCCGCTGTCGCCGCCGCGGTCTCCACGCCCCCTCTCCTACTAGCAGTCAGCCAGCAACCTCCCTCACAGCCTAAAAATCCACGCCGTAACGACGACTCGAGGGTCGGACGGCAGGCGGCCATGAGCAGCGCGTTCAGCGAGGAGATACTCGCCGACAAGCTCGCCAAGCTCAACAACACGCAGCAGTGCATCGAAAGTATCCTTGATTTGATTTTGTCGCCCAAATTGCTCGAGAGATCTGTTTGGTGATTCTGAAGTTTAGTGTCGAGTTGCAAATTTTCTGCGCTGAATATTCAACTTTCTGTAGAAAGAACGCCCTTTTTTCTTGATTTGTCCTCCTTAGTTCTTGCGCCCATGCTATGTCTGTGTATATCCACTAACTTATTCGAAAGGATATATCCTTGAATGGGAATAAGCACGAAGGGGGCGAGAAGGCATTTTGTGGCTTCTAAAAATTGCAAATTCTTGTGTCCGTTTTCTGCCCTTTTTTTGTTCTTACTTCACGGGAGCTCTCTGGATGTTACTGCTTATGGTAAAGCACTAGAGCCTACTTAAAAACGGTACTCTTTGACCTAATATCTTGATATGTTCAGGAATCAGGAGCATAAGTCGGTAGTTTTGTCTGTCTTAATATTTCTTACCATGATCTTGTTGTTGCCTTGACTTTTCCCCTGTATTAGCGCTGTCGCATTGGTGCATTTACCATCGGAAGGATGCAGAGCTAATTGTCCAAACATGGGCCAAGCAGTTCCATAATTCTGGAAATGAACAAAAGGTCCCTTTCCTTTATCTGGCTAATGACATCCTACAGAACAGTAAGCGCAATGGCACCGAGTTTGTAGAAGAATTCTGGAAGGTCCTCCCAACAACACTTAAAGATGTAGCTGAAAAGGGTGACGACCGTGGGAAGAAGACGGTCTCTAGGCTGGTGAGTATATATCTGTACTTATAGTTGGTTAACTCTGGTTGCTATATGTTGTTAGAAGATAATCATAATGTGTTACTTTAAAACTGCACCATTGTGTTCTAGGTTGATATATGGCAAGAAAGGAGAGTTTTTGGTTCACGTGCCGGGGGCATCAAGGATGTGATGCTTGGAACTGCCCCCCTTCCTGTATTAGATATGACCAAAAAGCGCTCTCACAGTTCATCCATCAAGATTGTTAAAAGAGATTCACGTTCTGTAAAACTGGTAAGATTTTCTCCCTGTTTGCTACATTCTATATTTCGCCGGTGGATTTTGGGTAGAAATTATTCAAGTTTTGTTGTTGTCTTTTCAGAGACTAGGCGTTGGAGGAACTGCAGAGAGAATTGTATCTGCGTTGCATACTGTTCTCAGTGAACAAGCAGATGAAGATGCTGACCTCGAAAACTGCAAGACATCTATGCGTCATGTTGGAAAGATGGAGAAGGATGTTGACAGTGCCTGTAACAAAGGTACTGTTTGTTAACAGAAGTTCTCCATCTTGGCCGTCTTAGCATGTTTTGTGATGTTATTCTCTCTTTCTCTCTGTAGCTGAGGATCCTCGTCGTGAGACTCTTTGCACAAAATTGAAGGATGAGGAGGCTACCATGAAAAAATGCATCGAAAAGCTCAAAGCAGTTGAAGAAAATAGAGCAGCTGTTGTGTCTGAATTGAAAGAGGCATTGCAGGAACAGGTCAGAATTACTGTTTTATCAGTAATATAGTAATGTATTTTAAGCTTTTTCATGTACATAGGTTGATACTTTGTCCATGGCTTCCAACTTCATCTTGGATCTGTGTAATCTTATTTTTAAGTTATTCAGGAATCGGAGCTGGAGAAGGTCCGCACTCAGTTGCAGGTAATGTTTCCCAAACCTTTGAAGGTTGATACTTGTAGCTTATCTGTAACATCTATGAATAATACCATTTTGATGTTTCTGTTGACAGTTGGCTGAAGCAATGGTAGAAGAAACGGCCAACATGCAACGGAGGCTCAACAATGAGCCAATCATTCCATCTTCCAAGCTAGCATCATCAGTAGAGCCAGGAAATTCACTCTCTAATGGGCAAGTAAAGGGCCAGCAGAAGACAGCTGCTGCTATCCTCGCGGACAAGATTGCATCATCATCAAACTCTCAGCAAATACTCCAATCTGCACTTTCCAAGTTTGCTGCTGAAAATTCATCTGAGATACGCTCAGATAAAAGGATGAAAGTCGAACAATCCTCACAGGTCCCAAGCGTTGCGAATGCTGCTGCCTTCGTACCAATGCCGTCAATGGTCACCACAGCAGCACAGCAGCCCCAGACAATCTTGGTACAGCAAACTCCTGTGCAAGGCCAAGCTTCTGCGCCACAGCCCCAATACAATATCTACCAGGCCCCTCCACAGCACTTTGTCCAGCAGCCTGGAGGTTTAATTATGGGCATGCCATACAGCATGAACACCATGAATCCACCCCCACCTCCACCACCGCCGCAGATGATGAACCTAGCAAGGGCGCAGACACAGCCTCAACCACCTACACAGCAGATGCTTCAGCAGCAAATGCAGATGAATGTTGCGCCCCCGATGCAGTTTACGCTTCAGCAGCCTGGTGCACCACCTTTCAGGCCTTTGCAGCCACCTCCAGGGATGCAATTTTTCCATCACCAATCTCAGTGACATTTTTGGTAGACTGTCCAGCTCCGTTAAACTGTGATAGTGTCCAGTTTAGTATACTGGTAGAGAGAAACTGACTGCTGTAGAAGATATACCATATGGTTGTTCATTCGTGAAGTTGTTGTACATGTAACTTGAGGGAGCAAAGTGCTGTGATATATGAGCCGGTTTCTTGGCTCAATTTTTTGAAGGTCGTAGGTTGATATTGGGGGTCGGAGCTAATAATTATGTGTAGTGCATCGATGAAAGAGATTGCACTGAGGGTTCCTTGTTGATACAGAGTTAATTGATTGGTGGACTTTTTTGTTTCGAAGAACATGCAGCAAGTTTCCATTTGTGTACTGATAAAAGAATTATTTTCTACTAATGAAATTTTGAAGCTGTTGAAAAAGGACTAGTCAGCTTTATGTGCAACTTGAAATACTTCCACTCCCAAAATTTAGCTCATTCTCATACTTCCTGTTATTCAATGTAGTTTGAACATATTTTTTAGTTGTAAATGAGTAAAACTACACCAGACATCACTAAACTTGCAAGGGAGTGCAGTGAGATCCATGAACGTAAGAACTACATATTTACATCCATTAATTTGTATACATAGGTCAAGAAAGGTTGAACCTACTCTTACTAATTGGGATGGCATGCCACTTGGCTCAATCTAAATCAAATTTGACCATATGGTCGCCTTTCTAAATTGGTGGAGCAATATTTTTTTTTCTTGGAGTCACTGAACAAATTTACAAGTTTCTAACCGATCACTATCAATATGATTACCAGGTTGCGTCTTAAATAAGATCAAAATACAAAACGATCATCAGCGAATAAGGTTGCGCTATAAAAATACTTTTGTCCGTCCGGTAAGTTTTATCTGTCATTGCAGTTTTCAATTTTCTTCCTCCTCTCGCGTGGGCCATGGGCAGATTTTGATTTTCCTTGAATGCCCTCTTCTGGTCGAGCTATGCAATTTCGCTTATGCACACCACCAATTTAAATAGTACCATCTTACTTCTTTACACATTATTCCACCAATTTAAATAGGGAAACACTTCCCCGCAGACATCTCACAAGAGCCAACCGTCAAACCAACGGATAGAAGTCGATGCATTTTTCTTCTCACGACCGAGATTCATTCCAAAATCTGTCGTTTTGTTCCAAAACTGCTCAATATTCTAGCCACGTCTTCACCCATAACGCGTCCGCATTAATGGTACCTTCCCCAAACCCACCCTCCCCTCGTTCCCATCCCCACCATCTCCTCCCGAAAACCCCCACCCCGAGCTCGCATCTCACCTCGCCGCCCCGCATCCATCCCGACTTAGCTTTAACCACTGCAGCTGTCAACCCAAAACTTCACACCCATTACCGCCGTGGCCGACAATGGTGGTGAGCAATTGTTGATTCTCCACGACGCTACGACCATGATCCGCCAATATGTATTTCTCCATGATACCTTGGTTGTGATCTTCGAGGCGCATCGATGAAAGAGATGGCACTGAGCTAATAGTGTGTGTGATTCCTTGTTGATACTGAATTAATTGATTTGTGGAGTTTTTTTGTTGGAAAATGCTATCCTTCAGCCGGCTAATGCCCGCTTACGTAGCCGTCAGATCAATCATGATCAAGTAGCCACGTTGGCCACAAGCCAGTCCCTCGCGACCAGTCTTTCTCTTGCAATAAGGGTCTTGTTTCAGTAGATTTCTTCAACACAAGACTGGTTTGAGAAAGAAAGAAAAAACAATTAGGAGGTGAATTATTTTTTCTGCAATTAGGGTCTTGTTTCGAAAGATTTCTACAATATATCTTTTGTTTCAGAAAGAAAAGAAATGTTTTGGTCGTAAAGGTTTTTTTTTCTTCTGCAACAGGGGTCTTGTTTCAGAAACATAGCCCGAGTTGCAACGCCGGAGGAGCGCCCGACGTTAGAGAGTGAGTGGCCAGACATTGCAACATGAGGCATGTTTCAGAAACATAGCTCCGTTTGCAGAAAACGCCGAAGAAGCGCCGGGCGTGAGAGGTTGTCGCTGTCGTGCTGGATTGAAGCTAGCAGCTGCTTGCGAGGCTGAGACGGAGGAGGAACATCAGCTCCGACGAGCACGGCAAGGACTAGTTCCCCCTGCGCGCCGGCAGCAGCGATTTTGCGGTGGTGGGGGCTGGCGCCGTGCTGGGCACAGCTGTGTCAGGACGGCGGACATGGGAATCTGTTTCCGAAACTGAGAGATTGTTGCAGGAACTAAGGAGATGGTCATGCACACGCGGTGGTTAGATCCGACTGCTGTCAGAGCGCTGATCCAACAGAGCTCCATGTGGCGGATGTTTCTAATATCCGCCGGTGGACGCGTAGCTGCTCCCTTTTTTGTTTTGAACAAAATGCAGCAAGTTTCCATTTGTTTAACTGACAAGATAATTATTTTCTACTAATGAAACTTCAAAGCTGTTGGAAAAGGACTAGTGAGCTATATATGCAACTTGAAATACTTTCACTCACAAAATTTAGGTCATTTTGTTACTTCCCATGTTCTTCAATGTGGTTTGAATGTATTTTTAGTTGTAAAAGAGTAAAACTTCACAAGACACCACTAAACTTGCATGGAGTGCATTGAGATCCATGAACCTAAGAACCGCATATTTAGATCCATTAGCTTGTATACATAGGACAAGAAAGGTTGAGCCTACTCAATTACTAATTGAGATGGCATGCACCTTAGATCAATCTAAATCAAATTTTTCCTTGGAAGGAAGTTCTTTGTGTCATTGGACAAATTTTAACGAATTTCTTCAATGTGGTTTGTGAGTTTGATCCCCAACACGATCAAGAAATTGGTAGAATTTCTACAAACCTTCTCTAGAATCAAGAAATAAAGGGTGAAATGCGGGTCTCATTCATCCTAGACGAACCATGGAATTAACTCCTCAAATTGTGCTCGTGGCTGCACAATGAAAAAGAGAAAGATCCAATATATGAGTTGGGTTTGGTTAGTATGAGCGTGGCAGAGGCATAAAAGGAAGGAGAGAAAATGAGCCTCGTGATGGGCTTAATAACGCAAAGGAATTAACATATAGGGAGGTGAGAGGGGCTAAAACGCATTTAACGGATTTCAGCGCAAATTCCAAATATTCTCTTTACAGATGGAGGAACTATGATTTCCTGTACATAATCAAACTATAACGGGGGCATGACCATCTCTCGCACGCGCGCTCACTTTTTGGTAGCCCTATTTTGGAAAGTGGCCAGCAACTCCCTTAAGGATTAGGTGGATTAGGAGCGATTAGTGTAGATTTGGGTGGGTCTGAAGCCCTCATGCCTTACCCAGCCTTCGCGTGTACGTGCACAAAATCATCCATCTTACCACACATGCTAGGCCCCGGCAACAAATCATGTGGGTTGAGCGCTCCATGTAGATCGATTTATTTGTTGGAGCGGCCGAGTGCAAAGGAGTATTTTTAGTATGATACTTTTGTTGCAGAAAATGTATTAATAACTATGAAAAACACTTTCGCTCAACTGGTTGATATGGCGCATGCGTTGACAACCACGGTGACCGTTCGATCAAAATCTGATTCGACGACCCGCAACAACCCCGACCCAAGGCCAGGTTTGCAACTCCACTCTTATTGCAAACCATTCAAGTGTAGTGGTCAGTCTTTTGAAGAACAGTTAGGGCTAGGGAGGTGGTTGTGGCTGCATCTGTGTGGCTGCGACGACGACCAACGCAGATCTCTGTGGTGATGACGACGAAGACACCGGTCCCCGCCGGTGGAGACCTCCCCAACTCTATTTGCAAGCAGCAGTTAAGGGATTTTATTCTACAACAGAGGTCGTGTTTTAGAAGGAAAAAAGGTTTCGGGGTGATTGCAACAAGCCTCTTGTTGCAGTAGGTTGAGTGCAACACTATCCTTGTTGCAAAGGTTGGCGCTGCTCTGACGAAGCGGGGCAACAACGAAGGTTTTTTTCTACAACAAGGGTCTCCTTTCAGAAGGAAAAAAAGCGATTAAGGAATGTTTGCAACAGGGGTCTCTTTCCATGATGCAGAGGCTGATCCTCACAAGGCATGACGGTCAATCAGTTTGTTATTATGAGTTCCATCCAATGGTCGGCGAGGCGGTTGATCTTTTCAAATCATCTCCCGGATGATGCATAGCGCTTCCAAAAGAATATTAGTCGTCAGTGAAAGGGACCCGCGGTTTGATTTTCTTTCTTTCGAACATTTTCCTTGAACTTTGGCTACACGCAGCTCATTAAACGCTCAATGCATCTGGGTAGAGGGAGTACCAAAAGTATCATATATGTATGGGACAGGGCAAGTGATCCGGCTCCCGAGCTCACCTGCTCCCTTGCATGAACAATTAAAAAATAAAAAATACTAGAAAATTTCAAAACATCTGAATTTTTTTAGCATGAAAGATGTTCAAGTGCGTGATGTTATGTCAAATTTGGTGGTGTTTAGAGTAGTTTTCAACAAAAGAAAAGCAAAATTGTGGTCTCTGCGAAACTTTACTGTCCAAACGATGAAATTTTGCATGGACATCACACATTTGAGTACCTTGGATGATAAAACATTTTATATTTTTTAAAATCTTTTTTGAATTTACTGTTCAAGCAGATGAGCCCAGGCTCATAAATGAATATTCGATACGTACCATGGTTTCTTAATACATGGCTGATATGCATTCAGGGAATAGTACTCGACTCTATGGAAGGCAGCATAAACTGAATGATCAATTACTCAATACAAAGTCTTTCCGATTCGGTAGTCGAATAAGTTAAGTAGCAGGCAGCGTGTTCAAGGCCAAAATGTTCTAGTACTATTATTAGTATCACCACAACCCTATCTAGAATAAGTTCGCACGGCTCATCATACATGCCGTGTAAACCGATTCCGACATAAATAAAAAGGAACAAGCAGAGAGCTTGGGATAGCAACCGCGTATGCACTTGACATCAACCCTGATGGATTCCCACGATGCGGATTCTCACTTCTGCTGGCCAGCCTCGACGGGTTCCACCACCTCGGCTTCAAGCGGCTCAGGTTCAGAGCTACTAGGTGCAGCAGGCTGCTGGCTTGGCTGGGCAGGTTGGGGCTGCGACGCCCACTTGCCCGCCATAGCTGTGCTCATCATGTCATAGATCTTCCCGCTCAGGTCAGTTGGGTTATCAGGCTGCAACATCATAACATGGGCATTATTATTTTTATTTTGAGAAACGCCCACACCCTGCCCATAACAATAATTATGTGAAACAAAAGGCAAGGTTCAAAAGAAAACATGCAGTATGTTTCCTTGACTGTGGTATGAGATATACTCCCTCGGTTCCTAAAATAAGTCTTATATTTAGGAACGGAGGGAATAGATGACAAGGCATATGGGTGTACTCACCGTGAAACCGCTAGAGATCATTGAAGTTTCAAAGAGGATGTCGATTGCCTTTAGAGCTTCTGGGTCATCAGGGTTGATTCTGCACGCAGCCTGCGTTGCCAAGAACTAATCATTACAACGAACAGTGTATAGGGATCCTCTAATCAGAGATCTACCATTGAAGATTAGCTACCAGCATCCAACATATTTAATTCGTAGCAGAGTACAAGGGTTGCGTAGGCCTCTAGATAACAGAGACAATGTGAAAGGAAATCATAAAAAAATGAACACTTACATTCAATCGCTTGATTATCTCATGCTCTGGATTTATTTCAAATACTTTCCTGGAACGCATGAAATCCAGAGAAGACGTATCACCTATAGACTGCGCCCTCATTAACCTGAGGAACAATATCAAGATATTAATGACAACTTTGTATAGCGAGTTAACCACTGAGGAAATAAGTGAAATAGAGCCCAACCTTTCCATATTGGCTGACCAACCAAACTTGGCTGCAACTAGAACACATGGTGATGAGCTGAGACGGTTGGATACATCAACTCGAGCAACCCTCTCACCCAAACGTTTCTTGATCCAGTCACAGGTTTGACTGTATTCCTGCTTCATTTCCTTTTCTCTTTCCTCATTCTTATCACCTAGGTTATATTTGCAGGCCACAATCAGAAACTAGGAGCACAGAACAACGATAAATGAATATTGTGCTCCCAATTCTGCAAAGCAATATGCAGCCTAAAATAGAAAAGGTGCCTGATAAAAGAGAACATTTTAGCTGACAATAGGCGACATCTAGTTCGCTTCACGCTTTGTCAATTATTAATGAGAAAGGTAAACTGATAAACCATGGCGATTAGTATATACGGTGAAGGGAGAAGTTCCTCATGCTCTGCAACTTCTATTCAAAATTCAACTCATCAAAAGATAAAAACATGCCTGGTACAAGCGAACACTTAGCTGATTGTATAAAATCAATCTCTACTTGGTGACATCTAATTCACTTTACTTTTTGTGTTGAGCGGTCAATGACTAGAAGAGTTTCCTAGTCTTTTAAATTATAAAGAAAAAAAAGAGTCTTACAAATTACATTTTCTACAGCATATACACATTGGTAGGCCATTGGCCAGACCAAGAAGGATAATTCACTTTACATTAATATATACTAAGCTCCACAACTTCTGTTTTCAAAATTCAATTTAGTAAGCAGTAAAAGGATGTTAAGAAACTATGTTCTTATATTTACATGCATACCTAGGTCCAGGTCTTCCTTGCTAATATCCACGAAACTCTTATCCTTGTAGGAGTTCAGGTTTGTGAGAGACACTTCATCCATAGGGTCAATCAAAAGTAAAACCTACAAAATAAAGCACATGATAGTAAGGTTAAAACTGGCATAGAATAATTGACTTTTCTGGTAAGAAAAATAACTCTTCTCTCTTCTGCAATATAAGCAGTCTAGAAGAATCATTCATTAGAGCAATGTCGTAATGTTTCACGGCATGATGCAAAAAATACACCTGTCCCACCAGGCATTAAGCATGTTTGTCTGAATAGCAAGTGAAAATATAAGAGGCCTCAACTCATGAAAAGCATGTTTGTTCAAATAGTGGACAAAAATATGTGACGTACATGAGACCCAGAGGGAACATTTAAATAAAGACATAAACGAAGTTATCATCTACTCCCTCCGTTCCTAAATATAAACCTTTCTAGAGATTCCAATATGGACTACACACGGAGCAAAATGAGTGAATGTACACTCTAAAAAATCTCTATATACATCCATATTGGAATCTCTAAAAAGTCTTATATTTAGAAAACAATTTAGTATTTGTAGAAGCAATGGTCTATCATCGGTAGTTCAGCACATACCTCATAACCCATTTCATTGAGCTTCTCTAAGAAAGGAGCATTTTTGGCACTGCTCAAACTATCTCCAGCAATGTAATAAATGGCCTTCTGCTCTGGTTTCATACTCTCCACATATTCATCCAAGCTAATTAATTCCTCATTGCTTTGAGAAGAAAAGAAACGGAGCAAAGGAGCAATTCTCTTGTGATTTTCCTTGTCTTCCATGCAACCGAGCTTCAAAAATTTTCCATAGTTCTCCCAAAATGCTTCATAGTCCTACAGTAAGCCTTCAGATGAGAATGCAAATAGAAAGACCAAGAAACCATGCTACGAAGGAAATGAAAGCGCCTACATCTCTGTTTTCACTACAAGAAATGCCAAGTATCATATCAAAGGCCTTCCGCACCAATCTCTTTCTCATTATACGCACCTATACAAAAATCAGAAACACAGGATAAATCAAAATTCGGGAGCTCAGTATTGAAATGCACAAAAAAAGTAGAAATACCCCCACAAAGAACTTACAATTCGACTCTCTTGAAGGATCTCACGAGAAACATTTAGTGGAAGGTCATTTGAGTCAACAACACCCTTCACAAAGCTCAGGTATCTTGGGAACTGGTGAGTCACAAATCTCAGTTATCAAATTGAAAAGTTAAAAGTTTTACAAAGAACCATGAAGAGACAGCCAAGCAAGTATCAAGCATACCAGTTCTCCATCGAAGTCATCTGATATGAACACCCGCTTGACATAAAGCCTGATATTTTTAGTCTTCCTATCAGTTATGTCCTCTTTCTTTGTAGCAGGCACATACAGAATTGACCTGAATTCTACTTCACCCTGCATCAAATTTGATCAAGAACAGTTTACTTGAATGTGAGTTGTGAAGATCCTTATCAGGCTAGTTCACCCTGCATCACATTACCAATCACACTACCATTTTCACGAGTTTATAATTGCCTATCGGAAGACTATGTTACAGAAATAGCAGTGCAACTATAATGTCAAATAAAATCCATGTGGGTAGCTGAATTTTCGCAATTACATGCTACAAAATTATGACCTTTTTCTATATATTTTTTGGCATATCTCTTTCAACAAAGACATGGTTCATAGATGAATACTTCTGCAATGTGGTTGGTTTGCAATTGGAGTATGTAAAAAATGAAAAAATTTAAGTAGCATTTGTTGATCAACTGTGTATTATTTAGATTGCACATATTATCTAGGCAAAAGCAATTGCAGATATCATGTGATATACCAACCATGTGTTGAATTAACAAAAGCAACAGAAAGGCAAAGGAATCTACCTCTGTAGTGAAGTGTGAGGAGGCCAAGGGATCCAAATACTCGTTGAAGGTCTTCTTGTAAAATTCATTGTACTCCTCAGTTGATACCTCCTTAGGAGTCCGAAGCTGGCAACAACACAACAACGGGAATAATTTCAGGCTCTCTCAGAAGAAAAATTGGAAGTGAAAAAACGTAGTTATCATTTATCAACAAGACAAGCAGCACAATAAACAGTCCCAAAGTTCTCACCCAAATAGGTTGTGTTTCATTCGTAAGCTCCCAGTCCCAATACTTCTCCACAACGGTTTTTGTCTTTTTCTTAACCTGTTAACATCGCAATATTAGAAATTATCAACATGTAAGAATGAAGCACAATTTGGGCAACTGAATATGGCTCAAAGGAAAGCAGTGCAAAATGACTTTTTTTTACGGTTTATTACAATGTTACCTCTTTTTTGGGTTCACCATCACCTTCTGTTTTAACTTCAGCAGGATCCTCGTCAACCTCAACCTAGAAAATCAATGAATGTCTTGCATAAGCAAGGTTCCACTTTAATAACCACAGGGAGCTAGAAGTATTAGTCACCTCTTTTGTGAAGCCCTTCTCTTGCCAAGTGTAAATTGGGAAGGAAACAAACTGAGAGTAATTCTTCAGAAGTTTTTGGATCCTCTCAGGGTGAGCAAAACCCTTGTCATCACGCTGCATAGTACATATTTCAAATGGGGCGCACAGTAAAAATTTAAATTGTAAAATAAAAGCAAAGGCTTTGTTGTTGTTGTTGTAAAATAAAAGCAAACAGACCTTCAGGTAAAGTGTAAGACGAGTTCCCCTAGGAATGAGCTTCTCTGGATCTTTCTCTTCTCGAATGGTGTAGGAATTAGATTCTGCTTCTGCTTCCCAAACATATTGTTTTTCTGATTTTGGGCTCTTTGTTGACACAGCAACCTAATACACAGAGTAGCAGAAAAATACAGGAAAAGATGTTCAGCAAAAGAAAAAGAAACACTATCTCACAACCAGAGTGTTAAATACAACCATGATAACATAACACAGTACCTTGTCTGAAACAAGAAATGCTGAATAGAAACCAACACCAAATTGGCCAATCAAGTTGCTATCAACATTAGCTTCCTGGCTCTCCTGTTATACAATAAGCATAAGTCATAAATATAAAAGGATTTGGAAGATAGACAAGAGGAGAATGGAATCTGCAATTAGATCACACCTTTAATGTCTTCAGGAATTTGGCAGTTCCACTGCTTGCGATAGTTCCAAGAGAATCAACAAGTTCTTGCCTCGTCATACCAATCCCAGAATCACTGGAAAGAAAGAGCAGGTCATGATGCAAATCATTTCCCAATAAGAAAATATACAGCTGGTCACCAGCAAGTAACATGTGCTTACATAATCGTTATTATTCCATTGTCCTTGTCTGTTTGGATGCGAATGTCAAGTTCAGGGCCATCCTTAAGAAGATCAGGATCAGTGACACTCAGATAGCGCAATTTGTCAAGTGCATCACTTGCGTTGCTGCAGGTACAAGTAAGAAAAGGAAGGCGAAATTAGGCTGAGCAACTAGACTAAAGTTTTGTGGCACTCATTAAGCCCTGATTGGGACAAACAATTGCCAAAATGAAGTTAATGCAATATCATGGCGAGGAACAAGTGTCAATAAACACAACAAATAAAGAGTGAATTTGGAGATAACTACTGCTATTTTAAAAAATAACAATTTATGTTCTGAATTGTTGCCCACCTGACCAGCTCCCGGAGAAACACTTCCTTGTTGCTATACAAGCTGTGCACAATCAAATCCATGAGCCTATTGACCTGCCGAGCACAAATTGTTCCCCATCATATTCGTGATACGAACATTGGTAAAGATTAGCATGAATCCATACAAAAAGAAAATCATAGGTACCTCAGCCTGATACTCGAACTTCTCGGCAGGTGGCGCGTCAGATGAATCAACTGCTGCAGCACTCGATTCATACCGTCTCCCAACAAGGGCACTCTCCCTCAGCTTGAGGGACGACAAGCTTTCAGCTCCATTAAGCTTGGGAGCCGCAAGCACAGAGAGCAACCTCTTCCCTCCAAGCCGAGAGAGACCAGGGTCTGGGTTTGTCACCTGAAATTGAGACGGCACAGCAAATATCACAAAGCCGCTAGCGTTGTAGAGTAATGCACCAATAAATCATCCGAAGAAGAAAATCACATCAGACCTAGCAATTGCACATTTCTTCTCGGAATAAAATACTATCAGCAATCGGTACACAAATGACATACTGAACAGGAAATCAGATCAACGCCAAACCTCAACTCACTCACAAACACAAATTAATACATAACCCATCAATTAATCAAAACACAGCCCCCAATTTGGGGGCAATGACTAATTCGCAACACATAATGTAAAAACACGCACCGATTCAAGCCCACCGCGAGCTCCTACTTTGCAATCAACCAAACAGGAAACAGCGGAGTACACTACGTACCATACAGTCAATCAATGTCACACATACGTACCGAACGCGGCGGGGCCGAGGGGGAGAGGGAGGGGGAGGAGGAGGCGGCGGCGGCGGCGGCGGCGTCTCCGGAGACCGCGAAGGCGGCGGCGTGGCGGCGGGCGGCGGCGTGGCGGCGGGCGGCGGCGCCGGCGCAGAGGGATCGCCTCGAGGCCCCGAGCATCTCCGCTGCGCTCTGCTGGTTCTCCTCCCAGGCGAGGGCGAGAGATGTGGGCTGGAGGCGCGCTTGCGCAGGTGGGCTGACCGAGGAAAACGACCGTGCGAGGGTTTTGGAAGAGGGGTTGGGTAGGGTTTTGTGGGCAACCAGAGGCAGAGGGGATGAGGCGTATAAATGGGGTGCGCCTTGCGGATCAAGGGAGTGCGCTTCGCTGGCACCGTGGTCCCGGGCTGTCGGTGAGAGAGTGGGGAAGGGGGCTTGGGTTTGCTCGGTGGTGTTAGCGTTTTGGGAGAAGGTTCTGGAGCAGGGGCCCGGAGTAATGCCATGTGCACCGGTGTGGATAGTCTGTGTATCATACAAGGAGGTTGACATGTGGGGCCAGTGGGTGCATGGTTGTGGGTGGTCCACGACCAGGTGGGCACTTTGCTTTGCCGCGTCCGTTCTCCGTGCAGAAATTTCCAGCCTCCCGAGATGGTCCACCTGTTTCTGACCTGCTACGCCAATTAACTCAGGCTGGTCACAATGAGGAGGAATTTAGCAGTAACATCACACACTCTAATACAACTTTGTTTATGTGTTACATATTTAATGAAGAGAGAGGTGCTTGTAGTAATTAGCTAAGTTACCGGAACATCACACACTCCAAGAAACAATAAGTCTATAACATAATAAATACATTGTTGCATGACACTACATAGATGTTCCTACCCACTGTGGAGATAGTAACATAGTCTACGGAAGTGTGTAAGTTACTAGACTATGTTCTTGCCCATTGTGACCAGCCTCACAAGGCTAGGCCTACAACCAAACGCTTTCTTTTTACATCAGCCTGGCCAGGCATGAAATTTCTAGCATCGACGTCCACACCAGGCACCCGTGAAACTCCAGGCATGAGGGTGAGGACGTGAACCAAACTAGCCCTTGAACACCGTTGACAAGAGGGTTCCAGAAATGTGAATGGTTGAGATGGTTAGGTGGACAGTGGTATCCCCAACCCATCAGAATTCAAATCCTGGTGCTCGCATTATTCCTGGATTTATTTCAGGATTTCCGGCGATGCGCTTTCAGTGGGAGGAGACGTTCCCGTCGACGACGAGGCGCCTACGGCGACTTCGTAAATCTCAAGATGATATTCCGGCTCAGTCTCTCGGAGGTGCTCATAGGGGTAGGGTGTGCGTGTGTGTATTCATAGGAATGAGTGTATGCGCGTGTATATGAGCACTTATGTCTGTACTGATGCTAAAAAAAAGGGGTTCTAGAAACCAGGGTTGCCATGAGGGCGGGGCTTGCATGCTCCCTCCCTCGTGCTCTCAACCTTGCTCCTACAACACATTCTACATCCAACGGGCTCTTCAATTTTGTTTCCGCCTTTCTTTTCTTTCGGTCTCCACTACTTGGCAAACTCATGCGAAAGGGGAAAGAAGGAAATATGTGTGAAGGAGAGAAGGAAATACCGGGGTGTCTAGTTTTCTTTAATTAAAGAAATATACGCGAAAAATTTGTTGGATGTAAAATGTATGGTAGAAAGCATGGAAAGGACGAGCAAGGGGGCATGCAAGCTCCATCTTGTTTAGCCAGTTTAATTCTTAAAAAATTGAGGCAAAAGACAGTTTTATTTTGATGTAATAAAGTTGCAGCCTACTAGTACAAACTTAGAAGTGTCATCTCAAACATAGAGCAACCAACAAGCGGTGCTACCTCCAGAACGATCGATATTAGCTTGACTATCAGTTATCATATTTTGATCACCGGCTAACTTGCTAGGAGATGCATGATCTCAGCCAGGTGTCAAAAAGCAGATCGATCGAGAGAGTCGTATGTCAAAGCAACAAATGACAGAAGCATGGGTCGAGAGAGTCGTTTTTCTTTCGATGAAAGAGCCAATCCTTCCGAATTTCTTCCCAAAGTTTAGAAGCATGCGGCCATGTGATAAGGGCGTGATACGAAACCCCAATCTCCAACCCACATATTTGAAAAATGGTGCTTGCACTGATTGGTGGCCAACGCACCCATGATTGTTTTCCAAGCCATAGCTCTTTATGTGGCACCTTGGCTTGCAGGATCAAATTCCAAAAAGGTTGATCTCCACTTGGATAAAAGCTACTTGCTTCAGGGGAAATGATGTGCATGTTCTTCCATAGCCAACTATGTGCTTTTTACCGGGAACCATACAATGAAATCCTTTTGGAGCATATACTACGTATGAATTTTTCAGCACCGCCTGAACATCAATAGAATGGAATCTTAGTTGACAAAATCAACCCTCCATGCTCCATTTTCATCTAAGAAATCAAAGCCCTGATTTATGTGGCAGCGTGCTTTCAAAGAGAATGTGCACAAGGAATGGCTTCTTGAAATCAACGAATCTCTCCATACTCTGGTCGAGCGGCCATTGTTGACCCGCCAAAGCATACCATGTTTCGCCAGTTTGAATCCATGTTCAATATTGTGCCACACTACTGATGTGTTCCCCAGTAAAAATAGTATCCACCAGATTTCCAAAGAGGTAGTATTTTGCCCGAAGGAGCCTTGCCATGAGACTATTGGGATTCTCAATTAATATCCAAGCTTGCTTAGCCATGAGGGTGTTGGAAATATGCCCTAGAGGCAATAATAAAGTTATTATTATCATATTTCCTTGCTTTTAATAAATGTTTATTATCCATGCTAGAATTGTATTGACCGAAAGCTTAAATACATGTCTGGATATATAAACAGACACGGTGTCCCTGGTGAGCCTTTACTAGACTAGCTCGTTGATTAAAGATGGTTAAGGTTTCCTGACCATAGACATTACTTGTCTTTTAATAATGGGATCACATCATTAGGAGAATGATGTGATGAACAGACCCAATCGTAAGCTTAGCATCTAATCATATCACTTAGTTTAATTGCTACAACTTTCTTCATGTCAAGTATCTGCTCCTTAGACCATGAGATCATGCCACTCCCTAATACCGGAAGAATACCTTGTGCGTATCAAAGTCACTTCGTAACTGGGTGATGCTACTTCTTGAGCTTGCATTGGTTTTCCCTTGAAGAGGAAAGGGTGATGCAGCAAAGTAGAGATAAGTATTTCCCTCAGTTAAGAACCAAGGTATCAATCCAGTAGGAGAAGAAAGCGCAAATCACCAATACCTGCACAAACAATCAAACATTTGCGCCCAACGCGATAAAGGGGTTGTCAATCCCTTCACGGTCACTTGCAAAGGTGAGATTTGATAGAGATGAATAAAATTAAACAAAAGATAACTAAATATTTTCGTGTTTTTTTGGTTTATAGATCTGAAAATAAAAGATTGCAAAATAATAGATCGGAAACTAATATGATTGAAAATAGACCCGGGGGCATAGGTTTCACTGGAGGTTTCTCTCTTGAAGGCAAATAATACAGTGGGTGAACAAATTACCGTTGAGCAATTGATAGAAAAGCGCAAAGTTATAACAATATCCAAGGCAATGATTATGTAATATAGGCATCACGTCTGTGTCAAGTAGACCGACTCCTGCCTGCATCTACTACTATTACTGCACACATCGGCCGACTCCTGCCTGCATCTAGAGTATTAAGTTCATGAATAACAGAGTAACGCTTTAAGTAAGATGACATGATGTAGAGGAATAACTCAAGCAGTATGATGTAAACCCCATCTTTGTATCCTCGATGGCAACGATACAATATGTGTCTCGCTACCCATAATTTTTCACTGGGTGAGGACACCGCAAGATTGAACCCAAAGCTAAGCACTTCTCTCATTGCAAGAAAAACCAATCTAGTCGGCCAAACTAAACCGATAGTTCGAAGAGAATTACAAACATATCACATCATGCATATAAGAATTCAGAGAAGATTCAAATAATATTCATATATAATCTGATCATAAATCAACAATTCATCGGATCTCGACAAACACATCACAAAAGAAGATTGCATCGGATAGATCTCAAAGAACATTGAGGAGAACATGGTATTGAGAATCAAAGAGAGAGAAGAAGCCATCTAGCTACTAGCTATGGACCCGTAGGTCTGAGGTAAACTACTCACGCTTCATCGGAAGGGCAATGGAGTTGATGTAGATGTCCTCCGTGATCGAATCCTCCTCCGACTGGATGCCGGAAAAGGCCCCAAGATGGGATCTCACGGGAACAGAAGGTTGCGACGGTGGAAAAGTGTTTCTGTGGATGCTTCTGGTGTTTCTAGAATATATGTGAATATATAGGGCCAAGGGCTAGGTCAGAGGAATCCCGAGGGGGTGGCAAGGTAACCCCCCCTAGGGCGCGCCCTCCACCCTTGCCGCCGCCTCATGGCTCTTCTGACTTGCACTCCAAGTCTCCTGGGTGTCTTTTGGTCCAAGAAAAATCATCGCAAAAAATTTATTCTGTTTGGACTCCGTTTGATATTCCTTTTCTGCGAAGCTCAAAAACAAGGAAAAACAAAAAGTGGCACTTGGCTCTAGGTTAATAGGTTAGTCCCAAAAATAATATAGAATAGCATATTACTGTATATAAAACATCCAAAATAGATAATATAATAGCATGGGACAATAAAAATTTATAGATACGTTGGAGACGTATCAAGCATCCCCAAGCTTAATTCTTGCTCGTCCTCGAGTAGGTAAATGATAAAAATAGAAATTTTTGATGTGGAATACTACCTAACATATTTATCCATGTAATTTTCTTTATTGTGGCATGAATGTTCAGATCCATAAGGTTCAAAAACACAAGTTTAATACTAACATAAAAACAATAATACTTCAAGCATAAACAAGGCAATTATGTCTTCTCAAAATAACATGGCCAAAGAAAGTTATCCCTACAAAATCATATAGTCTCGCTATGCTCTATCTTCATCACACAAAGTATTAAATCATGCACAACCCCGATGACAAGCCAAGCAATTGTTTCATACTTTTGATGTTCTCAAACTTTTTCAACTTTATGCAATACATGAGCGTGGGCCATGGACATGGCACTATAGGTCGAATAGAATATGGTGGTTGTGGAGAAGACAAAAAGGAAGGAGATAGTCTCACATCAACTAGGCGTATCAACGGGCTATGGAGATGCCCATCAATAGGTATCAATATGAGTGGGTAGGGATTGCCATGCAACAGATGCACTAGAGCTATAAGTGTATGAAAACTCAAAAAGAAACTAAGTGGGTATTTATCCAACTTGCTTGCTCACGAAGACCTGGGGCAATTTGAGGAAGCCCATAATTGGAATATACAAGCCAAGTTCTATAATGAAAAATTCGCACTAGTATATGAAAGTGACAACATAGGAGATTCTCTATCATGAAGATCATGGTGCTACATTGAAGCACAAGTGTGAAAAAGGATAGTAACATTTCCCCTTCTCTCTTTTCTTTTTTTTTGTGTGGGCTTCTTTGGCCTCTTTTATTTTTTTGTAAAGTCCGGAGACTCATCCCAACTTGTGAGGGAATCATAGCTTCCATCATCCTTTCCTCACATGGGACAATGCTCTAATAATGATGATCATCACACTTTTATTTACTTACAACTCAAGAATTACAACTCGATACTTAGAACAAAATATGACTCTATATGAATGCCTCCGGCGGTGTACTGGGATGTGCAATGGCTATGGAAATGCCATAATAGGTAGGTATGGTGGCTTTTTGAGGAAGGTATATGGTTGGTGTAAGGTACCGGCGAAAGTTGCACGATACTAGAAGCAATGGTGGAAGGGTGAGAGTACGTATAATCCATGGAATCAACATTAGTCATAAAGAACTCACATACTTATTGCAAAAATCTATTAGGCATCAAAACAAAGTACTACACGCATGCTCCTAGGGGGATAGATTGGTAGGAGAAGACCATCGCTCGTCGCCGACCGCCACTCATAAGGAAGACAATCAATAAATAAATCATGCTCCGACTTCATCACATAACGGTTCACCATATGTGCATGCCACGAGAATCACAAACTTTAACACAAGTATTTCTCCAATCCACAATTACTCACTAGCATGACTCTAATATCACCATCTTTATATCTCAAAACAATCATAAAGAATTAAACTTCTCCTAGTATTCAATGCACTTTATATGAAAGTTTTTATTATATCCCTCTTGGATGCCTATCATATTAGAACTAAATTCATAACCAAAGCAAATTACCATGCTGTTTAGAGATACTCTCAAAATAATATAAGTGAAGCATGAGAGTTCAACAATTTCTATAAACTAAAACCACCACCGTGCTCTAAAAAGATATAAGTGAAGCACTAGAGCAAAATTGCCTAGCTCAAAAGATATAAGTGAAGCACATAGAGTATTCTAATAAATCATGATTCATGTGTGTTTCTCTGAAAAGGTGTGTACAACAAGGATGATTGTGGCAAACTAAAAAAGCAAAAATGCGTATCATACAAGACGCTCCAAGCAAAACACATGTCATGTGGTGAATAAAAATATAGCCTCAAGTAAAGTTACCGATAGATGAAGACGAACGAGGGGATGCCTTCCGGGGCATCCCCAAGCTTAGGCTCTTGGTTGTCCTTGAATATTACCTTGGGGTGACTTGGGCATCCCCAAGCTTAGGCTCTTGCCACTCCTTATTCCATGGTCCATAAAATCTTTACCCAAAACTTGAAAACTTCACAACACAAAACTCAATAAAAAATCTCATGAGATAAGTTACTGTTGTGAACTCATTCTTTATTTATATTGGTGTAATATGTACTGTATCCCAACTTCTCCATGGTTCATACCCCCCGATACTACCCATAGATTCATCAAAATAAGCAAACAACACAAACAAAACAGAATTTGTCAAAAATAGAACAGTCTATAGCAATCTGTAACTCTCAAATACTTATGTAACTCCAAAAATTCTGAAAAATTAGGAAAACATAGGCAATTTGTATATTGATCTTCTGCAAAAATAATCAGTATTTTATCACGCCACTGCTAAAAATCAAAATTGTTTTCCTGAGCGCAAAAGTTACTGTTTTCAGCAAGATCAAATCAACTATCACCATAAGCTATCGCAAAGGTCTTACTTGGCAAAAACACTAATTAAAACATAAAAACACATCTAACCAGAGGCTAGATGAATTATTTATTGCAAAAGGGGACCAAAAAAGCAAGAACAAAAATAAAATTGGGTTGCCTCCCAACAAGCGCTATTGTTTAACGCCCTTAGCTAGGCATAAAAACATAGATTTAGGTATTGTCATCTTTGGTGTGCAATCCATAAGTAGCTCTCATAATAGATTCATATGGCAACTTAATTTTCTTTCTAGGAAAGTGTTCCATGCCCTTCCTTAACAGAAATTGAAATCTAATGTTTCCTCTGTCATATCAATATTTGCACCAATCGTTCTAAGGAAAGGTCTACCAAGAATAATAGGACATGTAGGATTGCAATCTATATCAAGAACAATGAAATCTACGGGCACATAATTCCTATTTGCAACCATAAGAACATCATTAATCCTTCCCATAGGTTTCTTAATAGTGGAATATGCAATATGCAAATTGAAAGAACAATCATCAAATTCACGGAAACCTAACACATCACATAAAGTTTTTGGAATCGTGGAAACGCGAGCACCCAAATCACACAAAGCATGGCACTCATAATCTTTGATCTTAATCTTAATAGTAGGTTCCCACTCATCATAAAGTTATATAGGAATAGAAACTTCCAATTCAAACTTTTCTTCAAAAGATTTCATCACAACATCAACAATATGGTTAGTAAAAGCTTTATTTTGATTATAAGCATGAGGAGAATTCAACATGGATTGCAACAAGGAAATACAATCGATTAAGAACAATTATCATAATTAAATTCCTTGAAATCCAAAAGAGTGGGTTCATTGCTACTTAAAGTTTTGACCTCTCCAATCCCACTTTTATCAATTTTTGTATCAAGATCTATAAACTCCAAATCATTGGGATGCCTTCTAGCTAAAGTTGACTCATCTCCAGTCCCATATTTATCAATATTGATATTGGAAAACAAAGATTCAATAGTATTCACATCAATCATTTTAAGATCTTCATCATTATTTTTCACAAAAACTAGAAGAACATGCTTTTACAAACCAATCTCGCTTAGCACGCATCTTAGCGGTTCTTTCTTTACCGCTGGTGCGCGTCGGTGCTATACAAAGGGTTTTAACCCCTTCCCGTGACGGCATTTGGAACTGTCGCCAAGTGAGTGTGAGGGATAGGGGGGTCGTTCCCACACGACCCAAAAACCGTTGGGGATAGGGGGCCTTGGTGCATACAGTTGTCCCTATATATCCGTTTCCGATATCTCAAATATCCCAAAAGTTTCATCCTTGCTGCTCGTTTGTGCTCGCATTGCCATCGCAGTCGGAGTTTTGTGGTTTTACCTAAAACCAGGCAGATTCCAGGCACATGAGTTTCCCAGGCACGTACCAAACTAGCTCTGTGTTTATGATGCCTGGCACATCACACACAGTTCATGATTATAAACTGTAATGATAGGTAGACAATCACACACATTTAGTTTTCCCGCACCGTATGTGATAGTGTCTGACATCACACATGCTTTACAAACGGCAACTGTGTGCATGGTTACACACGTTTCCCCTTCGTGAACCGTGTTGGATTATGATGTATATCGCCCACGCTGTGCTTTATTAACCGTGTGCGTCGTAATGACCTGCACACTGTAATTTCGCCCTAATTTAATTGCTACTATTTAAAATTGTACCTAATTTAAACTTGAAACTAGGCTATAGCTTTATTCATATTCATCAGGTTCAAACAACCAATGCATTATTCGATTCAAAAGTACATATGTTTAAGAATTACATGTAGCGATCCGACCTCAAATGGCCAAATCTCTGTGCATAAGTGTCATCCTTGGATCGGTAATGCTGACACACATAATACTTCGAAGGATTTATAACAGAGTAGCAATCACACACTTATTACATCGAATGTCTCCAAAAGAGAACTTATTACAATAAATACGGCTTAAGGCCATCTAAGTAACATAACAGTGGAAGGCTTGTAAGATAAAGTGAGTCCATCAACTCCAACGGTATAGCTGAGTGCACGACAACGACCTAGCGCACCTTACTCTTTGTCTGAAAAGTCTGCAACATGGCGTGTTGCAGCCCGAAACGGGTCAGCACATGGAATATGCTAGCAAGATAACACAGTAGAGCAATGAAACAAGTAAAAGCTATCACTACATGCATATATGGTTGGTGGAGGCTCTATGGTTATAATGTTTTTGCGAAAAGCTAATTTTTTCCTACACCAAAGGAATATATCTTATTTAACTATCATGGTAGTTGAAAAACATTGAGAATGGTAAAACCCCATCTCAATCCCAATTAAAAGTAATTAACATCCCAACAAATTAATTTAGGGTGATGAGATCCACATGATAATCCAAGAAGCAGATACTTAAGATGTCCATAACCGGGGACACGGCTAACCATGATTGGTTTGTACACTCTGCAGAGGTTTGCGCACTTTTCCCCATAAGACTCGATCTCCTCCGTTGGATTTCTCACACTACAAGGTGTTTGAGAAACGGATGACCGAGACATAGTCTTTCAGAAGCATTAACTCTAATCCCGGGTAGACAGTACCAACCTACATCCCCTACATCTGCTAGCCTTCCACTAGAAGAGGTCATGCAACTTACTCCCCTATGCTAGAGCCCATAATAGCTTGTGGCTGCACATGGAAGTTTCTAGCATGAATAATCTTATGATCCCTTTGAGCCTGGGTGGCGAACCAAAAAGAACAGCACTGGTATATCCCCAGGTGCCCGCAACCAATCCACCCAGATGTGTGTTTAAGTCGCCACCTTAAGTAAACCATTAATTAATAATCTCATATCTGTCATGGATACACCCAAACCCAATCAACGTCTACGAGCATAGCATGGAAATATAAGCATAACGTAGAAGTAACTCCAAGGGGTTTGATAATAAAAGGGCAATAGGTTCTACCTCATCAACTACTTCCCAAAACCCACATGTTAAGAGATCCTACTCATGCAATGTTTGAGGGTTGTAACTAATGCATAAAAAGGGGTAATAAAGGGGTATGATCAATGTGTTACTTGCCTTGTTGATGATCTGCAAAACCTAGTGACTCGTAGTAGCACGCTGCGCACTCCGGGAATTCTATCGCAAACAAACTATAGCATACATAAGCACTAAAGCAAAGATGCAAGATTAAAACTTCAAATAAGAAGATCCAAACCGAAAGTTCAACTGAAGATGTTCGATTTGCAAAAATAAACGATCGAATTGAAGCTACGGAACAGAAACTATGGTCAAAAGAACTTCGTAGAAAAATCTGCTTGAAAACAAATTTTAAATTTGTCAAAACCTTGTTGAAGTTGGTTAAACAGAGAGAGGGGTCCGAGGCGAAGGTTTTGGCGTTGGTTTTACTGGATTTGGACAAACGGTTAAGAAACGACGAGGGTTTGAAGTTCAGGGGCTAATCCACGATAAAAATAATCGCGGATAGGTCCCTGGCCAAAAATAAAATAGAAAGAAAAGACTAACGAACGTTTAGTGTCTAAACCTAACCGGCGAACAACGTTCGTTAAAATGAACGAACGTCCGCTAAATAAAAATAAACCGACGAAAACCGGAAAAAACGCATCTAGGGTTTACAAAAAAACCGGCGGTTTTTACCTAAAAACCAAAAAACCCGGTCGCGTCGAAACAAATCGGATCGACGGAGGCGGTTACAGCGGGGCTCCGGCGGCATGCAGCGGCGCGAGGCTCCGGCTGCGCGGTGGAGCGGCAGCGGGGCGACAGCAGCAGCGGCGGGCGGCGGAGGCGGCGGCGGCGGCTGCGGCTCGGGTTGGCGGCGGCGGCTGCGGTGTTGGGTGGGGAGGAGAGGCGGCAGCGGGGGTATAAATAGGAGGGGGGCTCGAGGTGCTTTGGGGACAGGGCGTGCGACGGCGGCGGCACGGACTCCACGCGCGAGCGGGAGACGGCGAGGCGGAGCTGGGCCGCTCGGCTCGGCCGTCGGCCCAGTTCGGTCGAAGTTTTTTTTAAATATGGTTCTGCCGAGAAAAATCCATAAAAAATAAAATAAAAATCTAAAAATGCCAAAACAAAATTTCACCGTCTAAATAAAATATTTAGAACAAAGTGAACATTTTCTTGGCCTAAAAATGCAATTTTAAAAAATGCACATTTTTTTCTAATTCAAATAAAATAGCGATAAAATCCAAATAAAATATTTATTTGATTTTAATATTTTTCCTCCATTATTTCACTTATTTTGGAGAGGTCATATTATCTCCTCTCATATAATTTTAATTATGAAATATTTTTGGAGAGAAAAATAAGTAAAACCAAAATGATCCACTTTTCAATATTTGAGAAAATTCAAATATGAAAACAATAAAATCCCCAACTCTCTCCGTGGGTCCTCGAGTTGCTTTGAATTTTGGGATGGCAAAGCCAAAATGCAATTAAAATATGATATGCACATGATGACCTATGTATAACATTTCAAATTGGAAATTTGGGATGTTACAAACCTACGCCCCTAAGGTGAATCTCACCCTCAAGATTCGGGTTGGCTAGAAAATAGATGTGGGTGGTCTTCACTGGGATAAAGTGAGCCACTTTGGTCAAACGATCCACTACTACCCAAATAGAATCGCATCCCGATCGGGTTCTCGGCAATCCGGCAATGAAATCCATGCCAAGTTTGTCCCACTTCCATTCGGGTATCGGCATAGGCTGCAGTAATCCCGCTGGCTTTTGATGTTCTGCCTTCGCTCTCTGACATACATCACATACGGCTACATACTCGACAATATCCTTCTTCATACCAGTCGACCAGAAACGCTCCTTCAAATCTAAATACATCTTGGTGTTTCCGGGGTGTATCGGGTATGGCGAGTCATGAGCCTCCTGGAGTATCAACTTCCCGATCTCTGGATTATTGGGTACGTAAACACGGTCCTCAAACCACAAGGTGTCGTGCTCATCCTCACGAAAACCCTTGGCTTTTCCTTTTCTCATTTTCTCCTTTATCTCTATAATTCCCTGATCATCCTTCTGAGCTTCTCGAATTTTTCCCAATAATGTCGACTGAATTTCCAATGCTGCAACAAAACCTCTAGGGACTATCTCCAAACGTAGCTCCCTGAGATCTTCCGCTAACTCTGTTGGTAATCCTCCGCTTACGAGGTTATTGGCATAACTCTTTCGGCTTAAAGCATCTGCTACGACATTGGCCTTGCCTGGAGCCCTAGATGATAGTGCAACTTCATATCATAATCCTTTATAAGCTCCAACCATCTCCTCTGCCTGAGGTTCAACTCCTTCTATGTGAAAATGTACTTCAAACTCTTATGATCCGTGTACACATCACAATGATTTCCAATAAGAAAATGTCTCCAGGTCTTGAGTGCATGCACTATAGCTGCTAACTCCAAATCATGCGTGGCATAATTCAACTCATGAGGTCAAAGCTGTCGTGAGGCATATGAAACAACTCTTCCGTCCTGCATAAGCACGCCTCCAAGTCCTAAGCGAGATGCGTCGCAATACACTTGGAAATCCTTGCGTATATCCGGCAGAATTAGCACTAGGGTGTAACCAAATGTTTCTTCAACTCCTAGAAACTTGCCTCATATTCATCTGTCCATTTAAACTTAGTGTCCTTCTTCAACAACTCCGTCATAGGCTTCGCAATCTTAGAGAAATTCTCAATGAATCTCTGATAATACCCCACGAGTCCAAGAAAACTGCGGATCTCTCCAACTGAGGTGGGTGCCAACCACTCAGTGACTGACTGAACCTAAGTAGGGTCTACTGCTATGTAACGCCCCGAGACCGATGTGCCAGGTGTCGTCCAGTTATTCGCTGTTGTTGCCTTGTCATTGCTTGCGTGGCATGCATTCCATATCATGTCATCATGTGCATTTCATTTGCATACATGTTTGTCTCATGCATCCGAGCATTTTCCCCGTGGTCCGTTTTGCAATCCGGCGCTCCTATGTCACCGGGTATTCCTTTTTACCTCTTTTCGTGTGCAGGCGTTAAACGTTTTCGAATTGGACCGAGACTTGCCAAGCGGCCTTGGTTTACTACCGGTAGACCGCCTGTCAAGTTCCGTGCCATTTGGACTTCGTTTGATACTCCAACGGTTAACCGAGGGACTGAAAAGGCCTTGTGTGTGTTGCAGCCCAACACCCCTCCAAACTGGCCCAAAACCCACCTAATCCTCCTGAAGGAAATATGCCCTAGAGGCAATAATAATGTTATTATTTTTATTTCCTTATATCATGATAAATGTTTATTATTCATGCTAGAATTGTATTATCTGGAAACACAATCCTTGTATGAATCCATAGACAAACCAACCGTCACTAGTATGCCTCTACTTGACTAGCTCATTAATCAAAGATGGTTATGTTTCCTAACCATAGACATGTGTTGTCATTTGATTAACGGGATCACATTATTAGGAGAATGATGTGATTGACATGACCCATTCCATTAGCTTAGCACCCGATCGTTTAGTATGTTGCTATTGCTTTCTTCATGACTTATACATGTTCCTATGACTATGAGATTATGCAACTCCCGTTTGCCGGAGGAACACTTTGTGTGCTACCAAACGTCACAACGTAACTGGGTGATTATAAAGGAGCTCTACAGGTGTCTCCAAAGGTACATGTTGGGTTGGCGTATTTCGAGATTAGGATTTGTCACTCCGATTGTCGGAGAGGTATCTCTGGGCCCTCTCGGTAATGCACATCACAGCCTTGCAAGCATTGCAACTAATGAGTTAGTTGCGGAATGATGTATTACGGAACGAGTAAAGAGACTTGTCGGTAACGAGATTGAACTAGGTATGGGATACCGACGATCGAATCTCGGGCAAGTAACATACCGATGACAAAGGGAACAACGTATGTTGTTATGCGGTCTGACCGATAAAGATCTTCGTAGAATATGTAGGAGCCAATATGGCATCCAGGTTCCGCTATTGGTTATTGACCGGAGACGTGTCTCGGTCATGTCTACATTGTTCTCGAACCCGTAGGGTCCGCACGCTTAAGGTTTCGATGACAGTTATATTATGAGTTTATGAGTTTTGATGTACCGAAGTTAGTTCGGAGTCCCGGATGTGATCACGGACATAACGAGGAGTCTCGAAATGGTCGAGACATAAAGATTGATATATTGGACGGCTATATTCGGACACCGGAAGTGTTCCGGGTGATTTCGGAGAAAACCGAAGAGCCGGAGGGTTACCGGAACCCTACCGGGAGAAGTAATGGGCCATATGGGCCTTAGTGGAGAGAGAGAAGGGCGCCAGGGTGGGCCGCGCGCCTCCTCCCCCCCTTAGTCCGAATTGGACTAGGAGAGGGGGGTGCCCCCCTTTCCTTCTCCCTCCCCACCTCTTTCCCCCTCCTAGTAGGAGTCCTACTCCTACTAGGAGGAGGACTCCTCATGGCGCGCCTATAGGGGCCGGCCGGCCTCCTCCCCTTGCTCCTTTATATATGGGGGCAGGGGGCACCCCTAGACACACAAGTTGATCCACGTGATCGTTTTCTTAACCGTGTGCGGAGCCCCCTTCCACCATACTCCTCGATAATATTGTAACGGTGCTTAGGCGAAGCCCTGCGACGGTAGAACATCAAGATCGTCACCACGCTGTCGTGCTGACAGATCTCTTCTCCGACGCTTTGCTGGAGCGGAGTCCGGGGATCATCATCGAGCTGAACGTGTGCTAAAACTCGGAGGTGTCGTAGTTTCGGTGCTTGATCGGTCGGGCCGTGAAGACGTACGACTACATCAACCGCGTTGTGCTAACGCTTCCGCTGTCGGTCTACAAGGGTACGGAGATCACACTCTCCCTCTCGTTGCTATGCATCACCATGATCTTGCGTGTGCGTAGGAAATTTTTTGAAATTACTACGTTCCCCAACAGTGGCATCCGAGCCAGGTTTTATGTGTTGATGTTATATGCATAGTAGAACACAAGTGAGTTGTGGGCGATATAAGTCATACTGCTTACCAGCATGTCATACTTTGGTTCGGCGGTATTGTTGGATGAAGCGGCCCGGACCGACATTACGCGTACGCTTACGCGAGACCGTGGTTCTCCGACGTGCTTTGCACAAAGGTGGTAGCGGGTGTCAGTTTCTCCCTTTAGTTGAACCGAGTGTATGCCCGGTCCTTGCAGAAGGTTAAAACAGCACCAACTTGGACAAACTATCGTTGTGGTTTTGATGCGTAGGTAAGATTGGTTCTTGCTTAAAGCCCGTAGCAGCCACGTAAAACTTGCAACAACAAAGTAGAGGACGTCTAACTTGTTTTTGCAGGGCATGTTGTGATGTGATATGGTCAAGACATGATGCTAAATTTTATTGTATGAGATGATCATGTTTTGTAACCGAGTTATCGGCAACTGGCAGGAGCCATATGGTTGTCGCTTTATTGTATGCAATGCAATCGCGCTGTAATGCTTTACTTTATCACTAAGCGGTAGCGATAGTCGTGGAAGCATAAGATTGGCGAGACAACAACGATGCTACGATGGTGATCAAGGTGTCGCGCCGGTGACGATGGTGATCACGACGGTGCTTCAAGATGGAGATCACAAGCACAAGATGATGATGGCCATATCATATCACTTATATTGATTGCATGTGATGTTTATCTTTTATGCATCTTATCTTGCTTTGATTGACGGTAGCATTATAAGATGATCTCTCACTAATTATCAAGAAGTGTTCTCCCTGAGTATGCACCGTTGCGAAAGTTCTTCGTGCTGAGACACCACGTGATGATCGGGTGTGATAGGCTCTACGTTCAAATACAACGGGTGCAAAACAGTTGCACACGCGGAATACTCAGGTTATACTTGACGAGCCAAGCATATACAGATATGGCCTCGGAACACGGAGACCGAAAGGTCGAGCGTGAATCATATAGTAGATATGATCAACATAGCGATGTTCACCAATGAAACTACTCCATCTCACGTGATGATCGGACATGGTTTAGTTGATTTGGATCACGTAATCACTTAGAGGATTAGAGGGATGTCTATCTAAGTGGGAGTTCTTTAGTAATATGATTAATTGAACCTAAATTTATCATGAACTTAGTACCTGATAGTATCTTGCTTGTTTATGTTTGATTGTAGATAGATGGCCGTGCTGTTGTTCCGTTGAATTTTAATGCGTTCCTTGAGAAAGCAAAGTTGAAAGATGATGGTAGCAATTACACGGACTGGGTCCGTAACTTGAGGATTATCCTCATTGCTGCCACAGAAGAATTACGTCCTGGAAGCACCGCTGGGTGCCAGGCCCTGCTGCTGGCAACACCAGATGTTATGAACGTCTGGCAGAGCAAAGCTGATGACTACTCGATAGTTCAGTGTGCCATGCTTTACGGCTTAGAATCGGGACTTCAACGACGTTTTGAACGTCATGGAGCATATGAGATGTTCCAGGAGTTGAAGTTAATATTTCAAGCAAATGCCCGGATTGAGAGATATGAAGTCTCCAATAAGTTCTATAGCTGCAAGATGGAGGAGAACAGTTCTGTCAGTGAGCATATACTCAAAATGTCTGGGTATAATAATCACTTGATTCAATTGGGAGTTAATCTTCCAGATGATTGCGTCATTGACAGAATTCTCCAATCACTACCACCAAGCTACAAGAGCTTCGTGATGAACTATAATATGCAAGGGATGAATAAGACTATTCCCGAGCTCTTCGCAATGCTGAAAGCTGCGGAGGTAGAAATCAAGAAGGAGCATCAAGTGTTGATGGTCAATAAGACCACTAGTTTCAAGAAAAAGGGCAAAGGAAAGAAGAAGGGGAACTTCAAAAAGAACATCAAGCAAGTTGCTACTCAAGAGAAGAAACCCAAACCTGGACCTAAGCCTGAAACTAAGTGCTTCTACTGCAAGTAGACTGGTCACTGGAAGCGGAACTGCCCCAAGTATTTGGCGGATAAGAAGGATGGCAAGGTGAACAAAGGTATATGTGATATACATGTTATTGATGTGTACCTTACTAATGCTCGCAGTAGCACCTGGGTATTTGATACTAGTTCTGTTGCTAACATTTGCAACTCGAAACAGGGACTACGGATTAAGCGAAGATTGGCTAAGGACGAGGTGACGATGCGCGTGGGAAATGGTTCCAAAGTCGATGTGATCGCGGTCGGCACGCTACCTCTACATCTACCTTCGGGATTAGTATTAGACCTAAATAATTGTTATTTGGTGCCAGCGTTACGCATGAACATTATATCTGGATCTTGTTTTATGCAAGACGGTTATTCATTTAAATCAGAGAATAATGGTTGTTCTATTTATATGAGTAATATCTTTTATGGTCATGCACCCTTAAAGAGTGGTCTATTCTTATTAAATCTCGATAGTAGTGACACACATATTCATAATGTTGAAGCCAAAAGATGCAGAGTTGATAATGATAGTGCACCTTATTTGTGGCACTGCCGTTTGGGTCATATCGGTGTAAAGCACATGAAGAAACTCCAGATTGATGGGCTTTTGGAACCACTTGATTATGAATCACTTGGTACTTGCGAACCGTGCCTTATGAGTAAGATGACAAAAACACCATTCTCCGGTACTATGGAGAGAGCAACAGATTTGTTGGAAATCATACATACAGATGTATGTGGTCCGATGAATGTTGAGGCTCGTGGCGGATATCATTATTTTCTCACCTTCACAGATGACTTAAGCAGATATGGGTATATCTACTTAATGAAACATAAGTCTGAAACATTTGAAAAGTTCAAAGAATTTCAGAGTGAAGTTGAAAATCATCGTAACAAGAAAATAAAATTCCTACGATCTGATCTTGGAGGAGAATTTTGAGTTACGAGTTTGGTGTACATTTGAAACAATGCGGAATAGTTTCGCAACTCACGCCACCCGGAACACCACAACGTAATGGTGTGTCCGAACATCGTAATCGTACTTTACTTGATATGGTGCGATCTATGATGTCTCTTACTGATTTACCGCTATCGTTTTGGGGTTATGCTCTAGAGACGGCCGCATTCACGTTAAATAGGGCACCATCAAAATCCGTTGAGACGACGCCTTATGAACTATGGTTTGGCAAGAAACCAAAGTTGTCGTTTCTGAAAGTTTGGGGTTGCGATGCTTATGTGAAAAAGTTTCAACCTGATAAGCTCGAACCCAAATCGGAGAAATGTGTCTTCATAGGATATCCAAAGGAAACTATTGGATACACCTTCTATCACAGATCCGAAGGCAAAACTTTTGTTGCTAAATTCGGAAACTTTCTAGAGAAGGAGTTTCTCTCGAAATAAGTGAGTGGGAGGAAAGTAGAACTTGATGAGGTAACTGTACCTGCTCCCTTATTGGAAAGTAGTACATCACAGAAACCAGTTTCTGTGACACCTACACCAATTAGCGAGGAAGCTAATGATGATGATCATGAAGCTTCAGAACTAGATACTACTGAACCTCGTAGATCAACTAGAGTAAGATCCGCACCAGAGTGGTACGGTAATCCTGTTCTGGAAGTCATGCTACTAGATCATGATGAACCTATGAACTATGGAGAAGCGATGGTGAGCCCAGATTCCGCAAAATGGCTTGAAGCCATGAAATCTGAGATGGGATCCATGTATGAGAACAAAGTATGGACTTTGGTTGACTTGCCCAATGATCAGCAAGCAATTGAGAATAAATGGATCTTTAAGAAGAAGACTGACGCTGACGGTAATGTTACTGTCTACAAAGCTCGACTTGTCGCAAAAGGTTTTTGACAAGTTCAAGGGATTGACTACGATGAAACCTTCTCACCCATAGCGATGCTTAAGTCTGTCTGAATCATGTTAGCAATTGCCGCATTTTATGATTATGAAATTTGGCAGATGGATGTCAAAACTGCATTCCTGAATGGATTTCTGCAAGAAGAGTTGTATATGATGCAACCGGAAGGTTTTTTCGATCCAAAGGGAGCTAACAAAGTGTGCAAGCTCCAGCGATCCATTTATGGACCGGTGCAAGCCTCTCGGAGTTGGAATAAACGCTTTGATAGTGTGATCAAAGCATTTGGTTTTGTACAGACTTTTGGAGAAGCCTGTATTTACAAGAAAGTGAGTGGGAGCTCTGTAGCATTTCTGATATTATATGTAGATGACATATTACTAATCGGAAATGATATAGAATTTCTGGATAGCATAAAGGGATACTTGAATAAGAGTTTTTCAATGAAAGACCTCGGTGAAGCTGCTTACATATTGGGCATTAAGATCTATAGAGACAGATCAAGACGCTTAATTGGACTTTCACAAAGCACATACCTTGACAAAGTTTTGAAAAAGTTCAAAATGGATCAAGCAAAGAAAGGATTCTTGCCTGTGTTACAAGGTGTGAAATTGAGTAAGACTCAATGCCCGACCAATGCAGAAGATAGAGAGAAAATGAAAGATGTTCCCTATGCTTCAGCATAGGCTCTATCATGTATGCAATGCTGTGTACCAGACCTGATGTGTGTCTTGCTATAAGTCTAGCAGGCAGGTACCAAAGTAATCCAGGAGTGGATCACTGGACAGCGGTCAAGAACATCCAGAAATACCTGAAAAGGACTAAGGATATGTTTCTCATATATGGAGGTGACAAAGAGCTCATCGTAAATGGTTACGTTGATGCAAGCTTTGACACTGATCCGGACGATTCTAAATCGCAAACCGGATACGTGTTTACATTAAACGGTGGAGCTGTCAGTTGGTGCAGTTCTAAACAAAGCGTTGTGGCGGGATCTACATGTGAAGCGGAGTACATAGCTGCTTCGGAAGCAACAAACGAAGGAGTCTGGATGAAGGAGTTCATATCCGATCTAGGTGTCATACCTAGTGCATCGGGTCCAATGAAAATCTTTTGTGACAATACTGGTGCAATTGCCTTGGCAAAGGAATCCAGATTTCACAAGAGAACCAATCACATCAAGAGACGCTTCAATCCCATCCGAGATCTAGTCCAGGTGGGAGACATAGAGATTTGCAAGATACATACGGATCTGAATATTGCAGACCCGTTGACTAAGCCTCTTCCACGAGCAAAACATGATCATCACCAAAGCTCCATGGGTGTTAGAATCATTACTATGTAATCTAGATTATTGACTCTAGTGCAAGTGGGAGACTGAAGGAAATATGCCCTAGAGGCAATAATAATGTTATTATTTTTATTTCCTTATATCATGATAAATGTTTATTATTCATGCTAGAATTGTATTATCCGGAAACATAATACTTGTGTGAATACATAGACAAACCAAACGTCACTAGTATGCCTCTACTTGACTAGCTCATTAATCAAAGATGGTTATGTTTCCTAACCATAGACATGTGTTGTCATTTGATTAACGGGATCACATTATTAGGAGAATGATGTGATTGACATGACCCATTCCATTAGCTTAGCACCCGATCGTTTAGTATGTTGCTATTGCTTTCTTCATGACTTATACATGTTCCTATGACTATGAGATTATGCAACTCCCGTTTGCCAGAGGAACACTTTGTGTGCTACCAAACGTCACAACGTAACTGGGTGATTATAAAGGAGCTCTACAGGTGTCTCCAAAGGTACATGTTGGGTTGGCGTATTTCGAGATTAGGATTTGTCACTCCGATTGTCGTAGAGGTATCTCTGGGCCCTCTCGGTAATGCACATCACATAAGCCTTGCAAGCATTGCAACTAATGAGTTATTTGCGAGATAATGTATTACGAAACGAGTAAAGATACTTGCCGGTAACGAGATTGAACTAGGTATTGAGATACCGACGATCGAATCTCGGGCAAGTAACATACCGATGACAAAGGGAACAACGTATGTTGTTATGAGGTCTGATCGATAAAGATCTTCATAGAATATGTAGGAGCCAATATGAGCATCCAGGTTCCGCTATTGTTTATTGACCGGAGACGTGTCTCGGTCATGTCTACATTGTTCTCGAACCCGTAGGGTCCGCACGCTTAAGGTTTCGATGACAGTTATATTATGAGTTTATGAGTTTTGATGTACCGAAGTTAGTTCGGAGTCCCGGATGTGATCACGGACATAACGAGGAGTCTCGAAATGGTCGAGACATAAAGATTGATATATTGGACGGCTATATTCGGACACCGGAAGTGTTCTGGGTGATTTCGGAGAAAACCGGAGAGCCGAAGGGTTACCGGAACCCTACCGGGAGAAGTAATGGGCCATATGGGCCTTAGTGGAGAGAGAGAGGGACAACAAGGGTGGGCCGCGCGCCTCCTCCCCCCTGGTCCGAATTGGACTAGGAGAGGGGGGGCGGCGCCCCCCTTTCCTTCTCCTTCCCCACTTCCTTCCCTCTCCTAGTAGGAGTCCTACTCCTACTAGGAGGACTCCTCCTTGGCGCGCCTATAGGGCCGGCCGGCCTCCTCCCCTTGCTCCTTTATATACAGGGGCAGGGGGCACCCCTAGAGACAAGTTGATCCACGTGATCATATTCTTAGCCGTGTGCGGTGCCCCCTTCCACCATAATCCTCGATAATATTGTATCGGTGCTTAGGCGAAGCCCTGCGACGGTTGTACATCAAGATCATCACCACGCCGTCGTGCTGACGGAACTCTTCCCCGACACTTTGCTGGATCGGAGTCCGGGGATCATCATCGAGCTGAATGTGTGCTAAAACTCGGAGGTGTCGTAGTTTCAGTGCTTGATCGGTCGGGCCGTGAAGACGTATGACTACATCAACTGCGTTGTGCTAACGCTTCCGCTGTCGGTCTACAAGGGTACGTAGATCACACTCTCCCCCCTCGTTGCTATGCATCACCATGATCTCGCGTGTGTGTAGGAATTTTTTTTAAATTACTATGTTCCCCAACACCTCCTCCATCATCTAGAGCGTTCGATCACGATCGCGTGGCCGAAAACCACACCTCATTTGGAGCTTCCTAGCTCCCTCTACCTATATATATGTGGCTCTCCCCGAAAATTCACGTAGATGAAACCCTAACCTCCTCCTCCGCAGCCCATCAGGAGCTATTCAGGAGTCTTTTCAGTTTGATTCTCCACAGCCCATCATCTCAGATTTATTCATTCCAGCTTTCAGCTCTCATTCTCTAATTCTTACCGGTGCATCATTCAAGTGTTCTCCAATCAGTTCGTGATCTCTTCGTTCTCTCGCATCTTGATTCCTTCAAGTATCTTCATTCGTTTTCTAATTCTTACCCGGTCATTCATCCCTTTACTTCGTTCATTTTCAATTCTTACGGTGGTTCGTTCAAGAGTTTTTCTCTTCCTTCTTTATCATATCAATTTGTTCGTTGTTTCGATCCCACCTGTGTTTCGTTGAAGACCTTCTCAAGTTTGCGCTATATATATCTTAATCCTTTCTACGAGAATAAGTAATATGTCAAATCCGTTGTTTATCATCAATTTAATTGGTGCAGGATAAGCATAATGTAATTCTTATTCTTGTTTCATCGAGTGAACTCAATTCCCTATTCCGGAGGTTCATCAAAAAATTCTTGGTTTCAATAGCTCATCTTTCTTTCCCGGAGTTCCAAGTTCTCTCAATTATTTCATCGCAAAGATCCATCTAATCATTGCAAGGATTCACCTTGTGTTTTCAACTTATCTTTCCTTTCGGTTGATCATTCTTTTACTACCGGAGTTATTCATGGAGGCTCTACATGAGGGTTCATAAAGGATTTAATTCCTTCTCGAAGTTTTCATTGAGATTCTTTTCAGAGGAGCTCAAGCATTCTCCATCTTGCAATCCGGAGTGCAATTCTTTCGCGCATATCTTTTGAGGTGGTGTCATGTCATTGTTGATAATTTCCCTTCGTGTTTCATGGATCACAAGGTTTTCAAGAGTGACATATCTAAATCCATCATTTTCTCTTCGCTCAACACATCCTTTCCAATCCATTAATCTCTTCATTGGAGTTATCTTGGGCTATATTTCACCTAAAGCCTTCCCTAAGAATTGTTGCTATTTATGGTGCTCATAAAGGATCCAAGTTCTTCTTTTATCCTTCCGGTGAATAAGTTTCTCGTCTTCTTGTTCATATCAATCCAATCAAATCTTTTCCGTGAGTGGCAAGTTGTCACCTCATAATTTTGGGATGTTCTCCATAAGCCCACTACAACCTTGTTCTTTTTCGTTGTTGATAATCCAACAACTCCGTTCTAGCATTTGTCGTAAGCGTGCTCTCCCAAGATCTTGTGTTCCCTCCGTTCATTCCATTTTCATTCTTTCATTTCTTCCGGAGGCATTGTGATGTTTCTCTCTTCAACCCATCTTCTTATTTTGTCAGGATCGTGTTCTTTTCGTGCTTACCCATTTATCCAGAGTATTGTGCCCCTTTGCTGAAGTCCTTTTCATCCTATCAAGTCTTGCATCCCTTCTCAACAGGAGTGCCGCCCAAAGTTGTTCTTCCTTGTTCCTCTTTTCTAACGGAGGTTTTCAACTTTGTTCATCTTTGTTGTGTTCTTTCTTTCAAATTTGCTCAACCTTGCAGGGTTCTTTGGTTTCACTTGTTTGTCAAAGAAGCAACTTAGTTTTACCTCTCCTCTTTCTCTTCTGTTGTCCCTCCGGTGCCATTCTAGATCTCGGGACGAGATCCTCTCGTAATGGTGGAGTGTTGTAACGCCCCGAGACCGATGTGCCAGGTGTCGTCCAGTTATTCGCTATTGTTGCCTTGTCATTGCTTGCGTGTCATGCATTCCATATCATGTCATCATGTGCATTTCATTTGCATACATGTTCGTCTCATGCATCCAAGCATTTTCCCCGTTGTCCGTTTTGCAATCCGGCGTTCCTATGTCACCCGGTGTTCCTTTCTACCTCTTTTCATGTGCGGGCGTTAAACGTTTTTGGATTGGACCGAGACTTGCCAAGCGGCCTTGGTTTACTACCGGTAGACCGCCTGTCAAGTTTCGTGCCATTTGGACTTCGTTTGATACTCCAACGGTTAACCGAGGGACCGAAAAGGCCTCGTGTGTGTTGCAGCCCAACACCCCTCCAAACTGGCCCCAAACCCACCAAAACCTCCTCCATCATCTAGAGCGTTCGATCACGATCGCGTGGCCGAAAACCGCACCTCATTTGGAGCTTCCTAACTCCCTCTACCTATATATATGTGGCTCTCCCCGAAAATTCACGCAGATGAAACCCTAACCTCCTCCTCCGCGCGCCGCCGGACAATGTCCACCGCTGCCAGCCACCTCACTCCGGCCAATAGGAATCCGCCACGTCACCCCGCCGCCGTATCCCTCCACTCGCGCGCTGCCACGTTGCCATCCTCGCCGTCCCTCCACCGCGCGGCCCGCGCGAGCCCGGATCTCCGCCGCCGTCAGCCCGCGCTTGACCGCGAGTGCGCCGCCCGCGCCTGGCCGTGCCTGAGGCATGGCGCCTCCCGCCGCCGCCGCGCCGGTCACCTCCTGCCGCCGCCCGCGGATCCCGCTCGCCGGCGCCATCTCCGCCTCCCGGCCGGCTTCTTCGCCACCGCGCCGCCTCCTCCTGCCCGTGCGCCGCTGCCTTCGCCCGACCGCCTCCCGGGATCTCGCCGGCCTTCCCTCGCCCCGGAGCCGGAGTGCCTCGCCGCCGTTTCCTTCACCGGAGTTGCACCGCTCGCCGGAGTTGCCATCGCCGGATGCCTCGTTGCCAGATCCCGGCAAGATGGATCAGATCCACCACACCCTCCATCCAAACGGCCTCCGTCCAGATCCGGATCCCTCCGTCCCGTACCGCTTCGTCCCGGGTTGACTTTTCCCGGAGAGGTCCAAATTTCACTAACTCCCCCAGATTTTAGTATTTTTTGAGCATATTCATCACATCATAACTTCATCACCGTGGCTCCGATTCGTGCGTGCAGCATATCAAAATGTTCGTCTCGACGAGTACATCATTTCATCTCATTGCATAATTTTCATTTGAGCTCATCTTGATGCCCAAAATGCTGTTGGAAGAGGGCTATGTGATGATTATGTCACATCTGTTTCAACAAATAGCCTTTTGTCATTTTTGCCATGATTAATGTGTGCATGCTATGATCCTGAGTTCTACATGTGTTCTGATGTATGCCATGCCATCTTTACAGGGGTGTATGCCATGTATTTTTGTGATCTTTGTGGTGACTAGCACAAGCATGCAAAGTAGCTTACTCGATGATGCTGTTTTCAGGGACTTAGGATTATTCTAAGTCCTTATCCTGTTTTTGTTTTTATGCCATATGTTCATGTTGTTTCCTAGTGATCCGTGCCTCTTTTGAGGATGATCACTAAGGATGTTTTGTTAATATTGTGGTTCTCTATCTATCCATGTCTTTGTTTGCATTTATGGAGCACCCTAGCTTGAGTCAATCGAGCTCTACTTTTGCTATAAAATGTTCCTGGCAGATTGTTGACATGTTTAGCAATTTTGCCGAGCTTGTTGTTGTTGATCCGTGCATGCTATGTTATTGTTCTTGCCATGTCTAGCTCCTATGCCATGTCTTCTTGATGGATGTATGCTTAGCTTGTCATGCAATGCTCTGTAGTGAGTGCATCGAGCTCGTAAACATGCCTACTCGTTAATCTGTTTATGTTTTTGCTATGTTCACATGCTTGCAATTGTACTTTCTGATCCCTTTTGGCTCAAGGTCACTAAGGGACTTTTGTTATATGATTTGAGTAGCTTCATGCCATGCCTTGCTTTGCCATGATATGTTCCTGTAGCATGTAGTTTTCATGCTCTAAAGATTGCTTCCTGATGATAAATTCCTGATATGCTGTTAATTCCACCAAGTCTGAAACCTATTATCATTTGCTCTTTTGCCATGCTTGTTTGAACCTGTTAATGAGTGATTTAGCCGTAGCTCAGTGTTCATCTTTTGTCAAGCATCATGAGTGAATCCCTGCTATGTATTTTGTTGCCATGTTTGAGTGCTGTAGCATATTTAACTTGATGCATTTAGTTGGTCACTTGCTGTTTATCGCAGACCGGTGCCATATTTGTTTTGCTTGCCATTTCCAAACCGTGCATCCGATTCCGATGATCTTTATATCGATTTCAACCGAAATCAACTCACCTTTCCAGTGTCACTCTTGGATTTCCAAGTTGAGGCTAGGTTCAATCATTCCTTTCCAAATCATGCATATGCATCACATCCCGCATCCCGCATACCATGCCATGTTCATGTGTTGGTTGTTTACTATGTTGTGTGCTTCTTTCCGGTGTTGCTTCTTCGGGTTGGTTCCGATAAAGTCGCGTTTGTGAGGACCCGTTCAACTACGTCTGTTTGTCTTCTTCATGGACTCGTTCTTCTTCCTTGCGGGATTTCAGGCAAGATGACCATACCCTCGAAATCACTTCTATCTTTGCTTGCTAGTTGCTCGCTCTTTTGCTATGCCTATGCTGCGATACCTACCACTTGCTTATCATGCCTCCCATATTGTTGAACCAAGCCTCTAACCCACCTTGTCCTAGCAAACCGTTGTTTGGTTATGTTACTGCTTTGCTCGGCCCCTCTTATAGCGTTGTTAGTTGCAGGTGAAGATGAAGTTTGTTCCTTGTTGGAACATGGATATGTTGTTCCTTGTTGGAACATGTTTATATGTGGGGATATCACAATATCTCTTATTTAATTAATGCATCTATATACTTGGTAAAGGATGGAAGGCTCGGCCTTCTGCCTGGTGTTTTGTTCCACTCTTGCCGCCCTAGTTTCCGTCATATCGGTGTTATGTTCCCGGATTTTGCGTTCCTTACGTGGTTGGGTTATAATGGGAACCCCTTGACAGTTCGCCTTGAATAAAACTCCTCCAGCAATGCCCAACATTGGTTTTACCATTCGCCACCTAGCCCTTTTCTTTCCCTTGAGTTCTGCAGACTCAAGGGTCATCTTTATTTAAACCCCCCCGGGCCAGTGCTCCTCTGAGTGTTGGTCCAAACAGAGCCACTTGCAGCGCCACCTCGGGGAAACTCGGGGGCTGGTTTTAGTTGTACATAGTGCTCATCTGAGTGTGCCCTGAGAACGAGATATGTGCAGCTTCTATCGGGATTTGTCGGCACATTCGGGCGGTGTTGCTGGACTTGTTTTACCATTGTCGAGATGTCTTGTAACCTGGATGCCGAGCCTGATCAGATTGTCTTGGGAGAAGGAATATCCTTCGTTGACCGTGAGAGCTTGTGATGGGCTAAGTTGGGACACCCCTGCAGGGATTTGAACTTTCGAAAGCCGTGCCCGCAGTTATGGGCAGATGGGAATTTGTTAATGTCCGGTTGTATAAAACTTCAAGTTGACCTTAATTAAAATACATCAACCGCGTGTGTTACCGTGATGGTCTCTTCTCGGCGGGGTCCGGGAAGTGAACACGGTGTTGGAGTAATGCTTGTCGTAGGTTGTTCTAGGATCACTTCTTGATCATAGTTTCTCGACCGTGCTTTGCCTTCTCTTCTCGCTCTCATTTGCGGTTGTTAGCCACCAAATATGCTAGTCGCTTGCTGCAGCTCCACCTCATACCTTTTATCCTACCTATAAGCTTAAATAGTCTTGATCGCGAGGGTGTGAGATTGCTGAGTCCCCGTGACTCACAGATACTTCCAAAACCAGTTTGCAGGTGCCGTTGAACCGTGCAGATGACGCAACCAAGCTCAAGGAGGAGCTCGATGAAGATCTCGTTCTTTGAGTTGTTTCGTTCTAGTCGATCAGTAGTGGAGCCCAGTTGGTGTCGATCGGGGATCTGTGTAGCTTTTGGGGTAGTCTTCTTTTATTTTGGTTCCGTAGTAGGACCCTGTTTGTATCTGTATGATGTAATGCTTTATTCATGTATTGTGTGAAGTGGCGATTGTAAGCCAACTATGTATCTCTTTCCCTTATGTATTACATGGGTTGTGTGAAGATTACCTCACTTGCGACATTGCTTTCAATGCGGTTATGCCTCTAAGTCGTGCTTCGACACGTGGGAGATATAGCCGCATCGAGGGAGTTACATGCTATAGCTTCTCCTGATATAACATGTCCAAGGAATCCAACTTCCTTCAACCAAAACTCACTTTTGCTGAATTTGGCGTATAACAGATGTTCCCTGAGCTTCTCGAGAACTAATCGCAAATGCTCCTTGTGTTCCTCTTCATTCTTCGAGTACACCAAAATGTCATCAATGAAAACCATGATGAATTTATCCAAGAACTCCATGAACACCTTATTCATCATACTCATGAAATAGGTAGGGGCGTTTGTCAGTCCAAATGACATAACCGTGTACTCATATAGCCCGTACCTTGTGGTGAAGGCTGTCTTGGGTATATCCTGTTATCAGATCGTTGGTTGGTGGTATCCTAATCAAAGATTGATCTTAGAAAATACTTTAGCTCCTTGCATTTGGTCAAACAAATCATTGATCATCGGTAGTGGGTACTTGTTCTTGATCGTCACTTCATTCAATGCCCGATAATCAACCACCATTCTCAGATATTTATCCTTCTTCTCAACCAAAAGCACTGGGGCTACCCATGGTGACGAGCTTCGTCGAATGTAACCTTTCTCCAATAACTCCTTCATCTATTTCTAAATCTCCTCCAGATCATTTGCGGGCATCCGGTATGGTCTCTTTGATATTGGTCCGGTGCCTGGCAACAGCTCTATCAAAAACTCGATGTCTCGATCCGGCGGCATGCCTGGTAGTTTCTTTGGAAATACATCCGGGTAATCCTTCACTACAGGCACTTCCTCCTGAACAACTCCCATGAGGGAATTTACGTGAGTCCTCTTCGGGGTATGCCTGGGTACATACTTAATCCTTTTTCCCTCCGGGGTAGTGAGTAGAATTGATCTACTAGCATAGTCAATGTTTTCTCCATACTTTGATAGCCAATCCATACCCAATATCACATCTAATCCTTGTGACTCCAGAATTATTAGGTCTGAGGGGAAAATATGGCTGCCAATGTTTAAGGGTATCCGGTCGCACCATCGGCTGGCCATATACTCTGCTCCTGGTGAGCTTACTAACAAGGGTGTCCCAAGGGCTAAGGTGGGTAACTTAAACTTGTCCACAAATCCCCTTGAAATGTATGAATGCGATGCACCAGTATCGAAAAGAACGAGAGCAGTAAAGGACTTAACCAAAAACTTACCGACAACTGCGTCTGGCTGCTCTTCAACCTCCTCCACATTCATGTGGTTCACTTGGCCCTTATTGAAAGGGTTGGGCTTCTTCCCAGAGCTTCCATTGCCATTTCCATTTTTGAGTTCAGGACACTCATTGGCATAGTCTCCTGTCTTCCCGCACTTGAAACAAGTAATGTGACTTTGGTCCTTCTTGGCGGGTGTAGCTGGGTTAGAGCGGTTCTGACCGCTTGCTCCATTCCCATTTCCATTCCTAGAGCCATTGTGGTTATGCGAACTTCCTCCATTGTGGTTATGGCCTCCATGGTTATGGGTATATCCTCCCGAGTTTGGGGTAAAACATGGCTTCTGCTGAGCTCCTGAATTGTACTTCCCTTGTCCATTCTTCCTTTTGCGGCTATCAATTTGCTGCTGCTTTCCTTCAATCACAAAAGCCTTATCTACCAACTCCTGGTAGTTGTTAAATGTTGCCACCATCAACTGCACACTCATCTCATCGTTCAACCCTTCCATAAATTTCTCTTGCTTCACGGCATCTGTGGCGACATCATCCGGGGCATAGCGAGCTAACTTGCTAAACTCCTCCACGTACTGCCCCACAGTACGGTTGCCCTGGCGTAAGTTGCGAAACTCATGCTTCTTCATGCTCATAGCTCCAGTTAAGACATGAGCAGTGCGGAATGCTTGCTGAAACTGCTCCAAGTAACATTGGCTATGGGGAAAGTGGCTGTGTAATTCTCCCACCATGAGGCTGCAGGCCCATCCAATTGGTGTGCGGAAAAACACACCTTTCTTAGCATCTGTGCAACCTGCAGTGGTTAACTCCCTTCCAATCCTGTGTAGCCAGTCATCCGCAACTATGGGCTCGGTGCTACTAGAAAACGCCGGCGGTTGTAACCTCAGAAAACGGGCTAAGTTGTCAACTGGAGGTGGTCGCGGTGGGTTGTTCTTATTGTTGTTGTTGTTGTTGTTGTTGCCTTGATTCTGAACTAGCAGCTGCATCAGTGTATTCTACTGTTGGATCAACTGAGTGAGCTCCGGTAGGAAAGCAAATCCGTGGTCACGTCTCGGAGGCATCTGATGGGTTTTAGAGGGAAGAGATTAGAATAGAATGATGTCTAGTGAGAAAACACTACCCATATGCACATGAGACAAACACAATCAATATCACTCCCAAAACAATATCAAACAAGGGCATACAATCGATCTAACTATCGTTACAGTGCTTGGACTACTAATATATACATGGGGGAAATACTACTATTAGTATGGTGGTCTACTTGAAATTTTGATCGGTAGAAGACTCCATGATATCTGCTCCACCTTCGTCTTCATAATCATCATCACTGGGGTTGGAGTCGGTGTCATCGATGATGATATAGACCTTGGGGTGGTCGTCATCTCCTCCTAGCGCAGGGTCTCCCATGAATACTCCTAGCTTCCTTGTCAGGTCGTTATTCATCTCCACTAGTACGGTGATTTCCTCCTTGTATCCGTCGTGTGTAGACTTGATTCCTCTTTGAGCTCCATGTTCCTAGTCATCAACTTCTTCAGAGCTATCATGCTTGCGCACATTTGGTTCTCCTGGCATCGTATGTGTTGGTTTAACTCCTGGATGTAAGCTGCAATGGACCTGTCTTTCCTGGTGTTGATCATCTCCCATTGCTCATCTCGGCGCCCACATATCTGATAGATGGTGTCCTTAAGATCCTTGTGATAAACTTCGCCGATGCGTCCTATGGCGATGTGGTCTGCCATACTCTTTCCTAGACTCCAGGTTGGTGCATCAAAGGAAAACTCTATGGGCTCAGTTACTGGTGTGAATGTTCTTCCTGGAACTTGAACTCGAATCATCCAACACTCATCTTCTGGTAAAGTGGCGGTGTAGGTCCCGGTGAAGCTTGGTATTCCAATGTTTAGGTACCTAGTGACTTCCTTCAAGTTTTGTCCAAAAGGTGTGTCTTCATCCGGCTATGCAAACTTCTTCCTCGTGTCCGCCATCCTATAGAGTAGAAAATGGAGAGAAGTCAGAAATGAGTAGAGAAGAGTGATCTATGGTTCATCTTAGTGGTCATGTCCTACATTCAGCATGTGCTCTGATGCCATCTTGTAGCGATCCGACCTCAGACGGCCAAATCTCTATGCATAAGTGTCATCCCTGGATCGGTAATGCTGACACACATAGTACTTCAAAGGATTTATAATAGAGTAGCAATCACACACTTATTACATTGAATGTATCCAAAAGAGAACTTATTACAACAAATGTGGCTTAAGGCCATCTAAGTAAGATAACAGCAGAAAGTTTGGAAGATAAAGTGAGTCCATCAACTCCAACGGCATAGCTGAGTGCACAACAACGACCTAACGCACCTTACTCTTCGTCTGAAAATTCTGCAACATGGCATGTTGCAGCCCGAAACGGGTCAGCACATGGAATATGCTGGCAAGATAACATAGTAGAGCAATGAAACAATTAAAAGCTATCACTACATGCATATATGGCTGGTGGAGGCTCTATTGTTATAATGTTTTTGTGAAAAGCCAATTTTTTCCTACAACAAAGGAATATATCTTATTTAACTATCATGGTAGTTGAAAAACATTGAGGATGGTTAAACCCCATCTCAATCCCAATTAAAAGTAATTAACATCCCAACAAATTAATTTAGGGTGATGAGATCCACATGATAATCCAAGAACCACATACTCAAGATGTCCATAACCGGGGACACGGCTAACCATGATTAGTTTGTACACTCGATAGAGGTTTGCACACTTTTCCCCATAAGACTCGATCTCCTCCATTGGATTTCTCGCACTACAAGGTGTTTGAGAAACGGATGACTGAGACATAGTCTTTCAGAAGCATTAACTCTAACCCCGGGTAGACAGTACCAACCTACATCCCCTACATCTGCTAGCCTTCCACTAGAAGAGGTCATGCAACTTACTCCCCTATGCTAGAGCCCATAATAGCTTGTGGCTGCACATGGAAGTTTCTAGCATGAATAATCTTATGATCCCTTTGAGCCTGGGTGGTGAACCAAAAAGAACAGCACTGGTATATCCCCAGGTGCCCGCAACCAATCCACCCAGATGTGTGTTTAAGTCGCCACCTTAAGTAAACCATTAATTAATAATCTCATATCTGTCATGGATACACCCAAACCCAATCAACGTCTACGAGCATAGCATGGAAATATAAGCATAACGTAGAAGTAACTCCAAGGGGTTTGATAATAAAAGGGCAATAGGTTCTACCTCATCAACTACTTCCCAAAACCCACATGTTAAGAGATCCTACTCATGCAATGTTTGAGGGTTATAACTAATGCATAAAAACCGGGTAATAAAGGGGTATGATCAATGTGTTACTTGCCTTGTTGATGATCTGCAAAACCTAGTGACTCGTAGTAGCACGCTGCGCACTCCGGGAATTCTATCGCAAACAAACAATAGCATACATAAGCACTCAAGCAAAGATGCAAGGGTAAAACTTCAAATAAGAAGATCCAAACTGAAAGTTCAACTGAAGAGGTTCGATTTGCAAAAAGAAACGATCAAATCGGAGCTACGGAACTGAAACTACGGCCAAAAGAACTGCGTAGAAAAATCCGCTTGAAACCAAAATTGAAATTTGTCAAAACCTTGTTCAAGTCGGTTAAACAGAGAGAGGGGCCCGATACGAAGGTTTTCGCGTTGGTTTCACTGGATTTGGACAAACGGTTAAGAAACGGCAAGGGTTTGAAGTTCAGGGGCTAATCTATGATAAAAATAATCGCGGATAGGTCCCTGGCCAAAAATAAAATAAAAAGAAAAGACTAATGAACGTTCGCTGTCTGAACCTAACCGGCGAACAACGTTCGTTAAAACTAATGAACGGACGAACGTCCGCTAAATAAAAATAAACCGACGAAAACCGAAAAAAAACGCATCTAGGGTTTACAAAAAACCCGACGGTTTTTACCTAAAAACCAAAAAACGGTCGCGTTGAAACAAATCGAATCGGCGGCGGCGACGGTTCCGGCGGGGCTCCGGCGGCGTGCGGCGGCGCGGCTAGACAGCAGGGCGGCGCGGTGGAGTGGCGGCGGCGCGACAGCAGCAGCGGCGGGTAGCGCAGGCGGCTGCAGCTCGGGTTGGCTGCGGCGGCTGCGGTGTTGGGTGGGCAGGAGAGGCGCCGGCGGGGTATAAATAGGAGGGGGGCTCGAGGTGTTTGGGGAAGGGGGCGACGGCGGCGAGGACTCCGCGCGCGAGCGGGAGACGGCGAGGTGGAGCTGGGCCGGCTCGGCTCGGCCTTCGGCCCAGTTCGGTTCGAAGTTTTTTCTAAATACGGTTCCACCGAGAAAAATCCTTAAAAAATAAAATAAAAACCTAAAAATGCAAAAACAAATTTTCACCGTCTAAATAAAATATTTAGAACAAAGTGAACATTTTCTTGGCCTTAAAAAATGCACATTTTTTCTAATTCAAATAAAATAGGGATAAAATCCGAATAAAATATTTATTTGATTTTAATATTTTCCTCCAATATTTCATATATTTTGGAGAGGTCATATTATCTCCTCTCATATAATTTTAATTATGAAATATTTTTGGAGAGGAAAATAACTAAAACCAAAATGATCCACTTTTCAATATTTGAGAAAATTCAAATATGAAAACAATAAAATCCCCAACTCTCTCCGTGGGTCGTCAAGTTGCTTTGGATTTTGGGATCACAAAGCCAAAATGCAATTAAAATATGATATGCACATGATGACCTATGTATAACATTCCAAATTGGAAATTTGGGATGTTACAAACCTACCCCCCTAAGGTGAATCTCACCCTCAAGATTCGGGTTGGCTAGAAAATAGATGTGGGTGGTCGTCACTTGGATAAAGTGAGCCACTTTGGTCAAACGATCCACTACTACCCAAATAGAATCGCATCCCGATCGGGTTCTGGGCAATCTGGTGATGAAATCCATGCCAAGCTTGTCCCACTTCCATTCGGGTATCGGCATAGGCTGCAGTAATCCCGCTGGCTTTTGATGTTCTACCTTCGCTCTCTGACATACATCACATACGGCTACATACTCGGCAATATCCTTCTTCATACCAGTTGACCAGAAACGTTCCTTCAAATCTAAATACATCTTGGTGTTTTCGGGGTGTATCGGGTATGGCGAGTCATGAGCCTCCTGGAGTATCAACTTCCCGATCTCTGCATTATTGGGTACGTAAACATGGTCCTCAAACCACAAGGTGTCGTGCTCATCCTCATGAAAACCCTTGGCTTTTCCTTTTCTCATTTTCTCCTTTATCTCTGTAATTCCCTAATCATCCTTCTGAGCTTCTCGAATTTTTCCCAATAATGTCGACTGAATTTCCAATGCTGCAACAAAACCTCTAGGGACTATCTCCAAACGTAGCTCCCTGAGATCTTCCGCTAACTCTGTTGGTAATCCTCCGCTTATGAGGTTATTAGCATAACTCTTTTGGTTCAAAGCATCTGCTACGACATTGGCCTTGCCTGGATGATAGTGCAACTTCATATCATAATCCTTTATAAGCTCCAACCATCTGCTCTGCCTGAGGTTCAACTCCTTCTGTGTGAAAATGTACTTCAAACTCTTATGATCCGTGTACACATCACAATGATTTCCAATAAGAAAATGTCTCCAGGTCTTAAGTGCATGCACTATAGCTACTAACTCCAAATCATGCGTGGCATAATTCAACTCATGCGGTCGAAGCTGTCGTGAGGCATACGAAACAACTCTTTCGTCCTGCATAAGCACGCCTCCAAGTCCTAAACTAGATGCGTCGCAATACACTTGGAAATCCTTGCGTATATCCGGCAGAATCAACACTGGGGCTGTAACCAACCGTTTCTTCAACTCCTGGAATCTTGCCTCACATTCATCTATCCATTTAAACTTAGTGTCCTTCTTCAACAACTCCATCATAGGCTTCGCAATCTTAGAGAAATTCTCAAAGAATCTCCGATAATATCCTGCGAGTCCAAGAAAACTGCGGATCTCTCCAACTGAGGTGGGTGCCAACCACTCAGTGACTGACTGAACCTTAGTAGGGTCTACTGCTATACCTTCTCCTGATATAACATGTCCAAGGAATCCAACTTCCTTCAACCAAAACTCACATTTGCTGAATTTGGCATATAACTGATGTTCCCTGAGCTTCTCGAGAACTAATCGCAAATGCTCCTTGTGTTCCTCTTCATTCTTTGAGTACACCAAAATGTCATCAATGAACACCATGAGGAATTTATACAAGAACTCCATGAACACCTTATTCATCATACTCATGAAATAGGCAGGGAGTTTGTCAGTTCAAATGACATAACCGTGTACTCATATAGCCCGTACCTTGTGGTGAAGGCTGTCTTGAGTATATCCTGTTCTCGGATCTTCAGTTGGTGGTATCCTGATCGAAGATCGATCTTGGAAAATACTTTAGCTCCTTACAGCTGGTCAAACAAATCATTGATCATCGGGGGGGTACTTGTTCTTGATCGTCACTTCATTCAATGCCCGATAATCAACCACCATTCTTAGAGATTTATCCTTCTTCTCAAACAAAAGCACTGGGGCTACCCATGGTGACGAGCTTCGTCAAATGTAACCTTTCTCCAATAACTCCTTAATCTATTTCTTAATCTCTCTAGATCATTTGCGGGCATCCGGTATGGTCTCTTCGATATTGGTCCATTGCCTGGCAACAACTCTATCAAAATCTTGATGTTTTGATCCAGCAGCATGCCTGGTAGTTCCTCTGGAAATACATTCGGGTAATCCTTCACTACAAGCACTTCCTCTTGAACAACTCCCATGAGGGAATTTACGTGAGTCCTCTTCGGGGTATGCCTGAGTACATACTTAATCCTTATTCCCTCCGGGGTAGTGAGTAGAATTGACCTATTAGCATAGTCATTTGTTTCCTCCATACTTTGATAGCCAATCCATACCCAATATCACATCCAATCATTGTGACTCCGAAATTTTTAGGTCTAAGGGGAAAATATGGCTGCCAATGTTTAAGGGTATCCGGTCGCAACATCGGCTGGCCATATACTCTGCTCCTGGTGAGCTTACTAACAAGGGTGTCCTAAAGGCTAAGGTGGGTAACTTAAACTTGTCCACAAATCCCCTTGAAATGTATGAATGTGATGCACCAGTATCGAAAAGAACGAGAGCGGTAAAGGACTTAACCAAAAACTTACCGATAACTGCGTCTGGCTGCTCTTCAACCTCCTCCATGTTCACGTGGTTCACTTGGCCCTTATTGAAAGGGTTGGGCTTCTTCCCAGAGCTTCCATTGCCATTTCAATTTTTGAGTTCAGGACACTCATTGGCATACTTTCCAGTCTTCCCGCACTTGAAACAAGTAATGTGACTTTGGTCCTTCTTGGCGGGTGTAGCTGGGTTAGAGCGGTTTTGACTGCTTGCTCCGTTCCCATTTCCATTCCTAGAGCCATTGTGGTTATGCGAACTTCCTCCACTGTGGTTATGGCCTCCATGGTTATGGGTATATCCTCCCGAGTTCAAGGTAAAACATGGCTTCTACCGAGCTCCTGAATTGTACTTCCCTTGTCCATTCTTCCTTTTGCGGCTCTCAATTTGCTGCCGCTTTCCTTCAATCATAAGAGCCTTATCTACCAACCCCTGGTTGTTGTTAAATGTTGCCACCATCAACTGCACACTCATCTCATCGTTCAGCCCTTCCATAAATTTCTCTTGCTTCGCAACATCTGTGGCCACATCATCCGAGGCATAGCGAGCTAAGTTGCTAAACTCCTCCACTTACTGCCCCACAGTACGATTGCCCTAGCGTAAGCTGTGAAACTCATGCTTCTTCATGCTCATAGCTCAAGTTGAGACATGAGCAGTGCGGAATTCTTGCTGGAACTGCTCCCAAGTAACATTGGCTATGGGGAAAGTGGCTGTGTAATTCTCCCACCATGAGGCTGCAGGTCCATCCAATTGGTGTGCGACAAAACGCACCTTCTCAGCATCTGTGCAACCTGCAGTGGTTAACTCCCTTCCAATCCTGCGTAGCCAGTCATCTGCAACTATGGGCTCGGTGCTACTGGAAAACACCGGCGGTTGTAACCTCAGAAAATGGGCTAAGTTGTCAACTGGAGGTGGTGGCGGTGGGTTGTTCTTATTGTTGTTGTTGTTGTTGTTGTTGTTGCCTTGATTCTGAACTAGCAACTGCATCAGTGTATTCTGCTGTTGGATCAACTGAGTGAGCTCCGGTAGGAATGCAAATCCGTGGTCACGTCTCGGAGGCATCTGATGGGTTTTAGAGGGAAGAGACTAGAATAATGATGTCTAGTGAGAAAACACTACCCATATGCACATGAGACAAACACAATCAATATCACTCCCAAAACAATATCAAACAAGGGCATACAATCGATCTAACTATCGTTACAGTGCTTGGACTACTAATATATACATGGGGGAAATACTACTAATAGTATGGTGGTCTACTTGAAATTTTGATCGGTAGAAGACTCCATGATATCTGCTCCAGCTTCGTCTTCATAATCATCATCACTGGGGTTGGAGTCGGTGTCATCGATGATGATATAGACCTTGGGGTGGTCGTAATCTCCTCCTGGCGCAGGGTCTCCCATGAATACTCCTAGCTTCCTTGTCAGGTCGTCATTCATCTCCACTAGTACGGTGATTTCCTCCTTGTATCCGTCGTGTGTAGACTTGAGTTCCTCTTCGAGCTCCATGTTCCTAGTCATCAACTTCTTCAGATCTATCATGCTTGCGCACATTTGGTTCTCCTGGCGTCGTATGTGTTGGTTTAACTCCTGGATGTAAGCTGCAATGGACCTATCTTTCCTGGTGCTGGTCATCTCTCATTGCTCATCTCGGCGCCCACATATCTGATAGATGGTGTCCTTAAGATCCTTGTGATAAACTTCACCGATGTGTCCTATGGCGATGTGGGCTGCCATGCTCTTTCCTAGACTCCAGGTTGGTGCATCAAAGGAAAACTCTATGGGCTCAGTTACTGGTGTGAATGTTCTTCCTGGAACTTGAACTCGAATCATCCAACACTCCTCTTCTGGTAAAGTGGCGGTGTAGGTCCCGGTGAAGCTTGATATTCCAATATTCAGGTACCTAATGACTTCCTTCAAGTGTCGTCCAAAAGGTGTGTCTTCATCCGGCTGTGCAAACTTGTTCCTCGTGTCCGCCATCCTATAGAGTAGAAAATGGAGAGAAGTCAGAAATGAGTAGAGAAGAGTGATCTATGGTTCATCTTAGTGGTCGTGTCCTACATTCAGCGTGTGCTCTGATACCATCTTGTAGCGATCCGATATCAAACGGCCAAATCTCTGTGCATAAGTGTCATCCCTTGATCGGTAATGCTGACACACACAGTACTTCAAAGGATGTATATCAGAGTAGCAATCGCACACTTATTACATCGAATGTCTCCAAAGGAGAACTTATTACAACAAATATGGCTTAAGGCCATCTAAGTAAGATAACAACGGTTTGCGCACTCTGTAGAGGTTTGCGCACTTTTCCCCATAAGACCCGATCTCCTCCATTGGATTTCTTGCACTACAAGGTGTTTGAGAAATGGATGACCGAGACACAGTCTTTCAGAAGCATTAACTCTAACCCCGGGTAGACAGTACCAACCTACATCCCCTACATCTGCTAGCCTGCCACTGGAAGAGGTCATGCAACTTACTCCACTGTGCTAGAGCCCATAATAGCTTGTGGCTGCACATGGAAGTTTCTAGCATGAATAATCTTATGATCCCTTTGAGCCTGGGTGTCGAACCAAAAAGGACAGCACTGGTATATCCCCAGGTGCCCACAACCAATCCACCCAGATGTGTGTTTAAGTAGCCACCTTAAGTAAACCATTAATTAATAATCTCACATCTGTCATGGATATACTCAAACCCAATCCACGTCTATGAACATAGCATGGCAATATAAGCATAACGTAGAAGTTACTCCCAGGGGTTTGATAATAAAAGGGCAACAGGTTCTACCTCATCAACTACTTCCCAAAACACACATGTTAAGAGATCCTACTCATGCAATGTTTGAGGGTTGTAACTAATGCATAAAAACTGGGTAATAAAGGGGTATGATCAATGTGTTACTTGCCTGGATGATGATCAGCAAAACCTAGTGACTCGTAGTAGCATGCTGCGCACTCCGGGAATTCTATCGCAAACAAACAATAGCATACATAAGCACTCAAGCAAAGATGCAAGGGTAAAACTTCAAATAAGAAGATCCAAACTTAAAGTTCAATTGAATAGGTTCGATTTGCAAAAAGAAACGGTCGAATCGGAGCTACGAAACTGAAACTATGGTCAAAAGAACTTCATAGACAAATCTGCTTGAAACCAAATTTTAAATTTGTCAAAACCTTGTTCAAGTTGGTTAAACAAAGCGAGGGGTTCGAGACAAAGGTTTTGGCGTTGATTTCACTGGATTTGGACAAACAGTTAAGAAACGGCGAGGGTTTGAAGTTCAGGGGCTAATCTATGATAAAAATAATCGTGGATAGGTCCCTGGCCGAAAATAAAATAAAAAGAAAAGACTATAGAACGAACGTTCGCTGTCTGAACCTAACCGGCGAATAACGTTCATTAAAATGAACGAACGAATGAATGTCCGCTAAATAAAAATAAACTGGCGAAAAACGAAAAAAAAACGCATCTAGGGTTTACAAAAAAAAACCCGACGATTTTTTACCTAAAATCCCCCAAAAAACGGTCGCGTCAAAATAGATCGGATCGGCGGCGGCGGCAGTTCCGGCGGGGCTCCGGCGGCGTGCGGCGGCGCGGCTAGGCAGCGGGGCGGCGAGGGGCGGCGGCGCGTGGCTCCGGCGGCGCAGGCGGCGGCGGCTGCGGCTCGGGTTGGCTATGGCTGCGGCGTTGGGCTGGGAGAAGAGGCGGCGGCGGGGGGGGGGGTATAAATAGGAGGGGGGCTCGAGGGGCTTGGGGAAGGGGGCGACAGTGGCGTGTTCAGGACGGACACGTCCATGGCGGCGGTGGCACGGACTCCGCGCGCTAGCGGGAGACGGCAAGGCGGAGCTGGGCCGGCTTGGCTCGGATGACCGGCTCGGCCTTCGGCCCAGTTCGGTCCGAAGTTTTTTTTTAAATACGGTTCCACCGAGAAAAATCCTAAATAAAATAAAATAAAAATCTAAAAATGCCAAAATAAATTTTCACCATCTAAATAAAATATTTAGAACAAAGTGAACATTTTCTTGGCCTAAAATGCAATTTTGAAAAATGCACATTTTTTCTAATTCAAATAAAATAGCGATAAAATCCAAATAAAATATTTATTTGATTTTAATGTTTTTCCTCCGACATTTCATTTATTTTGGAGAAGTCATATTATATCCTCTCATATAATTTTAATTATGAAATATTTTTGGAGAGAAAAATAATTAAAACCAACATGATCCACTTTTCAATATTTGAGAAAGTTCAAATATGAAAACAATAAAATCCCCAACTGTCTCCGTGGGTCCTCGAGTTGCTTTGGATTTTGGGTCACAAAGCCAAAATGCAATTAAAATATGATATGCACATGATGACCTATGTATAACATTCCAAATTGGAAATTTGGGATGTTACAAACCTACCCCCCTAAGGTGAATCTCGCCCTCGAGATTTGGGTTGGCTAGAAAATAGATGTGGGTGGTCTTCACTGGGATAAAGTGAGCCACTTTGGTCAAACGATCCACTACTACCCAAATAGAATCGTATCCAGATCGGGTTCTAGGCAATCCGGTGATGAAATCCATGCCAAGCATGTCCCACTTCCATTCGGGTATCGGCATAGGCTGCACTAATTCCGCTGGCTTTTGATGTTCTGCCTTCACTCTTTGACATACATCACATACGGCTACATACTCGACAATATCCTTCTACATACCAGTCCACCAGAAACGCTCCTTCAAATCTAAATACATCTTGGTGTTTCCGGGGTGTATCGAGTATGGCGAGTCATGAGCCTCCTGGAGTATCAACTTCCTGATCTCTACATTATTGGGTACATAAACACGATCCTCAAACCACAAGGTGTCGTGCTCATCCTCACGAAAACCCTTGGATTTCCCTTTTCTCATTTTCTCCTTTATCTCTGTAATTCCCTGATCATCCTTCTGAGCTTCTCAAATTTTTCCCAATAATGTCGACTGAATTTCTGATGCTGCAAGAAAACCTCTAGGGACTATCTCCAAACATAGCTGTAACACCCACGATGCGGCTATATCTCCCACGTGTCAGAGCATGACTTAGAGGCATAACCGCATAGTAGGCATGTCACAACAGGGGTAATCTTTACACATCCCATGTACTAAATAAGAGAGGGATAAAGAGTTGGCTTACAATCGCCACTTCACACAATACATAAATATAGCATTACATCATCCAGAATACAATCAAGGTCCGACTACGGAACCAAAATAAAAGAAGAACACCCCTAATGCTAGATCCCCGATCGCCCCAACTGGGCTCCACTACTGATCAAAAGGAAACGAAACACAACAACGAAAAGGTCTTCATCGAGCTCCCACTTGAGTTGGGTTGCGTCATTTGCAGTGGTACCATCGGCACCTGCAACTGTTTGGAAGTATTTGTGAGCCACAAGTACTCAGCAATCTCACACCCGCGAGATCAAGACTATTTAAGCTTATGGGTAGGAAAGGGTAGTGAGGTGGAGCTGCAGCAAGCACTAAGCATATATGGTGGCTAACATACGCAAATGAGAGCGAGAAGAGAAGCAATGCACGGTCGTAAACTAGAAGTGATCAAGAAGTAATCCTGAAACTACTTACGTTCAAGCACAACACAAGAACTGTGTTCACTTCCCGGACTCCGCCGAGAAGAGACCATCACGGCTACACATGCGGTTGATGCATTTTAATTAAATTAAGTGCCAAGTTCTCTACAACCGGATATTAACAAATTCCTATCTGCCCATAACTGCGGGCACGACTTTTGAAAGTTCAAAACCCTGCAGGGGTGTCCCAACTTAGCCCATCACAAGCTCACACGGTCAACGAAGGATATTCCTTCTCCCAGGAAGACCCGATCAGACTTGGAATCCCGGTTACAAGACATTTCGACAATGGTAAAACAAGACCAGCAAGACCGCCCGATGCGCCGACATCCCGATAGGAGCTGCACATATCTCGTTCTCAGGGCAACACCGGATGAACACTACGTACAACTAAAACCAACCCTCAAGTTTCCACGAGGTGGCGCTGTAAGTGGCTCTGTTTCGGACCAACACTTAGAGAAGCACTGGCCCCGGGGGGGGGGGGTTAAAATAAAGATGACCCTCGGGAGCGCGACTCCCAAGGGAAAAGTAGGTGGTGGTGATGCAAATTGTAAAACCAAGGTTCGGCCTTGCTGGAGAGTTTTATTCAAAGCGAACTGTCAAGGGGTCCCCATAACACCCAACCGTGTAAGGAACGCAAAATCAAGGAACATAACACCGGTATGACGGAAACTAGGGCAACAAGAGTGGAACAAAACACCAGGCGTAAGGCCGAGCCTTCCACCCTTTACCAAGTATATAGATGCATTAATTAAACAATATATATAGTGATATCCCAACAATATCCATGTTCCAAACATGGAACAAACTCCATCTTCACCTGCAACTAACAACGCTATAAGAGGGGCTGAGCAAAGCGGTAACATAGCCAAACAACGGTTTGCTAGGACAAGGTGGGTTAGAGGTTTGGCATGGCAATATGGGAGGCATGATATAGCAAGTGGTAGGTATCGCGGCATAGCAAAAGAGCGAGTAACTAGCAAGCAAAGATAGAAGTGATTTCGAGGGTATGGTCATCTTGCCTGAGATCCCGCAAGGAAGAAGAACGAGTCCATGAAGAAGACAAACGGACGTAGTCAAACGGATCCTCACAAAAGCGACGTTATCGGAACTAACCCAAAGAAGCAACACCAGAAAGAAGCAAACAACATAGTAAACAACCATCACATAAACATGGCATGATACACACCCAAGTATGATGCATGTCCGGTTAATGAAACATGGCATGGCAAAATGCACAAAACAATCCTACAAATTAAGTGGAGCTCAATATGCAACTCCGTTGCATATTGAAGAAACATCACGTGACTTATTTAGTTCTCTCTTGTTTAGGTACCCATCAAAATTAAATGTTGGCTAGCATGGCTAGAGGTGAAGAAAAAGAAAACTATCTATCTAGGCAAGTTTAAATGAGGCCGGAACAACAACAACAAGTCCGGAAAACTCCTCATGTGCATATTTTAAGGTTTGGTACTGTTCTACCCTAATCCATATTTTAGAGTTGTTAAACATGCAGAGCAATACCACCATGTTAAACTAGGCAAGTTTATACCCCATTTACATATAAAGATTATTAAAATCCAAGCTACGGTTAATTAGTTATGAAACAAATCATTTTAACATGGCATATGAGCAAAATTACACAAACAACCTTTTAAACATTTTTAACATGCATGAAAGTTGGAAATTATTAATCTACACAAAATTCTAAGCACTTTACATATTAAGTTTGTTTAATTCCGATGCACGGTTGTGGAGTAATTAAATGCATGAACTAGAAGGGTTTTTCTGCAAAACTGCTATCTCTGGAATAATAACTAAATCGCAAAACTAAAAAAGACAGATATCGGGCCGAATCTGGCTGGCCCGATAGGAGCATAGGAGAGGGGTTGTTGGGCTGCTCACCCATGGACTTGGCCCGTTCGGAAATAGAGGAGGCCTAGCGCTGGGCCTGATGCGCGGTGTAGCAGAGGGGCTGGGCCTTGGGCCTTGGAGAGGCTGGGCCGGCTCGACAGCGGAGCTGGGCACGACCCACGCACTGGCGCTGGTCAACGCTCCTGCGAGTGCTCGTTCGTCTCTAACGAGAGGAAGCAGGCGGCAGCGGGACTTGCGAGCTGCAGTTTGATGTAGAGGTAGCAGGGGCGATGGCCGCAGGACTTGGGGGCGATGCTCATCCAGCGACGACGGCGCAACGACAGGAGGCCGGGAATGGACGGCTGCACTTCAGGGTTGCAGAATTAGGCGACAGAGGGAGTTGGCAGGGACGCAAGCGGGCGAACAAGGCAAGGAGGAGGGCTGGCGGGAGCCACGACGAGGATCCGGTGCGGCTCGGGTCCCAGTGGCCAGAGCCGGAGGTAGCCGGCAACGTTTAGCGCGTTCGCCGCAAGCTGCCGGGGAGTGGGACGCGTCCATGGCAGGGAACGGCGACGGCAGCAGGCAAAGTAGGCTGGGAACTTTTGGTCATCCTCGTCGAGCGAAGCAGAGGAGGCGAGGTCACAGGGAATGCCGATGGCAAGGGACTCGCGACTGCGGTGGGGAACTTGGCGGCAGCAGCAGGTTCCTGCAGGGAGGCGAGGTGATGTCGACTCTGGCAGCGCTGCTGCTACGGGTTGGAGCTAGGGCCTCCATGGCGGCACTGTGAAGACAAGAGAGAGAGAGAGCAGCATGAGAGAGAGAGAGAAAAGAGAGAGCAGGTGGGGAAGGAAGGGAGCAGGGCACGGCGTGGAATTAATCTCCGGCAACGAGGTGGCTCCTCGGCGGCGTGGGTTCCTGGAGGTGAAGCTCGAGAAAGCTCCTCTCGATCTGCATCGAGGAGGGAGTGAGAGGCTCTGCTGCGGGCCGCCTGGTGGCCGTTGGATCTCTATCCGGCGATCTCGGATGGATGGTTCGGTGGTTGGTTGATCTGGATCGAGGAATTTTGCAAGGAGGCAGCGGAATCGAGGGAGGGGATCCTGAGAGGAGTGACCAGGTGGAGCTAGTGGCAGTGGCGCGACGGGACAAGGGTAGAATTTTAGGGTTGTCCAAAATGGACTAGGAGTGGACGAATATATACTGATGAATTTAGGTTAGGGGCTAACTCGTCCCTCCGATCGCAATCGGACGATCGCGAAAAAAAATAGCTAGGGAGTCCAAATAAAAAAACGAAGATGGTTTATAGATGTTAGGGGAGGATCCGGACCCATCGGTGACGACTGTCCGAACCGTGTTCGGGTAAGTTTCGGACACGCGCGAGGGGTCGATGCACTACGCGAAGAGGGGTTAGGAGAACGAGGTAAAGTGTGTGGTTGGACTGAGAAGAGAGAGGGGGAATGCAACCCGGCAACCGTTTCCGGAGACCGAAACCGTCTGACGTTTGACTGGCTATATTGCCTCTATAGTTATCCGTTGGGGCGTCAAACGAACTGTGAATGCGATGAAACTTGACAGGCGGGCTACCTACAACATAACAACACCACATGCCAACTTTCATCCCATTCTGAGAACATTTTCCGGCCAGTTATAAAATAATATTTCGGACATGCCGCGGGCGCGTGCAAGTGTGTCTGGGCTCAGAACGGACAACGGAAGGAACGGGGAGACCCAGGCGGATGCAAGTTTTGAAAACATGATGATGCAATGCACATGATGACATGGCAAGATGCAACACGCAAGCAAATGACATGGCAAAGACAGCGAATAACTAGAAGACACCTGGCGCAATGGTCTCGGGGCGTCACAACACTCCACCACTACAAGAGGATCTCGTCCCGAGATCTAGGATGGCACCGGAGGGAAACGTAAAAGGAAGAGGAGAGGTAAAAACTAAGTTGCTTCTTTGACAAATGAGTGAAACCAAAGAACCATGCGAGGTTGAACAAATTGAAAGAAAGAATACAACGAAGATGAACAAAGTTGAAAAACACTCTGTTAGAAAAGGGACCAAGGAACATACGAGAACCTTGTAGGTTGAAAGACATAAGAAAAAGGGTTGCAATGGACAAGAAGTACATGCGAGCACTCCGATTAAAACAAGATGTACAAGGAACGATAAGGATCAATTACGACAACACTCGTTGGATAAAGAAGGTAAGGAATATGATCTTGGCAAAATGAAAGCACTTGAATGAGAGTCTGGTTAGAAGAGGAATGATAGACGCAACACTCTGGTTAAAACAACATAGAGAAGGAATAAGAATGATATAATTTGGACAGCACTCCGACTGAAAATGGAAGGAATAGAACAAGATTTTGACAAGATGAGAGGATACTTGATGAAATCAACAACACACTACCACCGGAACTATTGAAAAAAATGGCACAATGGGTATAAAGATTTCAGACAACGCTCCGGTTGAGAAAAGAGACAAAACTTGACAAAATGGGAAGAACTTGAAAAGAGGGCACGACACTCCGGTTAAAAGGATAAGCACGAAAAGAACATGATCTTTTACAAAACGAGATGATTGGTGAGTATAGCAACAATACAATGCCTCCGGGATGAATGTAAGAATGGAATCAAAAGAACGGAGGAGAAAACCACATCTTCTGTCTGAAAGAGCTTGAAAAAGCGTCTTTAGGAGAAGAGTCGAACGGAGTTGTTGGAAAACCAACAAGGAAAATAGTAAGCTTGTTGTGGGCTTATGGAAAACATCTCGAATTCTTGAGGTGAAATTCTGCCACTAACGAAACAATAGATTGGATTGATAACAACAAGGAGACGAGAAGCTTATTTCACCGGAAGGATAAATGAAGAACTTGGGTCGTTTATAACCACCATAAATAGCAAAATCCTTAGGGAAAGCTTTAGGTGAAATATAACCCAGGATAACTCCAATGAAGAGGTAGATTGGTTGAAAAGATGTCTTGAGCAAAGAGAAAATGATGGATTTAGATATGTCACTCTTGAAAACTTGTGAATCATGAAACACGAACGGAAATTATCAACAATGACATAACACCACCTCAACAGATATGGTAGAAAGAATTGCACTTTGAAATGAAAGATGAAGAAGGCTTGAACTCCTCAAAACAAAGCATGTGTTTTGCACCACGTTTATTTTAGAGTATATCTTGGCGGATCTTAGCTTCGAGAGAAATCTTGAAGAACAATTGAAGAATGAAGAGTATCCTTGCAAACCATCATGTTGAGCCTTCGTGAAGAACTCTGGCAATAAAAGAATGATCAAACGGAAAGGGAAAGTTGAAAAGAACTCCGGGAGAAGCCTTGCAATGATTAGGTGAAGCTTTGAAATGATATAACCAAGAAAACTTGGAACTCACGAAAGAAAGAAGAACAACTGAAATCAAGAATTTTGATGAACCTCCGGAATAAGGAATTAATCACTTGGATGAAACAAGAATAAGAATTACATTATGCTTATCCTTCACCAATTTAAATTGATGAGAAGCAATGGTGTAACGCCCCAGATGTAACTTTCGCCCCAGATGTAACTTTCCAGTTTGTACTCCAACTCTTGCCATTTCTGGCGTTAAGTTATATTTATTTCTCGGGTTCGGGTCTTTGTCTCTGTGTGTTGTTTTCATTGTCATGATCTCATATCATGTCATCATGTGCATTGCATTTGCATACGTGTTCGTCTTATGCATTCGAGCATTTTCCCCGTTGTCCGTTTTGCATTCCGGCGCTTCGTTCTCCTCCGGTGGTCATTTCTAGCTTTCTTTCATGTGTGGGGATTAAACATTTCCGGATTGGACCAGACTTGCCAAGCAGCCTTGGTATACTACCGGTAGACCGCCTGTCAAGTTTCGTGCCATTTGGACTTCGTTTGATACTCCAACGGTTAACCGAGGGACCGAAAAGGCCTCGTTTGTGTTGCAGCCAACACCCCTCCAATTTGGCCCAAAACCCACCAAACTCTGCTCCATGTCCTAGAGCGTTCGATCACGATCGCGTGGCCGAAAACCGCACCTCATTTGGACTCTCCTAGCTCCACTTATGCCTATAAATAGCCCCCCTCCATTTTCGGATCTCTCTCTCCCCGAAACCCTAGTCTATAAAAAAAAGGATCCCGCCGCCGCCGGACGTGTCCGCCCCCGGCCGGACAGCGTCCGCCGCCCGCGCCCAACCGGGCGTTGCCACGTGCACAACCGGCGCCCGCCTGGCCCATCTCGGGCCCCCGACGCCGCCTCGCCGGGCCCGAGGAGACGCCCGCCTCCGCCGCCCACTTCCCCGACGTAGGTGGCCGCCGCCACCACCACTCCGGCGCGCCGCCCCGACCGGCCGCCGCGCCCCTCCTCGCCCGGCGCCCGACGCCGCCTCGCCCGGCCGCCCGCGACGCCGCCTCGCCGCCGGCGACCGTGCCCCGGCCACCGAGCCCCTGCCTCTTCTTCCCCACCGCCCGGCGAGCCTCTCCCTGCGAGCTTCAACTCCGGCGAGCTTCAAGTCCAACTCCGGCGAACTCCTCGAACCGCGTGCAGATCGGGCCAGATCTGGATCTGGGTCATCTCGGGGTTGACTTTTTCGTCCCTAACCCTAATTTTTATGCCTACTTTGATCTGCCGTATCTCTGCATCCGTAGCTCCGATTTGGACGATGTAAGCATCATTTCATTCCATTGCATCATTTTCAATTTGAGCTATCTTGATGCCCAAAATTCTGTTACAAGGAGGCTTCGTGAGTTAATTGTCAGATCTGCAAGTTCATCTTAGACTTTTGTCATTTTTGCCATGATTAATGTGTGCATGATATGCCTGTGAGTCCTTCATATGTTTTATTAAGCAATCTTGTTATCTTTCCAGAGGTGCAACCCATGCATTTTTAGGATGTGTGTGGTGACTTGTGCAAGCTTGCAAAGTGAGGCACCCGGTAAATCAGTTTTCAGGGACTTGGTAGTTTTCACTAAGTCTGGGATTATTTAGTTCATGATGCCATATGTTCAGCTTGTTTCCTAGTGATCCTGACTCTTTTGAGGATGATTAGTAAAGGAGTTTTGTAATCATGTTATTCTCTATCCATCCATGTCTTTGTTTGCAAATTATGGAGCACCCTAGCTTGAGTCAATCGAGCTCTACTTTTGCTAGCTTGAGTCAATCGAGCTCTACTTTTGCTTCGTGGTGAATCTGGGCAGATCGTCAACTCGTTTGCGATTTTGCCGATGTTATTGTAGTTGATCCGTGCATGCTATGCCATTGTTCTTGCCATGTATAGCTAGAATTTTGTGCCTTCTTAATGGATGTATGCTTGCCTTGCCATGACTTGCACCGTGGTGAGTGCATCGAGCTCGTTTACAAGCCTTCGTGAGTTATATTTCAGCATGTCTCAGTTTTCACTAAGTCTGAAAACTGATGGTGTTTTAGCTATGTTCGTGTGCTCGTTTATATATTTTGTGATCCCTTTTGGCCCCAGGTCACTTAGGGACTTTTGTTAAGCTTGTTCATTAGCTCCATGCCATGTTCTTATTTATCCTAATAAGGTCATGTATCATGTTGATTTGCTGCTCCAAAGAGGGCTTCGTGATCTGAAATTTCAGACAAGTGTTAATTTCACTAAGTCTGGAATCTGTTTTGCATTTGCATTTTTGCCATGCTTGTTTGAACCTCATAATGGACGAATTGGCCGTGGCTCAGTGCTAGTATTTTGTTAAGCATCTTGTGTGAATCCCTTCCATGTATTTTGTTGTCATGTTTGGTGGCTGTAGCATGTTCATCTCATTGCATTTAGATGCCTACTTGTTGTAAATTGCAGACTGGTGTCATTCTTAAAACGCTTGCCATTTCCAAACCGTAACTCCGATTCCGATGATCTTTATATCGTTTTCAAGCGATTTCATCTCATCTTTCCAGTGGCAACCTTGGAATTCCAAGTTGAGGCCAGGTTCATGCATTTCCTGTCATATCTTGCATTTTGCATCCCGCATCGCATCCCGCATAGCATATCATCATTTCATCATATTATTTGAGTTTGCACGTGGTTGATTGTATCCTTGTTTCTTGTTTGTCTTGTTTGGGTAGAGCCGGGAGATGAGTTCGCTACCGAGGAGCCCGTTGAGTTTGCTTGTGAGGATCCAGTCAACTCTGACAACTGTGTAGGCAAGATGATCATACCCTCGAAATCACTACTATCTTTGCTATGCTAGTTTGCTCGCTCTTGCTATGCCAATGCTACGATGCCTACCTTTTGCTTGTCAGCCTCCCAATTGCCATGTTGAACCTCTAACCCACCATTGTCCAAGCAAACCATTGATTGGCTATGTTACCGCCTTGCTCAGCCCCTCTTATAGCGTTGCTAGTTGCAGGTGAAGATTGGAGGCCGTTCCTTGTTGGAACATCATTTATTTACTTGTTGGGATATCATTATATTGCCATGTTATCTTAATGCATCGATATACTTGGCAAAGGGTGGAAGGCTCGGCCTCTCGCCTAGTGTTTTGTTCCACTCTTGCCGCCCTAGTTTCCGTCATATCGGTGTTATGTTCCCGGATTTTGCGTTCCTTACGCGGTTGGGTTATAATGGGAACCCCTTGATATTTCGCCTTGATTAAAGCTTGTCTAGAAATGCCCAACCTTGGCTTTACCATTTGCCACCTAGCCTTTTCTTTCCCTTGGGTTCTGCAGACTCAAGGGTCATCTTATTTTAACCGCCCCGGGCCAGTGCTCCTCTGAGTGTTGGTCCAAACCGTCAGCCGCCGGTGGCTACCAGGGGCAACTCTGGGCTGGCCTACCGGAAGTTTGGACAATCTGAGTGTGCCCTGAGAACGAGATATGTGCAGCTCCTATCGGGATTTGTCGGCACATTCGGGCGGTGTTGCTGGTCTTGTTTTAACCTGTCAAAGTGTCTTGAGTTACTGAGATACCGAGTCTGATCGGAACGTCTTGGGAGGAGGTCTATTCCTTCGTTGACCGTGAGAGCTTGTCATGGGCTAAGTTGGGACTCCCCTGCAGGGATTGAACTTTCGAAAGCCGTGCCCGCGGTTATGGGCAGATGGGAATTTGTTAATGTCCGGTTGTAGATAACTTGAACCTTAATTAATTAAAATGAATCAACTGTGTGTGTTACCGTGATGGCCTCTTCTCGGCGGAGTCCGGGAAGTGGACACGGTGTTGGAGTAATGTTTGCGCAGGTTGTTCCTCTAGTTTCTCGCTCGTGCTTTGCCTCCTCTTCTCGCTCTCTTTTGCGAATAAGATAGCCACCATATATGCTAGTCGCTTGCTGCAGCTCCACATATTTTGCCTTACCCTTCCTATAAGCTTAAATAGTTTTGATCGCGAGGGTGCGAGATTGCTGAGTCCCTGTGGCTCACAGATACTATAACTCCAGATGCAGGTCCAGGTGATTCCGCTCCAGGTGACGAGTACGAGCTCAAGTGGGAGTTCGACGAGGACTCTCAGCGTTACTACGTTTCCTTTCCCGATGATCAGTAGTGGTGCCCAGTTGGGGGTGATTGGGACCTTTGTCGCATGTTGGGTTTTCTTCTATTTTGGCGCCGTAGTCGGGCCATGAGTGTTTTGGATGATGTAATGTTATTTATGTTCTTGATTGACGTGGCGAGTGTAAGCCAACTATGTTCTTCCCTTATTATTATTACATTACATGGGATGTTTGTGAAGATTGCCTAACTTGCGACATATGCCTTCAATGCGATTATGTCTCTAAGTCGTGCCTCGACACGTGGGAGCTATAGTCGCATCGAGGGTGTTACAAGTTGGTAATCAGAGCCATCCCCGACCTTAGGAGCCCCATTGCTTGATCGTTTTTAGCAGCCGAGTTGTGTCTAAAAAAATGTTTTGAGTCATTTAGGAATTATATATCGGAGAGCTTAGAAATTCTTTTTACTTCCCAGTCTCCTCATCGCTCTGGTAAGGCATCCTGACGTAGAGTTTTGACTCTTCTCTTCTCAAATTTCACAAAAAAAATATTTTAGGATCACGCGAGTATCTTGGAATCGTTCCGATGGCTTATGATGACAACATTGTCTTGGTGCCTCCTGTCAGGGGTTTAGTGGAAGTGTCCCGGGGAGTTGAGCTCTGAGGTGTTGTCATCATAATTTTATCGTTGCAATTCTGGAATACTTGAGATATGTTCGCCGACATCGAAATCTCTTTTATGCAGTTCGTTGGTGAGATAACCTTGACGCCACCCAGTACTGGGGCGGGAGTTCGGGAGTATCGCCATAACTTGTATAACAGATGCTTTTCGAAGGTTGAGGTAGATGGTTTCCGAAGGTTTCTTGGTTATGTGTTGAAGGATGGATACAGCTGGATGTAGGATTTGCTAGTTTGGGTGAGATATTATGCTTCCCCTGTATCCCCAACACCTGATTGCATAACCGGAAAGGTTCGGGAGTTTCATAGGTGGGAATTCTAGTAGCTCTAGTTCTTCTTCCACGGATATTGGTTTGAGATTGGGATTTCTTACCGATTATTCGTTCTTGATCCGTACCTTGTTGATTTATTTCTCTACCTTAATTCTACGTGGCTTCTCAATTTATGGATATGTGACCATTTGAAGAGGAATGCATTCGTTCATTTTGTTCGGATGTGAAGACTATATGTTGCAATTTTCATTCCGTTGGATTCAGCTTCAATATTTATCTGTCAATGTGCTAATGGTGGTCAACCTCTTCAGGATGGCTCCTCCAACGCGCACGACTCCGAATCCTGATCCGCCACCGCCTCCACCTCCTCCAGAGGCATGGCAAGCTGTGATGGCCGCAACCAATGCAAACACTCAGCTGATCATGCAAATTCTTCAAGAGCGCAATCAAGGCAGTCAAGGGAATCAAGGCAGCAATCAGAGTCACTTTGCTACACTCAATCAGTTCCTTGCTAACGGGCCAAAGACTTTCAGCAATTGTGTTGAGGCAACCGATGCTGACGATTGGCTTGTGGATCTGTGTAAGCATTTCGAGTGCAGTAACGTCAGGCCTGAGGACTTTGTCAAGTTCGCTTCCTTCCAACTCAAAGATCAAGCTGCAGAATGGTTCCAGCAGTACAAGGACTCCAGAGGTGGACGTGTTATCACTTGGGATGATTTCCGTCGAGATTTCCGAGCTCATCATATTCCGCAGAGCGTGGTTGAAAGCAAGCGTGAGGAATTCCGCAATCTGAAGCAAGGCTCTTTGTCTGTCTATGACTACAACAAGTTGTTCCAGAAGCTTGCCCGCTTTGCCAAGCAGGACGTGCCTGATGAGAAGAGCATGATATACCAGTTCAGGGGTGGTCTCAGAGAAGAAATTCAGTTCGCTCTTGTTCTTTTTGAGCCCTTGAGGTACGATGAGTTCTACAACATGGCACTGAAGCAAGAGGCTGCTCAGTTGAGGTGTGATGCTTCCAAGAAGCGAGTCAGAGATGTTACTCCTTCTTCCTCTACTCAAGTGGCCAAGCAGCAGAAGTTTTGGCTTCCTCCTCCTCCGTTCCAGCCGTATCAGCAGAAGAGCAAAGGTGGCAGTGGTTCTTCCCACCCACCCAACCCAGGCTTTCAGAACAAGACTTCGTCTCAAGCTCCAAGATCAAGTGCTCCGTATCACCGTCCGCTTTCAGAGGTCACGTGCAACAAGTGCCAACAGAAGGGTCACTATGCCAACAAGTGTTTCAACCAGAGGCGTCTTCCTCCTCCTCCTCCTCCTGTCAAATCGGCAAGTACAGGTGTGGTCAAGCATAACCCCAAGCATGCCAAGGTCAATTTGATGAATGCAGCTCAGGCAGAGGACTCGTCAGATGTGATCATGGGTAACCTTCCTGTTAATGATAAACCTGCAAAAGTTCTTTTTGACACTGGTGCATCGCATTGCTTCATCTCGAAACCTTTTTGCGAACCACTGGATTCATCTCCGGCCACGGACTCCGAGCCGCTCATGTCCGTACCCATCGAGTCCGACTGGGCGCCGATCATGGAGTTCACCTCCGCGGACATCTTTCAGCACTCACCCTTCGGGGATGTGCTAAATTCATTAAGGTCTCTCTCCCTGTCAGTAGAACCTTGGCCGAACTATGTCCGGCTAGAATGGGATGCGGACGACGAAGAAATTCGCTGCCCACCCACCACCCACTTAGTAGCCACTGTCGACGACTTAACCGACATGCTCGACTTCGGCTCCGAAGACTTCGACGGTACGGACGACAAAGCCGGAGACGAACATGATCCACCGCCCTCAGGGCACTGGACCACCACCTCATCATATGATATATATACATGATGGACACCCCCAAAGAAGCCAATGGCGACAAGACAGCGGAGGATGACCCCTCCAAGAAGCAACCCAAGCGCCGACGTTAGCGGCGCCGCTCCAAGTCCCGGCACAGCAAGAGCAGTGATACCGACACAGGAGATATTAACACTCCGGATAGCGCCGAAGACAACAACAATCCCCTCCAACACGGTGCAGAGCTAGAGGACGAACAAGCTAGCCCTCCAGAGTAGGCAGCAGATGGAGAACCGGAGGAGGACAATTACATGCCTCTCTCCGAAGACGAGGTGAGCCTCGGCGACGACGAGTTTATCGTGCCTGAGGACCCCATCGAGCAAGAGCACTTCAAGCACTGGCTTATGGCCACGGCAAGTAGCCTAAAGAAGAAACATCAACAACTTCAAGCTGATCAAGACTTGCTAGCAGACAGATGGACCGAAGTCCTTGTCGCCAAGGAGCATGAACTCGAGCGCCCGTCCAAGAGTTACCCAAAACGCAGGTTGCTACCTCACCTCGAGGAGGAAGCATTGAAACCTCATTCACCAGTGTACGATGCGGCTGACCGGCCACTACGTGGCCGAGCCAGAGAGAAGATTCATCCTAAAGTTCAGACCGCACCCCGTCGCCACTCAGTCAAAGATACTAAGGCCCGAGACAACACAGAGGACCTGTGAGACATCTTGGACAGTAAGGAAAAAAATCGCAAGGTCAATATACGGGACACGAACACGTGCGCCCACACGGGACGATGATTGTCGCGCCGGATACACCAAGAGTAAATCCGCCTGGGACGAATACAGCAGACAAGACTCATACGAACTACGTCGGGATATAGCCCGGCACAGAGGCGCCGCACACCCCCTATGCTTCACTGATGAAGTTATGAATCATGAATTCACGGAGGGTTTCAAACCCGTAAATATCGAATCATACGACGGCACAACAGATCCCGCTGTATGGATTGAGGATTTCCTCCTTCACATCCACATGGCTCGCGGTGACGATCTACATGCCATCAAGTACCTCCCACTAAAACTCAAAGGACCAGGTCGGCATTGGCTGAATAGCTTGCCAGCAGATTCCGTTGGCAGTTGGGAGGATTTGGAAGATGCATTTCTTGACAACTTCCAGGGCACTTATGTGTGGCCACCGGATGCTGATGACTTGAGACACATAACCCAACAGCCAGGGGAATCGGGCAGACAATTTTGGACACAGTTCCTGACTAAGAAAAGTCAAATTGTAGACTGTCCAGATGCAGAAGCCCTAGCAGCATTCAAGCATAACATCCGCGATGAGTGGCTCGCCCGCCACCTCGGCCAGGAGAAGCCGAAATCTATGGCAGCCCTCACAACACTCATGACCCGCTTTTGCGCGGGCGAGGACAGCTGGCTGGCTCGCAGCAACAACACATCAAGGAATCCGGATACCTCGGATACCAAAGACGTTAACGGTAGGCAGCGTCGTAATAGACCAAAGCATCGCAATAACGGCGATAACACCAAGATACGGCAGTCAATGCCAGATTCAAAGGCTCTAGATCCGGTCAGCGGAAAAAGCCATTCAAAATAAATACTCCGATTCCGTCCAGTCTGGATCGCATACTAGATCGCCAGTGTCAAATCCACGACACCCCTGACAAGCTAGCCAATCACACTAACAGAGAATGCTGAGTGTTCAAGCAGGCTGGCAAATTAAATGCTGAAAACAAGGACATGGGGCTGCATAGCGATGATGAGGAGGAGCCCCGACCGCCGAATCCAGGAGGACAGAAGGGGTTTCCCCCACAAGTGAAGACAATGAACATGATATACGTAACCCACATTCCCAAAAGGGAGCGGAAGCATGCACTAAGGGACGTCTACGCGATGGAGCCCGTCGCCCCGAAGTTCAACCCATGCTCTGCTTGTCCGATCACCTTCGATCGCAGGGACCACCCCACTAGCATCCGTCATGGCTGATTCGCCGCACTGGTCCTAGACCCCATCATTGACGGATTTCACCTCACTCGAGTCCTTATGGACGGCAGCAGCAGCTTGAACCTGCTTTACCAGGATACAGTGCGAAAAATGGGTATCGATCCCTCAAGGATCAAACCCAGCAAAACCACCTTTAAAGGCGTCATCCCAGGTGTAGAGGCCCATTGCACAGGCTCAATCACACTGGAAGTGGTCTTCGGATCACCGGATAACTTCCGAAGCGAAGAGTTAATCTTCGACATCGTCCCGTTTCGAAGTGGCTATCATGCACTGCTCAGACGGACATCATTTGCAAAATTCAATGCAGTGCCGCATTATGCATACCTCAAGCTCAAGATGCCAAGACCCCGCGGGGTCATAATAGTAAATGGAAACACAGAACGCTCGCTCCGTACGGAAGAGCACACTGCGGCCCTTGCAGCAGAGGCACAAAGCAGCCTGTTCAGGCAGACCACTCATTCGGCGTTACAGCCCCCGGACACCTTCAAGCGAGTCTGGAACAATCTGCAACAGGATCGCCTGACGCGATCTGCACTCGCCTAGCAATCCGGCCCCCGTCCCAGTCCCAGTGCAACGAAGAAATTCATGCCGCGCGTACATAATTACGCATTGAAAATACCATGGACATAGGCGGGGCCACAATCAGGACACACCCCGCATTATGGCTTAACCACACCAGGGGCTGTATATCCTTTGACATTCCTTTTATCTTTCAGGGCCTAACTCTTCGGAAGCCCTTTCCGGCAGTCCGATTGCCGGACACATTCCGGAAGCAACAACCAAGGCGGCAAGAAGCTACGATGAACACGGGAACCGCCAGGTGGTCTCTAGTAATACTTGATATACACGCTTTTCACTATTTATGCGTAGCTTGCCTTGGGATAGGACATTTCGAATTGTCCTACTTTATGCTTATTGCACTACTTGTACCAGTATGCTTCGACGTATTATTCAAATAACAATGCATATTATTAATCTGTCATTGCATTATTTAAGTTTTTCTCTTTCTCTTATATGTCCATTTACAACATCCCGCACCTGCGCGCTCGGGTACGGTCAGTACGCCAGGGGCTCTCGTTTACCCCGTAATACGGCGCAAGAAGTCCGAACACTTTCGACAGTGTGGCACCCCAAACTTATAGCATTATATGCATCAACTCCGAATCATGTCTTGGGTCAAATGTTGGGTTGCCCGGCTCCCATGCTTTGGTACCTTACGTTCCGCTATATCGGCTAAGGTAGCGGTGGGAGAACTACTGCGATTGTGTCCCGGTTCTTCCGGACGAGCACCTCAGTAGAGAAAGCCAAAAACTGAGTGTCATGATAAGGCGAGAGACTGGTCACTATTCGAGAGGTCTCAAGTCCTTAAAGACTTTTTCTGCTTCGGGCGAGGAGTCGGCCTTGTCCGGCTTAGGTGTGTATAGCGCCCCAAATTCGGCCCTCCGAATACCAGGGGCTTCGCCAAAAATTTAAAATCATAGACGTCTATGGCTAAGTGGGAGTGATAAAGCATTATAGTCCGATTGCCTGGTTCGTTGCGCTGAGCACCTCCCTTGAAGGACCCAAAATTGGGGTAAATAGTGTTCAGATTTACCCCGAACACCCCAGTACTAGTTACATGGGGGCAGAAGCCGACGACTGGACAACTCTCAGATTTTATAAACGGTCGCACAGAAGGTAATATTTTAAATTAAGAAAGCGTCGCATGGCGCAAAAGAACTCGTTTCATATTACAGGATCACATGGGCATGTTCATTCAAAAATTACATCCTTGGCACACTCATATGCCACTAAGCGGGAGCCCTTCAGGACGCTCTCATAGTAATTCTCGGTGCAGCGATGCTCCTTGCCCTCCGGTGGCCCCTCCTTCACAAGCTTCACAGCGTCCAGCTTCGCCCAGTGAGCCTTCGCCCGGGCAAAAGCTTTGCGCGCACCTTCGATGCAGACGGACCGCTTGATGACCTCAAGCCGTAGGCAGGCTTCCACCAGCCGCCTCACCAGACCGAAGTAGCTGCCGTACAGGGGCTCGCCAGGCCACATCCGGACTATAAGGCCCCTCATGGCCTGTTTGGCCGCCTTGTGAAGTTCGACCAACTGCTTCATCTGGTGGCTCAAGGACACGGGGTGTTCGGTCCCAGTATACTGAGACCAGAACAACTTCTCCGTTGAGCTCCCCTCCTCAGCCCGGTAAAACTCCGTGGCATCCAGCACACTGCGGGGAAGATTTTCAAACGCTCCTGGAGAGCTCCGAACTCGGGTAAGAAAAAGGAAAGTATCCTTCACATGCTTGCTTTGCATATTGAATGCCTTACCCGCTGCTATCTTCTTCGCAGCATCAATCTCCTGGAGGGCCTTGTGGGCTTCGGCCTTGGTGCCCTGGACGCTTTCAAGCGCCTGCGCGAGCTCGGACTCTCGCGTCTTGGAGTCAAGGTCCAAGGACTCGTGCTTTTTGGCGAGAGCCTCGAGCTCTTGCTGCACCTCGCCCACTCGGGCTTCTTGTTTCTCTCGTTCAATGCGTTCATTGGCCCCTTTGTCTTCGGCCGCGGACAATGCCTTCCTCAGGGTCTCCACCTCGGTCGTGGCCCCTGAAAAATTCATGATGATCCTATTACTTTACACTGAACTTCTTTTTAACTATATAAACTGGGGTATATCTTACCTTTGCTCTCTTCGAGCTGCCCCTTGGTAAGGCCGAGCTCGTCCCTGGACCGCTTCAGGGCCTCCTTCAGCACAGAGACCTCCGCAGTACGTGCGGCAGCGGCCACCAGGGAAGCCTGCACATACACATAGACATACTCTAATTAGACTCCTGAGTTATCATTTGATACTCTATTCGGCTTTTCTTCACGAACGCCGAACAGAGCATCAGGGGCTATTATCTATGCGGTATTACTTTTATTTTTTGAATGCTTACCTCAATGCCTGTTAGGAGGCTGGCGCAAGCTTTGGTCAGTCTGTTTTTGGCGGACTGAACCTTCTTGACCATCGCACTCATGATAGTGCGGTGTTCTTCATCGATGGAAGCGTTGTGAAGCGCTTCTAGCAAGTTTTCCGATGCCTCTGGTTGGACAAAGGACATCGACATAGATGGTTGGCCCCCTGAGGGAGTCCTGGATTAGGGGGTCTCCGGACAGCCGGACTATCTCCATTGGCCAGACTGTTAGACTATGAAGATACAAGATTGAAGACTTCGTCTCGTGTCTGGATGGGACTCTACTTGGCGTGGAAGGCAAGCTAGGCAATACGAATATGGATATCTCCTCCTTTGTAACCGACCTTGTGTAACCCTAACCCTCTCTGGTGTCTATATAAACCGGAGGGTTTTAGTCCGTAGAACAACCATAACATACAATCATACCATAGGCTAGCTTCTAGGGTTTAGCCTTTCTGATCTCGTGGTAGATCTACTCTTGTAATACCCATATCATCAATATCAATCAAGCAGGATGTAGGGTTTTACCTCCATCAAGAGGGCCCGAACCTGGGTAAAACATCGTGTCCCCTGCCTCCTGTAACCATCCGGCCTAGACGCACAGTTCGGGACCCCCTACCCAAGATCCGTCGGTTTTGACACCAACATTGGTGCTTTCATTGAGAGTTCCTCTGTGCCGTCGCCACCAGGAAGGATGTCCCATCCCATCTTTAAAGACGGCACTATTGCTGAGGGAGCTTTGGCTATCAGCCAAACTCTTTGGTTAGGTGGCTTTCTTATGACCGCCTGTTCGGCCGCTGCGTCGACGACGATGACTTCTCGGGTCATCGAAAGCAATCTTCACGTCAACTCGGAACTCGCCGAGCAGTTAGATCCAATGGAGCTCTCTTCCCTGAATGAGCTCTTGGATAGCATCGCCGCCCTGGGAGTCGCTACAGACAATGATCAGATTGGGCGTAAACCCGATCTGAGAGAGATCAACTCTCCCCAGGTCACCCATCACGTTGCAGTGGTGGAGGAACAATGCGGCACCCCTTCATCTATCTTAAGGACTAGCTATGTCCGGATTCCCGATCCCTCCAAGCCGGATACCCGCGGAGGGGAGGACGTCACTCAAGGCCTGAACCTTGAATCAGGCAGCGGGCTAGATTTATCGAAAAACATCCAAGAATCCAAACTTCCGAGTTCAGAAACTCCTTGGCCCCTGAGTCTCAGATTGGGTGAGGATTCGGATTAAATTCGACCCACCCACCCAAACATACGCGATCTATCCCAAATTAGGCAAGAGCCCGAAGAAACAGTACACCATTACTGGGCCAGATTCCTCCTGGTTATGAACAGGATAATGGACTGCCGCGAGGAAGACGCAATTTCATTCTTCTGCAATAATTGCATGGACAAGGGAATCCTTAACGCCATAAGTCGTCGTGAAATTACATGCTTTGCCGACCTGGTGTCCATAGTACGAAAGTACTGTGTGATGGAAAGCACCTGGGAACCCGAAATAGAATTTTGGGATAATCCGGCCCTGAATACAAACCCAGTCCGAAACAAAAGGGTGCATTATCACAATACACCTGGGTTAACTACCAAAAAGCAAAAGCCCTCTACGGGGCAAGGAACCGTACTGGAGGGATGGCTCAACGGACCCTACAAAATTCATAGCACAGCGGATGCAATACCAACACACAGCCTTAGAGCATGTTGGATACTCTGGCAGGTGGCCAAAAGTGGCGAGGATCTACTCCTCCCAAAAACCACAGAACACCATCCCGTGGACAACAATACGGTGTTAACGGTCTTTGAGACCTTCGCATCAAATAATAGACGCAAGCGAACACTCCGCAGCATGGCCGAAATCTGCCACATAGCAGAAATAAATCCTTGGAGTGACACGGCTATTACCTTCAATGCCAGTGACGAACCCAAATTCCGAACAGCCCGAGCACTAGCCGCACTGGTCCTCAGTCCAATCGTGCACGGCTTTCGACTCACCAAGGTACTCATGGACGGCGGCAGCGGATTAAACCTCATCTATGAGGAAACTCTTCAAAAGATGGAAATAGACTGGAGCCGCATTGAGCAAAGTAGCACAATCTTTAGAGGAATCATCCCCAGTCAGGAAGCACGTCGTGCTGGGAAAATCACACTAGATGTGGTATTCAGCACGCCGGATAATTACAGGTTCGAAGAAATTACATTCCAAGTGGCCCCGTTCAGCAGCGGATACCACGCTCTACTAGGGCGGGAGGCGTTTACAATCTTCCAAGCCATACCCCATTACGGGTACATGAAGCTCAAAATGCCCGGGCCCAACGGAATCATCACTCTTGCTAGTGATCCGGACATAGCACTCCGCGCCGAAAATAAGACATCCGCACTGGCCCTCGAGGCACTATCCGAAGCCCTAGCGGCCGAGGAACTAACTGCGCTGCGCTCCATGGTGAACAGGGACGATGTGATACTCGACAAAAGATCCAAGTCCACCTCCTTTAAACCAGCAGACGAAATAGTCAAATTCCAAGTCCATCCAACGGACCCTACAAAAACAGCTTCCATCGGGGTACAATTAAACCCTGATGTCGACTCCGCACTGCGAGAGTTCCTACACGAGAACTAGGACATTTTTGCCTGGCACCCTTCAGACATGCCAGGAATCCCACGCAGACTGGCTGAGCATAGCCTAAATATCATAAAAGGATTCAAGCCAGTCAAGCAGGCTCTTCGACGTTTCTCCGAGCCTAAGAGACAAGCCATGGGAGAGGAACTAGCCAAGCTATTGGAGGCCGGATTCATCAGAGACATAAAACATCCGGACTGGCTAGCAAACCTGGTGATGGTACCAAAGAAGGACAAATCCTGGTGTTTGTGCATCGATTTAAAGGACCTTAACAAGGCCTGCCCAAAGGATCCCTTCCCCCTCCCCCGCATCGATCAAATCATCGATGCTACTGCAGGACACGATTCATTGTGTTTCCTCGACGCATACTCCGGCTACCATCAAATTAAAATGGCGGAGCCTGACCAAGCTGCAACGACATTCATCACACCATACGGCCCATTCTGCTTCAACACAATGCCCTTCGGGCTCAAGAACGCCGGTGCAACATATCAGCGCATGATTCAGACATGTCTGGCAAACCAGATCGGTAAAATAGTGGAGGCATATGTGGATGACGTGGTCGTTAAAACCAAGCATGTAGAAAATCTAGTAGATGACTTGAGGCTCACATTCGACAACCTCCGAGCATATGACATCAAGCTCAATCCGAAAAATGCGTCTTCGGCGTACCAGCCGGAAAGCTGTTGGGATTCATTGTCTCCAGTAGAGGTATTGAAGCTAATCCGGCCAAAATCCGAGCGTTGTCATAGTTGGCTACCCCAACAGACCTCAAGCAAATACAAAAATTGACTGGATGTGTGGCGGCTCTAAGCCGCTTTATCTCCCGCTTGGGAGAAAAGGCATTACCCCTTTATCGCCTCCTCTGGCGCACCGAACACTTCGAGTGGACGGATGCCGCCTCGGCCGGACTCAACGAAATAAAAGCCATATTGGCAACAAACCCAATCCTGGTCGCGCCAAACATTGGCGAACCAATGCTATTATACATTGCGGCAACTCATCAAGTAGTAAGCGCAGTGCTCGTCGTCGAGCGAGAAGTGGACGGACACAAATTCCCCCTTCAAAAGCCGGTTTACTATGTGTCCACTATCCTTACTCCATGCAAATCATGGTACCTGCATTATCAAAAGATAGCGTACGCGGTATTTATGGCATCCCGGAAGCTGCGACACTACTTTCAAGAGTGTTCGATAACGGTAGCCTCGGAAGTACCACTTAACGATATTATAAACAACCGCGACGCGACGGGCCGGATTGCCAAATGGGCCATTGAGCTCCTCTCGTTCGACATAACTTACAAGCCACGGCGAACTATTAAGTCGCAAGTTTTGGCTGACTTCATCGCTGAGTGGACGGAAGCCGAACTCCCTAAAGAGTACGACACATATTCAAACTGGATCATGCACTTCGACGGCTCCAAAATGTTGGCTGGTCTGGGGGCTGGCGTCGTTTTGACGTCCCCAACAGGAGACACCGTCCAATACGTACTACAGATAGTGTATACGGACTCCAACAACGTCGCCGAATATGAGGCCCTTCTACATGGTCTCCGGGTGGCAGTATCCATGGGAATTCAACGCCTAGAGGTGCGCGGGGATTCGAACCTCGCGATATCCCAAATAAATGGAGACTTTGATGCCAAGGATACGAAAATGGCAGCTTATCGCAATGCCGTCCTAAAAATGTCAGCTTGGTTCGAGGGGCTCGAATTTCACCACGTGGCTCGGGAGAACAATCAGGCGGCGGATATCCTCGCCTGCCTCGGCGCAAAACGCGACGCGGTCCCTCCCAACATATTTTTGGAAAGGCTTTTTAAGCCATCCATAGCATGGGAAGGGGACACTGGTAACAATAGTCCGAACCCGGCCAAAATACCCGACACCGAACTCTTTGACACAATCGGAGGCTCCGCCACCGAAATAACACAATCAGCCCACGAAATAATGGCCATTATTGCCCCGTGGACAGAACCATTCCTGGCCTACCTAACTAGACAGGAACTCCCGGAGGACCAAAATGAGGCACGCTGCATAGTGCGGTGATCCAAGGCCTACAGGGTCCATGAGGGAGAACTGTACAAAAAAGCGCTACCGGAGTCCTTCAAAGGTGCATCTCCGAAGAGGAAGGGCGGAACCTTCTGGCAGAAATTCACGCCGGACTCGGCGGTCATCACGCCGCAGCCTGGGCTCTTGTAAGCAAGGCCTTCCGTACAGGATTCTATTGGCCAACGGCCCGGGCAGACGCACAGGACTTGGTCCAACGTTGTGTCGGTTGCCAGCTATTTGCAAATCAAAGCCATATGCCACCCACCGCCCTCCAAACAATCCCCATTACATGGCCCTTCGTGATCTGGGGGCTTGACATGGTCGGACCCCTTAAAGGGGGAACCCATAAGAAAAAAATACTTATTGGTCATGGTGGATAAATTCACCAAATGGATAGAGGCTAAATCGGTTAAAACAGCCGAATCCGGACCGGTGATAGATTTCATATCCGGGGTTGTACACCGTTACGGCGTCCCCCACAGCATCATCAATGATAATGGCACGAACTTCATGGCCGACGAGGTAAAACTCTGGTGCAGCAAAATGGGTATCAAGCTCGACTATGCTTCAGTCTATCACCCACAAACCAACGGTCAAGTCGAACGAGAAAATGGTCTTATAATGAGCGGCATTAAACCCAGATTAGTACGCTCCTTAACGGAGTCTGACACGCACTGGGTAGAGGAGCTCGACTCCGTACTCTAGGGGCTGCGGACCACGCCAAATCGTAGTACCGGATATACACCGTTTTTTACGGTGTACGGCGCAGAGGCAGTCCTGCCCTGTGACATAATTCATGACTCACCTCGAGTGCGCATGTACGAAGAGAGAGAAGCCGAGCTCGATCGGCAGGACAATCTGGACACCTTGGAGGAAGAGCGCGACGTAGCCAAAGCCCGTTCCGCATTTTACCAGCAACAGGCCCACAGATACCAAACCAAAGAAGTACGGGCCAAAACTTATAACGTTGGCGAACTAGTTCGGCTGCCGGATAAGAAGAAGACCAAGCTCGAGCCCAAATGGGAAGGTCCCTTCATTATTGACCAAGTTCTGACCGGTGGAGCGTACCAACTGCGGGATGCATCGACTAGTCGACTCGAGCCGAACCCATGGAACGCAGCCAGGCTTCGAAGATTCTACGCCTAGCACCGGACTCTATGTTAGTCACCTCCCTTTGTCCATTTTCTGCATATGCATCATCTGTCTTGTTTCCCTTTCTTTCTTTTGTTTCTTAGGCCTTCAAGGGTCACCTTGTGCCTCACTCACACATTACAGATGTGCTAGCCGCACTCTCCATACCTGGGGGCTTCTTTCACAGAAGCTTAAATTATTTACCTAGGCCTCACGCCTCACACATGTGTTATACTTCCGCATGTACCTTTTTTCACCATTATATGCATCGATATGACTTAAGTTTTGGCCAAGCTGGGTTGCCTGGCTCTTGTATTTATGCCCTACGTTCCCGTTAATTTTGCTAGGAGATAAGGGGAGCACCTCTGCGATTGTTACCGCCGGGTCAGCCGGACGTGTACCTCAGACTGGGTGAAGCCGAAAGCTAGCGTTCTTAAGGGAATATTCGGTCGGTGAACAAAATATGACTTTTATTTATTATCCATATCTGCCCCCAGATGCTTTTTCTGCGCTTGTTATCGCAGTCCGGACATGCACTTTAGGGCATGCTCACCCAGGGAAAGGAACCCTTAACAGAACTATTCTCCCTGGAAGATGTTTCTTACTACCCATGTAATATAACATAACTAGTTGGGCACTTTTCTGATAAAGCACTAATGACCCCTACGCCTGGTCTCCACGCATGAACCGGTTCTTACATAACCGAGAGGGTATTCGGATACACTCCGGACTGTGTCACGACCGGTTTTCCAATAAAAATGTTTATTGAGAAACCAATCTTTTGAGTCCAGTATGGGAAAAATTCTCCTTACCGGTAGACAAATCCTTGATACAATAAGCCAGTAGCATAAAATATATTACAGGGTTGAGCTACGGTTGCTCAACCAAATTATTACAAACACGCCAATAATTATACATAATGGCGGACATGACACAGTGGTGTGGAGGCATACTACTGACTCGAGGATAGGGTGGTGGTGGAAAAACACAGCGGGGAGGGAGATACATGACTCTAAAACTGGCATCTCATCAAGCGTCGAGGTGGGGCTTGATGAATTTATTTGGTAGCGGAAGCGGATATAATGCAGTGACCAAATCCAGGGTCGCACGAGACTGACTGGGACTCCTCTAGGCGTCGGACTCGCTATCAAATTCTTCATCCATGAGATCGCCTTCGTCAGCATCTGGCCAAATCAACAAGCCAGTGAGTACTTTGAAAGTACTCGCAAGACAGTTCAGACATAAAAAAGATATAACAAATGCATGCATGAATGCGTCATGATTAATTCACCAATGTACATTCAAAAATTAGCATAACGAAGTAAGTAAAAAGGGAAACGGCGGTAGTCCGCCTGAAATCCCAACAAAACATAAATGAGAACCGATCGGGTGTCTGAAGCGACGCCTCGAAAGGTGAACACGACACCACATAAAGGGCTTTAAAAGAAATGCCACAGTCGGACGTCGGGGCGACATCACAGAAAGGGCTTTAAAAGAAATGCCACAGTCGGGCGTCTTAGCGACACCACATAAAGGGCTTTAAAAGAAATGCCACAGTCGGACGTCGGGGCGACATCACAGAAAGGGCTTTAAAAGAAATGCCACAGTCGGGCGTCTTAGCGACACCACATAAAGGGCTTTTATTCACAAGGAAGTAATGCTCATAATAAATATTCAATTCATGAAAATAAACGGGTTAGTCCATCCACAAGAATAATCATTTAACCGGACTTAGCACTCATGCGATTCACCGGAGTCTCTGTCATCAAACTGGCACTTGTCAGGATAAGATAATACTGAACTTGGACATGGAATAGATGATTCAAGGAATATATGACTCTGCAGAGTTTGTACAAAAAATTTCCCACAGCCAACGGATTTCCGTAGTCACGAAGAACTAGTTCCGTTTACAGTATTTCGGAAGAAAACACAGCTAACCAGTACACACCCATCCTACCTCTCGATGCTAGGAATCACCCTAGACATCGTCCAAGAAAAACTTTTGAGACGGGGAGATCACAATCTCGAATAGCATGGGATCAAATTTATATACGCGCGCTCTAAGGGGTGCCCCCCTCTCGGTCCCAACCGGAAACACCCATGCCCCCTGACCGGATGACTGGCTTTAATCCAGGGCCATGGAACCATCATCCCGGCCTCTCCTTTTGGTGTGTACCAGGAAAGCGGTTTGCAACTTACTAAGCCATATTCCTTGCGGAAAACATGTGGTAGTACAGGGAAGGAAATGGGAGGAACTAGACCGATACGGTTTGACATTGTAGTCATACAGCCTGGCATAAGACTGGCATGCTACAACACTGCCATCTTACCCATCCTCATGCCAACACATGGCCATTCATACTCACATCCATCCACTTATGGATCATCGAACTCACTTACCTCAACAATGTATGGAAATAACGTTCATCGGTATGCTCAACAACATGCCATGAGACTAACTAAATGCATAACATGCCAAGACACTCATCATATCAAAAGTTCAAACATGCTTGCCTGGTTCGAAGTAGTCGGAGCCTGGCTCGGTGAAGTTCGCGGCTCCGTCACCTCCTTCGGTATCTACGGTATAAAGAAAATATATGCGCTATCGTAAATACCAAGAGGTGCACAAAAAGTATTCCAAATATTTTTCAAATAAATCTGATAAAAAACTAGACAAAATTTTAAAGAGGACAGAAAGAGAATCAATCAAAAATACTTTCATGTTTAAAAGTTATAAAGGTTTTTGTCCAGGGACTCATCTGTAATGAAACAGAAGGTTTCCAGGGGCTAGCTTATAAAAACAGAAAGCGCTTCGGTAGCGACTACGCCAGCCCAGAGGGAAAGCGCATTTGGCAGAAGACGTTTTCAGAAAACTCTTCGCTCAGACAAGATAGAGAGGCTGACAGGCGGGTCCCGCCCGTCAGGTTTGAATGTTCAAACGGGGTGGCAGAGTTCGCCGGTGCCCGAGAGCCGCGGTGGTCGCCGGCGGCGATCCACGGCGAGGCAGGGAGATCGGAGGGTACCTCCGTGTTCAGGGCGCCCTTCCGCGTCGGTTGGTGGTGGTGGTGACGGTCGGCGAGCACCACGTCGACGGCGAGCCTCGCTCCGGCGGACGGCGGCTCGGGTGGTCGTGGGACTCGTCGGAGGGAGCTGCGAAGGCCAAATTGAGGAGGGGGTTAGCTTACTGGGTGCTAGAGGGGGCTACTGACGGGGTTTGGGCGCCGGAGGCGGCCTCACCGGAGCGAATCGAGGTGGAGGCCGAGGCGGATCGGGGCGGCCGGAGTCGGGGGAGGAGACCTCCTCGAGGTCCTCCTGGTGGCTTGGCAGGGTCTTGGAGAGGTGCAGTGAGGGTGTGGGGGTCGTGAGCGAGCTCGGGGTCCTTTTTATAGGCGGTGGCCGTGAACGGGGATCTCCGGTGAAGGTTACGGCGGCGCAGAGCTTGGTCGGGGAGGTTTTGGGAGTTGGGCGTCATCACGGAGGTCCACCGGTTCCATTTAGGTGCTAACCAGGCTTGGATTTGGTGCTTAGGGCGAGCTCGACAGAACGGGGCAGCGCGGGCCCGTCGGCGGCAGGGAGCACGTTCCGTGCTTGCCGGGCCACGGCGACGGTGCCACGGGCGTGCGCTGGCATGCATGAGCCACGCGGATAGCAGAGGAGTGTTGGGCGGCGCCGAACGGCGTTGAGCCACCGTTCTGTTCCCTGTCGGCCGCTACGGTGGTTCGGCCGCCGCAAGACACGCCGGCGCAGGCGGGCCAGGGCGCCGCCGACGCCGGGAAGGCGCCAAGCGCACGTGTGGTGCTCCAGACAGGGGGAAGAGGCGGCGAGGAACGTGCCAAGGGCACTGTCTACGCGTGATTGAAACTGACGACCGAAAACGACACTGAACTCTGAATTTTTCTGAATATGAACAGCAACAGTGCACGCCAAGTGTTCAACAGAATGAATTTGGCATCTGGGGATTTTTCCTTGAGCTGATTTTTGGTGGAGTGGCTACTCATTGCTCCAGTAGGCTGCCTGAATTTTGGTGGAATTTTTGGAGAAGTGTAGATATGAATTTCACCAAATTTGGCAAATCTGGTCCAAACTTGCAGAGACTGAATTTTGAAAAAATTGAAAAGAGGAGGAGTGGATCAAGATGGTTCTGGGTTGTGGGTACAAAGGACTATCCAGGAGAGTTGGTTTGAGGTCAAAACTCAAATGCAAAAGGGTACTTGCTTTGAAATTCTCTCAGGCTCCAAATAATTTGCAGAAATGATTTGAGGGGAAAAATAATTAGAATAAAATCCAAAACTTGCTTGGATTAGTTGGGACAGATAACTTAGGTTGATTACAAGGAGGAGGGGAGGTTTTGGAGGGGTTTTACCACATGGGCAAAATACAAAGTCATGGGTGGTTTCCAAGATATGAAAATCCCAAATTTTTCCTAGAGTTTCTTTTTAAAAGAAAAAGATTAAACTCCAAAAATAATTTGAGAGGGAACCAACAGAGAAGAAGTTTCAAAAGATCAAACACCATAGTTTGAAGAAAAATAAAATCCTTGCCAAAGAAAAGGAAGTTTTTAAGAGGAAGGATTTCTGGAAAAGAAATTTTAAATGCCCTCTTAAAAAAATCCAACAAAGTTTGTGATGAAAACCAATTAAAATTTTTGGAGTGTCACAGACTGTTGGGTCCCGAGGTTAAAGCGAAAAGGTCCGCCACGACAAACGATCTACAATCCGGCTAGAAGGCATTATACATGTCACTTTAAAATTACATAGTTAATTTGACTGGTTGAATTCCTCTTCAATACCATCCAACAGGCTGTCTAGTCTACAGTCCTGTTGGGAATACTTTATGGCCAATTCTACTTGGCCATACACTAAGCTCACAGGGATCTCCTTCCCATCGGGCCCGACAAGTCCGACTTCGGCCATGTGGTTCGGGTCAGCCTTCGTGTAACGTGTCTTCACCATCGCCCAGGCTTCCCTGGCGCCCTGACGGCAGGCCGATATCTTCCATAATCGGAAGCGCCACCGCGCTCCCTTTAGCTTTTCTACAAGCTCTCCAAGGCCTTCAGGTATGGAGACGGATGGCCACAAGGCCTGGGCGACGCTTTGCATCACCTGCCGAACTTGTTCGTGCAGCTGTGAGAGCTCGGGAAGAAGGTCACCCGTTGAACCGGGCATTTCCTCGGCAGGACGACCTGTTAACATACCTACAAACATAACTCTGTCAGCTAGCTTCCTCGGCGAACTCTCTTTCAAAGTTCGTTCAAGCACTTACTAAATATGCCGCGTCGAAGCCGCCGATTCTCCTTAACAGAGTCCGACAGTTGGGCGCGAACATCTTGTAGTTCCACGCCCAGCTTGGTGTTGGCATCTTGGAGATCATTTTTCTCCTGCCTCACCCTCGTAAGCATGTTCTCGCCGGCCTTTAGCTGGCGTATAAGCTGTTGCTTCTCCGGATTTACTCCAGCGTCATCTGCAATTTTATCATCAGATCCGCATATACGCCGCATTGTATATGATACTTATCATTCAAAAGATACGTTACCAGAGGGGGTCTCTTTGGGCTCCCCTGCTGCGGCCAGTGCGGCCTGAAGTTGGGCTTTGCACTCTTCCAGCTCCTGGGATAGTTGAGTATTCTTTTCTGTAAGAACCTGCATAACAAATGATCCTTAAATCAGTTATCCTAACTGTTTCATGTCTCAGGGGCTACTGATATATATAATCATCAAATTTTCTCACCCGTATGTCTTTTACATACTGCTCCGTAGCTCTGGCTAGACCATTTTGAGCGGCACGGAGGTGCGCGTCTCCCGAGTTGAAGGCATCCAATGCCTCTTGGGAGAAACAAACGTCATGAAGAACAGTCCGGCGACGCCTGTGGTTCATGGCACTTTCCACCTTGGAATGGGTGGCAGACAGTTTATCCGCATCCTTTGTCGGAGGAGCACCCGGCGCACGCCTTGTATTCGTTCCCACCTCCGAATCCGGCCTTGGAGCCTGGCTTGTGGAGGCGCGATTGGCAGCCTCTCCAGGTATAGTCCGGCGAGCGCTCTTTTTCCTGAAAAAGAAGGCATGGGCGTCAGTATGCCTCTGAGAATAATGGCTTGCAATAAAGACGGCGCGCCGTACCGCTTCACCGGTGTCTCAATCCGGACTGCGGGTCTTTTCAGCCCGCCGGCCTCGCGGCCCCCTGTTGGCTGGTTGCCACAGGCTCGACCTTCTGCCTCGAGGACCTCCCCTGCAAAACACGGCTGTTATACGGAGATCAATAAACACGCAAGGACGGATCCCTTTTTGAAGTGCTGGGACTTCGGTCTCAGTCACCTGTGAGGCTGGAAGTGTCCCAGGGTAATCGGCCGTAATGGCCACCAAGGCGTTGTCATCGCTCGATTGGTAAAATACCCCATCAATCAACTTCACAGATATGTCCGGATCCTCTTGGGAGGCCGAGTCAAGGGGCTGCTCCGGGTCTTCGGGTTGTGGAGGAGGGCTGTTTATCTCCCTTACGGCCTGGCGCAACTCCTGCGATAAAATCGCTAGACTGAATACTTAACTATGGGAATATGAAACAGATGGGCAAGAAAAAGAGTCTGCTTACCCAGCTCGGAGGATTGTACATGGAAAATCCGCCCTGCGGGTTGACACGGAGGAATTCCTCCTCTTCTCCCTTGTACAAAGTGGATAAGATCTTTGTTAGATCAGCAACCGATTTCGGACCTTTACGGCCGCAGCAGGTAGCGTCATCCTCCCCGTTGAAATCCCACATGGGGTGGCCTCTATACTGAACCGGCTGCACCCCCCGCATGATGCATGTGGCCATGACCTCGATCATGGTCAATCCGGATCGAGCTAAAAAACTTATCTGGCTCATCAGGTAAAGAACGTCCCGGTCATCTTCCTCCTGGGGGCTCCGTGGACGCCAGCTCCGGCGCTTCTTTAAAGGGGCGTTGTTGAACTCAGGGAGGCCGATCCGAATAGGGTCCAGGAGGGGGACGTCTTCTATATAAAACCATTCTGAAGGCCAGTCTTCGGACGTCTTCTTTGGGGTTCTGGATAGATATCCGGTCCTGGCAATACGCCGCACTTCGGCTCCGCCCACTTGATATATTAGCCCCTCCTGAGAACGGGGCACCAGGCAGAACAACTTCTTCCACAACGCGAAATGGGCCTCACAGCCCAAAAACAGCTCGCAAAGGGCTACGAAGCCCGCGATATGCAATATGGAGGCAGGCGTAAGGTTGTGCAACTGGAGGCCATAGAACTCCAGGAGCCCCCGGAGAAACGGATGAATTGGAATCCGAGCCCTCTTACCAAATAAGGGACAAGGTATACCCGCTCTCCCTTGGAGGGATTGGGAAGGCTCTCCGCTTGCTCTCCGCCATTATAGGTGGCGAGCCCGGCTCGAACCGGGACCATGCATGCTGGGGGAAGGAATCCCTTGGCCTGAAGCATCACTAATTTGTCGTGAGGGACAGAACATCTCTCCCAATCTCCGGGCTTGGGGCTAGGGGAGCGAGAGGAGGAGCTGCGTCGACCGACCATGTTGGAATGGATCTCTGTCGAATACGCTCCGATGAAGGCTCGCCAAGGGGGGATGGTGTGATTTGGATCTAAATCCTCATCTCTTTAAATAGGTAGCTCACTTGCACAACTAGGGGGGTAAAAGTAAAAACACCCTGGCTCTTCGCATTTGCTCGACACGTGGAAAGTGGCCATTATTGGGTGTGGAAGCCAAGGAGTGCAACATTCACAAGAAGCCAGACACTATTTCGACAGGTACACAGAATCTGGAGAGGAACCCGCCTTGCAATGCCGAAGACAATACTGCGCGCCGGACTCATCATCATTGAAGCCTGGTTCGGGGGCTACTGAGGGAGTCCTGGATTAGGGGGTCTCCGGACAGCCGGACTATCTCCATTGGCCGGACTGTTAGACTATGAAGATACAAGATTGAAGACTCCGTCTCGTGTCCGGATGGGACTCTACTTGGCGTGGAAGGCAAGCTAGGCAATACGAATATGGATATCTCCTCCTTTGTAACCGACCTTGTGTAACCCTAACCCTCTCTAGTGTCTATATAAACCGGAGGGTTTTAGTCCGTAGAACAACCATAACATACAATCATACCATAGGCTAGCTTCTAGGGTTTAGCCTTTCTGATCTCGTGGTAGATCTACTCTTGTAATACCCATATCATCAATATCAATCAAGCAGGACGTAGGGTTTTACCTCCATCAAGAGGGCCCGAACCTGGGTAAAACATCGTGTCCCCTGCCTCCTGTAACCATCCGGCCTAGACGCACAGTTCGGGACCCCCTACCCGAGATCCGCCGGTTTTGACACCGACGCCCCCCTTAATGGGGGACCGCCTGCCAGAGTCCGGAACCATTGAAGGTTCCGGCGCAGTGTCCGGCTGGGGCCCGAACTCGAAGCCCATAGGAGCCTCGTTCCCTTGGTACCCAGGGTCCGGGAGGTCGACGTGAGGCGCCCCCAGGATCACCTCCCCTTAGGTCGGTCCTTTTGAGACACCACCTCGGCATTGTCCGTAGGGCGAGGGGTGGAAGCCGTCGGAGGAGAACCGTTGTTCATATCCGATGATCCCAAAGAGCCGCTCAACAAGGGTACGTCGAGATGAGCTCGGGCCAGACTGCATAATCATGTTCGGCATGAGCAAAGGCAGTACAATAAAACACACCATAAAGTACTATGGTGTCCGGACACTTACGACTTCACCATAGGCTTGTCCCGGGGTAGCCACTCGTCGCCGCTGTCGGCGGCCGTTGTGGCACAGTCCGGAGGGAGGGGCTTTCCCTTCTTGGACCCTTCGGCCTCCCCAGATGGGTCGTCCTTCCTTTTCTTGTCTTCCCCGGCTGGGGGGGAGAACTTTTATCCTCCTCCTCGTTTCCGTGGGAGGAGTGCGTGTCGGACTCATCGGATGATGAGTCCGATGGAACCTTGTGCCGGAGACCCTTTCGGGTCCCCGCTGCCTTCTTCTTGGCCTTCTTTTTCGGCACCTCGTAAGGTGCCGTAGTCAGCATCTTCATTAGAAGAGCGTTTGCAGGATCTTCAGGCAGGGGGGCTGGACAATCAAGCTGCTCCGCCGTCTTTATCCAGTCCTATTAGTGACATGAAAGCTTAGATCCAGCACATAACTCAACCAGGGCAAATAAATACCCTGAGAGATATAAAAGCCTACCCGATGGGCATGGTGCTTTGCGCTGAGTCCGCGGTCCTCGGTGAGGGAGGGAGGCATCTCGGCGCCCTTGAACAGCACCCTCCAGACGTCCTCGTGCGTCGTGTCGTAGAGCTCTCGCAGTGTCTGGTGCTGGGCCGAGTCGAACTCCCACAAAACAAATGCTCGTTGTTGGCACGGAAGGACCCGGCGGAAGAGCATAACCTGGACCACGTTGACGAGCTTGATTTTCTTGTTCGTCATGTTCTCGATGCAGGTTTCGAGTCCGGTCAGCTCTATCGAAGAACCCCAGGACAGGCCCTTCTTTTTCCAGGAGATGAGCCGCGTGGGGATTCCGGATCAAAATTTGGGGGCCGCCGCCCAGTTGGAGTCACGCGGGTCGGTGATGTAGAACCACCCCGATTTCCACCCCTTTATGGTATCCACGTAGGTACCCTCGAGCCAGGTGACATTAGGCATCTTGCCCACCATGGCGCCTCCGCATTCTGCTTGCTGGCCACCCACCACCTTCGGTTTGACATTGAAGGTTTTCAGCCATAGGCCGAAGTGGGGCCTGATGCGGAGGAAGGCCTCGCACATGACGATAAACGCCGAGATGTTGAGGATGAAGTTGGGGGCCAGATCATGAAAATCCAGCCCGTAGTAGAACATGAGCCCGCGGACAAACAGGTGGAGAGGAAATCCCAGTCCGCGGACGAAATGGGTAAGAAAAACTACCCTCTCATGGGGTTCAGGCGTTGGGACGATCTGCCTCGCATTCGGCAGCCGGTGCGCGATATTCACAGCTAGGTATCCGGCTTCCCGTAACTTTTTGATGTCCTCCTCCGTGACGGAGGAGACTATCCACTTTCCTCCTGCTCCGGACATGATTGGAGTGGTTTGAGAAGAAGAACACGAGCTTGGGCGCTAGAGCTCGGGTGTGCGGGAATGGGAAAGCGAGAAGGTAGAAGGCGTGGGTGAAAAAATTAAATCTTTGCCCCTTTATAAGGGCGGAGGAGGCGATGAGTCTCCCCAATTGCCTGGCAAAACCGCTTATTCCCCAGGCGTCGTAATTGATAGCGCGGTTGGGTTACCCACGTCTGTATTTATGAGAATCCCGTGATAAAGGGAACACGATCTCTGCTTTGACAAGACGTATCAAGAAAACCGCCTCGCGATATGTGCGGAGCTGGTTGAGAAAAGCGGTTCGAATAATAGCCGGGCCATGGTGTGATGTCATGCTGTCAAAACGGGTCAGCAGATTAGATTTGTGGAAATATTATTCTCTCTACGGTGGTATGTGGAACTTATTTTGCAGGGTCGGATACTATCCTTGCATTCAAGCTATTCCATGGTGTATTTGGAGGAGGAATCCACCTTGCAATGCCGAAGACAACACTGCATGTTGGACTCATCGTCATTGAAGCCTGGTTCAGGGGCTACTGAGGGAGTCCTGGATTAGGGGGTCTCCGGACAGCCGGACTATATCCTTTGGCCGGACTGTTGGACTATGAAGATACAAGATTGAAGACTTCGTCACGTGTCCGGATGGGACTCTACTTGGCGTGGAAGGCAAGCTAGGCAATACGGATATGTATATCTCCTCCTTTGTAACCGACCTTGCGTAACCCTAGCCCCCTCCAGTGTCTATATAAACCGAAGGGTTTTAGTCCGTAGGACAAGATACAATTATACCATAGGCTAGCTTCTAGGGTTTAGCCTCTCTGATCTCGTGGTAGATCAACTCTTGTAATACTCATATCATCAAGAACAATCAAGAAGGAAGTAGGGTTTTACCTCCATCAAGAGGGCCCGAACCTGGGTAAACATCATGTCCCCTGCATCCTGTTACCATCCGCCTTAGACGCACAGTTCGGGACCCCCTACCCGAGATCCGCCGGTTTTGACACCGACAGGGAATGCAACCCGGCAACTGTTGGAAATATGCCCTAGAGGCAATAATAAAAGCTTTATTATTATATTTCCTTGTTCATGATAATTGTCTTTATTCATGCTATAATTTTATTATTCGGAAATCGTAATACATGTGTGAATAACAGACACCAACATGTCCCTAGTAAGCCTCTAGTTGACTAGCTCGTTGATCAACAGATAGTCATGGTTTCCTGACTATGGACATTGGGATGTCATTGATAACGAGATCACATCATTAGGAGAATGATGTGATGGACAAGACCCAATCCTAAACATAGCACAAGATCGTATAGTTCGTTTGCTGGAGTTTTCCGATGTCAAAGTATCTTTTCCTTAGACCATGAGATCGTCTAACTCCCGGATACCGTAGGAGTGCTTTGGGTATACCAAACGTCACAACGTAACTGGGTGACTATAAAGGTATACTACGGGTATCTCCGAAAGTGTCTGTTGGGTTGACACGGATCAAGACTGGGATTTGTCACTCCGTATGACGGAGAGGTATCACTGGGCCCACTCGGTAATGCATCATCATAATGAGCTCAAAGTGACCAAGTGTCTGGTCACGGGATCATGCATTACGGTACGAGTAAAGTGACTTGCCGGTAACGAGATTGAACGAGGTATTGGGATACCGACGATCGAATCTCGGGCAAGTAACATATCGATTGACAAAGGGAATTGCATACGGGGTTGATTGAATCCTTGACATCATGGTTCATCCGATGAGATCATCGTGGAGCATGTGGGAGCCAACATGGGTATCCAGATCCCGCTGTTGGTTATTGACCGGAGAGTCGTCTCGGTCATGTCTGCTTGTCTCCCGAACCCGTAGGGTCTACACACTTAAGGTTCGGTGACGCTAGGGTTGTAGGGATATGTATATGCAGTAACCCAAATTGTTCGGAGTCCCGGATGAGATCCCGGACGTCACGAGGAGTTCGGAATGGTCCGGAGGTAAAGAATTATATATAGGAAGTGCTATTTCGGCCATCGGGACAAGTTTCGGGGTCACCGGTATTGTACCGGGACCACCGGAAGGGTCCCGGGGGTCCACCGGGTGGGGCCACCTATCCCGGGGGCCCCATGGGCTGAAGTGGGAGGGAACCCAGCCCAAAGTGGGCTGGGGCGCCACCCCCAGGGCCCATGCGGCTAGGGTTGGGGAAACCCTAGGGGCGCCCCCTTGCTTGGGGGGCAAGCCCCCCACCCTAGGCCGCCGCCCCCCCTAGTAGATGCCATCTACTAGGGCCGGCGCCCCCCCTGGCACCCCTATATATAGTGGGGGAGAGGAGGGACTTCATACCTAGCTTTGGCGCCTCCCTCTCTCCCCGTTACGTCTCTCTCCTCGTAGTATAGGCGAAGCCCTGCTACTGTGACGCCCTGCATCCACCACCACGCCGTCGTGCTGCTGGATCTTCATCAACCTCTCCTCCCCCTTGCTGGATCAAGAAGGAGGAGACGTCTCCCGTCCCGTACGTGTGTTGAACGCGGAGGTGCCGTCCGTTCGGCGCTTGGTCATCGGTGATTTGGATCATGTCATGTACGACTACATCATCACCGTTCTTTTGAACGCTTCCGTGCGCGATCTACAAAGGTATGTAGATGCATCCAATGACTCGTTGCTAGATGAACTCCTAGATGATCTTGGTGAAACGAGTAGGAAAATTTTTGTTTTCTGCAACGTTCCCCAACAGTGGCATCATGAGCTAGGTCTATGCGTAGTTCTTCTTGCGCGAGTAGAACACAATTAGTTGTGGGCGTAGATTTGTCAACTTTCTTGCCGTTACTAGTCTTTTCTTGCTTCAGCGGTATTATGGGATGAAGCGGCCCGGACCAACCTTACACGTACGCTTACGTGAGACCGGTTCCACCGACTAACATGCACTAGTTGCATAAGGTGGCTGGCGGGTGTCTGTCTCTCCCACTTTAGTTGGAGCGGATTTGATGAACAGGGTCCTTATGAAGGGTAAATAGAAGTTGACAAATCACGTTGTGGCTTTAACGTAGGTAAGAAGACGTTCTTGCTAGAACCCTAATTCAGCCACGTAAAACTTGCAACAACAATTAGAGGACGTCTAACTTGTTTTTGCAGCAAGTGGTTTGTGATATGATATGGCCAAAGTTGTGATGAATGATGAATGATCTATATGTGATGTATGAGATGTTCATGCTATTGTAATAGGAATCACGACTTGCATGTCGATGAGTATGACAACCGGCAGGAGCCATAGGAGTTGTCTTTATTCTTTTATATGACCTTCGTGTCATCGAGAAACGCCATGTAAATTACTTTACTTTATTGCTAAACGCGTTAGCCATAGTAGTAGAAGTAATAGTTGGCGAGCAACTTCATGGAGACACGATGATGGAGATCATGATGATGGAGATCATGGTGTCAAGCCGGTGACAAGATGATCATGGAGCCCCAAGATGGAGATCAAAGGAGCTATGTGATATTGGCCATATCATGTCACGTTAATTATTTGATTACATGTGATGTTTATCATGTTTTGCATCTTGTTTACTTAGTACGACGGTAGTAAATAAGATGATCCCTCATAACAATTTCAAGAAGTGTTCTCCCCTAACTGTGCACCGTTCCTAAAGTTTGTCGTTTCTAAGCACGGCGTGATGATCGGGTGTGATGGATCCTTACGTTCACATACAACGGGTGTTGACGAGCCTAGCATGTACAGACATGGCCTCGAAACACATGCAAAACACTTAGGGTTAAACTTGACGAGCCTAGCATGTACAGACATGGTCTCGGAACACAGAAGACCGAAAGGTCGAGCATGAGTCGTATAGAAGATACGATCAACATGAAGATGTTCACCGACGTTGACTAGTCCGTCTCACGTGATGATCGGACACGGCCTAGTCAACTCGGATCATGTAATACTTGGATGACTAGAGGGATGTCTAATCTAAGTGGGAGTTCATTAATAATTTGATTAGATGAACTTAATTATCATGAACTTAGTCTAAAATCTTTGCAATATGTCTTGTAGATCAAATGGCCAACGTAGTCCTCAACTTCAACGCGTTCCTAGAGAAAACCAAGCTGAAAGACGATGGCAGCAACTATACGGACTGGGTCCGGAACCTGAGGATCATCCTCATAGCTGCCAAGAAAGATTATGTCCTACAAGCACCGCTAGGTGATCCACCCGTCCCACAGAACCAAGACGTTATGAACGCTTGGCAGACACGTGTTGACGACTACTCCCTCGTTCAGTGCGGCATGCTTTACAGCTTATTGCCGGGGCTCCAAAAGCATTTTGAGAGACATGGAGCATACGAGATGTTCAAAGAGCTGAAAATGGTTTTTCAAGCTCATGCCCGGATCGAGAGATATGAAGTCTCCGATAAGTTCTTCAGCTGTAAGATGGAGGAAAATAGTTCTATCAGTGAGCACATACTCACTATGTCTGGGTTGCATAACCGCTTGTCTCAGCTGGGAGTTAATCTCCCGGATGATGCGGTCATTGACAGAATCCTCCAGTCGCTTCCACCAAGCTACAAGAGCTTTGTGATGAACTTCAACATGCAGGGGATGCAAAAGACCATTCCTGAGTTGTTCTCAATGCTGAAGTCAGCGGAGGTAGAAGTCAAGAAGGAACATCAAGTGTTGATGGTCAATAAAACCACTAAGTTTATGAAAGGCAAGGGTAAAAAGAACTTCAAGAAGGACGGCAAGGAGGTTTCTGTGCCCGGCAAGCAAGCTGCCGGGAAGAAGCCAAAGAATGGACCCAAGCCCGAGACTGAGTGTTTTTATTGCAAGGGAAGCGGTCACTGGAAGCGGAATTGCCCTAAATACTTAGCAGACAAGAGGGCCGGCAAAACAAAAGGTATATTTGATATACATGTAATTGATGTGTACCTTACCAGTACTCGTAGTGACTCCTGGGTATTTGATACCGGTGCCGTTGCTCATATTTGTAACTCACAGCAGGAGCTGCGGAATAAACGGAGACTGGCAAAGGACGAGGTGACGATGCGCATCGGGAATGGTTCCAAGGTTGATGTGATCGCCGTCGGCACGCTGCCTCTGCATTTACCTACGGGATTAGTTTTAAACCTCAATAACTGTTATTTAGTGCCAGCTTTGAGCATGAACATTGTATCAGGATCTCGTTTAATTCGAGATGGCTACTCATTTAAATCTGAGAATAATGGTTGTTCCATTTATATGAGAGATATGTTTTATGGTCATGCTCCTATGGTGAATGGTTTATTCTTAATGAATCTCGGGCGTATTACTACACATGTTCATAATGTGAGTACCAAAAGATGTAAGGTTGATAATGATAGTCCCACATACTTGTGGCACTGCCGCCTTGGTCACATAGGTGTCAAACGCATGAAGAAGCTCCATGTAGATGGACTTTTAGAGTCTCTTGATTATGAATCATTTGACACGTGCGAACCATGCCTCATGGGTAAAATGACCAAGACTCCGTTCTCAGGAACAATGGAGCGAGCAACCAACTTATTGGAAATCATACATACTGATGTGTGTGGTCCAATGAGTGTTGAGGCTCGCGGTGGCTATCGTTATGTTCTCACCCTCACTGATGACTTGAGTAGATATGGGTATGTCTACTTAATGAAACACAAGTCTGAAACCTTTGAAAAGTTCAAGGAATTTCAGAGTGAGGTTGAAAATCAACGTGACAGGAAAATCAAGTTCCTACGATCAGATCGAGGAGGAGAATACTTGAGTCATGAATTTGGTGCACACTTAAGAAAATGTGGAATAGTTTCACAACTCACGCCGCCTGGAACACCTCAGCGTAACGGTGTGTCCGAACGTCGTAATCGCACTCTATTGGATATGGTGCGGTCTATGATGTCTCTTACTGATTTACCGCTATCTTTTTGGGGCTATGCTTTAGAGACTGCCGCATTCACTTTAAATAGGGCTCCGTCGAAATCCGTTGAGACGACACCGTATGAATTATGGTTTGGGAAGAAACCTAAGCTGTCATTTCTAAAAGTTTGGGGATGCGATGCTTATGTCAAGAAACTTCAACCTGAAAAGCTCGAACCCAAGTCGGAAAAATGCGTCTTCATAGGATACCCAAAAGAAACTATTGGGTACACCTTCTACCTCAGATCCGAAGGCAAGATCTTTGTTGCCAAGAATGGGTCCTTTCTAGAGAAAGAGTTTCTCTCGAAAGAAGTAAGTGGGAGGAAAGTAGAGCTTGATGAAGTACTACCTCTTGAACCGGGAAATGGCGCGACTCAAGAAAATGTTCCTGAGGTGCCAGCACCGACTAGAGAGGAAGTTAATGATAATGATCAAGATACTTCTGATCAAACTCCTACTGAAATTCGAAGGTCCACAAGGACACGTTCCGCACCAGAGTGGTACGGCAACCCTGTCTTGGAAATCATGTTGTTAGACAACGGTGAACCTTCGAACTATGAGGAAGCGATGGCGGGCCCGGATTCCGACAAATGGCTAGAAGCCATGAAATCCGAGATAGGATCCATGTATGAAACGAAGTATGGACTTTGACTGACTTGCCCGTTGAACGGCGAGCCATAGAGAATAAATGGATCTTTAAGAAGAAGACAGACGCGGATGGTAATGTGACCATCTATAAAGCTCGGCTTGTCGCTAAGGGTTATCGACAAGTTCAAGGGGTTGACTACGATGAGACTTTCTCACCGGTAGCGAAGCTAAAGTCCGTCCAAATCATGTTAGCAATTGCCACATTCTACGATTATGAAATATGGCAAATGGACGTCAAAACGGCATTCCTTAATGGTTTCCTTAAGGAAGAATTGTATATGATGCAGCCGGAAGGTTTTGTCGATCCTGAGAATGCTGACAAGGTGTGCAAGCTCCAACGCTCGATCTATGGGCTGGTGCAAGCATCTCGGAGTTGGAACATTCACTTTGATGAGATGATCAAAGCGTTTGGGTTTACACAGACTTATGGAGAAGCCTGCGTTTACAAGAAAGTGAGTGGGAGCTCTGTAGCATTTCTCATATTATATGTAGATGACATACTTTTGATGGGAAATGATATAGAACTCTTGGACAGCATCAAGGCCTACTTGAATAAGAGTTTTTCAATGAAGGACCTTGGAGAAGCTGCTTATATATTAGGCATCAAAATCTATAGAGATAGATCAAGACGCCTCATAGGTCTTTCACAAAGCACATACCTTGATAAGATATTGAAGAAGTTCAATATGGATCATTCTAAGAAGGGGTTCTTACCTGTATTACAAGGTGTGAAATTGAGTTCAGCTCAATGTCCGACCACGGCAGAAGATATAGAAGAGATGAGCGTCATCCCCTATGCATCAGCCATAGGTTCTATTATGTATGCCATGCTGTGTACCAGACCTGATGTTAACCTTGCCGTCAGTTTGGTAGGAAGGTACCAAAGTAATCCCGGCAAGGAACACTGGACAGCGGTCAAGAATATCCTGAAGTACCTGAAAAGGACTAAGGAAATGTTTCTCGTTTATGGAGGTGACGAAGAGCTCGTCGTAAAGGGTTACGTCAACGCTAGCTTCGACACAGATCTGGATGACTCTAAGTCACAAACCGGATACGTGTATATTTTGAATGGTGGGGCAGTGAGCTGGTGTAGTTGCAAGCAAAGCGTCGTGGCGGGATCTACATGTGAAGCGGAGTACATGGCAGCCTCGGGGGCAGCACATGAAGCAATATGGGTGAAGGAGTTCATCACCGACCTAGGAGTCATACCCAATGCGTCGGGGCCGATCAAGCTCTTCTGTGACAACACTGGAGATATTGCTCTTGCCAAGGAGCCCAGGTTTCACAAGAAGACAAGGCACATCAAGCGTCGCTTCAACTCCATTCGTGAAAATGTTCAAGATGGAGACATAGAGATTTGTAAAGTACATACGGACCTGAATGTAGCGGATCCGTTGACTAAACCTCTCCCTAGAGCAAAACATGATCAACACCAGAATTCCATGGGTGTTCGATTCATCACAATGTAACTAGATTATTGACCCTAGTGCAAGTGGGAGACTGTTGGAAATATGCCCTAGAGGCAATAATAAAAGCTTTATTATTATATTTCCTTGTTCATGATAATTGTCTTTATTCATGCTATAATTGTATTATCCGGAAATCGTAATACATGTGTGAATAACAGACACCAACATGTCCCTAGTAAGCCTCTAGTTGACTAGCTCGTTGATCAACAGATAGTCATGGTTTCGTGACTATGGACATTGGATGTCATTGATAACGAGATCACATCATTAGGAGAATGATGTGATGGACAAGACCCAATCCTAAACATAGCACAAGATCGTATAGTTCGTTTGCTAGAGTTTTCCGATGTCAAAGTATCTTTTCCTTAGACCATGAGATCGCGTAACTCCCGGATACCGTAGGAGTGCTTTGGGTATACCAAACGTCACAACGTAACTGGGTGACTATAAAGGTAGACTACGGGTATCTCCGAAAGTGTCTGTTGGGTTGACATGGATCAAGACTGGGATTTGTCACTCCGTATGACGGAGAGGTATCACTGGGCCCACTCGGTAATGCATCATCATAATGAGCTCAAAGTGACCAAGTGTCTGGTCACGGGATCATGCATTACGGTACGAGTAAAGTGACTTGCCGGTAACGAGATTGAACGAGGTATTGGGATACCGACGATCGAATCTCGGGCAAGTAACATATCGATTGACAAAGGGAATTGCATACGGGGTTGATTGAATCCTTGACATCGTGGTTCATCCGATGAGATCGTCGTGGAGCATGTGGGAGCCAACATGGGTATCCAGATCCCGCTGTTGGTTATTGCCCGGAGAGTCGTCTCGGTCATGTCTGCTTGTCTCCCGAACCCGTAGGGTCTACACACTTAAGGTTCGGTGACGCTAGGGTTGTGAAGATATGTATATGCAGTAACCCGAATATTGTTAGGAGTCCCGGATGAGATCCCGGACGTCACGAGGAGTTCCGGAATGGTCCGGAGGTAAAGAATTATATATAGGAAGTGCTGTTTTGGCCATCGGGACAAGTTTCGGGGTCACCGGTATTGTACCGGGACCACCGGAAGGGTCCCGGGGGTCCACCGGGTGGGGCCACCTATCCCGGGGGGGCCCATGGGCTGAAGTGGGAGGGAACCCAGCCCAAAGTGGGCTGGGGCGCCACCCCCCAAGGGCCCATGCGGCTAGGGTTGAGGGGAAACCCTAGAAGGGGCGCCCCCTTGCTTGGGGGGCAAGCCCCCCACCCTAGGCCGCCGCCCCCCCTAGTAGATGCCATCTACTAGGGCCGGCGCCCCCCCCTTGGCACCCCTATATATAGTTGAGGAGAGGGGAGGACTTCATACCTGAGCTTTGGCGCCTCCCTCTCTCCCCGTTACGTCTCTCCCTCGTAGTATAGGCGAAGCCCTGCTACTGTGACGCCCTGCATCCACCACCACGCCGTCGTGCTGCTGGATCTTCATCAACCTCTCCTCCCCCTTGCTGGATCAAGAAGGAGGAGACGTCTCCCGTCCCGTACGTGTGTTGAACGCGGAGGTGCCGTCCGTTCGGCGCTTGGTCATCGGTGATTTGGATCATGTCATGTACGACTACATCATCACCGTTCTTTTGAACGCTTCCGTGCGCGATCTACAAAGGTATGTAGATGCATCCAATGACTCGTTGCTAGATGAACTCCTAGATGATCTTGGTGAAACGAGTAGGAAAATTTTTGTTTTCTGCAACGTTCCCCAACAGCAACCATTTCCGGAGACCGAAACCGTCCGACGTTTGACCGACTATATTGCCGCTATAGTTATCCGTTGGGGCGTCAAACGAACTTCGAATGCGATGAAACTTGACAGGCGGCCTACCTACAACATAACAACAACGCATTCGAACTTTCAACCCATTCCGAGAACATTTTTTGGCCACTTATAAAATAATATTTTAGACATGCCGCGGGCGCGTGCAAGTGTGTCTGGGCTCAGAACGGACAACGGAAGGAACGTGGAGACCCGGGCGGATGCAAGTTTTGAAAACATGATGATGCAATGCACATGATGACATGGCAAGATGCAACACATAAGAAAATGACATGGCAAAGACAGCGAATAACTGGAAGACACCTGGCGCAACGGTCTCGGGGCATCACAGTAGCTCCCTGAGATCTTCCGCTAACTCTGTTGGTAAACCCCCGGTTAAGAGGTTATTGGCGTAACTCTTTCGGCTCAAAGCGTCTACTACGACATTGGCCTTGCCTGGATGATAGTGCAACTTCATATCATAATCCTTTATAAGCTCCAACCATCTTCTCTGCCTGAGGTTCAAGTCCTTTTGTGTGAAAATGTACTTCAAACTCTTATGATCCGTGTACACATCACAACGATTTCCAATAAGAAAATGTCTCTAGGTCTTGAGTGCATGCACTACAGCTGCTAACTCCAAATCATGCGTGGCATAATTCAACTCATGCGGTCGAAGCTGTCGTGAGGCATACGAAACAACTCTTCCGCCCTGCATAAGCACGCCTCCAAGTCCTAAGCGAGATGAGTCGCAATACACATGGAAATCCTTGCGTATATTCGACAGAATCAACACTGGGGCTGTAGCCAAACGTTTCTTCAACTCCTGGAAACTTGCCTCACATTCATCTTTCCATTTAAACTTAGTTTACATCTTCAACAACTCCGTCATAGGCTTCGCAATCTTAGAGAAATTCTCAATGAATCTCCGATAATATCCCGCGAGTCCAAGAAAACTGCGGATCTCTCCAACTGAGGTGGGTGCCAACCACTCAGTGACTGACTGAACCTTAGTAGGGTCTACTGCCATACCTTCTCCTGATATAACATGTCCAAGGAATCCAACTTCCTTCAACCAAAACTCACATTTGCTGAATTTGGCGTATAACTGATGTTCCCTGAGCTTCTCGAGAACTAATCGCAAATGCTCCTTGTGTTCCTCTTCATTCTTCGAGTACACCAAAATGTCATCAATGAACACCACGACGAATTTATCCAAGAACTCCATGAACACCTTATTCATCATACTCATGAAATAGGTAGGGCGTTTGTCAGTCCAAATGACATAACCGTGTACTCATATAGCCCGTACCTTATGGTCGAGGTTGTCTTGGGTATATCCTATTATCGGATCGTCAGTTGGTGATATCATGATCGAAGATCGATCTTGGAAAATACTTTAGATCCCTGCAGCTAGTCAAACAAATCATTGATCATCGGCAGTGGGTACTTGTTCTTGATCGTCACTTCATTCAATGCCCGATAATCAACCACCATTCTCAGAGATTTATCCTTCTTCTCAACCAAAAGCACTGGGGCTCCCCATGGTGACGAGCTTCGTCGAATGTAGCCTTTCTCCAATAACTCCTTAATCTATTTCTTAATCTCCTCCAGATCATTTGTGGGCATCCCGTATGGTCTCTTCGATATTGGTCCGGTGCCTGGAAACAGCTCTATCAAAAACTCGATGTCTTGATCTGGCAGCATGCCTGGTAGTTCCTCTGGAAATACATCCGGGTAATTCTTCACTACAGGCACTTCCTCCTGAACAACTCCCGTGAGGGAATTTATGTGAGTCCTCTTCGGGGTACGCCTGGGTACATACTTAATCCTTTTTCCCTTCGGGGTAGTGAGTAGAATTGACCTACTAGCACAGTCAATGTTTCCTCCATACTTTGATAGCCAATCCATACCCAATATCACATCCAATCCTTGTGACTCCAGAATTATTAGGTCTGAGGGGAAAATATGGCTGCTAATGTTTAAGGGTATCCGGTCGCACCATCGGCTGGCCATATACTCTGCTCCTGGTGAGCTTACTAAAAAGGGTGTCCTAATGGCTAAGGTGGGTAACTTAAACTTGTGCACAAATCCCCTGGAAATGTATGAATGTGATGCACCAGTATCAAAAAGAACGAGAGCGGTAAAGGACTTAACCAAAAACTTACCGATAACTGCGTCTGGCTGCTCTTCAACCTCCTCCACGTTCACATGGTTCACTTGGCCCTTATTGAAAGGGTTGGGCTTCTTCCAAAGCTTCCATTGCCATTTCCATTTTTGAGTTTAGGACACTCATTGGCATAGTGTCCAGTCTTCCCGCACTTGAAGTAATGTGACTTTGGTCCTACTTGGCGGGTGTAGCTGGGTTAGAGCGGTTCTGACTGCTTGCTCCGTTCCCATTTCCATTCCTAGAGCCATTGTGGTTATGCGAACTTCCTCCATTGTGGTTATGGCCTCCATGGTTATGGGTATATCCTCCCGAGTTTGGGGTAAAATATGGCTTCTGCCGAGCTCCTGAATTGTACTTCCCTTGTCCATTCTTCCTTTTGCGGCTCTCAATTTGCTGCTGCTTTCCTTCAATCATAAGAGCCTTATCTACCAACTCCTGGTAGTTGTTAAATGTTGCCACCATCAACTGCACACTCATCTCATCATTCAGCCCTTAAATAAATTTCTCTTGCTTCGCAACATCTGTGGCCACATCATCCGGGGCATAGCAAGCTAACTTGCTAAACTCCTCCACTTACTACCCCACAGTATGTTTGCCCTAGCATAAGATGTGAAACTCATGCTTCTTCATGCTCATAGCTCCAGTTGAGACATGACCTGTGCGGAATGCTTGCTGAAACTGCTCCCAAGTAACATTGGCTATGGGGAAAGTGGCTGTGTAATTCTCCCACCATGAGGCTGCAGGTCCATCCAATTGGTGTGCGGCAAAACACACCTTCTCAGCATCTGTGCAACCTGCAGTGGTTAACTCCCTTCCAATCCTGCGTAGCCGGTCATCCGCAACTATGGGCTCGGTGCTACTGGAAAACACCGGCGGTTGTAACCTCAGAAAATGGGCTAAGTTGTCAACTGGAGGTGGTGGCGGTGGTTTGTTATTGTTATTTTTGTTGTTGTTGCCTTGACTCTGAACTAGCAACTGTATCAATGTATTCTGCTGTTGGATCAACTGAGTGAGCTCCGGTAGGAAAGCAAATCTGGGGTCACGTCTCGGAGGCATCTGATGGGTTTTAAAGGGAAGAGATTAGAATAGAATGAGGTCTATTGAGAAAACACTACCCATATGCACATGAGATAAACACAATCAATATCACTCCCAAAACAATATCAAACATGGGCATACAATCGATCTAACTATCGTTACAGTGCTCGGACTACTAATATATACATGGGGGAAATACTACTAATAGTATGGTGGTCTACTAGAAATTTTGATCGGTAGAAGACTCCATGATATCTGCTCCAGCTTCGTCTTCATAATCATCATCACTGGGGTCGGAGTCGGTGTCATCGATGATGATATAGACCTTGGGGTGGTCGTCATCTCCTCCTAGCGCAGGGTCTCCCATGAATACTCCTTGCTTCCTTGTCAGGTTGTCATTCATCTCCACTAGTACGGTGGTTTCCTCCTTGTATCCGTCGTGTGTAGGCTTGAGTTCCTCTTCGAGCTCCATGTTCCTAGTCATCAACTTCTTCAGATCTATCATGCTTGCGCACATTTGGTTCTCCAGGCGTCGTATGTGCTGGTTTAACTCCTGGATGTAAGCTGCAATGGACCTGTCTTTCCTGGTGCTGATCATCTCCCATTGCTCATCTCGGCGCCCACATATCTGATAGATGGTGTCCTTAAGATCCTTGTGATAAACTTCGCCGATGTGTCCTATGGTGATGTGGGCTGCCATGCTCTTTCCTAGACTCCAGGTTGGTGCATCAAAGGAAAACTCTATGGGCTCAGTTACTGGTGTGAATGTTCTTCCTGGAACTTGAACTCGAATCATCCAACACTCCTCTTCTGGTAAAGTGGCGGTGTAGGTCCCGGTGAAGCTTGGTATTCCAATGTTCAGGTACCTAGTGACTTCCTTCAAGTGTTGTCCAAAAGGTGTGTCTTCATCCGGCTGTGCAAACTTGTTCCTCGTGTCCGCCATCCTATAGAGTAGAAAATGGAGAGAAGTCCAAAATGAGTAGAGAAGAGTGATCTATGGTTCATCTTAGTGGTCGTGTCCTACATTCAGCATGTGCTCTGATACCATCTTGTAGCGATCCGACCTCAAACGACCAAATCTCTGTGCATAAGTCTCATCCCTGGATCGGTAATGCTGACACACACAGTACTTCGGAGGATTTATAACAGAGTAGCAATCACACACTTATTACATCGAATGTCTCCAAAAGAGAACTTATTACAACAAATATGGCTTAAGGCCATCTAAGTAAGATAACAGTGGAAGGCTTGGAAGATAAAGTGAGTCCATCAACTCCAATGGCATAGCTGAGTGCACGACAACGACCTAGCGCACCGTACTCTCCGTCTGAAAAGTCTGCAACATGGCATGTTGCAGCCCGAAATGGGTCAGCACATGGAATATGCTGGCAAGATAACATAGTAGAGCAATGAAACAAGTAAAAGCTATCACTACATGCATATATGGCTGGTGGAGGCACACATTTTCCCAGAAGACTCGATCTCCTCCATTGGATTTCTCGCACTACAAGGTGTTTGAGAAACGGATGACCGGGACACAATCTTTCAGAATCATTAACCCTAACCCCGAGTAGACAGTACCAACCTACATCCCCAACATCTGCTAGCCTGCCATTGGAAGAGGTCATGCAACTTACTCCACTATGATAGAGCCCATAATAGCTTGTGGCTGCACATGGAAGTTTCTAGCATGAATAATCTTATGATCCCTTTGAGCCTGGGTGGCGAACCAAAAAGGACAGCACTGGTATATCCCCAGGTGCCCGCAACCAATCCACCTAGATGTGTGTTTAAGTAGCCACCTTAAGTAAACCATTAATTAATAATCTCACATCTGTCATGGATACACTCAAACCCAATCCACGTCTACGAGCATAGCATGGCAATATAAGCATAACGTAGAAGTAACTCCCAAGGGTTTGATAATAAAAGGGCAATAGGTTCTACCTCATCAACTACTTCCCAAAACCCACATGTTAAGAGATCCTACTCATGCAATGTTTGAGGGTTGTAACTAATGCATAAAAACCGGGTAATAAAGGGGTATGATCAATGTGTTACTTGCCTTGCTGATGATCTGCAAAACCTAGTGACTCATTGTAGCACGCTACGCACTCCGGGAATTCTATCGCAAACAAACAATAGAATACATAAGCACTCAAGCAAAGATTCAAGGGTAAAACTTCAAATAATATGATCCAAACTAAAAGTTCAACTGAAGAGGTTCGATTTGCAAAAAGAAACGATCGAATCGAAGCTACGGAACTGAAACTACAGTCAAAAGAACTTCATAGACAAATCTTCTTGAAACCAAATTTTAAATTTGTCAAAACCTTGTTCAAGTTGGTTAAACAGAGAGAGGGGTTCGAGACGAAGGTTTTGGCGTTAATTTCACAGGATTTGGACAAACGGTTAAGAAATGACGAGGGTTTGAAGTTCAGGGGCTAATCTGCAATAAAAAATAATCACAGATAGGTCCCTGGCCGAAAATAAAATAAAAAGAAAAGACTAACGAACGAATTTTTGCTGTCTGAACCTAACCGGCGAACAATGTTCGTTAAAACAAACGAACGAACATCCGCTAAATAAAAATAAACCGATGAAAACTGAAAAACAACGCATCTAGGGTTTACAAAAAACCCAGCGGTTTTTACCTAAAACCCCCAAAAAAACTGGTCGCGTCGAAACAGATCGCATCGGCGGCGGCGGCGGTTCCGGAGGGGCTCCGACGGCGTGCGGCGGCGGTTCCGGCGGGTCTCCGACGGTGTGCGGCGGCGCGGCTAGGCAGCGGGGCTCCGGCGGCGCGGTGGAGCGGCGGCGGCGGATGCGGCTCGGGTTGGCGGCGGCGGCTGCATCGTTGGGTGGGGAGGAGAGGTGGCGGCGATGGGGTATAAATAGGAAGAGGGGGCTCGAGGTGCTTGGGGAAGGGGCGACGGCGGCGTGTCCGGGACGAACACGTCCATGGCGGCGGCGACGTGGACTCCGCCCGCGAGCGGGAGACGGCGAGGCGGAGCTGGACCGGCTCGGCTCGGATGGTCGGCTGGGCCTTCGGCCTAGTTCAGTGTGAAGTTTTTTTAATACGGTTCCGCGGAGAAAAATCCTAAATAAAATAAAATAAAAATCTAAAAATGCCAAAATAAATTTTCACCATCTAAATAAAATATTTAGAACAAAGTGAACATTTTCTTGGCCTAAAATGCAATTTTGAAAAATGCACATTTTTTCTAATTCAAATAAAATAGCGATAAAATCCAAATAAAATATTTATTTGATTTTAATATTTTGCCTCCAATATTTCATTTATTTTGGAGAAGTCATATTATCTCCTCTAATAAATTTTAATTATGAAATATTTTTGGAGAGAAAAATAATTAAAACCAAAATGATCCACTTTTCAATATTTGAGAATATTCAAATATGAAAACAATAAAATCCCCAACTCTCTCCGTGGGTCCTCGAGTTGCTTTGGATTTTGGGATCACAAAGCCAAAATGCAATTAAAATATGATATGCACATGATGACCTATGTATAACATTTCAAATTGGAAATTTGGGATGTTACATTACATATACACCAAATAAAGAATGATGAACCAGGGTTCTATACTTTTACTATTACAGATGGTAAAGAAAGAGGCGACAGACATTCTGATTGCTGAACAAGGTGAAGCGAAATGACCCTATTATGCTCTCATGGACATACATTCAAACTGGTATTGTGCAGGTCTAAAGTACACTAGTTATTGTTAAAAAAATGAAAAGGCATGTTAACTGCAATATCCTTAACAACAACCAAATATCGTAATTCATAATGGTATTGTTGAAACTATTATTGATGAAATTGAACAGCACAACAAATAGTTGCACATATAGAGCATCACATTGTGAAGAACTGAAATAAACAAGGCATAAGGCCATCTCTAGCCGATCCTTTAAAAGTTAAATGACTAAAACCCTTAGAGGATATATATATATATACTCCAGCAATTTTTGGCCGTTTCTGGTCGATCCCCTAAATTTAATGTTGTAAACTTCAATTTGATCAAGTTCAAAGCAGGTTCAATGGAAAGTAGCATGCATTCAAACATAAACATAGAAAGTTTTGCATAACCGAACATAAAACATAAATTTAAACTAAGCTACAATACTTTTGGTCGAACTAGAGGTCGAGCCAATCCTTCCTTGTCAGGTACGGTGTGCCGCGAGCCGGGTCCGGGCCGGTGTCGTCGTCGGGGTCGTTGGGGAAGACACTCCTTCACTCGTCGACGCCGATCTCCTTGTTCTCGCCGCCCACCTCGACGCCCTCCAAGCCACCGTCCTCGCCACCTTTGACCTCGTAATCGGAGGAGAGCGCGATAACCTCGCCGCCCTCCGTGCCGGCAAAGATGGCCTGCTCCGCCTCCACGAGCTCCGAGTGCTGCTGGCGGAACTCTTGCATGTAGGCCTCGTTAGCAGCCTCGGCCTCGAGGCGCTCCCACGCCTCGCGGTCCTCCCGCTCCATAGACGAGTTCACCACCCCTGGCTCCGGCAGAATGAGGTCGACCGGACGTGTGCCGAAGTGGAAATTGAGCCTAGCCGCCGCGCCGTGGTAGCGGACCTGCCAACGGTCGTACTCATGGCCACGAGCTCGACCGGGTGGAAGCTACCGAGCCATCACCGGGTGTGGGTCTCCCAATTTGTAATCTTGGCGACCCACATCCCCCAATGCCGCTACCGGACCCCAAGGTAGGACCTCGTCGGCTGCCGGGTAAGAGGGAGGACGGGGAAGTCCTCGAAACGGCATAGGGGCGCCACGGCGGGCGGATCGGGGACCGGCGATGATGGATCGATAAAGAGCCCGTGGAGGACGATGGGGACACCTCGGCGGCCCCCTCGCCGGCGTCGGGCAAAGAGGCCGCGATAAACCTCTTTTTGGCCATTAGCTCCTCGAGCTCCCGGGCACACAGGCAGAGGTTGTGAAGGAAATATGCCCTAGAGGCAATAACAAAGTTGTTATTCATATTTCCTTATATCATGATAAATGTTTATTATTCATGCTAGAATTGTATTAACCGGAAACTTAGTACATGTGTGAATACATAGACAAACAAAGTGTCCCTAGTATGCCTCTACTAGACTAGCTCGTTAATCAGAGATGGTTAAGTTTACTAACCATAGACATGTGTTGTCACTTGATGAACGGGATCACGTCATTAGAGAATGATGTGATGGACAAGACCCATCCATTAGCTTAGCATAATGATCGTTTAGTTTTATTGCTATTGCTTTCTTCATGACTTATACATGTTCCTTTGACTATGAGATTATGCAACTCCCGAATACCAGAGGAACACCTTGTGTGCTATCAAACGTCAGAACGTAACTGGGTAATTATAAATATGCTCTACAGGTGTCTCCAATGGTTCTTGTTGATTTGGCATAGATCAAGATTAGGATTTGTCACTCCGTGTATCGGAGAGGTATATCTGGGCCCTCTCGGTAATGCACATCACTATGAGCCATGCAAGTAATGTGACTAATGAGTTAGTTACGGGATGATGCATTACGGAACGATTAAAGAGACTTGCCGGTAACGAGATTGAACTAGGTATGGAGATACCGATGGTCGAATCTCGGGCAAGTAACATATCGATGACAAGGGAATAACGTATGTTGTCATAACGGTTTGACCAATAATTATCTTTGTAGAATATGCGGGAACCAATATGAGCATCCAGGTTCCGCTATTGGTTATTGACCGGAGAGGTGTCTTGGTCATGTCTACATAGTTCTCGAACCCATAGGGTCCGCACGCTTAACGTTCGATGACGATTTGTATTTATGAGTTATGTGTTTTGGTTACCGAAGTTTGTTTGGAGTCCCGGATGAGATCACGGACATGACGAGGAGCCTCGAAATGGTTGAGAGGTAAAATTTGATATATTGGAAGGTAGTATTCGGACACCAGAAGGGTTTCAGAGTGTATCAGGTACATACCGGAGTACTGGAGGGGTTACCAGAACCCCCCGGGGAAAGATATGGGCCATATGGGCCATAGGAGGGAGTCTAAACAGCCCACAAGGGGCTGGTGCCCCCCCCACAAGGGAGGAGGCCGAATTGGACTGGGGAAGGGGGCGCCACCCCCCCTTTCCTTCTCCTACTCCCTCTCCTTCCCCTTTTCCCCCTCCGATAGAAGGAAAAAAGGAGGGGCGAATCCTACTAGGATTGGAGTCCAAGTAGGGCTCCCCTCTCCTTGGCGCGCCCCTTGTGGCTCGCCTCCTCCTCCCCTCCTTTATATACAGGGGCGGGGGACACCCCAAAGGCACAATAGTTGTTCTCTTAGCCATGTGCGGTGCCCCCCTCCATAGTTAACTCCTCCGGTCATAGCGTCGTACTGCTTAGGTGAAGCCCTGCGCGGATCACATCACCATCACTGTCACCACGCCATCGTGCTGACGGAACTCTCCCTCGACCCTCTACTAGATCAAGAGTTCGAGGGACGTCATCAAGCTGAACGTGTGCTGAACACGGAGGTGCCGTACATTCGGTACTAGATCAATTGGATCTTGAAGACATTCGATTACATCAACCGCGTTAACCTAACGCTTCCGCTTTCGGTCTACGAGGGTGCGTGGACACACTCTCCCCTATTGTTGCTATGCATCACCTAGATAGATCTTGCGTGATCGTAGGAATTTTTTTGAAATTGAATGCTACGTTCCCCAACAGTGGCATCCGAGCCAGGTCTATGCATAGATGTTATATGCACGAGTAGAACACAAAGAGTTGTGGGCGATAATAGTCATACTGCTTACCACCAACGTCTTACTTTGATTCGGCGGTATTGTTGGATGAAGCAGCCCGGACCGACATTACATGACCGTGTTCATGAGACTGGTTCTACCGACGTACTTCATGCACAGGTGGCTGGCGGGTGTCTGTTTCTCCAACTTTAGTTGAATCGAGTTTGACTACGGCCGGTCCTTGTTGAAGGTTCAAACAGCACACTTGATGAAAAATCATTGTGGATTTGATGTGTAGGTAAGAATAGTTCTTGCTAGAAGCCCGTAGAAACCACGTAAAACTTGCAACAACAAAGTAGAGGATGTCTAACTTGTTTTTGCAGGGCATGTTGTGATGTGACATGGTCAAGACGTGATGAGATATAAATTGTTGTATGAGATGATCATGTTTTGTAAAAGTTATCGGCAACTGGTAGGAGCCTTATGGTTGTCGCATTATTGTATGAAATGCAATCGCCATGTATTTTTTTTACTTTATCACTAAGTGGTAGCGATAGTCGTAGAAGCAATAATTGGCAAGACGACAACGATGCTACGATGGAGATCACGGTGTCAAGCCGGTTGCTATCTCTTGAGCACTGCGTTGGTTTTCCCTTAAAGAGGAAAGGGTGATGCAGTAGAGCAGCGTAAGTATTTCCCTCAGTTTTTGAGAACCAAGGTATGAATCCAGTAGGAGACAACGCGCGAGTCACCTCGTACCTACACAAACAAATAAGAACCTCGCAACCAACGCGATAAAGGGGTTGTCAATCCCTTCACGGCCACTTGCAAGAGTGAGATCTGATAGAGATAATAATAATAAGATAAATATTTTTGGTATTTTTATGATATAGACTGAAAGTAAAAGATAGCAAAATAAAGTAGATTGGAAACTTGTATGATGGAAAATAGACCTGGGGCCATAGGTTTCACTAGTGGCTTCTCTCAAGATAGCATAAGTATTACGGTGGGTGAACAAATTACTGTCGAGCAATTGATAGAAAAGCGAATAATTATGAGAATATCTAGGCATGATCATGTATATAGGCATCATGTTCGCGACAAGCAGACCGACTCCTGCCTGCATCTACTACTATTACTCCACACATCAACCGCTATCCAGCATCCATCTAGAGTATTAAGTTCATAAGAACAGAGTAACGCCTTAAGCAAGATGACATGATGTAGAGGGATAAACTCATGCAATATGATATAAACCCCATATTTTTATCCTCGATGGCAACAATACAATACGTGTCGTTTCCCCTACTGTCACTGGGATCGAGCACCGAAAGATTGAACCCAAAGCTAGGCACTTCTCCCATTGCAAGAAAGATCAATCTAGTAGGCCAAACCAAAGTGATAATTCGAAGAGACTTGCAAAGATAAACCAATCATACATAAAAGAATTCAGAGAAGAATCAAATATTGTTCATAGATAATCTGGATCATAAATGCACAATTCATCGGATCTCGACAAACACACCGCAAAAGAAGATTACATCAAATAGATCTCCAAGAGAATCGAGGATAACTTTGTATTGAGATCCAAAGAGAGAGAAGAAGCCATCTAGCTACTAGCTATGGACCCGAAGGTATGAAGTAAACTACTCACACATCACCTGAGAGGCCATGGAGTTGATGTAGAGGCGCTCCGTGATCAATGCCCCCTCCGACGGAGCTCCGAAAAAGGCCCCAAGATGGGATCTCTCGGGTACAGAAGGTTACGGCGGTGGTATTAGGTTTTCGTGGTGCTCTTGGATGTTTGCAGGGTACGTGGACTTACATAGGAGGAAGAAGTAGGTCGGTGGAGCAAAGAGGGGCCCGCGAGGGTGGAGGGCGCGCCCAGGGGGGTAGGCGCGCCCCCTGCCTCGTGGCCTCCTCGATTGTTTCTTGACGCCCACTCCAAGTCTCCTGGATCACGTTTGTTGAGAAAATCACGTTCCCGAAGGTTTCATTCTGTTTGGACTTCGTTTGATATTCCTTTTCTGCGAAACACTGAAATATGCAAAAAAACAACAATTTGGGATGGGACTCTGGTTAATAGGTTAGTCCCAAAAATGATATAAAGGTGTAAAATAAATCCCATTAACATCCAAAATGGATAATATAATAGCATGGAGCAATCAAAAATTATAGATACGTTGGAGACATATCAAGCATCCCCAAGCTTAATTCCTGCTCGTCCTCGAGTAGGTAAATGATAAATAAGAATTTTTGATGTGGAATGCTTTCTAACATATTTCTCAATGTAATTTTTCTTTATTGTGGCATGAATGTTCAGATCCGACAGATTCAAGATAAAATTTTAATATTGACATAAAAATAATAATACTTCAAGTATACTAACTAAGCAATCATGTCTTCTCAGAATAACATGGCCAAAGAAAGTTATCCCTACAAAATCATATAGTCTGGCTATGCTCTATCTTCACCACACAAAATATTTAAATCATGCACAACCCCGATGACAAGCCAAGAAATTGTTTCATACTTTTGATGTTCTCAAACTTTTTCACTAGTGGATATAGCACTATATGTGGATTAGAATGGTGGTTGTGGAGAAGACAAAAAGGAGAAGATAGTCTCACATCAACTAGGCGTATCAACGGGCTATGGCGATGCCCATCAATAGATATCAATGTGAGTGAGTAGGGATTGCCATGCAACGGATGCACTAGAGCTATAAGTGTATGAAAGCTCAACAAAAGAACTAAGTGGGTGTGCATCCAACTTGCTTGCTCGTGAAGACCTAGGGCAATTTTGAGGAAGCCCATCATTGGAATATACAAGCCAAGTTCTATAATGTAAAATTCCCACTAGTATATAAAAGTGATAACATAGGAGACTCTCTATCATGAAGATCATGGTGCTACTTTGAAGCACAAGTGTGGAAAAAGGATAGTAACATTGTCCCTTCTCTCTTTTTCTCTCATCATTTTTTATTTGGGCCTTCTTTCTTTTTTTGGGCCTCTTTTCTTTTTCTTTATTTTTCGTCCGGAGTCTCATCCCGACTTGTGGTGGAATCATAGTCTCCATCATCCTTTCCTCACTGGGACAATGCTCTAATAATGATGATCATCACACTTTAATTTACTTACAACTCAAGAATTACAACTCAATACTTAGAACAAAATATGACCCTATGTGAATGCCTCCGGCGGTGTACCGGGATGTGCAATGATGCATGAGTGACATGTATGAAGAATTATGAGCGGTGGCTTTGCCACAAATACGATGTCAACTGCATGATCATGCAAGCAATATGACAATGATGAAGCGTTTCATAATAACGAAATAGTGGAACATTGCATGGCAATATATCTCGGAATGGCTATGGAAATGCCATAATAGGTAGGTATGGTGGTTTTTTTGAGGAAGGTATATGGTGGGTTTATGGTACCGGCAAAAGTTGTGTGATACTAGAGAGGCTAGCAATGGTGAAGGGTGAGAGTGTGTATAATCCATGGACTCAACATTAGTCATAAAGAACTCACATACTTATTGCAAAAATCTATTAGTTATTGAAACAAAGTATTACGCGCATGCTCCTAGGGGGATAGATTGGTAGGAAAAGACCATCGCTCGTCCTCGACCGCCACTCATAAGGAAGTCAATCAATAAATAAATCATGCTCCGACTTCATCACATAACGGTTCACCATACGTGCATGCTATGGGAATCACAAACTTCAACACAAGTATTTCTCAAATTCACAACTACTCAACTAGCATGACTCTAATATCACCATCTCCATATCTCAAAACAATTATCAAGTATCAAACTTCTCATAGTATTCAATGCACTTCTCTGAAAGTTTTTATACTATTCCTAAAAGCAAATTTCCATGTTGTTCTAAAGGATTCTCAAATTAATATAAGTAAAGCATGAGCGATCAATTATTTCTATAAAATAAAACCACCGCCGTGCTCTAAAAGATATAAGTGAAGCACTAGAGCAAAAACTATATGGCTCAACAGATATAAGTGAAGCACATAGAGTATTCTAATAAATTTCAAATCATGCGAGTCTCTCTCAAAAGGTGTGTACAGCAAGGATGATTGTGGTAAACTAAAAAGCAAAATACTCAAATCATACAAGACTCTCCAAGCAAAACACATATCATGTGGTGAATAAAAATATAGCTCCAAGTAAAGTTACCGATAGACGAAGACGAAAGAGGGGATGCCTTCCGGGGCATCCCCAAGCTTAGACTTTTTGGTGTCCTTGAATTTTACCTTGGGGTGCCATGGGCATCCCCAAGCTTAGTATCTTGCCACTCCTTGTTTTGTAATCCATCAAATCTTTACCCAAAACTTGCAAACTTCACAACACAAAACTCAAAATAGAAAATCTTGTGAGCTCCGTTAGCGAAAGAAAAGAAAACACCACTTCAAGGTACTGTAATGAACTCATTATTTGATTTATATTGGTGTTAAACCTACTGTATTCTAACTTATCTATGGTTTATAAACTCTTTTACTAGCCATAGATTCATCAAAATAAGCAAACAACTCACGAAAAACAGAATCTGTCAAAAACAGAACAGTCTGTAGTAATCTGTAGCTAACGCAAACTTCTGGAACCCCAAAAATTCTAAAATAAATTTCTGGACGTGAGGAATTTATCTATTAATCATCTGCAAAAATAATTAACTAAATATCACTTTCCAAATAAAAATGGCAGCAATTCCCGTGAGCACTAAAGTTTCTGTTTTTTACAGCAAGATCAAAAAGACTTTCCCCAAGTCTTCCCAACGGTTCTACTTGGCACAAACACTAATTAAACACAAAAACACAACCAAAACAGAGGCTAGATAAATTATTTATTACTAAACAGGAGCAAACATCACGGAATAAAAATAAAATTGGGTTGCCTCTCAACAAGCGCTATCGTTTAACGCCCCTAGCTAGGCATAAAAGCAAGGATAGATCTATGTATTACCATCTTTGGTAGGCAATCCATAAGTGGCTCTCATAATAGATTCATATGGTAATTTAACTTTATTTCTAGGGAAGTGTTCCATGCCTTTCCTTAATGGAAATTGGAATTTAATATTCCCTTCCTTCATATCAATAATTGCACCAATCGTTCTAAGGAAAGGTGTGCCAAGAATAATAGGACATGAAGGATTGCAATCTATATCAAGAACAATGAAATCTACGGGCAAATAGTTCCTATTTGCAACAATGATAACATCATTAATTCTTCACATAGGTTTCTTAATGGTAGAATCCGCAAGATGCAAGTTTAAAGAACAACCATCAAAATCATGGAAACCTAGCAAATCACACAAAGTTTTTGGAATCGTGGAAACACTAGCACCCAAATCACACAAAGCATAACACTCATGATCTTTAATTTTTATTTTTATAGTAGGTTCCCACTCATCATAAAGTTTTCTAGGGATAGAAACTTCCAACTCAAGTTTTTCTTCATAAGATTGCATCAAAGCATCAACGATATGCTTAGTAAAAGCTTTATTTTGACTATAAGCATGAGGAGAATTTAGCACGGATTGCAACAAGGAAATACAATATATCAAAGAGAAATTATCATAATTAAATTCCTTGAAATCCAAGATAGTGGGTTCGTTGCTATTTAAAGTTTTAACCTCTTCAATCCCACTTTTAACAATTTTTGCATCAAGATGTAAAAACTCCGAATTTTTGGGATGCCTTCTAACTAAAGTTGACTCATCTCCAGTCCCATCATTATCAAGATTCATATTGCAAAACAAATATTTAATAGGGGACACATCAATAACTTTTAGATCTTCATCCTTATTATCATGAAAACTAGAAGAACGCGCTTTCACAAAGCAATCTTTCTTAGCACGCATCCTAGCGGTTCTTTCTTTGCACTCATCAATGAAAATTCTCATGGCTTTGAGAGAGTCGTTGATATCATGCTTAGTGGAATAGATCTAAGTTTCAAAGAATCAACATCAAGAGAAATTCTATCCACGTTGCTAGCCAACTCATCAATCTTAAGCAATTTTTCTTCAATCAAAGCATTGGAACTCTTTTGCAACGTAATAAATTCTTTAATACTAGATTCAAAATCAGAGGGTATCTTATTATAATTTCCATAAGAATTGTTGTAGGAATTACCATAATTATTAGAGGAATTACTAGGAAACGGCCTAGAATTAAAATTACCTCTATACGCGTTATTGCTAAAATTGTTCATACCAACAAAATTCACATCCATAGATTCATTATTATTCTCAATCAAAGTAGACAAAGGCATATCATTAGGATCAGCAGGAGCACTCTTATTAGCAAAAAAATTCATAAGTTCATCCATCTTTCCACTCAAAAGATTAATCTCTTCAGTTACATGCACTTTTTTACTAGTAGATCTTTCAGTGTGCGATTGAGAATAATTAACCATGATATTATCTAGGAGTTTGGTAGCTTCTCCTAAAGTGATTTCCATAAAAGTGCCTCCTGTGGCTGAATCTAAAAGATTTCTAGAAGCAAAATTCAATCCAACATAAATTTTTTGTATAATCATCCATAAATTCAAACCATGTGTAGGGCAATTACGTATCATTAATTTCATCCTCTCCCAAGATTGTGCAACATGTTCATGATCAAGTTGCTTAAAATTCATAATATCGTTTCTAAGAGAGATGATCTTAGCGGGAGGAAAATACTTAGAGATAAAAGCATCTTTGCACTTATTCCATGAATCAATACTATTTTAGGCAAAGACGAAAACCAAGCTTTAGCACGATCTCTAAGCGAAAACGGAAATAGCTTAAGTTTAACAATATCATTATCCACATCTTTCTTCTTTTGCATATTACACAAATCAACAAAGTTGTTTAGATGGGTAGCGGCATCTTCACTAGGAAGGCCAGAAAACGGATCTTTCATGACAAGATTCAACAAAGCAGTATTAATTTCACAAGATTCAGCATCGGTAAGAGGATCAATCAGAGTGCTAATAAAATCATTATTGTTGGTATTGGAAAAGTCACACAATTTAGTATTATCTTGAGCCATCGTGACAAGCAGGCAATCCAACACACAAGAAAACAAGAATCAGGCAAAAAGGCAAATAGAAAAAGAGAAGGGGAACGGAAAAAGAGGGCAAATAAAACGGCAAGGGTGAAGTGGGGGAGAGGAAAACGAGAGGCAAATGGCAAATAATGTAATGCGAAGGATAAGGGTTGTGATGGGTACTTGGTATGTCTTGACTTGGCGTAGATCTCCCCGGCAACGGCGCTAGAAATCCTTCTTGCTACCTCTTGAGCACTGCATTGGTTTTCCCTTGAAGAGGAAATGGTGATGCAGTAGAGCAGCGTAAGTATTTCCCTCAGTTTTTGAGAACCAAGGTATCAATCCAGTAGGAGACCACGCGCGAGTCACCTCGTACCTACACAAACAAATAAGAACCTCGCAACCAACACGACAAAGGGGTTGTCAATCCCTTCACGGCCACTTGCAAGAGTGAGATCTGATAGAGATAATAATAAGATAAATATTTTTGGTATTTTTATGATATAGATTGAAAGTAAAAGATAGCAAAATAAGTAGATTGGAAACTAGTATGATGGAAAATATACCCGGGGGCCATAGGTTTCACTAGTGGCTTTTCTCAAGATAGCATAAGTATTACAGTGGGTGAACAAATTACTATGAGCAATTGATAGAAAAGCGAATAATTATGAGAATCTCTAGGCATGATCATGTATATAGGCATCACGTCCGCGACAAGTAGACCGACTCCTGCCTGCATCTACTACTATTACTCCACACATCGACCGCTATCCAGCATGCATCTAGAGTATTAAGTTCATAAGAACAGAGTAACGCCTTAAGCAAGATGACATGATGTAGAGGGATAAACTCATGCAATATGATATAAACCCCATATTTTTATCCTCGATGGCAACAATACAATACGTGTCGTTTCCCCTACTGTCACTGGGATCGAGCACCGCAAGATTGAACCCAAAGCTAAGCACTACTCCCGTTGCAAGAAAGATCAATCTAGTAGGCCAAACCAAACTGATAATTCAAAGAGACTTGCAAATATAAACCAATCATACATAAAATAATTCAGAGAAGAATCAAATATTATTCATAGATAATCTGGATCATAAACCCACAATTCATCGGATCTCGACAAACACACCGCAAAAGAAGATTACATCGAATAGATCTCCAAGAGAATCGAGGAGAACTTTGTATTGAGATCCAAAGAGAGAGAAGAAGCCATCTAGCTACTAGCTATGGACTCGAAGGTCTGAAGTAAACTACTCACACTTCACCGGAGAGGCCATGGAGTTGATGCAGAGGCCCTCCGTGATCAATGCCCCCTCCAGCGGAGCTCCGGAAAAGGCCCCAAGATGGGATCTCTCGGGTACAAAAGGTTGCGACGGTGGAATTAGGTTTTCATGGTGCTCCTGGATGTTTGCGGGGTACGTGGACTTATACAGGAGGAAGAAGTAGGTCAGTGGAGCAACAAGGGGCCCACGGGGGTGGAGGGCGCGCCCAGGGGGGTAGGCGCGCCCCTGCCTCATGGCCTCCTCGATTGTTTCTTGACGCCCACTCCAAGTCTCTTGGATCACGTTTGTTGAGAAAATCACGTTCCCAAAGGATTCATTCCATTTGGACTTCGTTTGATATTCCTTTTCTGTGAAACACTGAAATAGGCAAAAAGAACAACAATTTGGGATGGGCCTCTGGTTAATAGGTTAGTCCCAAAATGATATAAAAGTGTAAAATATAGCCCATTAACATCCAAAACAGATAATATAATAGCAGGGAGCAATCAAAAATTATAGATACATTGGAGACGTATCACCGGTGACGATGGTGATCATGATGGTGCTTTGGAGATGGAGATCAAAAGGCACAAGATGATGATGGCCATATCATATCACTTATTTTGATTGCATGTGATGTTTATCCTTTATGCATCTTATTTTGCTTAGTATGGTGGTAGCATTATAAGATGACCCCTCACTAAATTTCAAGGTATAAGTGTTCTCCCTGAGTATGCACCATCGCGACAGTTCATCGTGCCGAGACACCACGTGATGATCGGGTGTGATAAGCTCTACGTTCACATACAACGGGTGCAAGACATTTTTGCACATGCAGAATACTTAGGTTAAACTTGACGAGCCTAGCATGTACAAACATGGCCTCGGAACACTGGAGACCGAAAGGTCGAACGTGAATCATATAGTAGATATGATCAACGTAGAGATGTTCACCATTGAAGACTACTCCATCTCATGTGAAGATCAGACATGGTTTAGTTGATATGGATCATGTGATCATTTAGATGACTCGAGGGATGTCTATCTAAGTGGGAGTTCTTAAGTAATATGATTAATTGAACTTAATTTATCATGAACTTAGTCCTAATAGTATTTGCATATCTATGTTGTAGATCAATAGCTCGCGTATAGCTCCCCTATTTTATTTTTGATATGTTCCTAGAGAAAAACTATGTTGAAATATGATATTAGCAATGATGCAGACTGGGTCTATGATCTGAGGATTATCCTCATTGTTGCACAGAAGAATTATGTACTTGATGCACAGCTAGGTGACAGACCTGTTGCAGGAGCAAATGCAGACGTTATGAACGTTTGACAAGCTCGGTATGATGACTACTTGATAGTTTAGTGCACCATGCTTTACGGCTTAGAACCGAGACTTAAAAAATGTTTTAAATGCCATGGAGCATATGAGATGTTCAAGAGATGAAAATAATATTTCAGACTCATGCCCGTGTTAAGAGGTATAAGACCTCTGACAAGTACTTTGCTTACAAGATGGAGGAGAATAGCTCAGCTAGTGAGCATGTGCTTAGAATGTCTGGGTACTACAATCGCTTGAATCAAGTGGGAGTTAATCTTCCAGATAAGATAGTGATTGACAGAGTTCTCTAGTCACTATCACCAAGTTACTAGAACTTCGTGATGAACTATAATATGCAAGGGATGACGAAAACGATTCCCTAGCTCTTCGCAATGCTGAAATCAACGAAGGTAGAAATCAAGAAATAGCATCAAGTGCTGAGGGCTAACAAGACCACTAGTTTCAAGAAAAAGGGCAAGAGAAAGAAGGGGAACTTCAAAAAGAATGGCAAGCAAGTTGCCACTCCCGTGAAGAAGCCCAAAGCTAGACCTAAGCCTGAAACTGAGTGATTCTACTGCAAAGGGAATGGTCACTAGAAGCGGAACTACCCCAAATACTTGGCGGATAAGAAGGATGGCAAAGTGAACAAATGTATATTTGATATACATGTTATTGATGTGTACTTTACTAGTGTTCATAGTAGCCCTGGGTATTTGATATCGGTTTAGTTGCTAAGATTAGTAACTCAAAATAGGAGTTGCAGAATGAACAAAGACTAGTTAAGAGCGAAGTGACGATGTGTGTTGGAAGAGATTCCAAGGTTGATACTGTTGGGGAACGCAGTATTTCAAAAAATTTCCTACGATCATGCAAGATCTATCTAGGAGATGGATAGAAACGAGAGGGGAGAGTGTGTCTACGTACCCTCGTAGACCGAAAGCGGAATCGTTTAGTAACGTGGTTGATGTAGTCGAACGTCTTCGCGATCCAACCGATCAAGTACCGAATGCGCGGCACCTCCGTGATCTGCACACGTTCAGCTCGGTGATGTCCCTCGTACTCTTGATCCAGCTGAGGCCGAGGGTGAGTTCCGTCAGCACGACGGCGTGTTGACGGTCATGATCAAGTTACCGACGCATGGCTTCGCCTGAGCACTACAACAATATGACCGAGGTGGAAAACTGTGGAGGGGGCACCGCACACGGCTAAAGATCAACTTGTGTGTCTATGGGGTGCCCCTCCCCGTATATAAAGGAGGGGAGAGGAGGAGGGCCGGCCACAAGGAGCGTGCCCAAGGGGTGGATTCCTACTCCTAGTAGGAGTAGGTTTCCCCCTTTCCTACTCCAAGTAGGAGAAGAAGGAAGGAGAGGAAGAAGATAAGGAAAGGGGAGCCGCCCCCTAGCCCTAGTCCAATTCGGTTTGGGCTAGGGGCATGCACCTCACCTTGGCCTGCCTCCTCTCTTCCACCACTAGGCCCATGAGGCCCAAAAACTTCTGGGGGGGGGGGTCCGGTAACCCTCGGTACTCCGAAACTTATCCCAAAAGACCCGAACCATTCCAGTGTCCGAATGTAGCCTTCCAATATATGATTTTTTATGTCCCGACCATTTCGAGACTCCTCGTCATGTCCGTGATCTCATCTGGGAATCCGAACAACCTTCGGTACATCAAATCACATAACTCATAATACATATCGTCATTGAACGTTAACCGTGCGGACCCTACGGGTTAGAGAACTATGTAGACATGGCCGTGACTCATCTCCGGTCAATAACCAATAGCAGAACCTGGATGATCATATTGGTTCATACATATTCTACGAGGATCTTTATTGGTCAAACTGCATAACAACATACGTTGTTCCCTTTGTCATCGGTATGTTACTTGCCCGAGATTCGATCATCGGTATCATCATACCTTGTTCAATCTCGTCACCAGCAAGTCTCTTTACTCGTTCCGTAATGCATCATCCCGTGACTAACTCATTAGTCACATTGCTTGCAAGGATCATAGTGATGTGCATTATCGAGAGGTCCCAGAGATACCTCTCCGATACACGGAGTGACAAATCCTAATCTTGATCTATGCCAACTCTACAAACACCATCGGAGACACCTGTAGAGCATCTTTATAATCACCCAGTTACGTTGTGATGTTTGATAGCACACAAGGTGTTCCTCCAGTATTCGGGAGTTGCATAATCTCATAGTCATAGGAACATGTATAAGTCATGAAGAAAGAACTAGCAATAAACTAAACGATCATAGTGCTAAGCTAACGGATGGGTCTAGTCCATCACATCATTCTCTAATGATGTGATCCCATTCATCAAACGACAACACATGTCCATGCCTAGGAAACTTAACCATCCTTGATTAATGAGCTAGTCAAGTAGAGGCATACTAGGGATAGTCTGTTTGTCTATGTATTCACACATGTACTAAGTTTCCGGTTAATAAAATTCTAGCATGAATAATAAACATTTATCATGATATAAGGACATATAAATAACAACTTTATTATTGCCTCTAGGGCATATTTCCTTCAGTCTCCCACTTGCACTAGAGTCAATAATCTAGATTACATAGTAATGATTCTAACACCCATGGAGTCTTGGTGCTGATCATGTTTTGTTCATGAGAGAGGCTTAGTCAATGGGTCAGCAACATTCAAATCCGTATGTATCTTGCAACTCTCTATGTGTTCCCTCCTTGACTTGATCGCGGATGGAATTGAAGCGTCTCTTGATGTGCTTGGTTCTCTTGTGAAATTTGGATTCCTTTGCCAAGGCAATTGCACCAGTATTGTCACAAAAGATTTTCATTGGACCCGATGCACTAGGTATTACACCTAGATCGGATATGAACTCCTTCATCCAGACTCCTTCATTTGCTGCTTCCGGAGCAGCTATGTATTCCGCTTCACACGCAGATCCTGCCAAAATGCTGTGCTTAGAACTGCACCAACTGACAGCTCCACCATTTAATAAAAATATGTATCCGGTTTGTGACTTAGAGTCATCCGGATCAGTGTCAAAGCTTGGATTGACGTAACCGTTTCTAAAGCATAACCTCAAAATTATAGCGGTAAATCAGTAAGAGACATCATAAGTCGTAACATATCTAGTAAACTACGATTACGACGTTCGGACACACCATTACGCTATGGTGTTCCGGGAGGCGTGAGTTGCGAAACTATTCCGCATTGTTTCAAATGAAGACCAAACTCGTAACTCAAATATTCTCCTCCATGATCAGATCGTAGAAACTTTATTTTCTTGTTATGATGATTTTCCACTTCACTCTGAAATTCTTTGAACTTTTCAAATGTTTCAGACTTATGTTTCATCAAGTAGATATACCCATATCTGCTCAAATCATCTGTGAAGGTGAGAAAATAACAATACCCGCCGCGAGCCTCAATATTCATCGGACCACATACATCAGTATGTATAATTTCCAACAAATCTGTTGCTCGCTCCATAGTTCCGGAGAACGGCGTTTTAGTCATCTTGCCCATGAGGCATGGTTTGCAAGTACCAAGTGATTCATAATCAAGTGATTCCAAAAGTCCATCAGAATGGAGTTTCTTCATGAGCTTTACACCAATATGACCTAAATGGCAGTGCCACAAATAAGTTGCATTATCATTATCAACTCTGCATCTTTTGGCTTCAATATTATGAATGTGTGTATCACTACTATCGAGATTCATAAAAAATAGACCACTCTTCAAGGGTGCATGACCATAAAAGATATTACTCATATAAATAGAACAACCATTATTCTCTGATTTAAATGAATAACCTTCTCGCATCAAACAAGATCCAGATATAATGTTCGTGCTCAACGCTGGCACCAAATAACAATTATTCAGGTCTAAAATTAATCCTTAAGGTAGATGTAGAGGTAGCGTGCCGACCGCGATCACATCGACTTTGGAACCATTTCCCACACGCATTGTCACCTTGTCCTTAGCCAATCTTCGCTTAATCCGTAGCCCCTGTTTCCAGTTGCAAATATTAGCAACAGAACTAGTATCAAATACCCAGGTGCTACTGAGAGCATTAGTAAGGTACACATCAATAACATGTATATCAGATATACCTTTGTTCACCTTGCCATCCTTCTTATCCGCCAAATACTTGGGGCAGTTCCGCTTCCAGTGACCAGTCCCTTTGCAGTAGAAGCACTCAGTCTCAGGCTTAGGTCCGCAACTGGCTTGCTGTTCTTCTTGAAGTTCCCCTTCTTCCCTTTACCTTTTTTCTTGAAACTGGTGGTCTTGTTGACCATCAACACTTGATGCTCCTTCTTGATTTCTACCTCCGCAGCCTTTAGCATTGCGAAGAGCTCGGGAATCGTCTTATCCATCCCTTGCATATTATGTTCATCACAAAGCTCTTGTAGCTTGGTGGCAGTGATTGAAGAATTCTGTCAATGACACTATCATCTGGAAGATTAACTCCTAGTTGAATCAAGTGATTGTTATACCCAGACATTTTGAGTATATCCTCACTGACAGAACTATTCTTTTCCATCTTGTAGCTGTAGAACTTATTGGAGACTTCATATCTCTCAATCCGGGCGTTTGCTTGAAATATTAACTTCAACTCCTGGAACATCTCATATGCTCCATGACGTTCAAAACGTCGTTGAAGTCCCGGCTCTAAGCCGTAAAGCATGGCACACTGAACTATCGAGTAGTCATCAACTTTGATCTGCCAGATGTTCATAACATCTGGCGTTGCTCCTGCAGCGGGTTTGGCACCTAGCGGTGCTTCCAAGACGTAATTCTTCTCTGCAACAATGAGGATAATCCTCAAGTTATGGACCTTGTCCGTGTAATTGCTACCATCATCTTTCAACTTCGCTTTCTCAAGGAACGCATTAAAATTCAACAGAACAAGAGCACGGGCCATCTATCTACAACAACATAGACATGCAAAATACTATCAGGTACTAAGTTCATGATAAATTAAAGTTCAATTAATCATATTACTTAAGAACTCCCACTTAGACAGACATCCCTCTAATCATCTAAGTGATCACGTGATCCATATCAACTAAACCATGTCCGATCATCATTTGAGATGGAATAGTTTTCAATGGTGAACATCACTATGTTGATCATATCTACTATATGATTCATGCTTGACCTTTCGGTCTCGGTGTTCCAAGGCCATATCTGCATATGCTAGGCTCGTCAAGTTTAACCCAAGTATTCTGCATGTGCAAAACTGGCTTGCACCCGTTGTATGTGAACGTAGAGCTTATCACACCCGATCATCATGTGGTGTCTCGGCACGACGAACTTTCACAATGGTGCATACTCAGGGAGAACAATTATACCTTGAAATTTAGTGAGAGATCATCTTATAATGCTACAGGCGATCTAAGCAAAATAAGATGCATAAAAGATAACATCACATGCAATCAATATAAGTGATATGATATGGACATCATCATCTTGTGCCTGTGATCTCCATCTCCAAAGCACCGTCATGATCACCATTGTCACTGGCTTTACACCTTGATCTCCATCGAAGCATCGTTGTCGTCACGCCAACTATTGCCTCCACGACTATCGCTACCACTTAGTGATAAAGTAAAGCAATTACATGGCGATTGCATTTCATACAATAAAGCGACAACCATATGGCTCCTGCCAGTTGCCGATAACTATGTTACAAAACATGGTCATCTCATACAATAAAATTTAGCATCATGTCTTGACCATATCACATCACAACATGCCCTGCAAAAACAAGTTAGACGTCCTCTACTTTGTTGTTGCAAGTTTTACGTGGCTGCTACGGGCTGAGCAAGAACCGTTCTTACCTATGCATCAAAAACCACAACGCGGTATAGTGATTGCTTTTTGATCTTCAGAAAGAACCCTGTTCATTGAATCCGATTCAACTAAAGCTGGAGAAACAGACACCCACTAGCCACCTGTGTGTGAAGCACGTCGGTAGAACCAGTCTCGCGTAAGCATACGCGTAATGTCGGTCTGGGACGCTTCATCCAACAATACCGCTGAATCAAGAATCAAATAGTGACGGCAAGCAATATGTATATACCCACGCCCACAACTCCTTTGTGTTCTACTCGTGCATATAACATCTACACATAAACCTGGCTCGGATGCCACTGTTGGGGAATGTAGTAATTTCAAAAAATTTCCTACGCACACGCAAGATCATGTCGATGCATAGCAACGAGAGGGGAGAGTATGGTCTACGTACCCTCATAGACCGTAAGCGGAAGCGTTATGAGAACGCGGTTGATGTAGTCGTATGTCTTCACGATCCGACCGATCCAAGTACCGAACGTACGGCACCTCTGAGTTCAGCACACGTTCAGCTCGATGACTACCCACGAACTCCGATCCAACAGAGCTTCGAGGGAGAGTTCCGTTAGCACGACGGCGTGATGACGGTGATGATGATGCTACCGACGTAGGGCTTCCCCTAAGCACCACTACGATATGACTGAGGTGGATTATGGTGGAGGGGGCACCGCACACGTCTAAAAGATCAACTGATCAACTTGTGTGTCTTGGGGTACCCCCTACCCCCGTATATAAAGGAGCAAGGGGGGAGGCCGGCCGGCCCTTGCAGGATGCGCCAAGAGGAGGAGGAGTCCTCCTAGTGGGAGTAGGACTCCCCTTTCCTAGTCCCACTAGGAGGGGAAGGAAGCAGTGGGAGAGGGGGAAAGGCAAGGGGGGCGCATCCCCCCTGTCGGTGTGAAATCCTGCATATCTCGTAGTAGGGGTCCTAAGCTAGGCGTGAGCGATGATAACACGGACAAGGGATTTTACCCAGGTTCGGGCCCTCTTGATGGAGGTAAAACCCTACATCATGCTTTTGATTGTATTCATACGGGGTGTAGTTCAGAGTACATGTGTCTAGCACGAGATTGATCTAATGAATATCAGATTGCCTATTGACTAGCCTGGCCTCGGTTTATATAACACACCGGAGGCTAGGATTTTAGGAGAGTCCTTGGCTTGGGCGCCAAGTCTTGTGGAATCCTTCTTGTATGCGGCATGGGCTGTCCGAACTGGCCCAATAGTGAACCGCCATGGGGGTTCTCGGCCCGATCCAGCTGGTCAGGAGACGACGTGGTGAGTACCCCCTAGTCCAGGACACCGTCAGTAGCCCCCTGAACCGGTCTTTAAGTTGGGGACGCTCCTCGATTCTTCCAAACTGTTCTTCATCTTCGGTCGTCGGTCTTGAAAACTGGTTCAACAAATCGATCTTGAGGATCGCCGAGCTAAATCCGAAGAGTTCACACGTCGGGCATCCGAGGAGACCTTCAAGTTTTCGGCCTTTATCAATGCCTTGTAATTTTTTACACCACACCTTGGGTTTGAAGTTGTTTCCGTGCGGCTGTGTCCTCTTGCATCCGAGCTCCAACGCCGGATTGCCTTTGAGGTATCTTTTGCAGCCGAGCACCAATGTCGGATTGTATCCGAACTCCAACGTTGGACTGTATCCGAGGTGTCATAGATCACCTTAGTTTGAAAAAGTTTGAAGGAGGTTAAACCAAGCTTAATGCCGGAGATGACCTCTATGGAGCCAGCCACTTGCAAGCAAGCTTTATGACAGACTGCTTCCAAGCCATCTTTTGCAGCCGAGCACCAATGCCGAACTATATCTGAGCATCACCTTGGCCATGGGCTGATTTTTATGAATTTAATTTCGATTTTTGCAATGTATTCTCTGCCGAGATGTATAGCCAATAGCCCTCAAGGTGCGTGTTGGCCTAATATTTGGGATGCACCTGAAGGATAAAATCAAACCACTTTTCTCGGTAGCCCCTGAGTCTCTGGTCGATTCGTGAAATCGGCCTAAGGATCAATTCCCAGCTCGGCAGCATACTTAGGAATAGAAACACGGTGTAATGTATTAGAGGAAATAGTGATCGGTGAACGGGCCCTTGAGAGAGGGTCTTGAGAAGTTGCCGTAATACATTAGCTTGATGTCGGATAGGTCCGAAGACGCGTTTGCCTGTAGTTCGGTCAAGCCGAACATTGAGTACTTTGAATTTTCTGCATTGAATAGGCAATGTAGTAGCCCCCGAGCCACTGGTCGGGTGGGAACACCAGATCAGGGGATCGATGTGCCCCTTTAATATTTATAAATAATGAGCCCGAAGCCCAGTAGCCCCCGAGCCTTAATGCGGGCACGAGTGGCCGAATTAAGGATCAATATCCATAGTAAAATCACAAATTATGTGTAATGACTCTATGTATCCAAGTAATTTACATCATTAATGCTCGGATCCGCATTGCACAAAACTTTGTTGACCGACCATCGGCTTCAACCTCTTTGGCCAGTAGCCGACGAGTGTTTTCCTACTTTATAAGGCTGTTATAAGGTCAAAGATTTATGGAAAACAAGGCAATCCAGCCATACGGTTTTATAAACAAAGGTACACAGAGAGATATGTTATCTTATGTTATGTTATCTTATGTTTTAACATAAGAAACATCTTCCAAAGAAAATATTCCCGCTATCGGTTCCTTTCTTTGTGTCGTCATTCTTATCATGATCATGTAACCTCACCTCCAATCAATGTGGGAGGAAAATATTGAGGATTTAGTTCGGGGAAAGTTCTCGAACTTTATGGTACTAATGAACCAAAATTTTCACTTCCGTCATTTCCGACCAATGTGATCCTTTAAGATTGCTAGCTTTCGGCTTCACCCAGTCTGAGGTACTTACTCGGATGACCCGGTAGTAACAATCACAGAGGTGCTCCCTTTACCACCTAGCCGAACAATCGGGAACGTAGGGGTAAGCACAGGAGCCAGGCAACCCAGCTTGGCCAAAATCTTAAGTCAAATTGATGCATATCTATGGCTTTATAACGATGATTGTGGAAGGAGGCCCTCGTATATTAAATAAAAACGCCGATGATATGTTTATTTTGACTCTGTTGCGACCGTTTATCATTTGAAAGTGGCCCATCGTCGGCTTCCACCCCCTTGTAGATTCTACACAGGGTGTTTTCGCAATAACAAAGCAACCCTTAGCCGACGCCTCGGTGCCCGAAGGCGGTTGTGTTAGCGGAAACGAGGCAATCAGATATGCGGGCTTTATAACTTTCACTTAGTCACAGGAGCTTAAAGTTGGGAGGCTAGTTACTAGCCCCCAGTTAGTGTTCGGCGACAATCGAGGTCAAGCCGTAAACACTTCGGCCAATGTTATAAACGGACCATCATTTAACATGGGGTGACCTCTATCGATCTTATAATTTAACACAGTCGTCGGATCGCTAACCAGTTTACACTTATTGTGACAGTCAGTTTTCGGCTTTCTCCACTGAGGCGCTTAACCATGCTAGCTGGAAGCACAATCATAGTGGTTCTCTCTTTGCACACCTAGCCGAACAAAGCGGAACATAGGAGGCAAGCACAGGAGCCGGGCAACCCAACTATTGACCAAAGACACAATTCGAAACCGATGCATATAAAGCAATACCCGAGAATGTTTTGCCGAATCTCTAAGGGTTCCGGCGTTGCACTGCGGGACTTATGCTGGAAACACATAAATAGTTTAAAAGTGCCATAGGCTTAAAAACCAAAATACTTACGCGGAAACTCCACGTCTGAACTAAATCAAGTCAATTGGTGCCAATCCGACAATTGGTCTAAAAAAATTTGTGCTTCTGTCATGCTTTAACATGACACATCCGATCTCAAGACTGCAAGTGGGTCAAGATCGGACCCAGGCTATTGACCACACACTCGAGTCGAGGAAGGAGTGATAGAAAAAGACTTTGCAACAAACAAGAAGAAAACACACTTATTATAAAACGGCTCATGTAAATTTAAGAGCCCCCAAGTGATTTGGGAAAATAATTTTATGTATAATGATTGTATGTACTAAAGTACTTATATCATATCCGTCTTTACGCGAACTTTAAACGCGTCTTAAACGACCGTCGGCTTCTCCCTCTTCGGTCAAGGGCCGAAAAGTGTTATGTACTCCACCTGTCGATAATATCGACGGTGTTTCCGATAACCAGGCAATCAGGCCATAAGGCTGTAACAGACAAAGCGTGCTCAGAAAAGTTATGCTATATTACTGATGAAGTGTAAGAAGCATCTCGAAGAAAATAGTACCCCCACCGATACCTTTCTTCAGTTGCTCATTGTTACTATGAGACTTGTGCAATAGATTTTTTGTACTCATGAGTTCCATTGTGTGCCGACCATGATTGAAAACAATAAGAGCGCTAGCTTTCGGCTTCACCCAGTCTGAGGTCCGAGTTCGGATGACCCGGTCGTGACAATCATAGAGCTGCTCCCTTTACTCTCTAGCCGAATAATCGGGAATGTAGGGGTAAACACAGGAGCAAGACAATCCAGCTTGCGGAACACTTAAGTCAACATGGTGCATATTGTGGCGTAATACACGAACAAGGAACGAAGCCATACAAGTATAATCATATGCAACAGGAAAGGCTTCATAAAGGTAGCCCCAAGTAAACGGGGTATTTGAAATTGTGTGCCACAAGAAAATTTTTCACAAACAACTCTTTGCCAAAAAAGGTATAATGCTTGGTCGAACCGAACGAAATTTAAAATTGAAGGTTTTTTAGCATGAAAGCGACTTAGCTGGTCAATGTGCTCGATGTTGATGACGCATGCCGAGATTGCGGCGGGATGAGGTCCCAGCCCCCGAGCCGGTCCCGGGATGGCCAAGCGAGGAGTTCAGCATTACAAAGTGGTGACATAACACGGTCGATGTGGCGAGGCGAAACCCCCAGTCCGACCGAGGCGTGATGATGACGTCGAGATGCCGAGGTGAATGCGTGACGCAGCCGAAAAGTCGTTTAACACAGAGGTGCGCACTGAGGCGATGCCACAACTTGATCGATGCAGGCAGGACGACGACGTTGGACCACATAGTTGACCGCGTGACGCAATCGAAGTGCATTACCTACACACATAAAATAGTGCAGTCCGAAAAAAATTCCTTGTATAATGAAAATACGCAAAGTAAATTGTTAAAAAAAAGTGTAGCCTGGGCGTCGACGTCAGCTTGACGGCGCGGCGACGCGTTGTGATGACCACGTGACGTAGTTCAAGTTTGTCTGGCAGGCCATGCTGCCGATGCGATGTCCGTCGAACTATAGATGAAGCCAACTGGCTTGAAGCACGTGTTTTCGCAACCCTGATCATCTGCGGATCAGTCAACATGGGAAGTACTAATCCTTTACAGGATGACTTGATCTCCACGTGACGTAGCAGCCATGGAGCAATTAAAAACTGCTGCAAACTAGCATTCATTAGTTGTATGCATAAAGTAGTAGCTATCTATCATTAGCTCAAGTAGTTAAACAAAAAGTATAAAAATGTAGAAGATTATCCTTGTGTATGCGCAATATGAGCCAGGCCGTTCTCGGTTCCTCGTGGTTGCTTGGGGGCTTGAGAAGTTGCGTGGGCGAAGCCAACACTCAGCCGAACTGCTCAAGACGCGTATCGCTGTGGTTTGTACGTTGCCGCCACGCGGTTCTTGGCCATGCTTATTTTTTAGTTAGGCCATTGCTGGCGCAAGAGGTTCTCGATCCGATCTCAAAGAAAAAATCAACCTCGGACGAACCTGTCGAATAGAACAACGAACCAAGAACAATAATTTTCGAAGAATTGGATCTGTATGGAACAGATCTAGCTGAAAAAATTATTTATGCGAAATAAATTATTTAAAATAGATGTGGCCTGGGGCGTTGCGGATGTCGACACAGGGCATCGGCATGACGAGGTGACAAAATCCGAATTCGCAAGGTCGCCCGAGTTACGGACACGATGCACGCGGGATAAAGACGATATATCGGATCGCCCTAAACGACGGCCTCAATGTAGACCAGACTACAAAACCCGCAGTACCAAAAATCGCTGACAAGCAGAAAATACTCTTTGAAATATTATAAATATGCACAACGCGAATAACTAAAACAATTGCACCTGAGGATTCATCCGACAATGTCCAAACTGATGACGGATGAGGCAATAATGCCCGTGGAACGTCCTGGCCGAAGTGCCTCAAGACTGCATCAGGCCGGTCAATATATGGAACTGCCGATCGGAACACAGAGGTCGGTATGATGATGCTGGCAGTACAAGCGTCGGCAAAGTATTTCTGCAAAAAACAATGCAGTACAAACCAACAAAAAATAATCTACGTGCAATAATCTATAGAACATAGTAAAAGAAAAAGTATTCATGCTCCCTCTTGATCGCCTCCTAGTGCACATAGCGATCTGAGGGGAAAAAGTTGGCCATGTACTCCACGTGAAGTAGTAGTGCTAGGTAGTTAGCTAGACCCATACTAGTGCCTGATCCAAGTAGCAGTTGGTTTGGCAATCATCAATAAGTGGAGACCAGATGTAAAAGAGAGAATTCCTTATTTGACCTTTTTTTTAAAATTTGCTTCCTTATTTGGCCCAATAAAAAATTTCTTCCCTATCTGACACTTAATATAAAATTTGTTCCCTACGTGACACTTCCATCTATTTTTGGCAAATAAAGGTGCTAAGTGCAATGTGAAAAGACCATCCGCCCCTGTGTTATACATGGCTTAAAAAAAGAGTTCATTACTTCAGCCTGGCGGGGCAACCTAGCCAAGACATTGCCATATAGCTGTAACAGGTTTTTAAAATTTGTATCTCACTTTAAAATTCGACGCATGTCACCTCACAAGCTTGCAACCACCTCCCATGAAGATCACAAGTGCTATTACTCCAAAATACAAACACGGCGTCCATTCCCATGCATGCACAACGGACTTTAGGAGCACCGTACCGTTTCTGCTGGATATACGTACGCACTGTCAGACTCATGAGTGCATGGCGTGGTGCAACTCTCCTTGTGCCTGATGCATGCGAATGCAACATATGCACCACAACACCAATGGCGGCGTGCTGGGGTTAATCACAATTTACTTCCTAGCTAGTACAGTGCAAATCCTAATGATTTTTTACGACTCCTGATGAATTAATTGAGTTAGTTTAATTCATGTGAAACAAATGAACGCTTTTTTTCTCACCCTAATACAATACCAGGGGCAGAATCCCTAGAATAATACAAGGGGCAGAATCCCTAGTATAATACCAGGGGCAGAATGGTCATTTCATGTCCTGTTAGGGGCCAAACTAGGCAAAAGTGTCACATAGGAAACAAAATTAACTTTTGGTGTCAAAAAGGAAAGAAAATACATTTTTGGGTTAAATAGGGAAGTAAAATTTAAGAAAGGACCAAATAAGGAATTCTCTCGATGTAAAACTAGTACGTAATTGCGTTAGTACTAGTGGAAAACCGACGACTGCCTAGGTGCTGAATTAAATAAGGAAAGGCAAAGAGAATAAGGGAACGGATCTCCCCAGATGATCGCTGCCCCTGGTGGATTTGTCCTCGGCTCCGCGGTCAAGCACTGCATGCATCGCGAGGGACCAGTTTGACAATCAATTACGCCACCGTGTGCTGATCAATGGAGGGTATAGCGCTAGACGCCGCGATGGAGCGTGTCGTTGGTCGCAGATTTTTTAAACCTTGATCTTGACCTAATCTACGGATGAAGCTTGCAAACTAGCAGCAATACTCACAAATACTAACTTGTACAAAACAGATCTAATTAGAAAAATATTACCTGATCATCTCATCGATCCGCGACGATCACCCAGCAGGCTCTCAATGAAAGCACCAATGTCGGTTTGAAATCCGGCATATCTCGTAGTAGGGGTCCTAAACTAGGCATCTTGGAGCGATGATAACACGGACAAGGGATTTTACCCAGGTTCGAGCCCTCTTGATGGAGGTAAAACCCTACATCCTACTTTTGATTGTATTCATATGGGGTGTAGTACAGAGTACATGTGTCTACCACGAGATTGATCTAATGAATATCAGATTGCCTATTGACTAGCCTGGCCTCGGTTTATATAACACAACAGAGGCCTAGGATTTTAGGAGAGTCCTTGGCTTGGGCGCCAAGTCTTGTGGAATCCTTCTTGTATGCGGCTTGGGCTGTCCGAACTGGCCTAATAGTGAACCGCCATGGGGGTCCTCGGCCCGATCCAGCTGATCGGGAGACGACGTGGTGAGTACCCCCTAGTGCAGGACACCGTCACCCCCTTCCTTGTCCTATTCGGACTCCAGGGTAGGAGGCGCATGGCCTGCCCTGGCCGGCCCCTCTCTCTCTCCACTAGGACCCAACAAGGCTCATTAACCCCCGGGGGGTTCCGGTAAACCTCCCGGCACTCTGGTAAAATCCCGATTTCACCCGAAACTATTTCGATGTCCAAATATAGGCTTCCAATATATCAATCTTTATGTCTCGACCATTTAGAGACTCCTCGTCATGTCTGTGATCATATCCGGGACACCGAACTACCTTCAGTACATAAAAACACATAAACTCATATTACCGATCGTCACCGAACTTTAAGCGTGCGGACCGTACAGGTTGGAGAACTATGTAGACATGACCGCGACTCGTCTCCGGTCAATAACCAATAGTGGAACCTGTATGCTCATATTGTTCTTACATATTCTACGAAGATCTTTATCGGTCAAACCGCATACAACATACATTGTTCCCTTTGTCATCGGTATGTTACTTACCCGAGATTCGATCGTCGGTATCTCAATACCTAGTTCAATCTCGTTACCGACAAGTCTCTTTACTCGTTCCATAATGCTACATCTCGTAACTAACTCATTACCTACATTGCTTTCAAGGCTTATTGTGATGTGCATTACGGAGAGGGCCCAGAGATACCTCTCCGACAATCGGAGTGACAAATCCTAATCTCGATCTATGCCAACTCAACAAGTACCATCGGAGACACCTGTAGAGCACCTTTATAATCACCTAGTTATGTTGTGACGTTTGGTAGCACACAAAGTGTTCCTCCGGTACTCGGGAGTTGCATAATCTCATAGTCATAGGAACATGTATAAGTCATGAAGAAAGCAATAGCAACAAACTAAACGATCATCGTGCTAAGCTAACGGATGGGTCAAGTCAATCACATCATTCTCTAATGATGTGATCCCGTTAATCAAATGACAACTCATGTCTATGGTTAGGAAACATAACCATCATTGATTCAACGAGCTAGTCAAGTAGAGGCAAACTAGTGACACTCTGTTTGTCTATGTATTCACACATGTACTAAGTTTCCGGTTAGTACAATTCTAGCATGAATAATAAACATTTATCATGATATAAGGAAATATAAATAACAACATTATTATTGCCTCTAGGGCATATTTCCTTCATCTAGTGCAAGTGGGAGACTGAAGGAAATATGCGCTAGAGGCAATAATAAATTTGTTATTTATATTTCCTTATATCATGATAAATGTTTATTATTCATGCTAGAATTGTATTAACCGGAAACTTAGTACATGTCTGAATACATAGACAAACAGAGTGTCCCTAGTATGCCTCCACTAGACTACTCGTTAATCAAAGATGATTAAGTCTCCTAACCATAGACATGTGTTGTCACTTGATGAACGGGATCACATCATTAGAGAATGATGTGATGGACCAGACCCATACTTTAGCTTAGCATAATGATCGTTTAGTTTTATTGCTATTGCTTTCTTCATGACTTATACATGTTCCTGATTATGAGATTATGCAACTCCCGAATACCGGAGGAACACCTTGTGTGCTATCAAACGTCACAACGTAACTGGGTGATTATAAAGATGCTCTACATGTGTCTCCAATGGTGTTTGTTGAGTTGGCATAGATCGAGATTAGGATTTGTCACTCCGTGTACCGGAGAGGTATCTCTGGGCCCTCTCGGTAATGCACATCACTATGAGCCTTGCAAGCAATGTGACTAATGAGTTAGTTACAGGATGATGCATTACAGAACGAGTAAAGAGACTTGTCGGTAACGATATTGAACTAGGTATGGAGATACCGACGATCGAATCTCGGGCAAGTAACATACCGATGACAAGGGAATAATGTATGTTGTCATAATGGTTTGACCAATAAAGATCTTCGTAGAATATGCAGGAACCAATATGAGCATCCAGGTTCCGCTATTGGTTATTGACCGGAGAGATGTCTCAGTCATGTCTACATAGTTCTTGAATCTGTAGGGTCCGCACGCTTAACGTTCGATGACAATTTGTATTTCTGAGTTATGTGTTTTGGTGACCGAAGTTTGTTCGGAGTCCCGGATGAGATCACAGAGATGATGAGGAGTCTCGAAATGGTCGAAAGGTAAAGATTGATATATTGGAAGGTAGTATTCGGATACCGGAAGGGTTCCAGAGTGTATCGGGTACATACCGGAGTACCGGAGGGGTTAGCGGAACCCCCAGGAAAAGATATGGGCCATAGGAGGGAGGCTAACCAGCCCACAAGTGGCCGGTGCGCCTCCCACAAGGGAGGAGGCCGAATTGGACTACGGAGGGGGCGCCACCCCCTTTCCTTCTCCTACTCCCTCTCCTTCCCCTTCTCCCCTCCAGTAGAAGGAAAAAAGGGGGGCGAATCCTACTAGGACCGGAGTTCAAGTAGGACTCCCCTCTCCTTGGCGCGCCCCTTGTGGCCGGCCTCCTCCTCCCCTCCTTTATATACGGGGGCGGGGGACACCCCAAAGGCACAATAGTTGTTCTCTTAGCCGTGTGCGGTTCCCCCCTCCACAGTTTACTCCTCCGGTCATAGCGTCGTAGTGCTTAGGCGAAGCCCTGCGCGGATCACATCACCATCACCGTCACCACGCCGTCGTGCTGACAGAACTCTCCCTCGACCCTCTACTGGATCAAGAGTTCGAGGGACGTCATCGAGCTGAACGTGTGCTGAACACGGAGGTGCCGTACGTTCGGTACTAGATCGGTTGGATCGTGAAGACGTTCGTCTACATCAACCGCGTTAACCTAACGCTCCCGCTTTCGGTCTACGAGGGTACATGGACACACTCTCCCCTCTCGTTTCTATGCATCACCTAGATAGATCTTGCGTGATCATAGGAATTTTTTTTGAAATACTGCATTCTCCAACAGGTTGAGGATGGAGGTGGCGGTGATGGCAACGACCTACCAATGGTTTTGGGGGTGGTGTGTGTCTTTGTGAGCGGATGTTTGGGGAGTGTGTGGTGTGCGTGGAGGGGGGGGCAAGGTGGTGTTTGAGGAAAGACCGCGGCAACTGAAAATTTTACTAGTCGGGAGTAACAAGGCGGAGCTACTGAAACTTTGGATCAAGGGCGAGCAAATATTTTTGAGATTGCGAGGGATGCAGAGGCGGGAGTAAAATGCCGGGGCCCAGGGCTACTGAAAATTTGAATCAAGGGACTGAAGCAGAGCAGGAGTAACAGACATCACACACACGGTCCACACATACTAATCGTGTGCTATCAAACATTAAAACCTTCGAGGCGGTAGATATTTTCGAGATTACGAGGCAGTAGATATTTCTGAGACTGGGAGGCAAGCCTCGTGGAGCCCAATCTACTGTGCTGATGTGAGGGAGTGCAGGGCACGGGCGTGGTACACGGGTAGTCTGACCGAACCGTGTCTGTTGCGTACCCAATTGCAGACGGTTTCTACGTCAAACTCGTGTGCTGTTTATAAATTTGGCAAAAAGAATAACGCGGGAGAGGGTCAGAACACGAAGACACTTGCATGTGGACCAAATATATGTATGAAAAGGGTGGTTTGATGTTCGAATACCCAATGCACAACTTTTATGTGGCACCTGTCGAATATATGTGTCGACGGTAAGGGAATCCTAGCTATGAATGCATGACCCCAAATAGCTAGGTTTGAAAACTCACCCTACCATAACATAAAACCTATAGGAGTCCATCATATATATATATATATAGGTAAATTGTTTGGGACACCTAGGAGCCTGGGCACCTAGGCCTGTGATGTTAACTCATATTCAATAGTGCATGGCATACAATCGACAATTAATGACTTTCCATATTTTGTTTGCATGCACTAATAACCTAAATAGTCAATGATTTCTTTCCAAAACAAAAATAATCTGAACACTCACACTTGGATGCGTATATACGTACATGTAACAAAGAGAAAACCACGTGTACATGTTTTTTTGACCATGATACCAGTTAGTGGGTATTATACCTAATGAAAATATATACGTGTTGTTTTATACTCAATAAAAATATACACATAAATGTTATAGATTTTTTAATAAGTACGTGTTGGTGTTATATTCAATAAAAATATACACATACATATACATACCTTAATGTGAATATACACATGAATATACATACCTCGATGTTAATATACACATGAATATGTACGTGTTGGTGTTATACCCAATGAAAATATTCACATAAATATATGTATAACTCGATGTAAATTTTATTTGTATATAACCATAAATTTCACACCTTTTAATAAGTGGTAAATGTACCCGAGAAACTCATATATATACATTTTATTAGACCGCGATACCAGTTAGCGAGTATATACCTAATAAAAATATGCACATGTTGCTGTTATACCCAATAAAAATATGTACGTGTTGGTGTTATACCCAACGAGAATAAATATACATGTTGGTGTTATACCCAACGAGAATAAATATACGTGTTGGTGTTATACTCGATGAAAATGTGTACATGTTGGTGTACGTGGTAAAAATATTGCGTAGTATTTTTCTAATTAATTTATCTTGCATCTACCATGTATGCCAAAAATCATGATAAATAAATAATTACAATTTCCTATCAAGAAGGGATAAATAATGATAATTATTAATTAGACAATCATTATTATTTCCTGCAACAGTAATGTCATGCAAACAAATAGGAAAGTAGTAATGCAGGTATGGATGCAAAATTTAAACACATCTTATCAACAAAAACTAGTGTGATCCAACGGCATCTAGGCAAGGAGCTTGGGCACCTAGGTGTCCCAAACTGTCGTCCTATATATATATATATATATATATTCTGTTACCCTACTTGAACTGATGAATTCAAGCAGTTGAACTGATGAAATTCGAGCGGTTGAACTGATGCTTTCTGTTGCTGTTAAAAATCGTCTTCTTTATTTCAAATTTTTTTGCAATTTTTTTGTTGAAACGGGGCGTGTAACATATCGTTGGAAAGCTCTTGACATCCACATTTCAGTCTTATAATTTGTTTTTGCAAAAAAATTATGATTTAAGAGCAGTTTTGAAAAAAATCATTTTTTTTTCAAAACCGAAAACGCGAATCGTATTTTGGACTTAATTTTCAAACGGTTTGTCGGAATTGAGCAAATGAGATGGCGTTGGAAATCTTGTGAAAATCCGCATCTTCCATATATCTACTATTTTTTCAAATTCTATATGATTTAAAAGTAATTTGAAAAACAGTGAAATTCTGAGCGAAACGTTTTTCACTGTTTTTTGCAAACGGTTTGTCGGATTGATGCAAATGATACGAAGTTGGAAAGCTATGGAAAATGCGCAAATTTTGCGTATAGAAAGTGTTTTCTAATTTCTTACGGTTTAAATACGAATTCAAATACGGTTTAAATTGGTTTTGAACATGGTTTTTTTTTAAGTTTGTCGAAATGGGGCAAATAATATACCGTTGGATAGCTATCGAAAATGCGAAACTTAGTCATGTTGAACGTTTTCTCTACTTCACAACCGTTTAGGAGTAATTTTGAATACGATGAGACGGATCCTACTGTTTTCCCCACTGAAAAACAGAGTACTCGTACTGATCTATGTGTGTGTCCGTACCGATTTATTTTTCATTGAGTAATTTTGGATGGTTCTGAAAAAATATTACTTGAATTGATGTCCGTATGAGTTTGTACTAAGTGTGTCTTCACAGATTAGACTTTACTCTTTTTTTGGTATCGCTTTTCCTCGTAACTTTTCAATGGTTTATGATATCATCATCCCCGAGCTTGCATGGTTTTATGTTGTTGAACTGAATGGCATTTTTTGAAAAGAAAAATGTTTTCTGTGTTTCTTTTTTTTTAACTCTTAACCTTTTTTTCAATGATGTTCTGGACTTCTCTCATTCTACGACTTGAACTTTTACCATTTGAATTTCCATGGGGTTTCTTTTTGTTTGAGCTTTTTCCCAAAACTTATCAGCGACGTCATGTTGAACTTACAACTTTTAATTTGCGAACTTGTTGTGTTTTTACAATTCCAAAGCTAGCAAGCAGTAGGAGTTTCACCCAACAAAGGGGCTAATTACATAGAGCAGTCGCAGTAATACCACAGTCAGATTGATAGCTAGCAACAATAGTAGTGATTACCTACACACATACACATGAACTGATAACAAACTTGCACATGACCTGACAAACAAGAAAATACATTAACGGACAAAAAGAATACAATACACATGAACTGATAATCCCCATGGCTAATGGCAGAGCTTTGTTGCATCTAGGTTCACCCGTTTACTCAAAGTAGAACATCTCAGTTCTATTAATTTGGGCTGATGTTTAAATGTTCACCATTTTGGCCTACATCAGAATACTGAGAACAAAACAATATTTGCTTATTAAGGCATAACACACAACACCTCTTGTGCTACAGGAAGACACATAAACAGAGGAGAAATTGGACATAGAATTGCCAACTAGGTGAACTGAAAAGCACACATAACATGTACTAAAAAAGAACACAACATCCTTAGCGTTGCGTCGACCACCTGTGGTAAAGGTGAACGGCTTGCGGTGGTAGAGGTGAACAGCCTGATCACTGCGTCGTCGCACGACCTTGTGTGGCGGAGGTGAACGGCTTGAGCGCTGCGTCATCGAATGGCCTTGTGTGGAGGCAGTGAACGGCCTGGGCCATGAAGGTTCAAGCAGGTTCGAGAAGTGGTGTTGAGAGGCTGTGTGGGACTGTATTTGTATTGTTTGAATAAGTTCAGTAGCTGCTCACCACGCACACCTACTCAACTGCTTCATGCCACCGTCCCTGCACACACACAACAGCCATCAATTAGCATGCACAAGTTCATGTAAAAAGAACAACAAGTTCATGTACAGTAACATTACATGTTCACAATGAAACCTAAAAAGATGTGTACTTTGAAATACTTCATTTTACTTCCCAAATACTTCATTGTTTTGAAATATGAACTTCTATATTTATTTCCGTAGAAGTTATTATGTTTTCCCTCCAAACTACAAGAACATGATTAGTTTACTTACCCACAAAATATTTTATTCAAATACTTTCCAAATACTTTCTGTTTTTTTATAAGCGAACTGATGGAAATCTACACGGTGCACTTCGGTATTTTATTCAAGGTGAACTGATGTATTTGGAAATGCACGGTTGACCTAGTTACTGTGTAGGATGTGTTCACACACCTATAATTCAGAATTGAACTGAACGACCCATTTTTTCTTGTACTGAAGCTTGTTCTTCACTGTTTGGTTTACAGGGGTGCCAATGATGAATTGAATCATTTTAGTTCTGGCTACTCCCCTCTGGTCTGAATCAAGATCAGCATCAGTTCAATTCAAAATAAATTGACAATTTATGAATTTTGTGCTAAGCAAGCATACCCATCAGCACATGGGATGCCTTGGTGAAATGCACTCACTCAGTCCCCAAAATCAAAAAAGAAAACTACAGAGGCAGAAGAAAACGAGACGAAAGATTTTGAGTTGTGACCATTGCTTTTGTTGAACGCCCCCTCGTTGAATGATCTTGATTGGCAGTGGTGAACGGACTGGGGTAGCGGCTGTGAACGGCCTGGGGCGGCGTGCCAAAATACTTAAAGCTATGCTTTTTCAGGTGGCTAGCGCAGTGGGTATGAACTGGTTGCTCACCCGCAAAAAAAGGTATGAACTGGTTGCTTTTTTAATTGCCATATGCATAAAGTTATGCATCAGTATGAACTAGTAATTGTTTACTTGCTAGTAATGGAAATGAAAGAATTACTGCATCACATCAATCATATCCTTTATATAGGAAAGGGAGTGGCAATGCATTTAATTAAATGGTTCACGGGATTACAACCAAGAAAAGTAGCAACACAGTATTTCTGCAAATGCCACTTCGTAGTGGTTCAACTTGCAGTTACCAACAAGGACAGTTAGTGACTTTGTGTGGCCAAAAAAAGGCACGCATGACACATGCATTAGGGGAGAAATTACCTCTACCTCCTGCCTGGATAGAGGATACGTACTTCCAATACACGAATAGCAGAACTGAAGAGTGGTTCTCGTCACCGGTCTGCAGTTGCTCCAGCCTCGCTCGTGCTGCATTCAGAGAGAAAATAAATTAGTGACAGAGAGGAGATTTAGAGAGGAAGAGAAATTTTTTTGCTACAACAAAATTCACACACAACGAACTGAAACATTCAGTAGCCTGCAAGAAAATATTTTTCACACCTAATCTTTCAACTATCATAAACATCAATATAAACCTTATCTTCACTTCTCCTAGGCACCATCTGGACATGGTGAAGACTAGCTAATGTAAGGATAGGCACAAAACATTTTAATAATGAACTTTTTGTTTAAGAGAAATTTTGAAAATGGCAAAAACAACATCATTTTTTCTTTCTAAACTCAGCAAAATGAAACAGTGGACTCGTATGATCAGATTTTTTGAACGGACTCGGTCTGGGAACATGGACTTATAGAAGTCAACCTTTTGGGGGTTTTAATTTTAGATTTGGTTTCATGTCCGAACTGATGATGTTGTTAGCTCTGAACTTGAATAGCTTATGTAGTAGAGCTGATTTAATTTAAACAAAATAAAATGATATGAAATTGAGTACTTGTGGCGGTTTGTTCTTTGAACTTATCTGCTAGCAACACATGAACTATCCTGTAGAGATTTTTAAAAAATACTTGAACTACCATGTAGAAAAGAATTTTGTTGATACATATTACCAACCAAAATAGACAGGAAGTTCCAACCTTTTATTTGCAGTCGGCAGCTAATCCAGATGCCAGGAGACAACACGTCGTCTGTGACACTTAAACAACACCTAGCAGACAACTCACAAGCACCTGCAGACCGTATCATGAGGTGGGGAAACTGGTGCTGAGCTAGAAGGGGACAACGACACTGCTGGCAGAGAGGCGGAAATGGCGTCCAATTCGTTGTTGCATTGTCCAGGGGCACGGTCTGGGAAGGTCTCCTTCCCTATGGCCGCTGATGTTTTAACTTGTACAAAACAAAACAAATCAGTCATCGACACTGATGACTAATTGCATCATGTCAGGGATCCAGTACGTCCTCCACGGTCAATTGCTAGTCTTCCATTGGATCCTTATACATGGTTGGCTGGCTTGTACACAGTACACATGGGCATCCTCTGTCATCCTCTGAAGATCTTATAAGTACCGAGGAACTGAAATTCTGTAACTTCTTTATTAAAATGCAAATGCGCATTAACATCAGAGGAGTGTCTTCATCGAAGTCCATGCTGAAGATCTGCAGCAGAAAGTCACGAGATTTTGACTCCGCCTCCATCAGCAGTTGCTCCCACGTTCTCGGATTACTATCCTTGAACTTTTGGTACACCATTATTATAACTTTCTGGTTTTCCACATTTGCACTGAGAATTTTCATACTTCTTCACAAAATCAAACTTCTGAACTTGTGCGATGACACTGATTGAACTTGCAAAGGAACACTCAGTACATGTCGATGGCTGTATCAATGGCAAAGGAAGGAGCTGCCGGCGCTCAAAATGGTGCAAAGGTCGTAAGCGAAGTCCAAGTTGGTTTTCTGTGGCAAAAAAATTCAGAGATTAGGGAAGGTAGACAGAGATCAATGGAAAATTGGTTTGCTTTGGAAAAAAGTTCAGACCTTCCAGAAAAAATGGTACGACATGGACGGCGGCCAACAAACGGGATGAGGGAGGTCGGCCGGCGGTGGATCTAGGTGCCGCGCGTGTGGAAGAAGGATGGCTGGCGCCCGAGCATGAGGGAGAATGGAGGGGGAAGGCGGGGTGGAGGTTGGCGTACAAGAGGAGCTTGCGGCGGCCATGAGCGGGAGGAGCTTGCAGCGGCCGTCTGCACGGGGGAGGGATACAGCTGCCGTTGGTGTGGGGGAGGGATGCGGCGGCCGTCTGCACGGGGGAGGGATACAGCTGCCGTTGGTGTGGGGGAGGGATGCGGCGGCCGTCGGTGTGGTGGAGGGATGCGGCGGCCAATCAGTGCGGGGAGGGAGGCGGTGGCCGGCGACGCGGGGGAGGTAGGCGGCGCGGCGGGCGGCGCTCTGGAGGGAGGCGGTGGCCGCCGACGCGCAGGAGGGAGGCCGTGAGGCTGCGGGTGAGGAAGAGCCGTGCGGCCCGGCGCATGTGGGAGCGGCCGGGCGGCCCGGCCGGGGAAGGAGAGGGACGGCCGCCCGCGCTCCGCGGAGCGAAGTGGACCCCGTGCCCCATGTCTGCCCAGTGCCATCTGCCGCGTCTAGGCCCTCCGTTCTGCAGCTACTGTCGAGACGCCCGGGGCGTCACTTTAAAGTCGGTTGGCCGCGCGGAAGGAGTGCAACCACCCGTGCGCGGCCCACGGCGAGGAGCCGGCGTCCGCGCGGGGCGGCGTGGGAGGTGGACGCGGGGAGGGATGAGGAGCCGCGGCAGAATGTGCGCGGCGGCCATGAAGGTGGAAGAAAGCCCGTCGAACGTACACGCAAGAGCGCCTTCACCTAAGAGCTCGAATACCTGATGCATTCTAGAGTGCAAAGGGCAAGGAAAGTTAATCGAGGAGACCAGGGAGAATACCCGTGGATGATATCTACAAAAGAGTACTGTGGCCTTCATGCGGTACCGGACCGCAAAAAACTAAATCAATCATGTCCTAGCACCAATAGTATATCATCTGGGTATGAAGTTCTGGAAGCTTGCCGACACTTAATGGAATGCTGCAAAATCATGCATAGTAGCCAGTAGGTCTCACATGATTAGAGAAAGACAAGGTTGGGAAGGGTGGAGTTGCCCGTACGCGCAGCATAGGCAGTGAACCCATCGTAACTGACACGGGGCCTAGACAAGCATGGGCGCCCAGCCGGGACCGAGGGAGGGTAAGGCAGGGATACCTACGTCACAGGATCCACTTCCACTACTACTCCCTCCTTCCATCTATACAGGGCCTAATGCGTTTTTCGAGGCCTAACTTTGACCAAATGTTAGAGTAATAATATATGACATGCAACTTACACAAAGCATACGGTCAAATTCGTATGTGAAAGGAGCTTCCAATGATATATTTTCACATTATACATCTCATGTACTATTAATCTTGTCAATAGTCAAAGGCGGTTTTGAAAACGTTAGAGCATGGTTAATAATGTAGCCGGCTATTGGCTATAAAGAGATGCCACCTCACTTAGAGCCATCATAAAAATACTCATATAAGTAATAGGTTGGCTCTTAGAATGGCTATTAGGTTGGCTCTAAGCATTTAATATTTGCATGAGCAAGGTATATGATTGGAAGAGAGTTGCATGCATACTATTTTTTCTTGATCTATGTGTTATAGCCGGGCTGTAGAATAAGAGCCCGCTTCACTCTCTCTCCTCTCTTCTCACTCCTCCAAGTAGGATTTTAATGACATGACAAGTCTTATAGCCTGCTGACTAGGCCTTATTAGACTTGCTCTTAGGCCCTATATAAATGGAAGGAGGGAGTACTATGAGCACTGCATACTCTACTACAGATGTTGTCAGTACTCCACTAGTACTATTGGAAGGAGCTTAAAAAAGTTACTAATTGGACTGGCTATACGTGGCGCTACTATATTTATGAAAAGGGTGTGGTGTATGATATTTAACTACCATTATAACTTTTGATGTGGCACGTATGTCTTGCAAATTAACCGGACTTCCCCGATCCCACGGAGGTTGAAGGTAGCGCGAAGTAGCCCCACACACATGTCGGGGAAGGGAATCTCACCAAGACGTACTGTAACACAGACCAAGCAGAATCTAACTTGATCATACAACCTCTCTCCGCTCGTTGTTGGTCAAAGTGATGGACGTCCACACGGCCCCGCAAAATGGGCTAGCCTGTCGCCGATAACCTCGCGAGGGAGTATTGTATGAAGATAAACCCACTATGTGCATGTGGCCCAAGTATCTATATGGAAGTGGTGTGTGTAGTGTTTGAATACCCAATGCGCGAATTTGATGTGGCACCATGCACTACTGCAGGATGTTGTTAACGCGACACTACGATCAGAGACCCTTCGACAAAACTGCGTGCGATGCAATAATCGCAAACGGTGGTGTAAAAGAACCGTCAAAAAAGGTGCAAAACTTTGCGATGACGGAGCCATCAAACCCGGTTCAGATTTTAGTTGCATGTGCGATGCGGGGCATACAGTTCAGTTCAATTAACTGTTTGTTATGAGGCAGAACAAAAAAACGGGCAGCTAGATGAAGGCGTGTACGATATACGACATACGATTCACTCGGATAAACTGTTTGTGATGAGGAGGAACAATAGAAACGGGCAACTAGATAAAGGTGTGTGTGACTGGGGGCATACGCTTCAGAAGGATTAACTATTTGCGATTAGGTAACTAAATAGAAACGGGTCAGCCAGATCAAAGTGTCTTCGATTGATGACACTTCACACGGATGAATTATTTGCGATTGTGCCATGTCATGACACCATGCCAAGTTTCATGATTTTCAGGCGTGTTTTGGATTTACAGGAATTAAAAAACCAAGTTTCTCAATCTTTACGGCCGAGCCACGACGCCCAGATGTTTGAATTTCATTCCCATTTCTTGCATGGGACCTAGAAATTCATCCAAGGACACACATGTGATTTTTCAACCAACTTTGATGCACTGGAGCATGTGCTTGTAGTTGAAATTTGAATTATGCACATTATATGCCTAAAAACTCAATTAATGTATAAAAAATGCCAAACGAACCCGGAATATTCCAAAATTTAGCATGATACTTCTATTTGGTCTAATCTGCCTGTGTAAAAAAATTAAGGCGGGAGAAGGCAGTGTACGTATGTCGTTTCGCACACGGAGGTGGCACGTTCCCTCTCGGAAGCACGAGCCTTCTTGAGGGAAACTCCGGTTTGCAAGAAGGTTACACCAAAGCTTGTCCCAATTCGGCCAAAAAAATTACCGCAGCATGTTGGTGCCATGTCATGACACCATGCCAAGTTTCATGATTTTCATGCGTGTTTTGGATATACAGGAATTAAAAACCAAGTTTCTCAATCTTTACGGTCGAGCCACGATGCCCAGATGTTTGAATTTCATTCTCTTTCTTGCATGAGACCTATAAATTCACCCAAGGACACACATGTGATTTTTCAACAAACTTTGGTGCACTAGAGCATGTGCTTGTAGTTCAAATTTGAATTATGCACATTAAATGTCCAGAAGCTTAATTAATGCGTAAAAATGCCAAACGAACCCAGAATAATTCCAAAATTTAGCATGATACTTCTATTTGGTCTAATCTGGCTGTGTAAAAAAATTAAGGCGGGATGAGACAGTGTACATATGTTGTTTCGCACACGGAGGTGACACGTTCCCTCTCGGAACCACGAGCCTTCGTGAGGGAAGCTCCGGTTTGCAAGAAGCTTACACCAAAGCTTGTCCCAATTTGGCCAAAAAATTTACCGCGGCATGTTGGTTCCATGTCATGACACCATGCCAAGTTTTATGATTTTTAGCCGTGTTTTGGATTTATAGGAATTAAAAAAAAATAAGTTTCTCAATCTTCCGGCCGAGCCACGACGCCCAGATGTTTGAATTTCATTCTCATTTCTTGCATGGGACCTATAAAGTCACCCAAGGACACACATGTGATTTTTTAACAAACTTTGGTGCACTAGAGCATGTGCTTGTAGCTCAAATTTGAAATATGCACATTAAATGCCTAGAAACTTAGTTACTGCATAAAAATATCAAACGAAACCAGAATAATTCCAAATTTAAACACGACACTCATGTACTAGTTGCATGTTCACTATACGTAAATGTTCTAGCAATTCAAACACCATTCTTTCCCTCCGTAACACCATTTTGTGTTTCAAAACATAATCAAAAAATCAGGTATACCACAAACAGTTTACTAGAAAGAATCATGTGGGATGCAATATAAAATATCTTGGCGCACCGTGTTGTCTGGCTTACGCAAGAAGCTTTGTCGTCTACAGTCCACCGCCCCCGCTTCAACCACACTTGCTCGCCAGTTTCTCGCGGCATCGAGCGAATTTTTTTGCCACCGCGGAAATATCTATCTCCCCGCCCCCTCCCTCCCACCAAAAGCCACATTTCAACTGTTCATCCTTTCTTTCCAAGTTCAAACCTTCACTGCTGCTTAGTGGAAGCTCAGCCTCCTCGCCGGCGACCCTTCTTCTTACAGCTCAGCCTCCTCACCGTCGACCCTTCTTCTTGCAGCGCTGCCTTCTCATCGGCGACCCTTCTTCTTGCAGCGCCGCCTCCTCGCCGGCGACCATTCTTCTTGCTGCGTGGCCTCATCGATATGGTCAGGTAATCCACACACCACCCACACCATCCTCCTCCTTTCCCGTCCCACATGCCCCGGCCGATGACGCAACAGCTTCCGCCGAAATCACTGCCCCCCTCCTCCAATTAAGCGCCGCCCACATCCATTTTGCACGCAGTATAACGTGGAGCTTAGTAGCATGCGGCCGCACGCTCGCACGAGGTCGCTATGGATGCCACGTGTGCCCTATTGGGTTCTATGGTAGGGTGCATCAACTGCAAATTAAAATTTTCCTACGTGCAGAACAACCAAGAACATGCTACGGGAGATGGATCACAGATCGTTACCACCAGACGCGCAGTGCCATGCAGCAGAAGAAGAGTTGGGGTAGCGCGTCTCCTCCTTGTCCGATCTCCCTCAAACAGCCGGTCATCGGTTCCCTCGTACAGGTTCGCCGGAGCGGTGCAAGTGAAGGAAATATGCCCTAGAGGCAATAATAAAGTTGTTATTTATATTTCCTTATATCACGATAAATGTTTATTATTCATGCTAGAATTGTATTAACCGGAAACTTAGTACATGTGTGAATACATAGACAAACAGAGTGTCACTAGTATGCCTCTACTTGACTAGCTCGTTGAATCAATGATGGTTATGTTTCCTAACCATAGACATGAGTTGTCATTTGGTTAACTGGATCACATCATTAGAGAATGATGTGATTGACTTGACCCATCCGTTAGCTTAGCACGATGATCGTTTAGTTTGTTGCTATTGCTTTCTCCATAACTTATACATGTTCCTATGACTATGAGATCATGCAACTCCCGAATACCAGAGGAACACTTAGTGTGCAATCAAACGTCACAACATAACTGGGTGACTATAAAGATGCTCTGTAGGTGTCTCCGATGGTGTTTGTTGAGTTGGCATAGATCGATATTAGGATTTGTCACTCCGAGTATCGAAGAGGTATCTCTGGGCCCTCTCGGTAATGGACATCACTATAAGCCTTGCAAGCGATGTGACTAATGAGTTAGTTACGGGATGATGCATTACGGAATGAGTAAAGAGACTTGCTGGTAACGAGATTGAACTAGGTATTGAGATACCGACGATCGAATCTCGGGCAAGTAACATACCGATGACAAAGGGAACAATGTATATCGCTATGCGGTTTGACTGATAAAGATCTTCGTAGAATATGTGGGAGCCAATATGAACATCCAGGTTCCGCTATTGGTTATTGACTGGAGACGTGTCTCGGTCATGTCTACATAGTTCTCGAACCCGTAGGGTCCGCACGGTTAACGTTCGGTGACGATCGGTATTATGAGTTTATGTGTTTTGATGTACTTAAGGTAGTTCGGAGTCCCGGATATGATCACGGACATGGCGAGGAGTCTCGAAATGGTCGAGACATAAAGATTGATATAGTGGACGGCTATATTCGGACACCGGAAGTGTTTCGGGTGATTTCGGAGAAAACCGGAGTGCCGGAGGGTTAGCGGACCCCCCCCCTGGGGAAAGTTGGGACTTCATGGGCCATAGGGAAGAGGGGAGGCAGCCCACAAGGGGCAGCCGCGCCCCCTTCCTATAGGGAGTCCGAATTGGACTAGGGAGGGAGGCGCACCCCCTTTCCTTCTCCTCTTCCTCTCCCTTCCTTCCTTCCCCTTCCCTCCTAATTGGACTAGGAAAGGGGGGTCCTACTCCTACTAGGCGGAGGACTCCTCCCCTCCTTGGCGCGCCCTAGGGCCGGCCGGCCTCCCCCTTGCTCCTTTATATACGGGGGCAGGGGGCATCCTAGAACACACAAGTTGATTGTTTCCAGCCATGTGCGGTGCCCCCCTCCACCATAATCCACCTCGGTCATATCGTCGTAGTGCTTAGGCGAAGCCCTGCGCCGGTAGCTTCATCATCACCGTCATGCCGTCGTGCTGATGAAGCTCTCCCTCGACACTCAGCTGGATCAAGAGTTCGTGGGACATCACCAAGCCGAACGTGTGCAGATCACGGAGGTGCCGTAATTTCGGTACTAGGATCGGTTGAATCGTGAAGATGTACGACTACATCAACCATGTTGTCATAACGCTTCCGGTTATGGTCTACGAGGGTACGTGGACAACACTCTTCCCCTCTCGTTGCTATGCATCACCATGTTAGATCTTGCGTGTGCGTAGGATTTTTTTTTGAAATTACTACGTTCCCCAACAGTGGCATCAGAGTCAGGTCTATGCGTAGATGTTATATGCACGAGTACAACACAAAGGAGTTATGGGCATGGGTATATACATATTGCTTGCCGTCACTAGTTGATTCTTGATTCAGCGGTATTGTTGGATGGAGCGGCCCAGACCGACATTACACGTACACTTACGCGAGACTGGTTCTACCGACGTGCTTCGCACACAGGTGGCTGGTGGGTGTAAGTTTCTCCAACTTTAGTTGAATCAGATTCAATGAACAGGGTTCTTTCTAAAGATCAAAAAGCAATCACTATACCGTGTTGTGGTTTTTGATACGTAGGTAAGAACGGTTCTTGCTCAGCGCATAGCAGCCATGTAAAACTTGCAACAACAAAGTAGAGGACGTCTAACTTGTTTTTGTAGGGCATGTTGTGATGTGATATGTTCAAGACATGATGCTAAATTTTATTGTATGAGATGATCATGTTTTGTAACACAGTTATCGGCAACTGGCAGGAGCCATATGGTTGTCACTTTATTTTATGAAATGCAATCGCCATGTAATTGCTTCACTTTATCACTAAGCGGTAGCGATAGTCATAGTAGCAATAGTTGGCGAGACGACAACGATGCTTCGATGGACATCAAGGTGTCAAGCCGGTGACGATGGTGATCATGACGGTGCTTTGGAGATGGAGATCAAAGGCACAAGATGATGATGGCCATAGCATATCACTTATATTGATTTCATGTGATGTTTATCCTTTATGCATCTTATTTTGCTTAGTTCGGCGGTAGCATTATAAGATGATCTCTCACTAAATTTCAAGGTACAAGTGTTCTCCCTGAGTATGCACCGTTGCTACAGTTCGTCGTGTCGAGACACCACATGATGATCAAGTGTGATAAGCTCTACATTCACATACAACGGGTGCAAGCCAGTTTTGCACACGCAGAATACTCGGGTTAAACTTGACGAGCCTAGCATATGCAGATATGGCCTTGGGACACTGAGACCGAAAAGTCGAGCGTGAATCATATAGTAGATATGATCAACATAGTGATGTTCACCATTGAAAACTACTCCATCTCATGTGATGATCGGACATGGTTTAGTTGATATGGATCACGTGATCACTTAGATGATTAGAGAGATGTCTATCTAAGTGGGAGTTCTTAAGTAATTTTATTAATCGAACTTTAATTTATCATGAACTTAGTACCAGATAGTATTTTGCATGTCTATGTTGTTGTAGATAGATGGCCCGTGCCATTGTTCCGTTAAATTTTAATGCGTTCCTAGAGAAAGCTAAGTTGAAAGATGATGGTAGCAACTACACGGTCTGGGTCCGTAACTTGAGGATTATCCTCATTGCTGCACAGAAGAATTACGTCCTAGAAGCTCTGCTAGGTGACAAACCCGCTGCAGGAGCAACGCTAGATGTTGTGAACACCTGGCAGAGCAAAGCTGATGACTACTCGATAGTTCAGTGTGCCATGCTTTACGACTTAGAACCAGGACTTCAACGACGTTTTGAACGTCATGGAACATATGAGATGTTCCAAGAGTTGAAGTTAATATTTCAAGCAAATGCCCGGATTGAGAGACATGAAGTCTCCAATAAGTTCTACAGTTGCAAAATGGAGGAGAATAGTTCTGTTAGTGAATATATACTCAGAATGTCTGGGTACCACAACCATTTGACTCAGCTGGGAGTTAATCTTCCTGATGATAGTGTCATTGACAGAGTTCTTCAATTTCTACCACCAGGCTATAAGAGCTTCGCGATGAACTATAATATGCAAGGGATGGATAAGACGATTCCTGAGCTCTTCACAATGCTAAAGGTTGCGGAGGTAGGAATTAAGAAGGAGCATCAAGTGTTGATGGTCAACAAGACCACCAGTTTCAAGAAAAAGGGTAAAGGGAAGAAGGGGAACTTCAAGAAGAACAACAAGCCAGTTGCGGCTCAAGTGAAGAAACCCAAGTCTGGACCTAAGCCTGAGACTGAGTGCTTCTACTGCAAAGGGACTGGTCACTCGAAATAGAACTGCCCCAAGTATTTGGCAGAGAAGAAGGATGGCAAAGTGAAAGGTATATTTGATATAAATGTTATTGATGCGTACCTTACTAATACTCGCAGTAGTGCCTAGGGATTTGATACTGGTTCAGTTGCTAACATTTGCAACTCGAAACAAGGGCTACAGATTAAGCGAAGATTGGCTAAAGACGAGCTGACGATGCGCGTGTGAAATGGTTCCAAAGTCGATGTGATCGCCGTCGGCACGCTACCTCTACATCTACCTTCGGGATTAGTTTTAGACCTAAATAATTGTTATTTGGTGCCAGCGTTGAGCATGAACATTATATCTGGATCTTGTTTGATGCGAGACAGTTATTCATTTAAATCAGAGAATAATGGTTGCTCTATTTATGTGAGTAATATCTTTTACGGTCATGCACCCTTGATGAGTGGTCTATTTTTACTAAATCTTGATAGTAATGATACACTTGTTCATAGTATTGAAGCCAAAATATGCAGAGTTGATAATGATAGTGCAACTTATTTGTGGCACTGTTGTTTGGGTCATATTGGTGTAAAGCGCATGAAGAAAATCCATTCAGATGGACTTCTGGAATCACTTGGTACTTGCGAACCATGCCTCATGGGCAGGATGACTAAAACTCCGTTCTCCGGAACAATGGAGCGAGCAACAGAGTTATTGGAAGTCATACATACTGATGTATGTGGTTCAATGAACATTGAGGCTCGCGATGGATATCGTTATTTTCTCACCTTCAAAGATGATTTGAGCAGATATGGGTGTATCTACGTGATGAAACATAAGTGTGAAACATTTGAAAAGTTCAAATAATTTCAGAGTGAAGTGGAAAATCATCGTAACAAGAAAATAAAGTTTCTACGATCTGATCGTGGAGGAGAATATTTGAGTTACGAGTTTGGTCTTCATTTGAAACAATGTGGAATAGTTTCGCCACTCATGCCACCCGGAACACCATAGCGTAATTGTGTGTCCGAATGTCGTAATCGTACTTTACTAGATATGGTGCGATTTATGATGTCTCTTACTGATTTACCTCTATCATTTTGGGGTTATGCTTTAGAGACGGCTGCATTCACGTTAAATAGGGCACCATCTAAATCTGTTGAGACAACACCTTATGAACTGTGGTTTGCAAGAAACCCAAGTTGTCGTTTCTTAAAGTTTGGGGCTGCGATGCTAATGTGAAAAAGCTTCAACCTGATAACCTCGAACCAATGTTGGGGATATCGCTTATCGAGAACTTATCGGTCAACCCATGATAAGGTGTAAATCGGCCAGTTTATCGGCATATCGGCCGATTTATCGCCATATCGGCTGATTTATCGGCCGATTTATCTTATCAGTCTGACAGCGGTAAGCGATAAATCGGCTGATTTATCGGCATATTGGAAGATATCTTGAACAGTGCCTCGAACTCAAATCAAGAAATGTGTCTTCATAGGATACCCAAAGGAGACTATTGGGTACACCTTCTATCGCAGATCCGAAGGCAAGATATTCGTTGCTAAGAATGGATCCTTTCTAGAGAAGGAGTTTCTCTTGAAAGAAGTCAGTGGGAGGAAAGTATAACTTGATGAGGTAATTGTACCTGCTCCCTTATTAGAAAGTAGTTCATCACTGAAATCAGTTCCAGTGATTCCTACACCAGTAAGTGAGGAAGCTAATGATGATGATCATGAAATTTTTGATCAAGTTACTACTGAACCTCGTAGGTCAACCAGAGTAAGATCCGCACCAGAGTGGTACGGTAATCCTGTTCTGGAAGTCATGTTACTTGACCATGATGAACCTACGAACTATGAGGAAGCGATGATGAGCCAAGATTCCGCAAAATGGCCCGAGGCCATGTAATCTGAGATGGGATCCATGTATGAGAACAAAGTGTGGACTTTGGTTGACTTGCCCATTGATCGGCAGGCCATAGAGAATAAATGGATCTTCAAGAATAAGATTGACGCTGACGGTAATGTTACTGTCTACAAAGCTCGACTTGTTACAAAAGGTTTTCGACAAGTTCAAGGAGTTGACTACGATGAGACCTTCCCACCCGTAGCGATGCTTAAGTCCGTCCAAATCATGTTAGCAATTGCGGCATATTATGATTATGAAATTTGGCAAATGGATGTGAAAACTGCTTTCCTTAATGGATATCTTAAAGAAGAGTTGTATATGATGAAACCAGAAGGTTTTGTCGATCCAAAAGGTGCTAACAAAGTGTGCAAGCTCCAGCGATCCATTTATGGACTGGTGCAAGCCTCTCGGAGTTGGAATATACGCTTTGATAATGTGATCAAAGCATATGGTTTTATACAAACTTTTGGAGAAGCCTGTATTTACAAGAAAGTGAGTGGGAGCTCTGTAGCATTTCTGATATTATATGTGGATGACATATTGTTAATCGGAAATGATACTGAATTTCTGAATAGCACAAAAGGATACTTGAATAAGAATTTTCAATGAAAGACCTCAGTGAAGCTGCTTATATATTGGGCATCAAGATCTATAGAGATAGATCAAGATGCTTAATTGGACTTTCACAAAGCACATACCTTGATAAAGTTTTGAAGAATTTCAAAATGGATCAGGCAAAGAAAGGGTTCTTGCCTGTATTACAAGGTATGAAGTTGAGTCAGACTCAATGCCCGACCACTGCAGAAGATAGAGAGAAAATGAAAGTCATTCCCTATGCTTCAGCCATAGGTTCTATCATGTATGCAATGCTGTGTACCGGACCTGATGTGTGCCTTGCTATTAGTTTAGCATGGAGGTACCACAGTAATCCAGGAGTGGATCACCGGACAGTGGTCAAGAACATCCTGAAATACCTGAAAAGGACTAAGGATATGTTTCTCATATATGGAGGTGACAAAGAGCTCATCATAAACAGTTACGCCGATGCAAGCTTTGACACTGATCCGAATGACTCTAAGTCACAAACCGGATACGTTTTTTTTATTAAATGGTAGAGCTATCAGTTGGTGTAGTTCCAAGCAAAGCGTCATGGCGGGATCTACATGTGAAGCGGAGTACATAGCTGCTTCGGAAGCAACAAATGAAGGAGTCTGGATGAAGGAGTTCATATCCGATCTAGGTGTCATACCTAGTGCATCGGGTCCAATGAATTTTTTTGTGACAACACTGGTGCAATTTCCTTGGCAAAGGAATCCAGATTTGACAAAAGAACCAAGCACATCAAGAGATGCTTCAATTCCATCCGCGATCTAGTCAAGGAGGGAGACATAGAGATTTGCAAGATACATACGGATCTGAATGTTGCAGACCTATTGACTAAGCCTCTCTCACGAGCAAAACATGATCAACACCAAGACTCCATGGGCGTTAGAATCATTACAATGTAATCTAGATTATTGACTCTAGTGCAAGTGGGAGACTAAAGGAAATATGCCCTAGAGGCAATAGTAAAGTTGTTATTTATATGTCCTTATATCATGATAAATGTTTATTATTCATGCTAGAATTGTATTAACCGGAAACTTGATACTTGTGTGAATACATAGACAAAACAGAGTGTCCCTAGTATGCCTCTACTTGACTAGCTCGTTAATCAAAGATGGTTAAGTTTCCTGACCATAGACATGTGTTTCCATTTGATGAACGGGATGGACATGACCCATCCGTTAGCTTAGCATAATGATCGTTAAGTTTTATTGTTATTGCTTTCTTCATGACTTATACATATTCCTTTGACTATGAGATTATGCAACTCCCGAATACCGGAGGAACACCTTGTGTGCTATCAAACATCACAACGTAACTGGGTTATTATAAAGATGCTCTACAGGTGTCTCCAATGGTGTTTGTTGAGTTGGCATAGTTCGAGATTAGGATTTGTCACTCCGTGTATCAGAGAGGTATCTCTCGGCCCTCTCGGTAATGCACATCACTATGAGCCTTGCAAGCAATGTGACTAATGTGTTAGTTATAGGATGATGCATTACGAAATGAGTAAAGAGACTTGTCGGTAACGAGATTGAACTAGGTATGGAGATACCGACGATCGAATCTCGGGCAAGTAACATACTGGTAACATGGGAATAACGTATGTTGTCATATCGGTTTGACGAATAAAGATCTTCGTAGAATATACGGGAACCAATATGAGCATCCAGGTTCCGCTATTGGTTATTGATCGGAGAGGTGTCTCGGTCATGTCTAGATAGTTCTCGAACCCATAGGGTCCGCACGCTTAACGTTCGATGACGATTTGTATTTATGAGTTATGTGTTTTGGTGACCGAAGTTTGTTCGGAGTCCCGGACGAGATCATAGACATGACGAGGAGTCTCGAAATGGTCGAGAGGTAAAGATCGATATATTGGAAGGTAGTATTCGGACACCGGAAGGGTTCCGGAGTGTATCAGGTACATACCGGAGTACTGGAGGGGTTATCGAAACCCTCGGGGAAAGATATGGGCCATATGGGCCATAGGAGGGAGGCTAACCAGCCTACAAGGGGCTGGTGCCCACCCCACAAGGGAGGAGGCCGAATTGGACTAGGGAATGGGGCGCCACCCCCTTTCCTTCTCCTACTCCCTGTCCTTCCCCTTTTCCCCCTCCGGTAGAAGGAAAAAAGGGGGGTGAATCCTACTAGGACTGGAGTCCAAGTAGGACTCCCCTCTCCTTGGCGCACCCCTTGTGGCCGGCCTCCGCCTCCCCTCCTTTATATACGGGGGCGGGGGACACCCCAAAGGCACAACAGTTGTTCTCTTAGCCGTGTGTGGTGCCCCCCTCCACAGTTTACTCCTCCGGTCATAGCGTCGTAGTGCTTAGGCGAAGCCCTGCGCGGATCACATCACCATCACCGTCACCACGCCGTCGTGCTGATGGAACTCTCCCTCGACCCTCTACTGGATCAAGAGTTCGAGGGACGTCATCGAGCCGAACGTGTGCTGAACACGGAGGTGCGTACGTTCGGTACTAGATCGGTTGGATTGCGATGACGTTTGACTACATCAATCGCGTTAACCTAACGCTTCCGCTTTCGGTCTACGAGGGTACGTGGACACACTCTCCCCTCTCGTTGCTATGCATCACCTAGATAGATCTTGCGTGATCGTAGGAATTTTTTTGAAATACTGCGTTCTCCAACAGGTTGAGGATGGAGGCGGCGACGATGGCAACGACCTACCAATGGTTTCGGGGGTGGTGTGTGTCTTTGTGAGCGGATGTTTGGGGAGTGTGTGGTGTGCGTAGAGGGGGGGGCAAGGTGGTGTTTGAGGAAAGACCGCGACAACTGAATATTTTACTAGGCGGGAGTAACAAGGCAGGGCTACTGGAAATTTGGATCAAGGGCGAGCAAATATTTTTGCGATTGCGAGGGATGCAGAGGCGGGAGTAAAATGCCGGGGCCCAGGGCTACTGAAAATTTGAATCAAGGGATTGAAGCAGAGCGGGAGTAACAGACATCGCACACGGTCCACACATACTAATCATGTGCTATCAAACATTAAAACTTTCGAGGCGGTAGATATCTTCGTGATTACGAGGCAGTAGATATTTCCGAGACCGGGAGGCAAGCCTCGTGGAGCCCAATCTACTGTGCTGATGTGAGATCTGCAGGGCACAGGCGTGGCACACGGGTAGTCTGACCGAACCGTGTCTATTGCGTACCCAATTGCAGACAGTTTCTACATCAAAGTCGTGTGCTATTTATAAATTTGGCAAAAAGAATAATGCGGGAGAGGGTCAGAACATGAACACACTTGCATGTGGACCGAATATATGTATGAAAAGGTTGGTTTGATGTTCGAATACCCAATGCATAACTTTGATGTGGCGCCTGTCGCACAAAAGCATAGTATTGCTTGTCAGCCACCCCCCTACGAACCCCACTTCATGTCGACGGTAAGGGAATCCTAGCTACGAATGCATAACCCCAAATAGCTAGGTCTGAAATCCCACCCTACCGTAACATAAGACCTATAGGAGTCCATTGTATATATATATACATATATATATATATATAGTGTTGCTATTCATCACCCAGGGTGCAGAATAAGTTATTCTTCACCCGAGGTAATCTTACGATCGCTTCATAAACAAATTATGTTTGGAATACAAATAGTTACATTCATATTGATTCACTACATAAATTTTGGTTTAAGAAAACAAGAAAAATAGGTTTTGAGACCAAAAATATCGCATATTTATGTATGTTTTTATGTTCGTAACTTTACATAACATAAAATATTTTTTACGGCAAGTATATATTTTCTTTCGTTCTCTTTTTACGTATGAAATAGGACAAAATTTAAGAAACCTAAAAATACGGTGCATTGACATCAAAATAGAGAGAGGGTGAAGAATAACTATTCCTCACCCAGGGTGACGAATAGCGCGACCCTATATATATATATAGGACAAAGCGATTTTGTTACTAGTAACAGAACATTATTCTATTACTCCTCGGCCCTATATAGAGACGCTGTCCTGCGAAGCCCATCCCGGCCCAGAGAAAATCCACCCGCACCCGGTCGTCCCCAACTTCCCCATCCTCCGAGTCGTAGAATTGTCACGGCAGATGTCCTAGTGTGAGGACTTAGTCGTGAGGCCAACGCATCTATGTGGTAGCTTGAGAGGGGTTGAGTGGAATCGAGAGACGCAACGCAAGGTTTAGACAGCTTCGGGCCCCGGGAAACATCATCTGGTAACAACCCTACATGTTGTTTGAGGCTATCTCTCATTATGATCAGGAGGAAGTCGCCGTAAACCGGCTCTCCCAGTTAACCCTAACCCTTTGAGATTGTTTCTTCTTACTTGTCCCTCTTTGGGGAGCCCTGCCCCTCCTTATATATGTTGAAGGGGCGGGTTACATGTAGAGTCCAACTCGGACTTTAAGACTTAACTATTATGCTTCTCTTCTTGGGCTTCTTAACATCTTAGGCTTCGTAACGTCTCGGGCTTCATAACTCCTGGCAACCCAGTTACCACTGCCTGCCGGGAGTTAACTGGTGCCGGTTTAAGATGGTCTGCCGGGAGTTAACTGGTGCTGGTTTAAGATGGTCTGCCGGTTTAAGAATGTCTGCTGAGTTATCATCTGACTTATCTCCTGTCTTAACTGTCAGCCGGTTTAACAACCGACCGGTTTACCATCTGGGTTAACTGCATGTTTTACCTGTCTGTCTTAACTGTCAACCGGTTTAACAACCTGCCGGTTTACCGTCTGACTTAACACCAAATAGTTTACCACCTGCCTTAACACCTGCCGGTTTACCACCTGCTTTAACACCTGCCGGTTTACTAAGTCCCAACCGGGTTATAACTCCGGCCGGATCATACCGCGGGGTATATCCCCGACATTAGCCCCCAGTTTAATTTGGATTTATCCATGTTAAACTGATCCTGATGATCCTTAAGTCCTTGTCACTTCCTTCTTCTAGAATTTTCGGGTCAATAGGCCAGCTTCACAATCAATTTGCTGACATTGGATTGTCACAGATAAATATTGTGAAAAATAACTCCTTTGACTCAGCTCCCAATGCTTAACAAAATATTGGTCTTTGAAATACTCATCTGATCTTCAGCCGGTTTAAGAATGTAGAAATTTGCCGGTTTAAGAATGTAGAACTTGCCGGTTTAAGAATATTGATGGCGCCGGATCAGAACTGTTTGTTAACATCAGTTTTGAAAATATACCTCTTATATGCCTATCACTTGTAGCCCCCGAGTCTTAAGAAGGTAGCATATCAACAGCTTAAGACTTGCTTGAATATGAATGTCACAAGCTTTGAAGAAATCCAGGTTGTTCATCTCAATCACAAGTCAAAACTGAGTATTCCACATATATAGCCCCCAAGTGTCGGGTTGTCCTGCTTGCAGCAACCTGGGACTTGTAATTGCCTGATGCCAATAAAAACTTCAACCAGTGTAGCCCCCAAGGGCCGGGTCATTATGCAATAAGGAGCAGGGAATTTGTAAATATAATCATGTAGACTTTGAACAGCAACGTGTAGCCCCCAAGGGCCGGCTCAATAAGATAATATTGAGCGAGGACTTTATGTATACTTCATTGAGAATAACTTTATACGATGTAACCCCCATCATGGGGCTTGAACCCACGTCCACAAGGTTGAGAGCTTTGTGCTTTACCAACTGAGCGGTGGATCCTTCAATAATATATGAACATTTATGTACCTTGAATTGTTGACAGGAGCAATGGGTAGCCCCCAAGGGCCGGCTCATTACGATGTGATGAGTCGGGTCTTTAATAAGTGAGCAAACAATGACGTTGCATTAGCCCCCAAGTGTCATGGTGCATGCTTGTAGTGACATGAGACTTGTGTATTTGATGTAATCCCAACTTGAATAATGTAGCCCCCAAGTGCCGGGTCGTAAGCCTGCAGCGACTCGGGACTATTCCTTCAATTGTAGAATAAATCATATCCATTGATAATATGATAGTCATTGCGCTAAAGCGACTTTGAAAACCTTAATCATAATACTGGTTATTGATAACCATAATAAAATCCAGCCATGTTGGCTATTAAAGATTTGAATAATATGACCTGGTTTGAAAACCGATCCCTGCCCTATAAGCCGGTATATCCATGCACATATGATACATGCTATGATGATGTAATGATGATGTATGATGTAATATATGATGATGTATATGTATGATCAAGAGGGTTTAAGCTATGGTTCGGATACGACCAGAGCCCCCATGTAGTCATAATTATGGCATTGCGCCGATCAAGAGGTGTAGCTATGGTTCGAATACGACCAAGCCCCCAAGTGATTTCCCTAGTGCCCTCACGCCTATCAAGAGGTGTAACTATGGTTCGAACCCATAGCCCCCAAATGATTTCCCTGGTGGCCTTATGCCTATCAAGAGGTGTAGCTATGGTTCAGATACACCAAGCCCCCAAATGTTTTTCCTGGTGCCCTTATGCTTATCAAGAGGGTATAAGCTATGGTTCGGATACGACCAAAGCCCCCAAGTGATTTCCTTGGTGGCTTTAAGCCTATCAAGAGGTGTGACTATGGTTCGAACATAGCCCCCAAGTGATATTGTGAGCTGTGCTCAAGGGATACCCATGTTTGAGCTGTGCTGTGCAGCAGACTCTCTTTGGCCCCTTATGATAATATTGGCTTGATGGCTGGATTACCGAAATAACCAGAGCTGTTCTCTTATGATAATATTGGCTTGATAGCCGGAATCAAGAGGGTAGTAACGCTATGTTCTCTTTGGTGAATACACCTATGTTTGAACATGAAGCCCCCAAATGATACTGTGAGCTGTGCTCAAGGGGTACCTATGTTTGAGTTGTGCCTTTGCAACAGACTCTCTTTGGTCCCTGTAATTTTTCTGAAAACTTGAATTTGCGAGAGATGAATTCTTTTTGAACCGGACATTGTTAAACCGGATACTGAGAGCTTCAAAGCTTTGTGGGAGATAACTTTCCCTTGCACCGGATTTTAATCCGGAATCCTCCTTTTTAAACCGGAAATTTTCTGACGGCCTGATATGTCAGGCTAGTTAATATCCACCGCGGGGTTGATGATCGCCATGGTGATGCTAAAATTAATCATGGCCGAGTCGACTGTAGTGTTATAAGCCAGCGCGGACAAGAGAGCATTGTTGATGTAATCCGGACTGCGGAGGCGGCTGTTTGCGCACGTCCATTTACCGGGTAATGAGGCACGGACGAATACTGGGTGCAATGTTGCGAGTATGTGCTCCGTATCCGTGGTATAAACCACATTTATAGTGAATCATTGTCCTGTGTACAAAAAATACAGCAGGGCGGAGTAGTTTTTTTGTCAAAGGAAATCAACATGTACTTAACAAAATATATAAGATAAATATCACCTGATTTTTAGGCGACAGATGATCATTATATGGCGTCCGTAGACAACCAAGAACTTTTGAGTTGATCCTTTCAAGGCCATGCCAGAATTTGTCGTCGTTTGTATAACCTTCACTCCAAGAAATTGGGGCATATTTATCCTCAGGAACGCCTTGTATATCTTCTGATCGATTATTCTTTTTTTAAGAGGCCTGATGCCTATCTCTGTATCCACCGGGCTAAACTCCTCCTCATTTTTTTCATCAATATGCAAGGGAACATACGGGCGCAACCCGTGTGATAGGACAACCGGAGCGGGGACACAGCGGGGCGGCAAGCCAGCAGGGGCGATGCAAGAATCGGCCCTGGCGCGGCGTGGGAACAGCGCAGTGGCATGAGGAGGAGCAAGGCGGGAGGCGGCTCGTGGAGGCCAGCGGGATTGGAGCGGAGGGCAGCCAGGGCTCGTGCCTGCCGCCGTAGCAGGCCGAGGCCAAGGCCGCGCGGTCGAGCGGGCACTCGGTCGTTGAACCAATGAGAGGACGACGGCTCAGCCACGTGCTGTCTTGCGGCTGACTCGGAGCAGAAGAAAGTGGCGGAGATCGAAGCGGAGACTGGTGTGGGCGGAAGTGAAGTAAGTCCGTGGCGGCGGCGGACCATTCAGGGCGAAACGAAGGTGGATTCCAGCCGGGGCAGCTCAACGCGAGCGGCTCAACGAGAAGTAAAGCGGAAGTCGCCGGAGTCGGAGACCACGACGAGTGAGCCGAGGCCGATTGAAAGCAGCTCGTGGCACGGTGGGTCTCAGCTCACGGAAGCGTTGGTGAAACCCTGGCCGGTTCAGTGCCATAAAGGTGACTCGCCCTGCGGTAACTTGAACCGGCCAGAATGAGGCGCCGTGGAAACATCCAGGGATGGTGAGTCAATCATGACTCGCAGGATTGTCTGGAAACTTGAACCAGAAATGATGCGAAGCCCGGCGGCGATTTGAACCAGAGACAAAACGGAGGCAGCACAAGGGCGCGGTCTCGGCTACTGAACCGGCCCGCGAGGATGGCAGCAGTTTGTAGGAATGGTGAATCGGCGCGCGAGGTGCAGCAGTAGTAAATCGGTGCGATGGATGCCGGGGTCTCGGCGGTTTGGAAACAGGCAGAGGCGGCGGCGGTTCAGTGGAATAAGGTCCAGCCGTGACGAACCGGTGAGGAACGACTGGCAATCGAATAGCAGTGGGTGAGTCAGCAGGGGCGATCTGACGCCGGACTGTAGACGCGGCCTGACCAGGCAACGGTTTGACTAAAATAGGACAAGCGGCGGGTCAGCTTCCGACGGTTTTGACTGAAGACGGCGACTTCAGGCCGCGCCGGTGAGGGCGACCACAACGGAAGGCGAAGTGAACCGTGGCAGAGGCGCTGCAGTGAAGACGACTCACCGCGGGGATATAGCGATGCCCGACGCGGAAACGGCCAACAGAGGCAAAACAGTGACGATGGCTCCTTGAAAGCAAGGCCGCTCAACGCACGGAGTTGAGCAGCGGAGATAACCCGGTAGGCGGTTTAAAGCTTAGGTGAGCGCGAGGCCGGGGTGTGGGTGCGAACCGGCGGCGCTCGAAGTGAAATCCGAGCAGAGGAAGCGCGGGTGTTGGAGGACGAGGCCGTGGCTCGGAGGTGCCGGACCACGGCAGAGACGGAGATGAGCGTCGACTCGGGGCAGGCCCAATGAGTACTGGTCGAACGGAGGCTGGCGACTCAGCGAGATCACGAATGAAACCGGGGCGGCTCACCGGGCGCGTCGGTCGGCGGCTCAATGCGGCCGCGGAGCGAAGCGGTGGTTAGGCTACCGGAAGTAATTCGACGGCCGGGTCGTGGCCACTTGTGGTAGGAGCAGAAGCGGCTCTTCGCGGTGGCTCAGACTCTGGAAGACCCGGAGGTGCAGGGCGGCTCTCCAAGGCAGCTCAAAGCGGGACAACTCCGATTCGCGAGAGCGGCCCAGGGTCGGCGCAGCAGAGCAAGCGCTCGTTGAGGTAAGCACCACGGAGGTGGATGGATATGAGCCATGACGGCGACGGGAACGGGCCGATGATGGTGATCCAGGGGAGGCGAGCCGCGATGGAGACTCGGACGGAAGAAGAAGCGCAACAGTGACTCGGATGGGAGACGGGGTCCAGACCGGCCACGGGTCCTGGCCGTCTTTGCCGGGTCGTGGCATCCAGTGATCCTACTCGTACTAGTAGTAGTTAACTTAGTACATGCTGGCCGATTAGCTCGGTCTCCATGTGGACGGTTTGATAATTCTGATGGATTTGATGTGTGTGCTGCAACGACGTTGCTTTTGATTGTCCAGCAGTCATCGTCTTGTAACAATAGTCAAGTATCATAGTATACAATTTCCTTAGGAGCAGCAAATGACAACTCGGCAGAAACGGCTAGTGACTGGGACGCATTGGAACTCCTGTTCGTCCCGGCAATGTGTGGTAATAGTAGCGAAAATTAATCTCCTCTCGGATTTCGACTTGCGCAGGCGGCGACTCATAGTGAAACCCTAAATTTCTTCTTCGACTTCAGTCTCATGGATTGTAAAACCTTCATCTGTGAAAATTGCAAACTCCTCGATCCCTAGGGAGATCCCTCCAAGAACTCATCACCACCGCGCGGAGCGCCCCACGGTGGGCGCCAACTATCGTAGAATTGTCACGGCAGATGTCCTAGTGTGAGGACTTAGTCGTGAGGCCAACGCATCTATGTGGTAGCTTGAGAGGGGTTGAGTGGAATCGAGAGACACAACGCAAGGTTTAGACAACTTCTGGCCCCGGGAAACATCATCCGGTAACAACCCTACATGCTGTTTGAGGCTATCTCTCATTATGATCATGAGGAAGTCGCCGTAAACCGGCTCTCCCAGTTAACCCTAACCCTTTGAGATTGTTTCTTCTTACTTGTCCCTCTTTGGGGAGCCCTACCCCTCCTTATATATGTTGAAGGGGCAGGTTACATGTAGAGTCCAACTCGGACTTTAAGACTTAACTATTACGCTTCTCTTCTTGGGCTTCTTAACATCTTGGGCTTCGTAACATCTCGGGCTTCATAACTCCTGGCAACCCAGTTACCACTGCCTGCCGGGAGTTAACTGGTGCCGGTTTAAGATGGTCTACCGGGAGTTAACTGGTGCCGGTTTAAGATGGTCTGCCGGTTTAAGAATGTCTGCTGAGTTATCATCTGACTTATCTCCTGTCTTATCTGTCAGCCGGTTTAACAACCAGCCGGTTTAACAACCGGCCGGTTTACCATTTGGGTTAACTGCCTGTTTTACCTGTCTGTCTTAACTGTTAGCCGGTTTAACAACCTGCCGGTTTACCGTCTGACTTAACACCAAACAGTTTACCACCTGCCTTAACACCTGCGGTTTTACCACCTGCTTTAACACCTGCCGGTTTACTAAGTCCCAGCCGGGTTATAGCTCCGTCCGGATCATACCGTGGGGTATATCCCCTACACTCCCCCTCGACCCTTGTTTCTTCCAGCCGCTGCCCCATGGTCGGCCACCTCCCGGCGCCCCGGCTTCTTCCCTCGTCACCGGCCACCTTCCCGTGCCTCGACTTCTTGCCCTGCCGCCGGCCGTCTCCCCGCACCCCGGCTTCTTGCCCCGTCGCCGGCCGCCTCCCTGCGCCTCGGCTTCTTGCCCCGCCGCCGGCCGCCTCCCCGCAAAATCTAGTCATTAAAAACACACTCAGTATAAACCCATGCGGACATCAGTTCAAGTACTCTTTTTTCAGAACCATTCAAAATTACTCTAAAAAATAGCTCAGTATAAAAACACACATACATCAGTACGAGTACTCTATTTTTCAGACGGGAAAACATGCTCAGTGCAAAACCATATGGACATCAGTTCAAGTACTCTTTTTTTGGAACCTTTCAAAATTATTCTCCGAAGAATACATCAGTACAAACGCACACGTAGATCAGCACAAGTACTCTGTTTTTTCTGACGGAAAAACAACACGATGGGCTTATTCAATGGTTGCGATATTGTTCGTTGGATTCTGATTTAAGTGGGGTTATTCCCACAAGTGTTGTTTCAAGTAGATCATTATCTAAAAGGTTCACGCAAAAAGAGATCCTGGAGGGGGTTCAAGTTAATGATTGAAATCACGGGAAAGTCGTGGAACAAAAATTTCACTCTTCCGAATTTGTTCTGTAGTTTTTATTACTTGATAAAAAATGTTGATGAAGTTCATGTAGTACTGTCGCTGAAAATATAGGGAAAAAAGACAGAGGAGTTCCAAAAAAATCGGGGGCATTCGTCCAAAACTACAAGTTTGTGAAAGAGACCCAGGGGGCTATTAGAAATATCTTAGTTGGTATCCTTGCAAGTTCAAATATAAAAACCCATGAAGTTCAACACACAAAAAATAGTAATCATAGAGTAAAAAAAGAGAAAATGTCATGTTCAAACATTGTACAACATGTTCCAAGGGAAATAATGTCATGTTCTAACAGAAAAAAACATTGGTCTAAAACGTCAAGTTGTACAATTTCTTCTTCTGTATTATTTCCTGAAGTTCAATAGTATGTATGGGTGCAAAAAACTAGTGTTTTCGATATGTTGGTTTCAATTCAAAAACTACAAAACAAAGAAACCCAAGTAAGTACAAATACTAGAACAAAAAAGGACCAAAAAGGAGAAAAATAACACAAAACATACACGACATGAAAAACAAAAGAAGAAAACAAAACCTCACCTAGAAAATGTTGACTCTGAAAGTTTAAGAAAAGAAAGAAGAAGTTCATATTAACAAGATTAAGAAATAAACCAAGAAGTCCATATTAAAAAGATGGAGAAGTTCGATGATTATAGAAAACTCAGATTTTCGTCGTTATTAAAGAATGGAAACAAGAAGTTCAAAAATAAAATAACAAGAAGTTCAACTTTTAAAAATAGAGCGTTCAAAATTTCATAAAAAGATTAAGAAATAAACCAGGAAGTCCATATTAAATAGATGGAGAAGTTCGATGATTTTCCTCGTTATTAAAGAATGGAAACAAGAAGTTTAAAAATAAAATAACAAGAAGTTCAACTTTTAAAAATAGAGCACTTCAAAATTTCATAAAAAAGATTAAGAAAATAAACCAGGAAGTCCATATTAAATAGATAGAGAAGTTTGATGATTTTCCTCGTTATTAGAGAATGGAAACAAGAAGTTCAAAAATAAAATAACAAGAAGTTCAACTATTAAAAATGGAGCAATTCAAAATTCATAAAAAAGGATTAAGAAAAATCAGATTAAAAATTCATAAAAAACTCAAATATTTTCACGTCACTGAGAGAAGTTCAGATTGATAGCTGCGAGAAGTTCATGTACTACACGGTGTGCATTTTGTATTAAAAAGAGAATAAAAAAGCAAAAGGATAAATTTTTTGTTGTTATAAATTCAAGTCCTTTGTTGGAGAAAGTTAAAAAATTATTGTGAGAGAGATTTGTACAAAAGGAATATCATTTGTGTAACACTGACGAATGGATGAGAAAATTACAAACGGAAATACGTCACAGAAGTTCAACTGAAAACAACAGGAAGTTCAACTACTACAGTGGATGAATTTTAGATGAAAAACCTTTAAAATTGTCGCGAGTATGAAAAAACGATCAACACGGGAAAGTTGCGTGTTCACAACAGCTTTCCATCGGTATATCACTTGCTCAATTCCGGTGAGTGGATGGAGAGCTACGGGCAAAAAAACACGTGAAAAACAGAGTGAAGTTCAAGTAGACATGCCGAGAAGCTCAGGTTCTTTACGCGGTGCATTTTCGAAGAATCTGCTTCGCGATAAAGGTAGAACGAACTATCTCGCTATTTTCGAAATTACTTGAAAACAGAAAGGGATCACAGAAAACCATCAACATGAAAAAGTTTCGAATTTTCCGTAGCTTTTCAACGGTATATTATTTGCCCCATTCCGGTAAAGTTTGTAGAAATTATGGCAAAAATACGTTTTTAGCCATTTTCAAAACCGACATAAAACCGTAATGAATTAGGAGAAACAATATATACAAAAAAGTTTCACATTTCTTCAAGCTTTGCAACGCCATATCATTTGCTGCATTTGGACGTACGGTTAAAAAATTAGCTCGAAAATACAAACTCGGTGGAACTTGTACCGTTTTCTAAATTACTTTTAAACCGTTGAAAATTAGAAACAACTTTTAACATGAAAAAGTTGCATATTTTCATAAGCTTTCCAACGCCATATTATTTGCCTCAATTGGATTAGCCGTTTAGATATGACATTGAAAATACGAACTCGGGTGTTTCATTTGCAAAGTTCTACGATTTTCCAAATTACTCTTTATCCATAGGGAATTACAGAAAACTTTCAACATGTGGAAGGAGCGGTTTTTCAACAGCTTTCCAACGCCATATTATTTGCCTCATTCCGATAAATGGTTTAAAAATGCGATTGAAAATACGATTCATGTTTTTTGTATGAGGAAAAAACGGTTTCCAAAACTGCTCTTAAACCACTTACATTTTGCCAAAAATTTAACTTGGGTCATGATACTGGTGTCCATAGCTTTCCAACGGTATATCGCAAGCCCCGTTTGGACACCTTTTAGCTGAAGTTCAACCTAGTACTCGGCGAAGGTCAGGCGCGTTACTCGGGAAGTTTATGTTGTGATCAGAATATTATTCTGATCCCGTGATCAGAATAGTGTTTATGTGTGTGTGTATACACGGTAAAACTTCCCCTTTCGCTTCCCGACAAGGGTGGACTGTGTGTAGACCCATAAATGTGTGCTTGTGGCGCGAGAAGGGTCAGACCACATACGAACCACATGTGGGTGGCCCTACTATATGTATGAAAAGGGTGTGGTGTGTGATATTTAACTACCATTATAACTTTTGATGTGGCACGTGTGCCTCACAAATTAACGAGACTTCCCCGACCCCATGGAGGTTGCAGGTAGCACGAAGTAGCCCCCCCCACACACGTTGGGGGGAGGGAATCTCACCAAGACGTACTGTAACACAGACCAAGTAGAATCCAACTTGGTCATACAACCTCTCCCCGCTCGTTGTTGGTCAAAGTGATGGACGTCCACACGGCCCCGCAAAATGGGCTAGCTTGTCGCCGATAACCTCGCGAGGGAGTATTGTATGAAGATAAACCCACTATGTGCATGTGGCCCAAGTATGTATATGGAAGTGGTGTATGTGGTGTTTGAATACCCAATGCGCAAATTTGATGTGGCACCATGCACCACTGCAGGATGTTGCTAACGCGACACTACGATCAGAGACCCTTCGACGAAACTGTGTGCGATGCAATAATCGCAAACGGTGGTGTAAAAGAACCGTCAAAAAAGGTGCAAAACATTTGCGATGGCGGAGCCATCAAACACGGTTAAGATTTTAGTTGCGTGTGCGATGCGGGGCATATAGTTTAGTTCAATTAACTGTTTGCGATGAGGCAGAACAAAAGAAACGGGCAGCCAGATGAAGGCGTGTGCGATATACGGCATACGGTTCACTCGGATGAACTATTTTTGATGATGAGGAACAATAGAAACGGGAAACTAGATAAAGGTGTGTGTGATTGAGGGCATACGCTTTAGAAGGATTAACTGTTTGCGATTAGGTAACAGAATAGAAACGGGTCAGCCAGATCAAAGTGTCTGCGATTGATGGCATAAACTTCACACGGATGAACTATTTGCGATTGGTGCCATGTCATGACACCATGCCAAGTTTCATGATTTTCAGGCATGTTTTGGATTTACAGGAATTAAAAAAAACCAAGTTTCTCAATCTTTATGACCAAGCCACGACGCCCAGATGTTTGAATTTCATTCCCATTTCTTTCATGGGACCTAGAAATTCACCCAAGGACGCACATGTGATTTTTCAACCAACTTTGGTGCACTGGAGCATTTGCTTGTAGTTCAAATTTGAATTATGCACATTAAATGCCTAGAAACTCAATTAATGTATAAAAATGCCAAATGAACCCGTAATAATTCCAAAATTTAGCACGATACTTCTATTTGGTCTAATATGCCTGTGTAAAAAAATTAAGGTGGGAGAAGGTAGTATACATATGTCGTTTCGCACACGGAGGTGACACGTTCCCTCTCGGAACCACGAGCCTTCTTGAGGGAAGGTCCGGTTTGCAAGAAGCTTACACCAAAGCTTGTCCCTATTCGGCCAAAAAAATTACTGCAGCATGTTGGTGCCATGTCATGACACCATGCCAAGTTTCATGATTTTTAGGCGTGTTTTGGATATACAGGAATTAAAAAACCAAGTTTCTCAATCTTTACAACCGAGCCACGACACCTAGATGTTTGAATTTCATTCCCATTTCTTTCATGGGACCTATAAATTCACCCAAGGACACACATGTGATTTTACAACAAACTTTGGTGGACTGGAGCATGTGCTTGTAGTTCAAATTTGAATTATGCACATTAAATGCCCAGAAGCTCAATTAATGCATAAAAATGCCAAACGAACCCGGAATAATTCCAAAATTTAGCACGATACTTCTATTTGGTCTAATCTGCCTATATAAAAATTAAGGTGGGAGAAGGCAGTGTACATTTGTCGTTTCGCACACGGAGGTGACACATTCCCTCTCGGAACCACTAGCCTTCTTGACGGAAGCTCCGGTTTGCAAGAAGCTTACACCAAAGCTTGTCCCAATTTGGCCAAAAAAATTACCGTAGCATGTTGGTGCCATGTCATGACACCATGCCAAGTTTTATGATTTTCAGGCATGTTTTGGATTTACAGGAATTAAAAAAACCAAGTTTCTCAATCTTTCTGGCCGAGCCACGACGCCCAGATGTTTGACTTTCATTCCCATTTCTTGCATGGGACCTATAAATTCACCCAAGGACACACATGTGATTTTTCAACAAACTTTGGTGCACTAGAGCACGTGCTTGCAGTTCAAATTTGAAATATGCACATTAAATGCCCAAAAACTCAATTAATGCATAAAATACCAAACGAAACCGGAATAATTACAAATTTAAACAAGACACTCATGTACTAGTTGCATGTTCACTGTACGTAAATGTTCTAGCAATTCAAACACCATCCTTACCCTCCGTAACACCATTTTGTCTTTCAAAACATAACCAAAAAAACCAGGTATACCAGAAATAGTTTACTAGAAAGAATCGTGTGGGATGCGATATAAAATATCTTGGTGCACCGTGTTGTGTGGCTTACGCAGGAAGCTTTTGTTGGGGAACGTTGCAGAAAACAAAAAAATTTCCTACGTTTCACCAAGATCAATCTATGGAGTGAACTAGCAACGAGAGGAGAGTGCATCTACATACCCTTGTAGATCGCGAGCGGAAGCGTTCAAGAGAACGGGGATGATGGAGTCGTACTCGCCGTGATCCAAATCACCGATGACCAAGTGCCGAACGGACGGCACCTCCGCGTTCAACACACGTACGGAGCGGATGACGTCTCCTCCTTCTTGATCCAGCAAGGGGGAAGGAGAGGTTGATGAAGATCCAGCAGCACGACGGTGTGGTGGTGGATGCAGCAATGAACGCAGCAGGGCTTCGCCGAGCTTCTGTGAGAGGGAGAGGTGTAGCAGGGGAGAGGGAGGCGCCAAGACTTCAGGTGCGGCTGCCCTCCCTCCCCCCCTTTATATAGGCCCCCTGGGGGGTGGGCGCCGGCCCTAGAGATTGGATCTCCCAAGGGGGGGCGGCGGCCAAGGGGGGTGGAGTGCCCCCCAAGGCAAGTGGAGGCATCCCCCACCCTAGGGTTTCCAACCCTAGGCGCAGGGGGCCCAAGGGGGGGGGGGGGCGCACCAGCCCACTATGGGATGGTTCCCCTCCCCACTTCAGCCCATGGGGCCCTCCGGGATGGGTGGCCCCACCCGGTGGACCCCCAGGACCCATCTGGTGGTCCCGGTACAATACCGGTGACCCCGAATCTTTCCCGATGGCCGAAACTACACTTCTATATATAATTCTTCACCTCCGGACCATTCCGGAACTCCTCGTGACGTCCAGGATCTCATCCGGGACTCCGAACAACTTTCGGATTACTGCATACTCATATCTCTACAACCCTAGCATCACCGAACCTTAAGTGTGTAGACCCTACGGGTTTGGGAGACACGTAGACATGACCGAGATGGCTCTCCGGCCAATAACCAACACGGGATCTGGATACCCATGTTGGCTCCCACATGCTCCTCGATGATCTCATCGGATGAACCACGATGTCGAGGATTCAAGCAACCCCGTATACAATTCCCTTTGTCAATTGGTACGTTACTTGCCTGAGACTCGATCGTCGGTATCCCAATACCTTGTTCAGTCTCGTTACCAGCAAGTCACTTTACTCATACCGTAATGCATGATCCTGTGATTAACCACTTGATCACATTGAGCTCATTATGATGATGCATTACCGAGTGGGCCCAGAGATACCTCTCCGTCATACGGAGTGACAAATCCCAGTCTCGATTCGTGCCAACCCAACAGACACTTTCGGAAACACCTGTAATGTACCTTTATAGTCACCCAGTTACGTTGTGACGTTTGGTACACCCAAAGCACTCCTACGGTATCCGGGAGTTGCACAATCTCATGGTCTAAGGAAATGATACTTGACATTCAGAAAAGCTACAACAAACGAACTACACGATCTTTGAGCTAAGCTTAGGATTGGGTCTTGTCCATCACATCATTCTCCTAATGATGTGATCCCGTTATCAATGACATCCCCATGTCCATAGCCAGGAAACCATGACTATCTGTTGATCAACGAGCTAGTCAACTAGAGGCTCACTAGGGACACATTGTGGTCTATGTATTCACACATGTATTACGATTTCCGGATAATACAATTATAGCATGAATAATAGACAATTATCATGAACAAGGAAATATAATAATCATTTTATTATTGCCTCTAGGGCATATTTCCAATAGTCTCCCACTTGCACTAGAGTCAATCATCTAGTTACATTGTGATGAATGAAACACCCATGGAATTTTGGTGTTGATCATGTTTTGCTCTAGGGAGAGGTTTAGTCAACGGATCTGCGACATTCAGATCCGTATGTACTTTACAAATATCTATGTCTCCATCTTGAACATTTTCAGGAATGGAGTTGAAGCGATGCTTGATGTGCCTGGTCTTCTTGTGAAACCTGGGCTCCTTGGTAAGTGCAATAGCTCCAGTGTTGTCACAGAAGAGTTTGATCGGCCCCGATGCATTGGGTATGACTCCTAGGTCGGTGATGAACTCCTTCACCCAAATTGCTTCATGCGCTTCCTCCGAGGCTGCCATGTACTCCGCTTCACATGTAGATCCCGCCACGATGCTCTGCTTGCAGCTGCACCAGCTTACTACTCCCCCATTCAACATACACACGTATCCGGTTTGTGACTTAGAGTCATCCAGATCTGTGTTGAAGCTAGCGTCGACGTAACCCTTTACGACGAGCTCTTCGTCACCTCCATAAACGAGAAACATGTCCTTAGTCCTTTTCAGGTACTTCAGGATATTCTTGACCGCTGTCCAGTGTTCCTTGCCGGGATTGCTTTGGTACCTTCCTACCAAACTTACGGCAAGGTTTACATCAGGTCTGGTACACAGCATGGCATACATAATATACCCTATGGCTGAGGCATAGGGGATGACACTCATCTCTTCTATATCTTTTGCCGTGGTCGGACATTGAGCTGAGCTCAATTTCACACCTTGCAACACAGGCAAGAACCCCTTCTTAGACTGATCCATATTGAACTTCTTCAATATCTTATCAAGGTATGTGCTTTGTGGAAGACCTATGAGGAGTCTTGATCTATCTCTATAGATCTTGATGCCTAATATATAAGCAGCTTCTCCAAGGTCCTTTATTGAAAAACTCTTATTCAAGTAGGCCTTAATGCTGTCCAAAAGTTCTATATCATTTCCCATCAAAAGTACATCATCTACATATAATATGAGAAATGCTACAGAGCTCCCACTCACTTTCTTGTAAACGCAGGCTTCTCCATAAGTCTGCATAAACCCAAACGCTTTGATCATCTCATCAAAGCGAATGTTCCAACTCCGAGATGCTTGCATCAGCCCATAAATCGAGCGTTGGAGCTTGCACACCTTGTCAGCATTCTTAGGATCGACAAAACCTTCCGGCTGCATCATATACAATTCTTCCTTAAGGAAACCATTAAGGAATGCCGTTTTGACGTCCATTTGCCATATCTCATAATCATAGAATGCGGCAATTGCTAACATGATTCGGACGGACTTCAACTACACTACGGGTGAGAAAGTCTCATCGTAGTCAACCCTTTGAACTTGTCGATAACCCTTAGCGACAAGCCGAGCTTTATAGATGGTCACATTACCATCCACGTTTGTCTTCTTCTTAAAGATCCATTTATTTTCTATGGCTCGCCGATCAACGGGCAAGTCAATCAAAGTCCATACTTCGTTTTCATACATGGATCCTATCTCGGATTTCATGGCTTCCAGCCATTTGTTGGAATCTGGGCCCGCCATCACTTCTTCATAGTTTGAAGGTTCACCTTGTCTAACAACATGATTTCCAAGACAGGGTTACCGTACCACTCTGGTGCGGAACGTGTCCTTGTGGACCTACGAAGTTCAGTAGCAACTTGATCTGAAGTTTCATGATCATCATCATCAACTTCCTCTCTAGTCGGTACAGGCACCTCAGGAACATTTTCTTGAGCTGCGCCACTTACCGGTTCAAGAGGCAGTACTTCATCAAGCTCTACTTTCCTCCCACTTACTTCTTTCGAGAGAAACTCCTTCTCTAGAAAGGATCCTTTCTTGGCAACGAAGATCTTGCCTTCGGATCTGAGGTAGAAGGTATACCCAATGGTTTCCTTAGGGTATCCTATGAAGACACATTTTTCTGACTTGGGTTCAAGCTTTTCAGGTTGAAGTTTCTTGACATAAGCATCGCATCCCCAAACTTTTAGAAACGACAGCTTAGCTTTCTTCCCAAACCATAATTCATACGGCGTCGTCTCAATGGATTTCGACGGAGCCCTATTTAAAGTGAATGCGGCAGTCTCTAAAGCATAGCCCCAAAATGATAGCGGTAAATCGGTAAGAGACATCATAGATCGCACCATATCTAATAGAGTGCGATTACGATGTTCGGACACACCATTACGCTAAGGTGTTCCAGGCGGCGTGAGTTGTGAAACTATTCCACATTTTCTTAAGTGTGTGCCAAATTCGTGACTCAAGTATTCTCCCCCACGATCTGATCGCAAGAACTTGATTTTCCTGTCAAGTTAATTCTCAACCTCACTCTAAAATTCCTTGAACTTTTCAAAGCTCTCAGACTTGTGTTTCATTAAGTAGACATACCCATATCTACTCAAGTCATCAGTGAGGGTGAGAACATAACGATAGCCACCGCGAGCCTCAACACTCATTGGACCGCACACATTAGTATGTATGATTTCCAATAAGTTGGTTGCTCGCTCCATTGTTCCTGAGAATAGAGTCTGGGTCATTTTACCCATGAGGCATGGTTTGCACGTGTCAAATGATTTGTAATCAAGAGACTCTAAAAGTCCATCTGCATGGAGCTTCTTCATGCGTTTAACACCTATGTGACCAAGGCGGTAGTGCCACAAGTATGTGGGACTATCATTATCAACCTTACATCTTTTGGTATTCACACTATGAATATGTGTAGCATTACGCTCGAGATTCATTAAGAATAAACCATTCACCATCGGAGCATGACCATAAAACATATCTCTCATATAAATAGAACAACCATTATTCTCAGATTTAAATGAGTAGCCATCTCGAATTAAACAAGATCCTGATACAATGTTCATGCTCAAAGCTGGCACTAAATAACAATTATTGAGGTTTAAAACTAATCCCGTAAGTAAATGTAGAGGTAGCGTGCCGAAGGTGATCACATCGACCTTGGAACCATTCCCGACGCGCATCGTCACCTCGTCCTTCGCCAGTCTCCGCTTATTCTGCAGCTCCTGCTTTGAGTTACAAATGTGAGCAACCGCACCGGTATCAAATACCCAGGAGCTACTACGAGTACTGGTAAGGTACACATCAATTACATGTATATCACATATACCTTTCGTGATGCCGGCCTTCTTGTCCGCTAAGTATTTGGGACAGTTCCGCTTCCAGTGACCACTTCCCTTGCAATAAAAACACTCAGTCTCGGGCTTGGGTCCATTCTTTGGCTTCTTCCCAGCAGCTTGCTTACCGGGCGCGGCAACTCCCTTGCCGTCCTTCTTGAAGTTCTTCTTACCCTTGCCTTTCTTGAACTTAGTGGTTTTATTCACCATCAACACTTGATGTTCCTTTTTGACTTCTACCTCTGCTGATTTCAGCATTGCAAATACTTCAGGAATGATCTTTTCCATCCCCTGCATATTGAAGTTCATCACAAAGCTCTTGTAGCTTGGTGGAAGCGACTGAAGGATTCTGTCAATGACCGCGTCATCCGGGAGATTAACTCCCAGCTGAGTCAAGCGGTGATGCAACCCAGACATTGTGAGTATGTGCTCACTGACAGAACTATTTTCCTCCATCTTACAGCTGAAGAACTTGTCGGAGACTTCATATCTCTCGACCCGGGCATGAGCTTGGAAAACCATTTTCAGCTCTTCGAACATCTCATATGCTCCGTGTCGCTCAAAACGCTTTTGGAGCCCTGGTTCTAAGCTGTAAAGCATGCCGCACTGAACGAGGGAGTAATCATCAGCACGTGTCTGCCAAGCGTTCATAACGTCTTGGTTCTGTGGGACGGGTGCGTCACCTAGCGGTGCTTCTAGGACATAATCTTTCTTTGCAGCTATGAGGATGATCCTCAGGTTCCGGACCCAGTCCGTATAATTGCTGCCATTGTCTTTCAGCTTGGTTTTTTCTAGGAACGCGTTGAAGTTGAGGACAACATTGGCCATTTGATCTACAAGACATGTTGTAAAGATTTTAGACTAAGTTCATGATAATTAAGTTCATCTAATCAAATTATTCAATGAACTCCCACTCAGATAGACATCCCTCCAGTCCTCTATGTATAACATGATCCGAGTTAACTAGGCCGTGTTCGATCATCATGTGAGATGGACTAGTCAACATCGGTGAACATCTTCATGTTGATCGTATCTTCTATACGACTCATGCTCAACCTTTCGGTCTTCTGTGTTCCGAGGCCATGTCTGTACATGCTAGGCTCGTCAAGTCAACCTAAGTGTTTGCATGTGTAAATCTGTCTTACACCCGTTGTATGTGAACGTTGGAATCTATCACACCCGATCATCACGTGGTGCTTCGAAACAACGAACTGTCGCAACGGCGCACAGTTAGGGGGAACACTTTCTTGAAATTATTATGAGGGATCATCTTATTTACTACCGTCGTTCTAAGTAAACAAGATGCAAAAACATGATAAACATTACATGCAATCAAATAATAGTGACATGATATGGCCAATATCATATAGCTCCTTTGATCTCCATCTTGGGGCTCCATGATCATCTTGTTACCGGCATGACACCATGATCTCCATCATCATGATCTCCATCATCGTGTCTCCATGAAGTTGCTCGCCAACTATTACTTCTACTACTATGGCTAACACGTTTAGCAATAAAGTAAAGTAATTTACATGGCGTTTCTCAATGACTCGCAGGTCATACAAAAATAAAGACAACTCCTATGGCTCCTGCTGGTTGTCATACTCATCGACATGCAAGTCGTGATTCCTATTACAAGAACATGATCTCATACATCACATATATATCATTCATCATTCATCATAACTTTGGCCATATCACATCACATGACACTAGCTGCAAAAACAAGTTAGACGTCCTCTAATTGTTGTTGCAAGTTTTACGTGGCTGCAATAGGGTTCTAGCAAGAACGTTTTCTTACCTACGTAAAAGCCACAACGTGAATTTCCAATTTCTATTTACCCTTCATAAGGACCCTGTTCATCAAATCCGATCCGACTAAAGTGGGAGAGACAGGCACCCGCCAGCCACCTTATGCAACTAGTGCATGTCAGTCGGTGGAATCGGTCTCATGTAAGCGTACGTGTAAGGTTGGTCCGGGCCGCTTCATCCCACGATGCCGCCGAATCAAGATAAGACTAGTAACGGCAAGCAAATTGACAATATCGACACCCACAACTACTTTGTGTTCTACTCGTGCATAGTAACTATGCATAGACCTAGCTCATGATGCCACTGTTGGGGAACGTTGCAGAAAACAAAAAATTTTCCTACGTTTCACCAGGATCAATCTATGGAGTCAACTAGCAATGAGAGGAGAGTGCATCTACATACCCTTGTAGATCGCGAGCGGAAGCGTTCAAGAGAACGGGGATGATGGAGCTGTACTTGCCCTGATCCAAATCACCGATGAACAAGTGCCGAACGGACGGCACCTCCGCATTCAACACACGTACGGAGCGGATGACGTCTCCTCCTTCTTGATCCAGCAAGGGGGAAGGAGAGGTTGATGAAGATCCAGCAGCATGACGGCGTGGTGGTGGATGCAGCAATGAACGCAGCAGGGCTTCGCCGAGCTTCTGTGAGAGGGAGAGGTGTAGCAGGGGAGAGGGAGGCGCCAAGACTTCAGGTGCGGCTTCCCTCCCTCCCCCCTTTATATAGGCCCCCTGGGGGGGGGGGCGCCGGCCCTGGAGATTGGATCTCCCAAGGGGGGGCGGCGGCCAAGGGGGGTGGAGTGCCCCCCCAAGGCAAGTGGAGGCGCCCCCCACCCTAGGGTTTCCAACCCTAGGCGCAGGGGGGCCCAAGGGGGGTGGGGGCGCACCAGCCCACTATGGGCTGGTTCCCCTCCCCACTTCAGCCCATGGGGCCCTCCGGGATGGGTGGCCCCACCCGGTGGACCCCTGGGACCCATCCGGTGGTCCCGGTATAATACCGGTAACCCTGAATCTTTCCCGATGGCCGAAACTACACTTCTATATATAATTCTTCACCTCCGGACCATTCCGGAACTCCTCGTGATGTCCAGGATCTCATCCGGGACTCCGAACAACTTTCGGATTACTGCATACTCATATCTCTACAACCCTAGCATCACCGAACCTTAAGTGTGTAGACCCTACGGGTTTGGGAGACACGTAGACATGACCGAGACGGCTCTCCGGCCAATAACCAACAGCGGGATCTGGATACCCATGTTGGCTCCCACATGCTCCTCGATGATCTCATCGGATGAACCACGATGTCGAGGATTCAAGCAACCCCGTATACAATTCCCTTTGTCAATTGGTACGTTACTTGCCCGAGACTCGATCGTCGGTATCCCAATACCTTGTTCAGTCTCGTTACCAGCAAGTCACTTTACTCGTACCGTAATGCATGATCCTGTGATTAACCACTTGATCACATTGAGCTCATTATGATGATGCATTACCGAGTGGGCCCAGAGATACCTCTCCGTCATACGGAGTGACAAATCCCAGTCTCGATTCGTGCCAACCCAACAGACACTTTCGGAAACACCTGTAATGTACCTTTATAGTCACCCAGTTACGTTGTGACGTTTGGTACACCCAAAGCACTCCTACGGTATCCGGGAGTTGCACAATCTCATGTTCTAAGGAAATGATACTTGACATTCAGAAAAGCTACAACAAACGAACTACACGATCTTTGAGCTAAGCTTAGGATTGGGTCTTGTCCATCACATCATTCTCCTAATGATGTGATCCCGTTATCAATGACATCCCCATGTCCATAGCCAGGAAACCATGACTATCTGTTGATCAACGAGCTAGTCAACTAGAGGCTCACTAGGGACACATTGTGGTCTATGTATTCACACATGTATTACGATTTCCGGATAATACAATTATAGCATGAATAATAGACAATTATCATGAACAAGGAAATATAATAATCATTTTATTATTGCCTCTAGGGCATATTTCCAACAGCTTTGTCATCTACAGTCCACCGCCCCCTCTTGAACAACACTTGCGCGCCAGTTTCTCGCGGCACCGAGCGATTTTTTTTGCCACCACGGAAATATCTATCTCCCTGCCCCTCCCTCCCACCAAAAGCCATATTTCAATTATTCCTCTTTGCTTTCCAAGTTCAAACCTTCACTGCTGCTTACTGGCAGCTCAGTCTCCTCGCCGGCGACCCTTCTTCTTGCAGCTCAGCCTCCTCGCCGGCGACCCTTCTTCTTGCAGCACTGCCTTCTCGTCGGTGACCCTTCTTCTTGCAGTGCCGCCTCCTCGCCGACGACCCTCCTTTCCCGTCCCACATGCCCCGGCTGACGACGCAACAGCTTCCGCCGAAATCATTGTTCCCCTCCTCTAATTAAGTGTAACACCCCGGATGTAACTTCCCAATTTGTACTCCAACTCTTGCCGTTTCCGGCGTTAAGTTATTTTATTTTCTCGGGTTCAGGTCTTTGTCTCCATGTGTTGTTGTTGTTGTCATGCATCTCATATCACGTCATCATGTGCATTGCATTTGCATACGTGTTCGTCTCTTGCATTCGAGCATTTTCCCCATTGTCTGTTTTGCATTCCGGCGCTTCGTTCTCCTCCGGTGGTCATTTCTAGCTTTCTTTCGTGTGTGGGGATTAAACATTTCCGGATTGGACCGAGACTTGCCAAGCGGCCTTGGTTTACTACCGGTAGACCGCCTGTCAAGTTTCGTACCATTTCGACTTCGTTTGATACTCCAACGGTTAACCGAGGGACCGAAAAGGCCTCGTGTGTGTTTCAGCCCAACACCCATCCAATTTGGCCCAAAACCCACCTAAGCCTTCTCCATCATCTAGATCGTTCGATCACGATCGCATGGCCGAAAACCACACCTCATTTGGACTCTCCTAGCTCCCTCTATGCCTATAAATAAACCCCCCCCCCGAAATTCGGATCTCCTTCTCCCCCAAAACCCTAAAAAATCCCCTCGCGCGCACCGGACATGTCCGCCACCGCCGGACGAATCCCGCCGCCGCGCCCCAGCCTCTAGCCGCCTACCACGTGGCGCCGCCACCGCCTCCACCGCCGCGGCCCGCCAGGCCCAGGGAGGGCCCCCGCGGCCCGTAGCGCCGCCGCCTCCTTCGCTACCCGCCGCCAAGCCGCCCGACGCCGCCTTCGCCGGTGCCGCCCCGCCGCCGCGCCGGTCGCCGTCGACCCACCGGCCGCCGCCGCCTCGGATTCGCGCCACCCGCACCTCCCGGGGCCAGATCCGGCCGCCCCGCCGGAGTCCGGCCGCTCCCCGGCCTCCCCCCGCCGCGCTCGAGCCTCGCCGTTGCCCGAGACGGAGGAACCAGCCTCCTCTCGCCGGAGTTGATTTTTTTTCTCGCGGGGTGATTTTTTTCCTACTAAGTCCCAAAATGCTCAGGTCCATATGCTCATGTTCGTAGCCCCGTAACTTTGCATCCGTAGCTCTGATTCATGCATATAGCATATCAAAATGTTCATCTCAGAGAGTACATCATTTCATTCCATTGCATCATTTTCATTTGAGTTCATCTTGATGCCCGAAATGCTGTTAGAAGAGGGATACTTGAGTTAATTGTCAGATCTGCTACTCCATTTAGGTTTTTGTCATTTTTGCCATGATTAATGTGTGCATGCTATGCCCTGATGCTCTACATGTGTTTTGTTAAGGATTTTGTCATCTTTCCAGAGGTGCAACCCATGTATTTTTGTGATGTGTGTGGTGACTTGTGCAAGCTTGCAAAGTGGTGCACTTGCTAATTCTGTTTTCAGGGACTTAGCAATTCCACTAAGTCCTTGATCTGTTTATCTCATGATGCCATATGTTCTTATTGTTTCCTAGTGATCCGTGCCTCTTTTGAGGATGATCAGTAAGGATGTTTTGTTAATCTTGTAGTGCTCTATCCATCCATGTATTTGTTTGCAATTATGGAGCACTCTAGCTTGACTCAATCGAGCTCTACTTTTGCTACTTTGTGAATCTGGGAAGATTGTCAACTTGTTTGCAATTTTTCCGGTGATGTTGTAGTTGATCCGTGCATGCTATGCTATTGTTATTGCCATGTCTAGCTTGAATTTTGTGCCTTCTTGATGGGTGTATGCTTGTCTTGCCATGACTTGCACCGTAGTGAGTGCATCGAGCTCGTAAAAATGCCTACTTGAGTTATATTTCAGCATGTGTCAGTTTTCACTAAGTCTGAAAACTGATTGTGTTTTTGATATGTTCACATGCTTGCAATTGTATTTTCTGATCCCTTTTTGCTCAAGGTCACTAAGGGACTTTTGTTAAGCTCTTTGAGTATCTCCATTCCGTGCTTTACTTTGCCATGTTCAGGTCCTGTAGCATGTAGTTTTGTTGCTCCGAAGAGGGCTACCTGATCTGAAATTCCAGACAAGTGTTAATTTCACTAAGTCTGAGATCTGTTTGTCATATGTATTTTTTCCATGCTTGTTTGAACCTGTTAATGGATGAATTGGCCGTAGCTCAGTGCTAGACTTTTGTTAAGAATCTTGTTTGCATCCGTTCCATGTATTTTGTTGTCATGTTTGGTTGCTGTAGCATGTTCATCTCATTGCATTTAGTTGGCTACTTGCTGTAAATCGCAGACCGGTGTCATATTTGAATCGCTTGCCATTTCCAAACCGTAACTCCGATTCCGGCGTTATTTATATCGTTTTCAAGAGATTTAATCTCATCTTTCCATTGGCACACTTGGAATTCCAAGTTGAGGCCAGATTCATGCATTTCCTGTCATATCTTGCACTTTGCATCCCGCATCGCATCCCGCATAGCATATCATCTTTGCATTGTGTTGTTTGAGTTTGCACGTGGTTGATTGTATCCTTGTTGCTTGTTTGTCTTGTTTGGGTAGAGCCGGGAGACGAGTTCGCTACCGAGGAGCCCGTTGAGTTTGCTTTCGAGGATCCAGTCAACTCTGACAACTGTGCAGGCAAGATGATCATACCCTTGAAATCACTACTATCTTTGCTATGCTAGTTTGCTCGCTCTTTTACTATGCCATTGCTACGATGCCTACCACTTGCTTTCAAGCCTCCCAAATTGCCATGTCAAACCTCTAGCCCACCATTGTCCTAGCAAACCGTTGATTGGCTATGTTACCGCTTTGCTCAGCCCCTCTTATAGCGTTGCTAGTTGCAGGTGAAGATTGAAGGCCGTTCCTTGTTGGAACATTTATTTACTTGTTGGGATATCATTATATTATCTTGTTATCTTAATGCATCTATATACTTGGTAAAGGGTGGAAGGCTCGGCCTCTCGCCTAGTGTTTTGTTCCACTCTTGCCGCCCTAGTTTCCGTCATGTCGGTGTTATGTTCCCGGATTTTGCGTTCCTTACGCGGTTGGGTTATAATGGGAACCCCTTGATAGTTCGCCTTTATTAAAGCTTTTCCAGCAATGCCCAACCTTGGTTTTACCATTCGCCACCTAGCCTTTTCTTCCCTTGGGTTACCGGAGCCCAAGGGTCATCTTATTTTAACCCCCCGGGCCAGTGTTCCCTCCGAGTGTTGGTCCAAACTGGGCAGCCTGCGGGGCCACCTCGGGGAAACTCGAGGCTTGGTTTTACTCGTAGTTTGACCTATCTGAGTGTGCCCTAAGAACGAGATATGTGCAGCTCCTATCAGGATTTGTCGGCACATTCGGGCGGTGTTGCTGGTCTTGTTTTAACCTGTCGAAGTGTCTTGAGTAACCGAGATACCGAGTCTGATCGGAACGTCTTGGGAGGAGGTCTATTCCTTCGTTGACCGTGAGAGCTTGTCATGGGCTAAGTTGGTACTCCCCTGCAGGGATTGAACTTCCGAAAGCCGTGCCCGCGGTTATGGGCAGATGGGAATTTGTTAATGTCCGGTTGTAGATAACTTGAACCTTAACTTAATTAAAATGAATCAACTGAGTGTGTTACCGTGATGGCCTCTTCTCGGCGGAGTCCGGGAAGTGGACACGGTGTTGGAGTAATGTTTGCGCAGGTTGCTCTCTAGTTTCTCGCTCGCGCTTTGCCTCCTCTTCTCGCTCTCTTTTGCGAATAAGTTAGCCACCATACTTGCTAGTCGCTTGCTGCAGCTCCACTTATATTTACCTTGCCTTACCTATAAGCTTAAATAGTCTTGATCGCGAGGGTGCGAGATTGCTGAGTCCCTGTGGCTCACAGATTACTATTACACCAGATGCAGGGCCTGATGATTCCGTTCCAGGAGACGCGTATGAGCTCAAGTGGGAGTTCGACGAAGACTCTCAACGATACTATGTTTCCTTTCCGGATGATCAGTAGTGGTGCCCAGTTGGGGGTGATTGGGACCGTGTCGCATGTTGGGTTATCTTTTATTTTGGTGCCGTAGTTGGGCCATGAGTGTTTGGATGATGTAATGTTAATTATGTACTTGATTGACGTGGCGAGTGTAAGCCAACTATGTTATCTCCCCTTTATTATTTATATTACATGGGATGTTGTAAAGATTGCCTAACTTGCGACATATGCCTTCAATGCGATTATGCCTCTAAGTCGTGCCTCGACACGTGGGAGATATAGTCGCATCGAGGGTGTTACATTAAGCGCCGCCCACAGCCATTTTGCACGTAGTATAACATGGAGCTTAGTAGCATGCGGCCGCACGTGCGCACGAGGTTGCTATGGATGCCATGTGTGCCCTTTTGGGTTCTACGATAGGGTGTGTCGACTGCAAATTAAAATTTTCCTACACGCAGAACAACCAAGAACATGCTACGGGAGATGGATCACAGATCGTTACCATTAGACACGCAGTGCCGTGCAGCGAATGAGTTGGGGTGGCATGTCTCCTCCTCGTCCGATCTCCCTCGAATAGCCGGTCGTCGGTTCCCTCGTACAAGTTCGCCGGAGCGATGCAAGTGAAGGAAATATGCCCTAGAGGCAATAATAAAGTTGTTATTTATATTTCCTTATATCATGATAAATATTTATTATTCATGCTAGAATTGTATTAACCGGAAACTTAGTACATGTGTGAATACATAGACAAACAGAGTGTCACTAGTATGCCTCTACTTGACTAGCTCGTTGAATCAATGATGGTTATGTTTCCTAACCATAGACATGAGTTGTCATTTGATTAACGGGATCACATCATTAGAGAATGATGTGATTGACTTGACCCATCCGTTAGCTTAGCACGATGATCGTTTAGTTTGTTGCTATTGCTTTCTCCATAACTTATACATGTTCCTATGACTATGAGATCATGCAACTCCCGAATAGCGGAGGAACACTTAGTGTGCTATCAGACATCACAACGTAACTGGGTGACTATAAAGATGCTCCACACGTGTCTCCGATGGTGTTTGTTGAGTCGGCATGGATCGAGATTAGGATTTGTCATTCCGAGTATCGGAGAGGTATCTCTAGGCCCTCTCGGTAATACACATCACTATAAGCCTTGCAAGCGATGTGACTAATGAGTTAGTTACGGGATGATGCATTACGGAACGTGTAAAGAGACTTGCCGGTAATGAGATTGAACCAGGTATTGAGATACTGATGATCGAATCTCAGACAAGTAACATACCGATGACAAAGGGAACAACGTATATCGTTATGCGGTTTGACCGATAAAGATCTTCGTAGAATATGTAGGAGCCAATATGAACATCCAGGTTCAGCTATTGGTTATTGACCGGAGACATGTATCGGTCATGTCTACATAGTTCTCGAACCCGTAGGGTCCGCACGCTTAACATTCGGTGACGAGCAATATTATGAGTTTATGTGTTTTGATTTACCAAAGGTAGTTCGGAGTCCTGAATATGATCATGGACATGACGAGGAGTCTCGAAATGGTCGAGACATAAAGACTGATATATTGGACGGCTATATTCGGACATCGGAAGTGTTCCGGGTGATTTCGGAGAAAACCGGAGTGCCGGAGGGCTACCGGAACCCCCCCGGGGAAAGTTGGGCCTCCATGGGCCATAGGGAAGAGGGGAGGCAGCCCAGAAGGGGCAGCCGCGCCCCCTCCCTATAGGGAGTCCGAATTGGACTAGGGAGGGGGGCGCGCCCCCCTTTCCTTCTCCTCTTCCTCTCCCTACCTTCCTTCCCCTTCCCCTCCTAGTTGGACTAGGAAAGGGGGAGTCCTACTTCTACTAGGAGGAGGACTCCTCACCTCCTTGGGCTGGCGGCCTCCCCCTTGCTCCTTTATATACGGGGGCAGGGGGCACCGTAGAACACACAAGTTGATTGTTTCCAGCCATGTACGGTGCCCCCCTCCACCATAATCCAACTCGGTCATATCGTCGTAGTGCTTAGGCGAAGCCCTGCGCCTGTAGCTTCATCATCTCCGTCATCACGCCGTCATGCTGACGAAGCTCTCCCTCGACACTCGGCTGGATCGAGAGTTCGTGGGACATCACCGAGCTGAACGGGTGCAAATCACGGAGGTGTTGTACTTTCGGTACTAGGATCGGTCGAATCATGAAGACGTACGACTACATCAACCGCGTTGTCATAATGATACGTCTCCAACGTATCTATAATTTTTGATTGCTCCATGCTATATTATCTACTGTTTTGGGCAATATTGGGCTTTATTATCCACTTTTATATTACTTTTGGGACTAACTTATTAACCGGAGGCCCAGCCCAGATTTGCTGTTTTATGCCTATTTCAGTGTTTCGAAGAAAAGGAATATCAAACGGAGTCGAAACGGAACGAAATCAACTGGGGAAGTTATTTTTGGAAGGAAACCTACCAGATAGACTTGGCCCCTACGTCAGAAGATGAAGGAGGAGCTCACGAGGGTAGGGGGTGCGCCCCCCTGCCTCGTGGCCCCCCTTCGGTCCACCGACGTACCTCTTGCACCCATATATACCTACGTAACCTAAAACTTCCAGAACAGAGATTAGATCGGGAGTTCCGCTGCCGCAAGCCTCTGTAGCCACCAAAAGTCAATCGGGACCCTGTTTCGGCACCCTGCCGGAGGGGGGGATCCCTCACCGGTGGCCATCTTCATCATCCCGGCGCTCTCCATGACGAGGAGGGAGTAGTTCACCCTCAGGGCTGAGGGTATGTACCAGTAGCTATGTGTTTGATATATCTCTCTCTCTCTCTCTCTCTCTCGTGTTCTTGAGATGATACGATCTTGATGTATCGTGAGCTTTGCTATTATATTTGGATCCTATGATGTTTCTTCCCCCCTCTACTCTCTTGTAATGAATTGAGTTTCCCCTTTGAAGTTATCTTATCAGATTGAGTCTTTAAAGATTTGAGAACACTTGATGTATGTCTTGCCGTGGATATCTGTGGTGACAATGGGATATAACGTGATTAACTTGATGTATGTTTTGGTGATCAACTTGCGGGTTCCGCCCATGAACCTATGCATAGGGGTTGGCACATGTTTTCGTCGTGATTCTCTGGTAGAAACATTGGGGCAGTCTTTGAGGTTCTATGTGTTGGTTGAATAGATGAATCTGAGATTGTGTGATGCATATCGTATAATCATACCCACGCATACTTGAGGTGCCATTGGAGTATCTAGGTGACATTAGGGTTTTGGTTGATTTGTGTCTTAAGGTGTTATTCTAGTACGAACTCTAGGGCTGTTTGTGACACTTATAGGAATAGCCCAACGGATTGATTGGAAAGAATAACTTTGAGGTGGTTTCGTACCCTACCATAATCTCTTCGTTCATTCTCCGCTATTAGTGACTTTGGAGTGACTCTTTGTTGCAAGTTGAGGGATAGTTATGTGATCCAATTATGTTAGTATTGTTGAGAGGACTTACACTAGCGAAAGTATGAACCCTAGGCCTTGTTTCCTATCATTGCAATACCGTTTATGCTCACTTTTATCGCTTGATACCTTGCTGTTTTTATATTTTCAGATTACAAAAACTATTATCTACTATCCATATACCACTTGTATCACCATCTCTTCGCCGAACTAGTGCACCTATACAATTTACCATTGTATTGGGTGTGTTGGGGACACAAGAGACTCTTTGTTATTTGGTTGCAGGGTTGCTTGAGAGAGACCATCTTCATCCTACGCCTCCCACGGATTGATAAACCTTAGGTCATCCACTTGAGGGAAATTTGCTACTATCCTACAAACCTCTGCACTTGGAGGCCCAACAACGTCTACAAGAAGAAGGTTGTGTTGTAGACATCACATAATGCTTCCGCTTACGGTCTAGGAGGGTTCATGGACAACACTCTTCCCCTCTCGTTGCTATGCATCACCATGATAAATCTTGTGTGTGCGTAGGATTTTTTTTGAAATTACTGCGTTCCCCAACAGTGGCATCAATGCCAGGTCTATGCGTAGATGTTATATGCACGAGTACAACACAAAGGAGTTGTAGGCGTGGGTATTTACATATTTCTTGCCGTCACTAGTTGATTCTTGATTCAGCGGTATTGTTGGATGAAGTGGCCCAGACCGACATTACGCGTACGCTTACGCGAGACTGGTTCTACCGAGGTGCTTCGCACACAGGTGGCTGGTGGGTGTCAGTTTCTCCAACTTTAGTTGAATCGGATTCAATGAACATGGTTCTTTCTGAAGATCAAAAAGCAATCACTATACCGCGTTGTGGTTTTTGATGCGTAGGTAAGAATGGTTTTTGCTCAGCCTGTAGCAGCTACGTAAAACCTGCAACAACAAAGTAGAGGACATCTAACTTGTTTTTGCAGGGCATGTTGTGATGTCATATGGTCAAGGCATGATGCTAAATTTTATTGTATGAGATTATCATGTTTTGTAACACAGTTATCGGCAACTGGCAGGAGCCATATGGTTGTCACTTTATTTTATGAAATGCCATTGCCATGTAATTGCTTCACTTTATCACTAAGCGGTAGCGATAGTCGTAGTAGCAATAGTTGGCGAGACGACAATGATGCTTCGATGGAGATCAAGGTTTCAAGCAGGTGATGATGGTGATCATGACGATGCTTTGGAGATGGAAATCAAAGGCACAAGATGATGATGGCCATATCATATCACTTATATTCATTGCATGTGATGTTTATCCTTTATGCATCTTATTTTGCTTAGTTCGGCGGTAGCATTATAAGATGATCTCTCACTAAATTTCAAGGTACAAGTGTTCTCCTTGAGTATGCACCGTTGCTATAGTTCGTCGTGCCAAGACACCACGTGATGATCGGGTGTGATAAGCTCTACGTTCACATACAACGGGTGCAAGCCAGTTTTGCACACGCAGAATACTCAGGTTAAACTTGACGAGACTAGCATATGCAGATATGGCCTCGGAACACTGAGACCGAAAGGTCGAGCGTGAATCATATAGTAGATATGATCAACATAGTGATGTTCACCATTGAAAACTACTCCATCTCACATGATGATCGGACATGGTTTAGTTGATATGGATCACGTGATCACTTAGATGATTAGAGAGATGTCTATCTAAGCGGAGAAGAAGGATGTCAAGTGAAAGGTATATTTGATATACATGTTATTGATGTGTACCTTACTAATGCTCGTAGTAGTGCCTGGGTATTTTATACTAGTTCAGTTGCTAACATTTGCAACTCGGAACAGGGGCTACGGATTAAGCGAAGATTGGCTAAGGACAAGGTGACGATGCGCGTGGGAAATGGTTCCAAAGTTGATGTGATCGTCGTCCGCACGCTACCTCTACATGTACCTTCGGGATTAGTTTTAGACCTAAATAATTGTTATTTGGTGCCAGCGTTGAGCATGAACATTATATCTGGATCTTGTTTGATGTGAGACGGTTATTCATTTAAATCAGAGAATAATGGTTGTTCTATTTATATGAGTAATATATTTTATGGTTATGCACCCTTGATGAGTGGTCTATTTTTACTAAATCTTGATAGTAGTGATACACATGTACATAGTATTGAAGCCAAAAGATGTAGAGTTGATAATGATAGAGCAACTTATTTGTGGCACTGCCGTTTGGGTCATATTGGTGTAAAGCGCATGAAGAAACTCCATTCAGATGGACTTCTGGAATCACTTGATTATGAATCACTTGGTACTCGTGAACCATGCCTCATGGGCAAGATGAATAAAACTCTGTTCTCCGGAACAATGGAGCGAGCAACAGAGTTATTGGAAATCATACATAGTGATGTATGTGGTCCAATGAACATTGAGGCTCACGGCGGATATCATTATTTTCTCACCTTCACAGATGATTTGAGCAGATATGGGTGTATCTACTTGATGGAACATAAGTCTGAAACATTTGAAAAGTTCAATGAATTTCAGAGTGAAGTGGAAAATCATCATAGCAATAAAATAAAGTTTCTACGATCTGATCGTGGAAGAGAATATTTGAGTTACGAGTTTGGTCTTCATTTGAAACAATGCGGAATAGTTTCGCCACTCATGCCACCCGGAACACCACAGCGTAATGGTGTGTACGAACGTCGTAATCATACTTTACTAGATATGGTGCGATCTATGATGTCTCTTACTGATTTACCGCTATCATTTTGGGGTTATGCTTTAGAGACGGCTGCATTCACGTTAAATAGGGCACCATCTAAATCCGTTGAGATGACACCTTATGAACCGTGGTTTGGCAAGAAACCCAAGTTGTCGTTTCTTAATGTTTGGGGTTGCGATGCTTATGTGAAAAAGCTTCAACTTGATAAGCTCGAACCCAAATCAGAGAAATGTGTCTTCATAGGATACCCAAAGGAGACTGTTGGGTACACCTTCTATCACAGATCCGAAGGCAAGATATTCGTTGCTAAGAATGGATCCTTCTAGAGAAGGAGTTTCTCTTGAAAGAAGTGAGTGGGAGGAAAGTAGAACTTGATGAGGTAATTGTACCTGCTCCCTTATTGGAAAGTAGTTCATCACTGAAGTCAGTTCCAGTGATTCCTACACCAGTAAGTGAGGAAGCTAATGATGATGATCATGAAACTTCTGATCAAGTTACTACCAAACCTCGTAGGTCTACCAGAGTAAGATCCGCACCAAAGTGGTACGGTAATCCTGTTCTGGAAGTCATGTTACTTGACCATGGCGAACCTACGAACTATGAGGAAGCGATGATGAGCCTAGATTCCGCAAAATGGCTTGAGGCCATGAAATCTGAGATGGGATCCATGTATGAGAACAAAGTGTGGACTTTGGTTGACTTGTCCATTGATCCACAGGCCAAAGAGAATAAATGGATCTTCAAGAAGAAGACTGACGCTGACGGTAATGTTACTGTCTACAAAGCTCGACTTGTTGCAAAAGGTTTTCCACAAGTTCAAGGAGTTAACTACAATGAGACCTTCTCACCCGTGGTGATGCTTAAGTCCACCCGAATCATGTTAGCAATTGCCGCATATTATGATTATGAAATTTGGCAAATGGATGTGAAAACTGCTTTCCTTAATGGATATCTTAAAGAAGAGTTGTATATGATGCAACCAGAAGGTTTTGTCGATCCAAAAGGTGCTAACAAAGTGTGCAAGCTCCAGCGATCCATTTATGGACTGGTGCAAGCCTCTCGGAGTTGGAACATACGCTTTGATAGTGTGATCAAAGCATATGGTTTTATACAGACTTTTGGAGAAGCCTATATTTACAAGAAAGTGAGTGGGAGCTCTATATCATTTTTGATATTATATGTGGATGACATATTGTTGACCGGGAATGATACTGAATTTCTGAATAGCATAAAAGGATACTTGAATAAGAATTTTTCAATGAAAGACCTCGGTGAAGCTGCTTATATATTGGGCATCAAGATCTATAGAGATAGATCAAGATGCTTAATTGGACTTTCACAAAGCACATACCTTGATAAAGTTTTGAAGAAGTTCAAAATGGATCAGGCAAAGAAAGGGTTCTTGCCTGTATTACAAGGTATGAAGTTGAGTCAGACTCAATGCCCGACCACTGCAGAAGATAGAGAGAAAAATGGAAGTCATTCCCTATGCTTCAGCCATATGTTCTATCATGTATGCAATGTTGTGTACTAGACCTAATGTGTGCCTTGCTATTATTTTAGCAGGGAGGTACCAAAGTAATCCAGGAGTGGATCACTGGACAGCGGTCAAGAACATCCTGAAATACCTGAAAAGGAATAAGGATATGTTTCTCGTGTATGGAGGTGACAAAGAGCTCGTCATAAACGGTTACGTCGACGCAAGCTTTGACACTGATCCGGATGACTCTAAGTCACAAACTAGATACATGTTTTTATTAAATGGTGGAGCTGTCAGTTGGTGCAGTTCCAAGCAAAGCATCGTGGCGGGATCTACGTGTGAAGCGGAGTACATAGCTGCTTTGGAAGCAGCAAATGAAGGAGTTTGGATGAAGGAGTTCATATCCGATCTAGGTGTCATACCTAGTGCATCGGGTCCAATGAAAATCTCTTGTGACAACACTGGTGCAATTGCCATGGCAAAGCAATCCAGATTTTACAAAAGAACCAAGCACATCAAGTGACGCTTCAATTCCATCCGTGATCATGTCAAGGAGGGAGACATAGAGATTTGCAAGATACATGATACGTCTCCAACGTATCTATAATTTTTGATTGCTCGATGCTATATTATCTTCTATTTTAGACATTATTGGGCTTTATTTTTCACTTTTATATTATTTTTGGGACTAACCTACTAACCGGAGGCCCAGCCCAGAATTGCTGTTTTTTTGCCTATTTTAGGGTTTCGAAGAAAAGGAATATCGAACAGAGTCCAAACAGAATGAAACCTTCGGGAACGTGATTTTTGGAACGAACAAGATACAGGAGACTTGGACCCTACGTCAAGCAACCAACATGGAAGCCACGAGGTAGGGGGGCGCGCCTACCCACCCAAGCACGCCCTCCACCCTCGTGGGCCCCCTGTTGCTCCACCAACGTACTCCTTCCTCCTATATATACCTACGTACCCCCAAACGATCAGATACAGAGCCAAAACCCTAATTCCACCGTCATAACTTTCTGTATCCACGAGATCCCATCTTGGGGCCTGTTCCGGAGCTCCACCGGAGGGGGCATCGATCATGGAGGGGTTCTACATCAACACCATAGCCTCTCCGATGAAGTGTGAGTAGTTTACCTCAGACCTTCGGGTCCATAGTTATTAGCTAGATGGCTTCTTCTCTCTTTTTGGATCTCAATACAAAGTTCTCCCCCTCTCTCGTGGAGATCTATTCAGTGTAATCTTCTTTTGTGGTGTGTTTGTTGAGACCAATGAATTGTGGGTTTATGATCAAGTTTATCTATGAACAATATTTGAAACTTATCTTAATTCTTTTATGTATGATTGGTTATCTTTGCAAGTCTCTTCGAATTATCAGTTTGGTTTGGCCTACTAGATCGATCTTTCTTGCAATGGGAGAAGTGCTTAGCTTTGGGTCCAATCTTGCAGTGTCCTTTCCTAGCGACAATAGGGGCAGCAAGGCACGTATTGTATTGTTGCCATCGAGGATAACAAGATGTTTTTTTATCATATTGCATGAATTTATCCCTCTACATCATGTCATCTTGCTTAAAGCATTACTCTGTTATTATGAACTTAATACTCTAGATGCATGCTGGATAGCTGTCGATGTGTGGAGTAATAGTAGTAGATGCAGGCATGAGTCGGTCTACTTGTCTCGGACGTGATGCCTATATACATGATCATACCTAGATATTCTCATAACTATGCTCAATTCTGTCAATTGCTCAACAGTAATTTGTTCACCCACCATAAAATACTTATGCTCTTGAGAGAAGCCACTAGTGAAACCTATGGCCCCCGGGTCTATCTTCCATCATATTAATCTTCCAACACTTAGTTATTTTCATTGCTTTTATTTTACTTTGCATCTTTATCATAAAAATACCAAAAAATATTATCTTATCATATCTATAAGATCCCACTCTCGTAAGTGACCGTGTAGGGATTGACAACCCCTTATCGCGTTGGTTGCGAGGATTTATTTGTTTTGTGCAGGTGCGAGGGACTCGCGCGTAGCCTCCTACTGGATTGATACCTTGGTTCTCAAAAACTGAGGGAAATACTTACGCTACATTGCTGCATCACCCTTTCCACTTCAAGGGAAAACCAACGCAGTGCTGAAGAGGTAGCAAGAAGGATTTCTGGCGCCGTTGCCGGGGAGGTCTACGCAAAAGTCAAGCATACCAAGTACCCATCACAAACCCTTATCTCCCGCATTACATTATTTGCCATTTGCCTCTCGTTTTCCTCTCCCCCACTTCAGCCTTGCCGTTTTATTTGCCCTCTCTTTTTCTCGCTCGCTTTTATTCCACCATGTCTGAATCAAAAAGGGTTGGGGGTTCTTTCCCGAGTTTTAGTGCTTTGGACAACCCTTCTATTCTCGCTAAGCTCATAAATAAGGATACTATGGAAAAACCTACCGGAGTTATCAATGAGAATCTTAATAATTTTGATGAAGATGATTCCGGAATTTTTTGTTATTTACTTGATGAATCTTTGAAAGATGCTTGGTATAGACTATTAAGGATCAGGGCTAGCTATGTGCCTCAATACCAAATTGAAATTTACTTAAAAAGCTTTTATATTGCCCTTCCTTCTTCTTTTAAGAATGTCTTAGATTCTATATTTGAAGAAGGCTTTCTTTAAGGGGATGCCGTAGACACTTATGAGAAGATGAAAACCATATTTGGGCACCTCATGAATGAGAAAGTTGAATCTACATCTCTTTTGCTCTCTTACCAAAACGAATCTATCAAAGAGATGAAGGCTAGCTTAGATACAAATTTTTGTAACATACTTAATCTTTGTTCTACTATTAATAGCCATGTGCTTTATCAAAATAGAAATATTAATTCCATAGATAGCAAGTTTGCCCTTTTCTTCCCTAAAACCAAAGATGGCAATACCTAGATCTACCCTTGCCTTTTATGCCTAGCTAGGGGCGTTAAACGATAGCGCTTGTTGGGAGGCAACCCAATTTTATTTTTATTCCTTGCTTTTTGCTCCTGTTTAGTAATAAATAATTTATCTAGCTCTGTTTTGGTTGTTTTTGTGTTTAATTAGTGTTTGTGCCAAGTAGAACCGTTGGGAAGACTTGGGGAAAGTCTTGTTAATCTTGCTGTAAAAAACAGAAACTTTAGTGCTCACGAGAACTGCTGCCATTTTTATTTGGAAAGTTCTATTTAGTTAATTATTTTTGCAGATGATTAATATATAAATTCCTCAAGTCCAGAAATTTATTTTAGAATTTTTGGGGTTCCAGATCTTGCGCTAGATACAGATTACTACAGACTGTTCTGTTTTTGACAGATTCTGTTTTTCATGTGTTGTTTGCTTATTTCGATGAATCTATGGCTAGTAAAATAGTTTATAAACCATAGAGACGTTGGAATACAGTAGGTTCAACACCAATATAAATAAATAATGATTTCATTACAGTACCTTGAATCTATGGCCGTAACTTTCTTATGAGTGTTTTGAATACTAAGAGAAGTTTGATGCTTGATGATTGTTTTGAGATATGGAGGTAGTGATATTAAAGTTGTGCTAGTTGAGTAGTTGTGAATTTGAGAAATACTTGTGTTGAAGTTTGCAAGTCCCGTAGCATGCACGTATGGTAAACGTTATGTAACAAATTTTAAACATGAGGTGTTCTTTGATTGTCTTCCTTATGAGTGGCGGTCGGGGACGAGCGATGGTCTTTTCCTACCAATCTATCCCCCTAGGAGCATGCGCCTAGTGCTTGGTTTTTGATGACTTGTAGATTTTTGCAATAAGTATGTGAGTTCTTTATGACTAATGTTGAGTCCATGGATTATACGCACTCTCACCTTTCCATCATTGCTAGCCTCTTCGGTACGTGCATTGCCCTTTCTCACATTGAGAGTTGGTGCAAACTTCGCCGGTGCATCCAAACCCCGTGATGTGATACACTCTTTTACACGTAAACCTCCTTATATCTTCCTCAAAACAGCCACCATACCTACCTATTATGGCATTTCCATAGCCATTCCGAGATATATTGCCATGCAACTTTCCACCATCCCATTTATCATGACACGTTCATCATTGTCATATTGCTTTGCATGATCATGTAGTTGACATCGTATTTGTGGCAAAGCCACCATTCATAATTCTTTCATACATGTCACTCTTGGTTCATTGCATATCCTGGTACACCGCCGGAGGCATTCATATAGAGTCATACCTTGTTCTAGTATCGAGTTGTAATCATTGAGTTGTAAATAAATAGAAGTGTGATGATCATCATTTAATAGAGCATGGTCCCAATAAAAAAGGAGAAATGCCAAAAAAAGAAGGCCAAAAAATAAATAAAAAGAAAAGATAAATGAAAAGGGACAATGCTACTATCTTTTTTTCCACACTTGTGCTTCAAAGTAGCACCATGATCTTCATGACAGAGAGTCTCTTGTTTTGTCACTTCCATATACTAGTGGGAATTTCTCATTATAGAACTTGGCTTGTATATTCCAACAATGGGCCTCCTCAAGTGCCCTAGGTATTCGTGAGCAAGCAAGTTGGATGCACACCCACTAGTTTCTTTTGTTGAGCTTTCATACATTTATAGCTCTAGTGCATCCGTTGCATGGCAATCCCTATTCTTGCATTAACATCAATCGATGGGCATCTCCATAGCCCATTGATTAGCCTTGTTGATGTGAGACTTTCTCCTTTTTTGTCTTCTCCACATAACCCCCATCATTACACTCTATTCCACCCATAGTGCTATATCCATGGCTCACGCTCATGTATTGCATGAAGGTTTATAAAGTTTGAGATTACTAAAGTATGAAACAATTGCTTGGCTTGTCATCGGGGTTGTGCACGATGAGAGCATTCTTGTGTGACGAAAATGGAGCATGACTAAACTATATGATTTTATAGGGATGAACTTTCTTTGGCCATGTTATTTTGAGAAGACATAATTGCTTAGTTAGTATGCTTGAAGTATTATTATTTCAATGTCAATATTAAACTTTTGTATTGAATCTTTCGGATCTGAATATGCATGCCATAATTAAGAAGAATTACATTGAAATTATGCCTAGTAGCATTCCACATCAAAATTTTTGTTTTTATCATTTACCTACTCGAGGACGAGCAGGAATTAAGCTTGGGGATGCTTGATACGTCTCCAACGTATCTATAATTTTTGGTTGCTCCATGCTATATTATCTTCTGTTTTGGACATTATTGGGCTTTATTTTTCACTTTTATACTATTTTTGGGGCTAACCTACAAACCGGAGGCCCAGCCCAGAATTGCTGTTTTTTTTCCTATTTTAGGGTTTCGAAAAAAAGAATATCAAACAGAATGAAACCTTCGGGAACAATATTTGAATCTTCTCTGAATTCTTTTATGTATGATTGGTTATCTTTGCAAGTCTCTTCGAATTATTAGTTTGGTTTGGCCTACTAGATTTATCTTTCTTGCAATGGGAGAAATGCTTAGCTTTGGGTTCAATCTTGCGATGTCCTTTCCCAGTGACAGTAGGGGCAGGAAGGCACGTATTATATTATTGCCATCGAGGATAACAAGATGATTTTTTCTATCATATTGCATGAATTTATCCCTCTACATCATGTCATCTTGCTTAAAGCGTTACTCTGTTCTTATGAACTTAATACTCTAGATGCATGCTGGATAGCGGTCAATGTGTGGAGTAATAGTAGTAGATGCAGGCAGGAGTCGACCTACTTGTCTCGGACGTGATGCCTATATACATGATCATACCTAGATATTCTCGTAACTATGCTCAATTCTGTCAATTGCTCAACAGTAATTTGTTCACCCACCGTAAAATACTTATGCTCTTGAGAGAAGCCACTAGTGAAACCTATGGCCCCCGGGTCTATCTTCCATCATATTAATCTTCCAACACTTAGTTATTTTCATTGCTTTTATTTTACTTTGCATCTTTATCATAAAAATACCAAAAAATATTATCTTATCATATCTATCAGATCTCACTCTCGTAAGTGACCGTGTAGGGATTGACAACCCCTTATCGCGATGGTTGCGAGGATTTATTTGTTTTGTGTAGGTGCGAGGGACTCGCGCGTAGCCTCCTACTGGATTGATACCTTGGTTCTCAAAAACTGAGGGAAATACTTACGCTACTTTACTGCATCACCCTTTCCTCCTCAAGGGAAAACCAACACAGTGCTCAAGAGGTAGCAATACATACAGATCTGAATGTTGCAGAGCCATTGACTAAGATTCTCTCACGAGCAAAACATGATCAACACCAAGACTCCATGGGTGTTAGAATCATTACAATGTAATCTAGATTATTGACTCTAGTGCAAGTGGGAGACTGAAAGAAATATACCCTAAAGGCAATAATAAAGTTTTTATTTATATTTCCTTATATCATGATAAATGTTTATTATTTATGCTAGAATTGTATTAACCGAAAACTTAGTACATGTGTGAATACATAGACAAATAGAGTGTCACTAGTATGCCTCTACTTGACTAGCTCGTTGAATCAATGATGGTTATGTTTCCTAACCATATACATGAGTTGTCATTTGATTAACGGGATCACATCATTAGAGAATGATGTGATTGACTTGACCCATCCGTTAGCTTAGCAGGATGATCGTTTAGTTTGTGGCTATCACTTTCTCCATAACTTATACATGTTCCTATGACTATGAGATCATGCAACTCCCGAATACCAGAGGAACACTTAGTGTGCTATCAAACGTCACAACATAACTGGGTGACTATAAAGATGCTCTACAGGTGTCTCCGATGGTGTTTGTTGAGTTGGCATAGATCGAGATTAGGATTTGTCACTCCGAGTATCAGAGAGGTATCTTTGGGCCCTCTCGGTAATGCACATCACTATAAGCCTTGCAAGCGATGTGACTAATGAGTTATTTACGGGATGATGCATTACAGAACGAGTAAAGAGACTTGCCGGTAACGAGATTGAACTAGGTATTGAGATACCGACGATCGAATCTCGGGCAAGTAACATACCAATGACAAAGGGAACAACGTATATCGTTATGCGGTTTGACCGATAAAGATCTTTGTAGAATATGTGGGAGCCAATATGAATATCCAGGTTCCGCTATTGGTTATTGACCGGAGACGTGTATCGTTCATGTCTACATAGGTCTCAAACCCATAGGGTCCGCACGCTTAACGTTCGATGACGATCGGTATTATGAGTTTATGTGTTTTGATGAACCGAAGGTAGTTCGGAGTCCCGGATATGATCACGGACATGACGAGGAGTCTCGAAATGGTCGAGACATGAATATTGATATATTGGACAGCTATATTCGGACATCGGAAGTGTTCCGGGTGATTTCGGAGAAAACCGGGGTGCCGGAGGGTTACCCGCACCCCCCGGGGAAAGTTGGGCCTTCATGGGCCATAGGGAAGAGGGGAGGTAGCCCACAAGGGGTAGTCGTGCCCCCTCCCTACAGGGAGTCCGAATTGTACTAGGGAGGGGGGCGCCCCCCTTTCCTTCTCCTTTCCCTCTCCCTTCCTTCCCCTTCCCCTCCTAATTGGACTAGGAAAGAGGGAGTCCTACTCCTACTAGGAGGAGGACTCCTCCCCTCCTTGGCACGCCCTAGGGCCGGCTGGCCTCCCCCTTGCTCCTTTATATTTGGGGGCAGGGGCACCCTAGAACACACAAGTTGATTGTTTCCAGCCGTGTGCGGTGTCCCCCTCCACCATAATCCACCTCGGTCATATCGTCGTAGTGCTTAGGCGAAGCCCTGCGCCGGTAGCTTCATGATCACCGTCATCACGCCGTCGTGCTGACGAAGCTCTCCGTCGACACTCAGCTGGACCGAGAGTTCATGGGACGTCACCGAGCCGAACGTGCATAGATCGCGGAGGTGCCATACTTTCGGTACTAGGATCGGTCGAATCATGAACATGTACGACTACATCAACCGCATTGTCATAACGCTTTCGCTTACGGTCTACAAGGGTACTGTTGACACCTGATTTTGGCACAATGCAGAATGCAATGGAGATGTCCTCAAATGACAAAATATTCTAAATGAGAAATTTCACATTGCCGAGTGGAACAACTTTGATGTTTGGACCATAATCATTCGGCATCATATCAAAGACCAAAACTACACTCAGATTGTCATGTCTAGGTGTTCTGAGTGCTTTTTGGTCAAGCACGCCTCCAGGACAATCTCGGATGAAGGAATGCTCTACATGAATTGTCTTCGTCTTGTCGAATCGGTCGATTTTCATATAAAAATCATTTCAATCCGAGTTCGTATGCAAAAGTTAGAGTTATCTGGATGCAGCCCTGTCAAGAGGCGAAATATGACGCGGAAGACCAGACATGTCTTGGCAAGTGTCTGATGTAATGCGTGAGTGTTTTGGCCCAGAAGATGGCCTCGAATCGGAAAACGTTCAACACGAAAGTTTTTCGTCTCGTCAAAACGGTCAACTTTGCTTTTGGACACATTTTCATCCGAGGTCGTTTACTGCCTCAAAAACCTTGCCGGGGAAAGCTTGCCGCCGTGAACAGTAACCTTGCCGGGGAAAGCTTGCCGCTGTGAACAGTAACCTTGCCGGGGAAAGCTTGCCGCCATGAACAGTAACCTTGCCGGGGGAGCTTGCCGCCGTGAATAGTAACCTGCCGGGGAAAGCCTGCCGCCGTGAACAGTAACCTTGCCGGGAAAGCTTGCTGCCGTGAACAGTAGAAACTGTCGAGGCCAATCCGACCAGATGTTGAAGAGGGGCTCAAATACTTATCTAGATGGCTTCGGATGAAGAAGTGTTCAACATAGGAGTTGTTCGTAACGTCGAAACGGTCAACTTTTCTTTTGGAGTCATCATCATCCGACGTAGTATACGACCTGCAGAGACGCTGCAAGAGTCGGACGGTCCAGTCAGCTACATGAACGAGTCCGACTCGAAATTAGAGATGACCCCGTGGAGTATTCAAGATGGCCTTATTTGGAAAAGTGATCAACATACGGATTGTTGGCCTCGTCGAAGCACACATAATTGATATTTGAACCGTCTCCATCGGAAGTCATATGCAGATTCCACAGCCCACGCAAGGAGCAAGACAGAAGATTGGACCAGATTCGGGCTGAATCCGAGTGGGACCAGAACTAGGATTCTAGGACGTGAATTGATGTAATTTTCTTGTAAGGAAAGCCTAGATAAATCCTTTGCTTGTACGGGAAGTCCAGCCGCCTCTTATATATGTTGGAGGTGACGGCCGATTGAAGAACACACAATCGAACAAATCAATATACTACTTTTTCATCTACGTTTTATCTCTCCACCGTTTTTCTATCTCGTTCTTCGCTGTTCTTCGTGTTTGAGAGCCACGAATCCCGAGGCTCTAGGGGCGAGTGAATCGACCTAGGGCAGCCCATAGCCGCCGCACTCCCTGACGGGGTCCCTCCCGGGGGTGTGGGGTTTTCGGGTCTGCAAAAGCGTCCGTCGACTGTCTTGCGTATCGCGCTGTCGGTCGGGTCTCCTTCGACGTGAGCTGCGGTGCATCACCCCCGGCGTCGAGGGTACACGTGACGTGTTCGTGTGTCAACACACTTTTTGGCGACTCCGCTGGGGACGAAGATCAATCATCATCATCCACCATGTCCGATCTTCCCAAGCCATCTGAGGTAGACGCCGATAACATCATTAAGCCCAGTCTTGATGAGATATCGGCCGATCATCGCCAAGTCTATGAGGAGTACAAGAAGGCGCGCGAGGAGAAGGACCTGCAGTAGTTCCTTGCAAAATTCAAGAAAGATCGCCAAGGCAATGTCACTCCGATTGAAGAAATCAAGTTCCCTCCTCTTCAAACTGAACAGGTTAAACCCTCTGTAAGTACTGCCTTTTCTCCTGAGCAGTGGGCTGAGATTGAAAGTCGTATTGCTGATGGTAACAATCTAGTCTATCAAACTTTCACAGAAAATACTAATGCTCAGAAGAATACATCTCAATCATCTAGTGGTAATGATGGTGTAGCTGCTAGTGTGCAAAACCCTAATCTGGCTTTACCTATTGCATCGGCGCCTCCTGTGCCGATGGCTTATTATCCTACCCATACAAATCAGATTGTGACTGCACCCATCAACCCTATTATGAGCATGCCAGGTTCGGTGGCAACGCCAAACCAAACCCTACCTACAGCTACAACCACTCGACCACTACCAAATTTTGGGTCGACATACATGCCACAATTCTTACCTAATGCTAGTAACCCTACTCCTCCTATGCCACTGCCACAAGCGTCATCGTCAACTATGGATGATGGTCTAGCTAATCTTAGAGAGGAGATGGCTAAGATGCTTCGAGAGAATTTTGGAGTTGAGTTACCTCGGAATCGGATTTACCAAAAGCCATACCCCGAGTACTTTGATGCCATCCAGTGCCCTCCAGGATATAAAATTCCAGATTTTGTTAAATTTAATGGAGAAGGCACAAAAACCACATGGGAGCATGTTAGTAAATATTTAACACAATTGGGTGAGGCAGGCTCATTGAATGAATTGAAAGTGCGTTTATTTCCTTTATCATTAACTGGTACCGCATTTTCATGGTTTTCTTCTTTACCCCATGGTTCCATTCGGTTTTGGTCGCAGCTAGAGCAGAAGTTTCATGATCACTTTTATAGCGGCGACAATGAACTCAAGTTGTCACATCTAACATCGGTTAAGCAGAAGCATGATGAATCGGTCTCCGATTACGTCAAGAGATTTAGAGAAACAAAAAACCGGTGTTTTAGTTTGGTGATAACCGAGAGAGACTTGGCAGACCTAGTGCTGAGTGGTTTGAGAACTCCCATCAGAGAAAAGCTAGAAGGCTATGAGTTCTTAAATATCAACCAAATTTTACAAAGGGCTTTGGCTCAGGAAAGCCGAAGCAAAGACCTCAAAGAAGTGCATAGATACAAAGCCGATCGTCCAAAGATGAATATGATCGAATATGATAGTGATCACTTGGACGATGAGGGTGATGTTTTTTCTACTAAATTTGTTTGGCCATCTAAGGCCAAACCATTTACTTGCAATGATCTGAAACCGATTCATAAGAATCGTGATGAAGAGATGAAGTTTACTTTTAACATTGCCAAGTGTGATAAAATATTTGATGCTTTGCTGCAAGCTAAAATTATTAGAATAACTCATACTTTGCCGCCGTTTGAAGAGCTGAAACGGCGCGCTTATTGCAAGTATCATAATTCTTTTTCTCATGCTACTAATGATTGCAATGTTTTTCGATGACAGATACAATCGGCCATTAATGACGGACGATTGAACTTTTCTGAAATGCAAGTTGATAAACAGCCTTTTCCAATGAATACCATGGATTTGGAGGGGAAGAAGCTACTCATTCGGCCGGAGGTAGCCGAATCTGCTAATAAAGCTAATGTCATTGTCGGTGAGCCCAGGAAAGACAAGGAGGACAACAAGGTCTTGGGGAGACAGGTTGTGCTTGATAAGCAACCCGATGGCAAGAAAGTGATCAAAATCACCATCAAGAATCCTACACTCGGGGGGCAACCGCAAGTGCAAGAAAATACTCGTGTTAAATTTGTCAAGCCCAAGAGTCCAGAAGTTGGCAAGTGGAAGAAGAATGAAGCTAAAGTGCAGCGCAAGCGGATCAAGCCAACTTTTGATATGTTGCTGTCCAAGTATGCTAACCAGTCGGCCGGTTCTAGTTTCAATCGACCGACTCATCTGAAACGACCAAGGTCACCATCAGCTGATATGTTCAGTCGGTATACAAAACCGAGTGGACCAAGGGCGCAGTTTTCAGAAAAGCAGAGGCAATCTGTGTGGGATCGACTTGATTACTCATATAATGGCCGACTCAACATTGGTGACTATCAGTCGGCTGGTCAAAATATGCGACTGAGTGGAAATTATCCGAGTGTAAGGATGCACCCAGGTGGAAGCTATCCGAGTGAAAAAATGCCAAGTAGATTCCATCCGACTGGATTCCATCCGAGTGAATTCCATCCGAGTGACATCCATCCGAGCGGATTCCATCAGAGTAAAAAGCTGTGCCCGAGTGGAAATTTCATGCATCTGGAAAGTCGAACAGAATGGCGTGTTAAGTCGCCAAGTGTTGCAGCAGTTGAGTCGGGAAAAAGCAAGGAGAAAACGGATGCCGACTCACTTATCTTGGGCACCAAAACATTTGCCATACAGCAGCCAATTGTGCATAGCAAACCGACTGAGCCGATACTTTCTATCACGCCAAAGCACTCGGCTAATGACCATGAAGCAAGCACCAGCCGAGTAAAAACGAGAGATCCTAAATACACTCAGCCAAAGTGGTGTCCTTCAGGGCTAACAAAGACACAGAAGAGGAAACTACAGAGGTTAAGGAGCCAAGAGATGGCAGAACAAGAGGCTGAGAAGCAAAGAGATAAGTTGTTCAATGACACTCGGCCTATGGTACCTACAAAACAAGTGTGGAGGCCCAAACAAATACGAGATACAGTGGCCTCTACGCCTATCACAGCAGCACCTACACTACCAAAAAAGGACGACGCAATCATTGCATCGTCTACGTTACCTATTGCTTCTTCTTCACTCCGACAAATTTTTGAATCGGTGGATGCACTTGAGAAGGAGGCTGATATGTTGGACTATGAGTCTACACCGGTTCATGAAGGTATGGATATCAATATGGTGTATTACTTGCCTGCTGAGTTTCGTGCTGTAGATGAGGAAGGGGAGGTGGCTCAGCTGGATTTTGGCCCTAAAAACGCGATATTCGAGAAGCCAAAAGAACCAGTAACGCATCTGAAACCATTATATCTCAGAGGTCATATCAATGGGTCGCCGCTCACTCGGATGCTTGTTGATGGTGGTGCTGTGGTAAATCTTATGCCCTATTCGGTCTTCAAGAAATTGGGTTTGCCTGATGAAGAATTGATCAAGACCAATATGGTGCTTAACGGGTTTGAAGGCAAAGAGAAAACTGAAGCCAAAGGTGTGATGTATGTGGAGCTTACAGTCGGAAGCAAAACTTTGGCTACTGCATTCTTTGTCGCTAAGGTGCAAGGTAACTACAACGTCATACTAGGCCGTGATTGGGTTCATGCAAACCAGTGCGTGCCATCCACTATGCACCAGTTTTTGATTCAGTGGGTTGATGATGAAGTGGAAGTCATTCATGCGGATAACTTGGCCTATGTTGCTTTGGCCGATGCATCGGTGGATTGGCAACATCCCAATGCTACTTGCTTGACGGGACGTGACTTATCAGAGTTTGATTTTCTCAGCGCAACCAAGAATGGTTTTGTGCCCGTCTCTTTAAAGCCGACTGAATGCAATCGGCTCCAAGGTATGATATGTTTAAATGGATTCTAGCTCTGAGTGGTTACAAAAACGTCTTGTGAAATATCGGTCTAGCGAGAACGATATGTATGAGTCTATAGAGGAGTTGGATGACATGGATAAACTTGGACAAGGTTTTACGTCGGCCGATCCATTAGAGGAGGTAGATATTGGAGATGGTTCAGTCACTCGATCGACATTTATAAACAAAAATTTGAAAGCCGATTGTAAAGCTAAGTTAACCGAGCTATTGAAGAATATGTTTGTTGCTTTGCATGGGAATATCATGAGATGCCGGGGTTAAGGCGAGAGCTAGTGGAGCATCGGTTGCCTATAAAGTCCGGTTTTAGACCTTATAAATAGTCGGCCAGAAAATTTAATCTGAAAACATATGACCGGATCATGGAAGAGATCGGTTGACTGCTTGAAGCTAATTTCATTCGACCTTGCAGGTACGCCGAGTGGATTTCTAACATTGTCCCAGTGGAGAAGAAAGGATCCGGCAAGTTGAGGGTGTGCATTGATTTCAAAGATTTGAATAGGGCTACACCCAAAGATGAGTATCCTATGCCAATAGCCGATATGCTTATTAACGATGCTTCTGGGCATAAGGTTATTAGCTTTCTAGATGGTAATGCCGGATACAATCAAATTTTTATGGCCGAAGAGGACATGTACAAGACTGCTTTTCGATGCCCTGGTTTCTTTGGTTTATTCGAGTGGACAGTGATGACATTCGGATTAAAAAATGCTGGAGCCACATATCAAAGGGCTATGAATTTGATTTTCCATGATTTACTCGGTATCATACTTGAAGTTTATATTGATGATATTGTTGTCAAATCGGATGCTTTTTAATCTCACTTGGCCGATTTGCGTTTAGCTTTTGAAAGAATGAAAAAGTATGGACTGAAGATGAATCCTTTGAAGTGTGCTTTTGGCGTGTCAGCTGGCAAGTTTTTGGGTTTCATTATTCATGAAGATGGCATAGAGATTGATCCCAAAAAGATAGAGGCTATACAGAAAGTGGAGGCTCCAACATGCAAGAGAGATATGCAAAAGTTCCTTGGCAAGGTCAACTATTTGAGAAGGTTCATAGTTAATCTGTCAGGGAAAGTTGATGCATTTACTCCTATCCTTCGGTTAAAGGATGATGCTGATTTCACTTGGGGGCAAAACATCAAGAAGCATTTGATATGATCAAGAATTATTTGTGCACTCCTCCGGTGATGAGGGCACCCAAGCATAGGGAACCCTTCAGACTTTACATTGCAGCAGAGGAATAAGTTATTGGTGTCGTTCTAACTCAAGAGACCGAAGGAAAAGAGCATGCCATCACTTATTTGAGCCACCGCTTATTGGACGCAGAGACAAGGTATACATTTATTGATAAATTATGTCTATGCTTATATTATGCTTGCACAAAACTGAGACATTATTTAGTGCCGAGTGCTTGTGTAGTAGCTTGTCAAACCGATGTCATTAAATACATGTTGCATAGGCCAATTCTTAGTGGTAGAATTGGCAAGTGGGCTTATGCTTTGATTGAATATGATTTGGCTTATGAATCTCTAAAGTCCATGAAAGGCCAAATTGTTGCTAATTTCATTGTTGAACATCGGATTAATGACAAGCATGATGTTGATATGAACCTTATTTCATTAGTACCATGGATATTATACTTTGATGGGTCAGTTTGTAGCAATGGCCAAGGTATTGGTATTGTTTATATATCTCCTCATGGTGCTGTTTTTGAAGCCTCATGCCGCTTAGAATATTTTTGCACAAACAATCAAGCCGAATATGAAGCACTGTTATTCGGCCTAGAGATGTTACTTGCTATAGGTGTTACACATATTGAGGCTTATGGTGATTCGTTACTAGTGGTACAGCAAATATCCAAAGTCTTTCAGTGTTTGGACGAATCACTTAATGTTTATCTTGATAAATGTCTAGATATAATCTCTACTTTGGATTTTTTTTAGCATTGCACATATATCTAGACATGACAACTGGAAAGCAAATGAGTTGGCACAACAAGAATCTGGATACCATGTTGATCATGGCATGTTTCATATTTCTCAAAATCCGATGTCTTGTCTTACCAGTATAGAAGAGGTCGAACCAGAACCCACTGATTCGGTCATTAACAAAAAATCTAGTGCAGGTGACAATTCCGACTGGAGGAAGCCCATTGTTGCTTACTTGCGTAATCCGAGTGAAAGGGTGGACAGGGTTGTTCGGCGTATGGCTTTTAAATATACTATGAGGGATGATGATCTTTATCGCCGAACAGTTGATGATGTTCTTTTAAAGTGCTTGGATGAGGACCAAGCAAGAGTTGCTATGGGAGAGGTACATGAAGGCATTTGTGGTACTCACCAGTCGGCTCCCAAGATAAAATGGTTATTACGACGTGCTGGGTTTTATTGGCCGACCATGATTAATGATTGCTTCAGATATTATAAAGGGTGCGAAGCTTGTCAAAAATTTGGTGATATTCAATTGGCTCCCGCTGCTATGTTGCATCCTATTATCAAGACGTGGCCTTTCACAGGATGGGGTTTAGACTTTATTGGGCAAATCCATCCACCTTCTTCAAAGGGGCATCGGTTCGTATTGGTGGCAACTGATTATTTCACTAAGTGGTCTGAAGCAGTACCTCTCAAGAACATGACGCATACGGAGGTAATTAAATTCATAACCGAGCACATTATTCATAGATTCGGTATTCCTCAAACGTTAACTACAGATCAAGGTTCATCTTTTATGTCACACCGAGTCAAAGAGTTTGCCGAATCTTATAACATAAAGTTGCTCAATTCCTCCCCATATTATGCCCAAGCTAATGGACAAGCTAATTCTAGTAATAAAATTTTAATCAAGCTCATCAAGAAGAAAATTGAGGATAATCCAAGGAGATGGCATGACTTGTTGTCTGAGGCATTATGGGCACATAGAATCTCAAGGCATGGTGCTACGAAAGTGACTCCATATGAGCTAGTATATGGTCAAGAGGCTGTTTTACCAGTGGAAGTAAATTTGAATGCTTTGAGAATAGCCAAAAAAAATGATTTATCGGCAATAGACTTCTATAACTTGATGATGGACAACATTGATGAGGTTGCTGATAAACGTTTGGCTGCTTTGAATGCCATAGAGAGAGATAAGTTGAGGGTGGCAAGGGCTTACAATAAGAAAGTCAAGTTGAAGAATTTTCAAGTTGGTGATCTCGTCTGGAAAGTGATTCTATCGATTGGTTCAAGAGATAGAAAATTCGGGAAGTGGTCTCCAAGTTGGGAAGGTCCTATTAGGATTACAAGAGTTGTTCCCGGAAATTCATATTTGGTGGAATCAATGCAGGGGGCATTGTTACCTCGAGCTCTCAATGGCAGATATTTGAAGAAGTACCACCCGAGTGTGTGGCAGGAAGCCTAAGTAGGCAACGGCCGATATACGGTTATCGCCCTTAGCACAAACATGGCCGATAAATAATTATCGCCCTGAGAAAAATAAATGGCCGATGGAGTGTTGGCATCGTCCTTAGAACGAACACCATGCATATTATTTTTCGGCATGCAAGCTTTGCCGAAAAACAGGGGGGCCTGTGTTGACACCTGATTTTGGCACAATGCAGAATGCAATGGAGATGGCCTCAAATGAAAAAATATTCTAAATGAGAAATTTCACATTGCCGAGTGGAACAACTTTGATGTTTGGACCATAATCATTCGGCATCATATCAAAGACCAAAACTACACTCAGATTGTCATGTTTAGGTGTTCTGAGTGCTTTTTGGTCAAGCACGCCTCCAGGACAATCTCGGATGAAGGAATGCTCTACATGAATTGTCTTCGTGTCATCGAATCGGTCGATTTTGATATAAAAATCATCTCAATCCGAGTTCGTATGCAAAAGTTAGAGCTATCTGGATGCAGCCCTGTCAAGAGGCGAAATATGACGCGGAAGACCAGACATGTCTTGGCAAGTGTCTGATGTAATGCGTGAGTGTTTTGGCCCAGAAGATGGCCTCGAATCGGAAAACGTTCAACACGAAAGTTTTTCGTCTCGTCAAAACGGTCAACTTTGCTTTTGGACACATTTTCATCCGAGGTCGTTTACTGCCTCAAAAACCTTGCCAGGGAAAGCTTGCCGCCGTGAACAGTAACCTTGCCGGGGAAAGCTTGCCGCTGTGAACAGTAACCTTGCCAGGGAAAGCTTGCCGCCGTGAACAGTAACCTTGCCGGGGGAGCTTGCCGCCGTGAACAGTAACCTGCCGGGGAAAGCTTGCCGCCGTGAACAGTAACCTTGCCGGGAAAGCTTGCTGCCGTGAACAGTAGAAACTGTCGAGGCCAATCCGACCAGATGCTGAAGAGGGGCTCAAATACTTATCTAGATGGCTTCGGATGAAGAAGTGTTCAACATAGGAGTTGTTCGTAACGTCGAAACGGTCAACTTTGCTTTTGGAGTCATCATCATCCGACGTAGTATACGACCTGCAGAGACGCTGCAAGAGTCGGACGGTCCAGTCAGCTACATGAACGAGTCCGACTCGAAATTAGAGACGACCCTGTGGAGTATTCAAGATGGCCTTATTTGGAAAAGTGATCAACATACGGATTGTTGGCCTCGTCGAAGCACACATAATTGATATTTGAACCGTCTCCATCGGAAGTCATATGCAGATTCCACAGCCCACGCAAGGAGCAAGACAGAAGATTGGACCAGATTCGGGCTGAATCCGAGTGGGACCAGAACTAGGATTCTAGGACGTGAATTGATGTAATTTTCTTGTAAGGAAAGCTTAGATAAATCCTTTGCTTGTACAGGAAGTCCAGCCGCCTCTTATATATGTTGGAGGTGACGGCCAATTGAAGAACACACAATCGAACAAATCAATATACTACTTTTTCATCTACGTTTTATCTCTCCACCGTTTTTCTATCTCGTTCTTCGCTGTTCTTCGTGTTTGAGAGCCGCGAATCCCAAGGCTCTAGGGGCGAGCGAATCGACCTAGGGCAGCCCATAGCCGCCGCACTCCTTGACGGGGTCCCTCCCGGGGGTGTGGGGTTTTCGGGTCTGCAAAAGCGCCCGTCGACTGTCTTGCGTATCGCGCTGTCGGTCGGGTCTCCTTCGACGTGAGCTGCGGTGCATCACCCCCGGCGTCGAGGGTACACGTGACGTGTTCGTGTGTCAACAGGTACGTGGACAACACTCTTCCCCTCTCGTTGCTATGCATCACCATGATAGATCTTGTGTGTGCGTAGGATTTTTTTTGAAATTACTGCGTTCCCCAGCAGCAAGTGCGCGCCTCTAACGGTATCCGCACGTGCAGGAGGAACACCGTGCAGCGGACTACTAGGTCTGACCACATAGTCAGCGGTCGAGTGGAGGTGGCTATTCGCAACACATGCAAACCCTAGTGACATGTAACACCCCAGATGTAACTTTCCCAATTTGTACTCTAACTCTTGCCGTTTCCGGCGTTAAGTTATATTTATTTCCTCGGGTTCGGGTTTTTGTCTCTGTGTGTTGTTGTCGTTGTCATTCATCTCATATCATGTCATCATGTGCATTGCATTTGCATACTTGTTCGTCTCATGCATTCGAGCATTTTCCCCGTTGTCCGTTGTGCATTCCGGCGTTTCGTTCTCCTCCGGTGGTCATTTCTACCTTTCTTTCGTGTGTGGGGATCAAACATTTCCGGATTGGACCGAGACTTGCCAAGCGGCCTTGGTTTCCTACCGGTAGACCGCCTGTCAAGTTTCGTATCATTTGGACTTCGTTTGATACTCCAACGGTTAACCGAGGGACCGAAAAGGCCTCGTGTGTGTTGCAGCCCAACACCCCTCCAATTTGGCCCAAAACCCACCTAAGTCTTCTCCATTATCTAGATCGTTCGATCAGGATCGCGTGGCCGAAAACCGCACCTCATTTGGACTCTCCTAGCTCCCTCTATGGCTATAAATAGACCCCTCTCGAAAAATCCGGATCCTCCCCCGTCCAAACCCTAAAAATCCACCGCGCCGCACCGGACTTTGTCCGCCCCGCGCCGGACAAATCCCACCGCCGCCGCCAGCCACTCCTCGCCCGACACGTGGCGCGCCGCCACCCGCTCCCGCGCCGGCCCGCTCGGCCCGGGGAGAGCCCCTGCGGCCCAGCCGCCCGCGCCGCGCCTCCTCTCGCCAACCCCGCTGCCTTCTTCCGCGGTCCGGCCACCGCCGCCACCGCAAGCCACCGCCCGAGCTCGCCGGCCGGTCGCCGCCCGCGCCGCTCGCGGCCGCCCCGGCCTCCGTGCTCGCCGCCTCCTCTCCGGCCGGCCTCCTCTCCCTCGTCGCCGACCAGTCCTCCGGCGAGCCCCGCGCCCTCCTCCGGCGAAACTCCGGCCGACCGACCTCGTTTTGCGCCAGATCTGGATCGGGTGAATAGTAAACCCTAGATCCGTGGGTGTTTTTTTCCTGTCCCAAAATTCCAGATCCAAGTTGCCATGTTCATAGCCTCGTAACTTTGCATCCGTAGCTCCGATTCATGCATATAGCATATCAAAATGTTCATCTCAGAGAGTACATCATTTCGTTCCATTGCATCATTTTCATTTGAGTTCATCTTGATGCCCGAAATGCTGTTAGAAGAGGGCTACTTGAGTTAATTGTCAGATCTGCTACTCCGTTTAGCTTTTTGTCATTTTTGCCATGATTAATGTGTGCATGATATGCCCATGAGTTCTACATGTGTTTTGTTAAGGGTTTTGTCATCTTTCCAGAGGTGCAACCCATGTATTTTTGTGATGTGTGTGGTGACTATTGCAAGCTTGCAAAGTGGTGCACTTGCTAATTCTGTTTTCAGGGACTTAGCATTTCCACTAAGTCCTTGACCTGTTTATCTCATGATGCCATATGTTCATGTTGTTTCCTAGTGATCCGTGCCTCTTTTGAGGATGATCAGTAAGGATGTTTTGTTAATATTGTAGTGCTCTATCCATCCATGCCTTTGTTTGCAATTATGGAGCACCCTAGCTTGAGTCAATCGAGCTCTACTTTTGCTACTTCGTGAATCTGGGCAGATTGTCAACTTGTTTGCAATTTTGCCGATGATGTTGTAGTTGATCCGTGCATGCTATGCTATTGTTCTTGCCATTTCTAGCTTGCATTTTGTGCCTTCTTGATGGTGTATGCTTGTATTGCCATGACTTGCACTGTAGTGAGTGCATCGAGCTCGTAAACATGCCTACTTGAGTTATATTTCAGCATGTGTCAGTTTTTCACTAAGTCTGAAAACTGATTATGTTTTTGCTATGTTCACATGCTTGCAATTGTATTTTCTGATCCCTTTTGGCTCAAGGTCACTAAGGGACTTTTGTTAAGCTCTTTGAGTAGCTCCATGCCATGCTTTACTTTGCCATGTTCAGGTCCTGTATCATGTAGTTTTGTTGCTCCGAAGAGTGCTACCTGATCTGAAATTCCAGACAAGTGTTAATTTCACTAAGTCTGAGATCTGTTTGTCATATGCATTTTTGCCATGCTTGTTTGAACCTGTTAATGGATGATTTGGCCGTAGCTCAGTGCTAGACTTTTGTGAAGCATCTTGTGTGAATCCCTGCCATGTATTTTGTTGTCATGGTTGGGTGCTGTAGCATGTTCATCTCATTGCATTTAGATAGCTACTTGCTGTAAATCGAAGACCGGTGTCATTTTTGAATCGCTTGCCATTTCCAAACCGTAACTCCGATTTCGGCGTTCTTTATATCGTTTTCAAGCAATTTCATCTCATCTTTCTAGTGGCACACTTGGTTTTCCATGTTGAGGCCAGGTTCATGCATTTCCTGTCATATCTTGCATTTTGCATCCCGCATCGCATTCCGCATAGCATATCATCATTGCATCATATTGCTTGGTCTTGCACGTGGTTGATTGTATCCTTGTTGCTTGTTTGTCTTGTTTGGGTAGAGCCGGGAGACGAGTTCGCTAACGAGGAGCCCGTTGAGTTTGCTTTTGAGGATCCAGTCAACTCTGACAACTGTGCAGGCAAGATGATCATACCCTCGAAATCACTACTATCTTTGCTATGCTAGTTTGCTCGCTCTTTTGCTATGCCATTGCTACGATGCCTACCACTTGTTTTCAAGCCTCCCAAATTGCCATGTCAAACCTCTAACCCACCATGTCCTAGCAAACCGTTGATTGGCTATGTTACCGCTTTGCTCAGCCCCTCTTATAGCGTTGCTAGTTGCAGGTGAAGATTGAAGGCCGTTCCTTGTTGGAACATTTATTTACTTGTTGGGATATCATTATATTGCTATGTTATCTTAATGCATCTATATACTTGGTAAAGGGTGGAAGGCTCGGCCTGTCGCCTAGTGTTTTGTTCCACTCTTGCCGCCCTAGTTTCTGTCATATCGGTGTTATGTTCCCGGATTTTGCGTTCCTTACGCGGTTGGGTTATAATGGGAACCCCTTGATAGTTCGCCTTGATTAAAGCTTTTCTAGCAATGCCCAACATTGGTTTTACCATTCGCCACCTAGCCTTTTATTTCCCTTGGGTTCTGCAGACTCAAGGGTCATCATTATTTTAACCCCCCCGGGCCAGTGCTCCTCTGAGTGTTGGTCCAAACTGTCAGTCGCCGGTGGCTACCAGGGGCAACTCTGGGCTGGCCTACCGGAAGTTTGGACAATCTGAGTGTGCCCTGAGAAAGAGATATGTGCAGCTCCTATCGGGATTTGTCGGCACATTCGGGCGGTGTTGCTGGTCTTGTTTTAACCTGTCGAAGTGTCTTGAAGAACCGAGATATCGAGTCTGATCGGAACGTCTTGGGAGGAGGTCTATTCCTTCGTTGACCGTGAGAGCTTGTCATGGGCTAAGTTGGGACTCCCCTGCAGGGATTTGAACTTTCAAAAGCCGTGCCCGCGGTTATGGGCAGATGGGAATTTGTTAATGTCCGGTTGTAGATAACTTGAACCTTAACTTAATTAAAATGAATCAACTGAGTGTGTTACTGTGATGGCCTCTTCTCGGCGGAGTCCGGGAAGCGGACACGGTGTTGGAGTAATGTTTGCGCAGGTTGCTCTCTAGTTTCTCGCTTGCGCATTGCCTCCTCTTCTCGCTCTCTTTTACGAATAAGTTAGCCACCATATATGCTAGTCGCTTGCTGCAGCTCCACATATATTTACCTTGCCTTACCTACAAGCTTAAATAGTCTTGATCGCGAGGGTGCGAGATTGCTGAGTCCCTGTGGCTCATAGATTACTATTACACCAGATGAAGGGCCTGATGATTCCACTCCAGGAGGCGCGTTTGAGCTCAAGTGGGAGTTCGACGAAGACTCTCAACGTTACTATGTTTCCTTTCCCGATGATCAGTAGTGGTGCCCAGTTGGGGGTGAACGGGACCGTTGTCGCATGTTGGGTTCTCTTTTATTTTGGCGCCGTAGTCGGGCCATGAGTGTTTGGATGATGTAATGTTATTTATGTACCTGATTGACGTGGCGAGTGTAAGCCAACTATGTTATCTCCCCTTTATTATTTACATTACATGGGATGTTGTGAAGATTGCCTAACTTGCGACATATGCCTTCAATGCGATTATGTCTCTAAGTCGTGCCTCGACACGTGGGAGCTATAGTCGCATCGAGGGTGTTACATGACAGTTCCAAAGTGATCAATCTGATGAGTGTGCCGCACCCCACTTTATATAGGCGTCCGCCATGGGCTTAACACTTGGGCCTCGCACGACCCTAAAGCCCATAAGTCCACTCAGCCAGAATCTGAACATAAGACCCTATTCGCATCACATCCAACCAGTGTCCTCGGATCCGACCTCGTAGGTTCCTTCCCTTAAGCACGCGACCCCTTAGGTTCAAGCCGACTTGGTCGCAGTTCGGATCACCTCCAAACTGCACGGTTGGTAGCGGCCCCTATCAAGGCATGCCGAACACCAAGCAGACTATGAAGTTGGTACATCATACTTCCATTCCTTTTGCCACACAATATATGTTGTCGGGCTCAAGGCGAGTCTGTCATCCTTGTGCTAGCCCGACCTCTTTCTCGTTCCAGTGATGTTGAACACAAACCGTACTATCTCATAATCCTAATCGCATGGCCATGCTTATCTTGGTCGGATCACATGAGGGGCCCAGAGTATATCAATTGGGGATATTACTACTGGGCATAAACCGGCTAGGAGAGGCCGGGTTATCCCCATAATGAGTTGTTATATTTGAAGCCCATGAAGACAAAGACGGTGGTGCTTTATGAAGGCCCAGGGCCCAAAGGCGGATTAAGGCCTATAGACATAAACCAACATTGATATGTAAACTTGTGATGTAAGATAGAAAGAGTAGAGACCGAGCCGGACACGTTTATGAGCCGGCCTCGGGATTCTGTAAACCGACGGGCGTCAACCTTTGTATATAAAGGGACGACCCGACGGCGGTTTAGGGACAACAAACAATAGCTCGAGAGCCAGGAAAAGCGGATTCGCTCCCTGGTCATCGGAACCTAAGCAATTCCATCACAACTAGACGTAGGCTTTTACCTTCACCGCAAGGGGCCGAACCAGTATAATTCCTTGCGTCCCTTGTCCTCTTTAACCCCTTTTAGCTAACCCATTGCGATGGCTCCACGACTAAGTCCTTTCACGAGGACATCTGCCGTGACAATTCCACGACAGTTGGCACCCACCGTGGGGCTATCGCAAGATGGTTTCGAGTTCTTGAAGGGCAGCTTCGAAGGACTCAAGGGATACGCTGTGGGCCGGATGACCAAGAGTCACCGCGGCAAACTCTACATCGACGATGCAGGCTAGGGCCCCGAGGCCGGCTCGATCGAGTACAGGTACTGGGTCCCCTTTGGCGGAATACACATCTTCATTGGCAAAATCGGTGAAGCGGGCCCTGAGCTGGACGTCTGCACCGACATCATCGGGACGGCTCAGCGTGCAAGACCTGCCCGCATTCAGCATGCTGTGAAGCGTGCCTTCATGGGAGTCATCCATGGAGCGGAATCTGAGGATAGATCGGTATCTAGTGGCAAAACCATCATTTACTCTGATGACGAGTCTTCAACCGGAGAAACTGAGTCGCTGTATCAGCTGCATGATGGCCGGGTTAGCGGTGGTTCCGATGGCAACAGTATTCCGGACCTCCTTGAACCGCCGAGCCGAGTTGCGATCTTCATGGCCGGTACACAATCGGTGCAACATTATTCTACCGCTGCAGCGGTGATTTCCGGTTCAGCAGTGGCAACACCAGCAGGAGCAGGGGGCTCTGCACCACCACCGGCTTAGGTTTTGTCCGATTTGTTCGACACTTTGGCAACGTTGCTAGCAGCAGAGGTTGACGTGGCAAACCAGGATCAGCATAACATGGAGATTGCAAAGGCAAAAGATCAGATAGGTCAAGCTAAGGTGGATCTGGCAGCGGAGAACACCAGGATGGCCGCCGAGCAGGCCGAGTTAGAGGCACATGCCTATCGTCATATGCTGGACCAAAGTGCGTCAGATGATGTCATGAGGAGAAGGTACCAATCTCACCTGCCGCCAGTTTACGAGGGAAGAGACCTCTTTAACACGCCAGGAGCAGGCACCAGCAACCAGCCAATGGTAAACCGGGCGGAGGCACCTGGAACAGGGGCACCGGTTCAGCCGCGCGTGATGGATCCGCCCCCTCAGCCTCGTCAGAATGATGCCCCATCACGGCACATTTCAACGCCTCCAGGTCATTACTCTAACCCGTTGGATAACATCGTTGCCGCCGCTTCACGATTGGCAGCTCTCCCGATCGATGGCGAGTCCCTAGTGGCAGTTGAGACACAACGGGCTACGGAGCTACTTCAGACGGCCTTGAATCAGCAGCATGCCTATTCATATAGCCGCGAAAGGATCCATTCTACTCCCCGCCCGAGCCGGAGTTACAGCAGGCATATGGATGAACCGACCATATCAAGCAGTGCGCGGAATCGTAATTCGCTCCGTGGCCATAACCCGGCGGGTGGAAGGGGTGATGCTCAGGATGTGGTGGATCATGCTAGGGCACGTCAAGAGGCCGAGTTAGCGGTGCAGCATGAAGCCCGCCAACTTACTCCGGTTCGTCCAACAACGTCGGTGGAACCAGGGGTTACCTCCAGTTCTTTGGGGGTACAGTGTCTCGTCCCAGCGCTGCGCAATGTATGGCTGCCCAAGGATTTCAAAGGCCCACGTAAGGTGCCGAACTACACTGCCGATTTATCCCCCGAGTCATGGGTTGAAAGCTATGAGGTGGCAATGGAGATGCTGTATGTGGATGATGCGGCGTGTGCCAAATACTTTACCATGATGTTGGAGGGAACAACTCGCACATGGTTGAAAAACCTGCCGGGTAACTCCATTGGGTCGTGGGCCGAGTTAAGGGCCCACTTTAACCAGAATTTCAAGGATATGTGCAAGCAGCCCATGTCAATTGTGGACTTAGCTGCCTGTGTCCAGGAGGAAGGAGATTCAACAACCCGTTGGGTGTGTCGAGTTTCGGAGATTTTGCATTCATCAGACCACATCAACGCTGATACAACAATTTTAACATTGGAAGGCAATTGCCAGTTTGCACCTCTAAAGTTGAAGTTGGGACGGATCATACGTCATTGCAATGACATGGGAACACTTATGGCAGCTCTGGTGAAGTATGCCGACTCTGATAGTACCAAGGACCCCGAGTCTGACAACGACAAGACAGGAAAGGGAAAGAAGAGCGGCAGCACCAAAGGGCAGCAGCATAACCCGGCGGGTCACGGAAACAGCGGTAAGCGTAAAGCGGATATCAGTTTAGATTTTGTGGCTAATACCAACACGCAGGACAAAGGCTAGCGTCGTAAGGGTAAACCGCCCCTGCGTGGTGGAGTACCAAGTCCCAATCCGGAGCGCCTGTCTCACCTATTAAACCAGCCTTGCCTGAAGCATGGGTCACGGGATAAGCTAGCCACGCACCTCTGGAAGCATTGTTATATTATGCAGGAATTCAAAAATTTAGATTTTTTCGGTATGATCATGGACCGGGCGGCGGTTCAGGCCCCGGATCTCATGGGCCGGGTTACGGTGGAGGCAGTTCCGGTTCAGGTTTTCACGGTAATCAGAGAGGACGTGGCAATCTAGGCAATTAGGGAAACCAAGGTGGTTATAATCATCAGGGGAGTCAGCAGCAACAGCAGCAGTCGGGTTACCAGAGCAACCCGAAGCAATTGAATAGTGGGCAGTACCATGTCTTCACCACAAGTCTATGCAAGCGCAATCAGAAGCTTCATAAAAGGGTAGTGAACTCCGTTTGTCGGATGTGGGGTTCCGGCAAACCCTTAAGGTTCGAACATTGGGGTGCGCGTGAAGTCTTTCCTCCCACCGATCTACGCCCTAGCTCGCTAAGATCTCGCGAACGAACTCGACGAACTCGCAACACAGAAAGACACAAGATTTATACTGGTTCGGGCCACCGTTGTGGTGTAATACCCTACTCCAGTGTGGTGGTGGTGGATTGCCTCTTGGGCTGATGATGAACAATACAAGGGGAAGAACAGCCTCCTCAGGTTGAGGTGTTCTTGTGCTTGGCTAACTTGTGTGGGTGAGTGCTGAATGAACTGCTCCCTGAACTGCCCCCTCCCCTACTACGGTGGTTAGCTCTACTTGTATAGGCCCTGGTCCTCTTCCCAAATATTGAGCGGGAAGGGAGCCAACAACGACGGGCAAATTTGAAGGGGGACAGCTAGTACAAGCCATCCTGACAAAGGTGGTCTTCGCCTGCAAAAGGCTCTGGTGGTGATGCCGTCTTGGGCTCCGTGATGACATCCGTCTTGCCGTCCTTCTGTTCTTGGTCTTGTTGCACCGATATGGCATCCGTGGCTTGATGCCTCGGTACTCCTCGCCTGCGCTGGCCTCCTTAGCACCAAAGAGGAAACAAGGACGCTACGCGCTGGCGCCCGCCTGGTGTCGATCGTCACGGCTCACGTCACGAGAGCCTCATGAGGTTCGCCTCGCCTTGATATCTCCGCTCCTTGTGAGCCTTCCCGACTAGGCCACTCCAGAGGAGGTCTCGTGTCGTCTGCCTCGCGAGGGTCTTGGATGCCTTGTTGATGAAGATGAGCCGTATGGCCTGCTGGCTTAGCCACGCCGCGGGCCGCAAGCAGGCAAGTCTGGGGACCCTCGTTCCGAGAACGCCGACAGTAGCCCCCGGGCCCAAGGTGCGCTCGGGCTTGGCTTCACGGCGAAGCCAAGGGTCAAGTACGGAGCACCGCGGGCCCCCAAAAGCCTGCGGCCTCAGTTGACACGTGGCGGTTGATTGGACGTGGGCATCTCCGCTTCCCCATGCTGCCTCGGCAATTGCACGACTTGACAAGTCCTTGCAACATGCAAGGAAAACCATCATTACCTGCGATCATGGGAGGTGTCGGTTGGCCTTCTCTTGCTATAAATGGGGAGGGGCCTGAGCCCCCGTTGCACATCTCTTCCTTGCTCGCTTGCTTCTTCCTCCTTGCTCCACTGCTAACATCAATGGCGCCTATCAGAAGGTTCTCCGCCGAAGAAAAGTGGAAGGCCCCCCGAGATGACCCGGAGCCACTTCCGCTGAAGAAAAGGTCGATCCACCGCCATGATGAAGCGGCGATGCAGGTGGTGACGAGGCCTCCCCCAGGGTATCCAATACCCTTGTATGTCCAAGCCGAGGGCTCAGGAGGGCGGAGCGACGAGCAACGTCGCCCGCGCTGTGCCCGGGGTCCCCGCGCCGCGGCGACGCGCGCCGTCGCCCCCGGAATCCATGCCGCAGACTCCTCGCGCGATCTGGTGCTGTGGGCACCGATGCCCCCAAGCTCTTGGATCCGCTTCCCACGGTTCTTCTCCGACGTGATGCCGCCGAGGGGGCCTCTCGAGCTCTGGTTACAGCACGCCGACTGCAGCGCTCCGGCGACTGGAGCAGAGATCGAAGCGGTCCCCACCGGCAAGATCTTCATGACTCGTGGCTGGGGCGAGATTGCGCGGGTCTGCCGCGTGAGGGGCGCCCTCGCGATCCACCTTGAGTACGATGACGTATCCATGCTCTTCTTCAAGGTCTTCGATGCCGAGGGCCGCCGCCTGGAGTGCTGCTCCGGAGAGGAGCGTGAGGCTGACGCGCGTTCAGCTCGCGGCCACTCCAGTAGCAGCAGCAGCCCTTGGGAGTCCAACAACTCTCGTGAGCTTTACGAGACTCCGGAGACGAGCGACGACAGCTACGTGCCCCCGAGCTCTTGCCGTGCTCGAAGCAGTGCCGCCACGTCTGGCCGTCGCCGCCACTAATCTGGATGGGGTTGGCGCCGGCCTCCCGTGGCCCACTGTTGATGATGGTGTCTGCCACAGGAGGGTGTAGATAGGGCCCTTCTTAGTGTTAGCTTTCATTCCCTGCGAAGAATCATGAAGCGCCCCGTGGGGGCATATAAGGGTCTGTAATGTCTTTTGTGCTTATCTTCCCTACTATGAAAATTTGGTGAACGCGTGTCCTGTTAAGGCTCGGTCCCCCTTTCTTCCCTCGCAATAGCTTTTTGCTCTACGCCGACAGGTCCCGGTCCCCAGGCAAGCTACAGCCGTCGCTGATATGCCAGGTCGTGATGCTGTTGTCAAGGCCAGGGGGTGAGGGCTAGAGAGCCAGTAAGAGCTCCTGAGTCGCGATGCTCAGGAGCCCCCCTTTTAACGCGCAAGAGAATTGCACGCGGTGAATGTACCCGCGGCGGGTGGCAATCGAGCAGGCGATAACCGTAGGCAGGTTAAGCAGGGAAGGCAAATCAGCTTGGATAAATGCTGGAAGATACATGCCATTGGGTCCGGCCCGAGCGGCTTGGGGATGATGCAGCCCGAGGGGCGCCCCCAGCAAGGTAAGCTAAAGACATGAGCAAAATGGATACATGCCGCAGGGACGGATCCACGCGGCCTGGGAATAATGTAGCCCAAGGGGCGCTCCCAGCTTAAACGAGCTTGGAAGATGTCACCTGGTTCTGTAGACGAAGCAGAGTTGGTGCAGCTGAAGGCGTGCGTCGAAGAAATGACTCCTCATGAGCCCCCGGAGCCCTGAGCCTTGGGAGGCTCTGGGGGCTCAGGAGGCTCCCTGAAGACCGTCTCCGTTGCCTCCAGGACAGTGCGGTACCTGGCCTCTCGAGACGCCAGGTCACGCCGCATGTTGCGCTGATAGGCCGACGCCATGCTCGGCAAGCCGAGGGGCATGCGAACGTAGCTGTGTGGCGGGCCCTCACAATGGCCCACATGCGAAGGCCAGAAGCGCTCCTGAGACGCGGCCCTGTTGGGCCCCGGGACGTCGATGCAGACACGCAGCTCAGCACCCTCTCCTGGGTAGTGAGCTACGCCCTGTGAGCGGCTGTCGCCGCGCATGACTCTTGCGTCTTGCAGTTCCTGTGTGGTCTTGTCGATGAACTCCTGAGTGGTGGGCACCCCTTGCACTGTGTTCTCCTGAGGAAAACGTGCTACGTAGCATGCCTCCAAGTGGTGCCCGAGCGCCTCCCTCGTGAGGTTGGCAAGGCCTGAGGCCATCTAGAAGAGAGCCCCTGAGCCCTGCCCGAGGAGGGCGCTGGGCGCACCTTCCTATGCGATGGAGGGAGGCGTCCCTGGGACGGACGCTGATCCTGATGAGGCTCCTGCCGCGACGCCATCCTCCTGAGGTCCTACGCGGCGCAACTGCTTCTTCTTGGGGATGGCCTCCAGAGGGCCCTCACTTCTGCTGTCGGGGTCGTCGATTGCTGCAGCTTGGAAGGTGCGTTCGAGGGAGCACACCACATCCCTTTCTTCTCATGGGACCGTGATGACCCCGCCGCTTCCAGGCATCTTGAGGACGTTGTAGCCGTGGTGGGTGACCGCCATGAACTTGGCCAGGGCCGGATACCCGAGGATGGCGTTGTACGGCAGACGGATGTGCGTGACGTCGAAGTCGATGAGCTCGGTGCGGTAGTTGTCGCGCGTGCCGAAGGTGACAGGCAGGCAGACCTGCCCTATTGGTGTGGTGGAGCCGTCGGTCACTCCTGAGAAAGGTTTGGTAGGCTGGAGCTGCTCATATGGCACTTGGAGGTTGTCGAATGTGTCGACGGACAGGATGTTGAGCCCTACACAGCCGTCGATGAGGGTCTTTGTAACCTGCACATTGCTGATGACTGGGGAACACAACATCGGGAGGACG